>NC_091006.1:14175000-14800000 GCF_041146395.1 Eulemur rufifrons
TGGAGAACCACTTGGACTTTAGTCAGGGGAATAATATAAGATGTATATTTTCAAAATATCAGCCTGGATGCTGTATGAAGGATGGATTTGGGGGAAAGTGAGGCTTTGGGGAGATCATGGGGAAGTCCTCGCTGTTGTCCAGATGAGAAATGATGGTGACTTGGACAAGGGTGATTAGAAGGTAGAGATGATGCTAAGTAGATGGGTAGAAGTAGAAATGCCCTTAGGAGAAAGAAGCTGCAGGCCTTGGCAATGGGTTGGAAGGAGATTGTGGTGAGGTGGAGGGAGATGTTATTAGACTTCAGAGTCTTTTGCTGGATATTTGGTGGTGCCATTTATGGAGAAGGTATGGTCAGGCATGATCAAATGCTTCTGATAGGGTAAGAAAGACCTTAGACCCTGACCTCGAGCAGAACTCTAACTCTAACCTTTATTTGACACAGCTCTGAACACCAATTGTGACACAAACCCCAAACCCTAACTCACATCCAATCCTAAACCTCAAGTCCTGTTTATTGTTGACCAACCCCAATGTGTACCTCAATCCAAAACCTAAATCTTGACTGATTTCCTGGCTCCCAATATCACCTGAGGCCAGGACACAGACCTCAACCACCTTAAGCCTGACTCTTGACCTGAACCCTGAAGCTCTAACCATAAGCCAAACTCAGCCTTGACCCAAGCACTGAATGTCACCATAGCCTCAGTCCCAAACCTGCCCCATGCACAACTTGGCCATTAGTCTCCATCCTTGTCATATTGCAGGAAGCCCACACTGATATCCTCCCCGTGAACCCACCTCACATCTAACACCAATTCTAACACTCTCACCCCAATCCTACCCCTATTCTCATCCTCAATACAATTTCTACCTGCAAACTCATCCACATTTCCAACCCCATCTCTTTCCTTCATTGCATTCTAATTTTTCCAACTCCACACTCAATTTTGAGCCTTTGTTTCACACAAACTCTAAGATAAAGTCTGTTGGATGATAACATATTTATGTTGATCTCATACTAATTAAATTCAAGACAAGTCCCCAAAACTTCTGAGACGTTTACTCTCATCAGATCCAAAATCAGATCCCAGAACACTACACCTAGGCTGGTAAGTTCCCCAGCAGGACCCCGGCCTTGGGGAGTGTCAACCTTTCTGACTTGGGCTCCAAAATCAAGGAGAAGCATCCCCCGGCTCCCTTGACATCCCAGCTCCATGACCCAGCAACCCGTGTCTTTCCTCCCTGGTTTCCCAAAGATAGAAATTGTAGTAGATAACCAGTTTGTTATCTACTGCTAAAATCTTCTTCCCTGGATTCTCTCATCCCTCAGTCCTCTGCCTCCTCAGCAGTCTGTTAGAAAGAGGAAGGAGCTATGTTATTCTGGAGCCCTGTTATTCACTTCTAAATCACCATAACTTCCATGCTGTGCTTTGCACTGTCATTCTGTAAATTATGTTCTTAATTATTTAATCTGATTTTGTTGCTAAATACTGGTCTTCACATGCAGAGGAAATGGGTCTGGTGTTCACTGTCATTTTTTTCAGCACCCAGCCCAGACCAGAGAAGAGAACACAAGTGGTACTTTAAAAGATACTAATTTGCAAACCTCTGGCATCAACAGATCCACCAGTTTTAGACTAAGTCCTGCCTTGATCCCCGAGCTGTTCACTGCCATGGGGTGTGATAGAAACTTGGCCTTATGAGTCAGTCCAGCCCAGGTGTGAATTCCACGTGCCCACTCTATGACTTCATTTTTCTGAGTCTCACTTTGCCCCTTTCTAAAGTCGGAATGAGCAAAACCTACTTCTCAAGGTGAATGGGAGGAATAAATAAAATCGTGAATAGAAAATTGATGAGCACATAACAGACCCTGAATTAATATAAGCTCCCATTTCTTGTCTACCTACAGTGTGGTGTGTCAGGTGCTTGGGGACTTTGTCTCTAGTCCTCACATTGGTCTAAGTGAGGGTTATCATCCTCATTTTGTAGATGAGAAAACTGAAGTTCAGAGGCGATTAGATTACCTCAGCAAAGTCACAGAGATAAGGAGTCAGAAGTATCAGAATTTGAATGCTGGGGATTCAAAAGCCATGGTATCACCACTGCACAAACCCACACTCTGTGAAGGGAATTTCCCTGTTGCACCCATACATACCCTCTGAGTCTCATTTGGCTTAAAATAAACTTGGAACCCCTGGGCCTATTAATGATGTGTACCCCCACATTGGTGAGAGCCAGCCTGTGCCCTTTGGGTTTAGTCCTAGCACCTGTTGCTAAGTCCCACCCAGGCACCTAGCCTCATACCTTCCTCACGCTCAGAACTATGTCCTGAACCTTTCTTTTCTTGATGATTCATCTTCCAGCTCATGATCACACCTGGGAACTGGTATCTAACTATGCTGCCAGCTGTGCCTTGCCCTGAGGGATCCTGGGCACTGTGACCCTGGCAACACCTGACTCAGCCCCTGGGTGCTGATGGCCCATTGTTTTTGGCTTCCTGGATTCTCGTCCCCCTTCTTTCAAGAGCAGCACCCCACTTTTTTCAGGGAGATGCTCCCTTATTTCCTATAGTTTTAGTGAAACTGTCCATAATAGTTCTTCAATCCCACCCATTCATTGGGCCAAGCCAACAAGATCACTGCTTTCTCCCCATCAACAACAATGGATCCAAGGGGTGGGCCCAGTTCAAGCTGGATCAATCAGTTAGAGTTTTTCCTGGAGCTAATATCAAGGTGCTGGGAGAAAGGAAGTCTTTGTTTCTGCTGGGTTTGCTTCACTGTATCTTTCAGTAGCTGCTGTGTTCCCTCCATGTGAAGAAGCCTGCCTATAGAGCCTACCATGAAATTCACAGGAGAAAAGAAGAGACATGCTGAGAGGAGAAACAGCTCACACACAAATGAGAGAGAAACAGAGACAGAAAGAGGCAGGCAGAGTGACCAAGAGGAAGCAGCACAGAGAGACGGAGACATATGATTGACTTAAGTCATCATTTCAAGTACTTGAGGTTCTGGTACCCATGTCTCTTCTTTTGGCATCATGAGCTACCTCCTCAGCCTTCCTGGTCACCTAAGCCAACAAGTTCCCTCGTTTGCATAAGCCAGTTTGAATTGGAGCTCTGACCCTTGTATCCAAGAGGCCCCTGGCAAGGTGGGTCCTTTCAGCCTTTATCTGTTCCCGATGCTCTGATCTTTTGCCAGACTCCACAGTCCATGGTTCTATTCCTGAATTGCTAGTTGACCTTGGATAAATCCTTTCCCTTCCCAGATGTCAGCCAACATGCCCACACCTCTCAGTATCCAAGATTGACTAAATCAGTCTTTAAGTCTTCCCTGGCTTATCTTCCATTGGAGACATTAAAATACCTTCTGGATGTTGGATGATATTAAGGAATTATCATCAACTCTGTAAAGTGTGATAATGTAAGTTGGTTATGTTTTAAAAAGTCTATCTTTTGGAGCAATGGTTAGCAAACTTTTTCTATAAAGGGCCAGTCTATAAATATTTTAGGCTGTGTGGACCAGGAGACAAAAAATGGAAGATACTATGTAGATACTTAATAACAAGAGAGAAAATAAATTTTCCTAATTTTTAACTGATGAAATTTAAAATATAGTAATAATAATTTGGCACAAATTTTTGTCATACAAGTCTACTAATGAGAAGAGTGGAATTCTTTTCAGGGGATAACATCTTGCTTAATTAGGGTTCCCTATGTCAATCAAATAGTAAAACTATTTTTAGCTCATGAGATTTGGCCCACCAGCTGTAGTTTGCACCCCCAGTTTTAGAAATACATAATAAAGTATTTAAGAATGAGATGATATGATGAATGAGATTTGCTTTAAAATATTCTAGCATTAGGGAAGTATATGGGAGTACAGGTGAAACAAGAATTGGTTTTGCATTACTTTTTGAAGTTGGATGGTGTTAAATGAGGATTTGTTATGCTATTCTATTTTACATATGTTTGAAAGTTTTCATAATAAAAATTATAAAACAATTCTTTGAGTTGAGATATTCCTTAGGTAGCCCCTCCACAAATGCATCCCTGGCCTCAGAAGTTTAATATCTTTTTTTTTTTTTTTTTCTGGAGACAGAGTCTCGCTCTTTTGACCTGGCTAGAGTGCCATGGCGTCAGCCTAGCTCACAGCAACCTCAAACTCCTGGGCTCAAACAATCCTACTGCCTCAGCCTCCCAAGTAACTGGGACTACAGGCATGTGCCACCATGCCCAGCGAATTTTTTCTATATATTTTAGTTGTCCAGATAAATTCTTTCTATTTTTTTAGCAGAGCTGGGGTCTTGCTCTTGCTCAGGGTGGTCTCGAACTCCTAACCTCTAGTGATCCTCCCACCTCGGCCTCCCAGAGTGCTAGGATTATAGGCGTGAGCCACCACGGCCAGCCAGAAGTTTAATATCAATCTTGAAAGGCTTCCTCAAGATTTCTGGTGTTGGCAGACTGTCATGGAGGATGCAAGGCATCTCACATACCCACACCCCTTGTGAAGAATTGTCTTCCCATACCCCTAGGTGGCCATGTTTTATGTCACATGACTCTAAATAGCCACTGATTGGATAGGATTGGTCACCTGACAATAATGCAGTCAAACGATTGGCAATCCAGTTACCTATGATGCAGCTGAAGGAGAAAGGATAAACAGGACCAATCAGATTCTCTTTCATGGGAACATAATCTGAGAAATCCCAGGAGAGTGATTATTTATATCCTTACAATAACTATCCTACCTCCGTACACATCTTAGCCTAAAACTACTTATATTAAAGAAAACTGCAAATGCCCTTTGCTTCACACAACATTCATTTCCTTCTACCACAGCAGACACCACCAGAGGGCTCTAAGCTGTGAGAAAGATTTCTAGATTTTGAGGGGCTGTCAAGATTTTTGGAAAAAAAGAAAAGATTTTTGACCTGAGAGGTGGTTTCATAGGTGCTCGTTAATATTTCAGTTCTTCATATATTTTCTGCACTCTTCCCTATGCATATCTCACTGTTTTTTTAAAGGGGGTGGGAATCTCCCTCCAAAGTCTGTAAACACTTTAGCTGGTTAGAAAAATTAAACCAAAACCTTTTCAAAACTGTCTTTCACAGACTATCCCACTGGATGTTTGAAAACTCTTGTATGTCTTCTCTCTCCTGAGATAAGCCTCTCACTCACCCAATACTTCTAGAAAAAAGGGGGGTTGCTGCAGGCAGTGGTGATGGCCGGAGTGAACATGGGGTCTCAGTCTCTCCAGATGCCCACCAAGCCTTCTCCCCATCCACCCCTCCTCACAGGGCCAAAACCAGACAGGCAAGGAGCCAAGTAGAGTTGTGAGTTTATTTTGGTGGATCCAGGGGTCATCTTAGGATCAGCCCTTGGTGCCCATTGTCTTCTTGATCCAGTTCAGGTAGCGGCAGATGTTGGAATAGACACCAGGTTTATGGGGCAACCCACAGGGGTCTGAGCCCCAGGATGTGATGCCCTGGAGTACACCACCACACACCAGAGGGCCACCAGAATCGCCCTGGAGGGGAAGAACAAGAAGAGGGCTTCACCTAAGATGCTCACAAAGTTCCTTTTCCTGCTATACCCAGAGTATTTAATACCAGTTCTTCAGCAAGATTGGCCCCCTCTAGCCAATGGAGATAATGGAGATAGGAGCATGGTCCCCTGAGATTAGTCAGGAGGGGGTTTGGGTCCTCCGTGCACAGAGAGACAGACAGGATGTCTAAGGGCAATGGTCAAAATCCTGACCAATTAGGGAAAAGAATGAGCTCTCAAGGGTCCAGTCCAGAGAGAAGACAGTGGAGATTACATGGAGGTGACTGAGCTGATGTTTCCTCCAATTCCTGGCCAATAGTGAAGAGATCATTGATTACAGTTACCAAACACAGGAGAAAGGCTCAGGGTTCTAGTGAGACACACACACACACACACACACACACACACAACAAATCCACAAAGGACAGGGGCTGAAATCTTTGTGAAAGAGACCATTGTTTCCATGGAATGATCCAGGGAGATTGGCATTCGTGGTAGTATCACTGATGGACATGAGTCCATTCTTGGCCAATGGAGAAGAAAGTTTTGTCTTCAGGGGCCAATCGTTAGCAAACGGGGTGGGTCTTACATGAAAGGGACAAAGCCAGGGGGAGCCCCAAGGACAACAGACTGGAGTTGCACCCACAGGAAAGAGCGTTACATCTATGGTAAATCCCAAGACAAGGGAATGGGAGCTCATTGAGGAAGCATTGAAGTCAGCGGTGCCATTTCCCAGCCAATTGGGAAACCAGCAGTGTTCCTCAAGGAAGAAATCACAGGAGAAGGGAGCCATCCTTGGGAACCCAGTCAGGTCTCAAGGAAAAGTGGGTGACTACCTGGCCAGTGGTAAAGTTGGCCCAAATTCCAGGAGGTAACACTGGGAAAGGGAGCTTGTCTAACCTCTAGCCTTAGACTTTATGGACATCTCCCCTCATCCTCTATAGCCACCTTCTTTGCACCCCATCCTGCAGGCAAGAGTTTTCAAGAAAATGACAGTGATAAGTCAATGCTCTTGATCTCTATGCTGTGTGACCTTGAGGGAGAGTTTGGCCTTCTCTGAACCTGGCTCCCACTCTGCAGAGATGAGGGTGACTTCCATAGGTACTAACTTTTTGAGGTCAGCACCCCGCTCCCCACTCTAGCCAAGCCTTCAGCCTCTAGAGTGGTGTGAGGGAGGAGGGAGAAGGGAAGAGGGAGGAGGGAGATTTCAGAAGTCACTCACCTGGCACGTGTCAGCCCCATTGCTGTTGCCAGCACAGACCATGCTGTCTGTGACCTGCCCTGGGTAGGCGTCCTCACACTTCTTCTGGTTAATGATATTTACATTTGCACAGTTGAGGGTGTCAGGAAAATTCTCTGAGGGGGGAGAAGTTGTAAGTTCCCTGAGAGAGCAACCCTTTGCCTCCATCCCTGTCTGGATCTAACTTCTCTACAGCCCAACCACAGCTGCATGGGGAGTTTTCTGACACATGTCACGGGGCACATCACTTCTCATCACACTTCTTTTTTTTTTTTTTTTTTTTTTTTGAGACAGAGTCTTACTCTGGCACCCTGGGTAGAGTGCAGTGGCATCAGCATAGCTCACTGTGACCTCAAACTCCTGGGCTCAAGTGATCCTCCTGCCTCAGCCTCCCGAGTAGCTGGGACTACAGGCATGTGCCACGACGCCTGACCAATTTTTCTATTTTTAGTAGAGATGGGGTCTCGCTCTTGCTCAGGCTGGTCCCAAACTCCTGAGCTCAAGGGATTCTCCCCCCTTGGCCTCCCTCCCAGAGTGCTAGGATTACAGGCATGAGCCACCGTGTCCGGCCACTTCTCACCACATTAAACGAACCTGTGCCCTCTGCTGCTTGGCTTTCTCCATCTAGAGAGGGGCCCTTGGATCTCACACTTTTTTTCTTTGCCCTGAGTCATTTTCAAATCAAGGGGCAGAGGGGACTTGAAGGTGTCCCCTTATGACACCTCTGACCCTCTCACTCCAGTCTTTCTGCCCCTCAGACCACGAGGTCCTCAACCTCTGCAAAATTCTACTCCTTCTAAGTATCACCTCCTCCTAGAAGCCTTCCCTGAGCACTCTAAAACACCATGCCTCCATCACTCACTACGCTTTTACCCTCCACAATATTTCGCTACAGCACTTAACTCTGCCTAATATTTTATTTTACATGTATTTGCTTATTGTCTATTTCTCCCACCTAGCTTGCAACTCCATAAGGACAGGGACTTCTTATAGTTTGTAAATGCCTGTATCCCCAGTGCCCACAACAGCACCTGGGGCATACTAGGTGCTCAATAAATGTGTTATATTAATGATTGAAGGGAAAATTAATCTTTGTCATTAACCTCCTTTGAGGAATAGACTTGCGGGGGATAACTTCCATCTGGCGCCTCTCTATATGCCAAAAGCTATTTGCTCACCATCACATGTAATCCTCACAATAGCACTTGGAAGGAGGGATGCATTCACCCATTTCATCATCATTATCCATTTATCTATTCAACAAATATCTATGGAGCACTTACTGCGTACCAGGCACCGTCCTGACCACTAAGAACACACCATGAAGAAAATAAATGTAACCTGAGCCCTCATGGAGCTCAAAAATCTACTGGATAATGATTCTCATTTTGCAGATAAGGCAAGTGAGGCCAAGAGATGGAAAGGGACTTGTCCAGGGAAGTAGGGAAGAGCCGTGGTTTGAACTGATCTACCCGATTCGTGAGCAGGTGTGTTTCTACAGCATCACACTTCCTCATTCGAAGTAGGAGTCAGACAGGCGGGACATGAATCCTGGTTTTGCCACTTCCTGAAGAAGCCCATTGCCTCTCTAAGCTCAGCCTGTGTTTTCACTGTGAAGTAGGGTGAGGGGCTGTCCGGATTCTGAAGTCCCAAAGGGACGGCTTCAATGGAGGTCCAGAGTGAGAAGGGGGCTGGGGACCTAGACTGCTTGGGTCCTGGGGGAGGAAAGGCCTGGATATCTGGGTCTGAGGGAAGAAGGGAGCAGGCCTCAGGTTTCCTGGGTTCAAGAGGGAGATGTCTAGGAGCCTGTTTTCCTGGGCCTCTGAGGAGTCCGTATATGCAAGTCTGTTAAGAAGATTATATAAAATCCTATACAACACAAGCTCTCATAGAACGGTACTCTCCACCATAAAAAAGGGTTTCTTCAAGTTCTGCTTAATAATCTGCTAGTTTGCTCTCTTTCTCTCACCATTCCTGTTTATAGTCTGGCCTTCAAAGGTTTCTAACATGGGCACTGTGTGAATCTCAATGTCATAATCTCTTTCCCTTCCTTGTCTCCTCCTGGGAGACCAAGCTTTGTCAATGGCTTGGGATCCACTGGGCCAACCAGCTCCTCCTCTCCCTCCCAGAAGTGGTTAAGGCCACTACCTCGGGGACTGGTGACAGTGCCCCAGCCTGAGATGGTGCACTCCTGGCCAACTTGGGGGCAGTGATCTGTCAGGTTGATGGGCTTCACTCTGGGACCCAGGGATGCCCGGCCACGTAGTCGAAGAAGCATCAGATCATGGCTGTTGTCCCTGCTGCTGCTGTTGTAGCAGGGGTGTGGGATGGACCGAAGCACAGCCATTTCTTGCTCCGGCCCATCCTTACTCTGCAGGCTGTGGTCTCCCAGGCGTACTGTATACTTCCTGTAATTGTGGGGGTAGTTTGGGACTCAGGCAGGAGTCCAGGCCCCCAGCTTCCACCTCCCTCACACCCAGGAGTCCTTAGTGCTCTCCCTCCTGAGTTGAAACCCCAGCCCCCTCTTTCCTCTGGCCCCAACCGACCTCTGCCCCAGCCATCCACTCACGGTTTTTTACAGTGGGCAGCTGTGAGGACCCAGTTGGCACCTACAAGAACACCTCCACAGAGCAGTTGCTCCCCTTGGAACAAGGCCGTCTGCCAAGGCTGTGAATGGGGCTCGCACTCCTGACCCCCCAGCACCTTGTCCATCTGTGCCCTGGCGCGTCCTGCAGCAGGAGGGAGAACGTTGGATCGCCACCCTCTGGGGCAGTGCCAGGGCCGGGAAGACCACTGTGGGTTCAAATGGACACAGCACACCACAAGTTCTCCGCATGCACCATCATGCAGGAAGCCCCGGTGTACACTTGTTTAAGTCCATGAGTCATCATGCATGAGACACACCCCAGCACACTTCCACATGCTTCCACATGGGCATCTGTGCCCTCCAGCAAGCAGCCCCCGCAGGCTTTGTGTACTCACCATTTGCAGGACAATTGAACCCACTTCGACCTGCTGCCACCTGTTCCTTCCCTCCACCCACCCTCAAGAAAGCTCACCGAGGCACCCACTTATACCACACACTTCACATCCCTGCCACGCAGCACCTCCCCCCCACATAAGCACCATGGCCTCCCACAGGCTCCCAGCATCACTGCTGCCTTCCGACCCTCCCCTCGGGGCCCCCTCCCACCCCCCTCACCTGTCCAGGTTTCCCACAGCAAGAGCAAACACAGCCAGGTCATCACTGCACCAGGTGGGGGGCGTCCCATGGTGAGATCTGGGAGGGGGAGAGGACCGGGCTGAGACAGAAAAGAGAAGCTTGAAATCTCAGTTCCAGATTTGGGGACTGGGGAGGGAACAGAGAGCATCCAGGGTTGTTCTGGGTTCTGCGGGAGCAAGAAGCTGGGGGCCCAAATTCTTGAGTCTGAGGAGGAAGGGGACAGGGACCCCAGATTCCTGAACCTAAGTGGGGCTGGGAGACTGGAGTCCTACATTCCAAGAGAGGAGGGAGTTAGGGTCCTGGACTTCTGGGTCTGAGGGGACAGGGAGCTAGGAGCTGGGACTCCTAAATCTTGAGCAGGAGGAAGCTGGGTTCTGGGTTGCTGCATATTTAGGGACAAGAGGGTCTGAGGCTGGGGTTCTGGAACCTAGAGAAGGAGGGGTCCCCGGGCCTGATGCCAGTGTCCCAGTACCTCTGCACCTCACCTTCCGGAATCCAGGGGGCGGGGTCACCTACTGATTCGGACCCAATGGAAGAGGCCCCAGTACTTCAGTTCTCTCTGCCCAGTACACGATTCTGGAGCCTTTTAACTGGGAATCCCCGCCTCCTGCTCCTCCTCCTGCACCAGGGCCGGGAGCACCCGGGAACTGGAACCCTGGGTGTGAGTGAGGAGGTGTGGAGGGGCTGAACCTGAAATCTTGAGGGAGGAGCGGCTGGAATCTCAGATTCCTGAGGCGACATAGAGGGGCTCAGTGCTGTGACTCCAGGTTCTGAAAGAGCCGGGGGCCCCTGGGTCTGAGGGAGGAGGGGCTGGGGGCCTGGACCCCTGGGTCTGAGGGAGGAGGGGCTGGAAGCTGATATTGCTTGGACTGAGGGAGGGGTAGTCTGGGGGCTGAATTCTTAACGTCCTTTTGGAAGGAGGGGCTTGGAGTCTGATTTTGTGGTGGTGGTGGGGGGGGCTGCTGCCAGTAACCAGGAACGGAAGAAAGGCGGGTCCTTTTGGTTCCAACACCTGAGGGTGGATGGGGCCCCGCCCGCTGCCCCCTGAGAGGTCGGGGATCTGGGAAGGCAGGTTTGGGAGGCACCGTGACCTGGTTTCCCCTTCCCCTGGAGGCGGCGGGACCTGCCCAAGCAGAACCCGGGAGCCTTGCTGCAATGGGGCTGGTGGAGACTTCAGGCAGGACTTCCTAGGGGGTCAAGGGGGAATTGCCACGCGGTGGCGGGTCCCTTGTCTGCCGGTCTCCGCCCAGCCGTTGCCCTCCTTTCATCCCACAGCACAGGCAGAAGGAAGGCGCAGCTCCCCTCGTTTATTGTAAAATCATCCATTGGCTCTAACAGGATAGAGACCCTTCCCCAACTTCTCCCAGTCGGGTCCCCGCCAGGATTCAAACCCAGGTCACGCCCAGGGCGGGGCCACGAGTGGAGGAAACCGACACGGCCAGGTCCCACGTGGG
Organism: Eulemur rufifrons; assembly: GCF_041146395.1. Classification (NCBI taxonomy): domain Eukaryota; kingdom Metazoa; phylum Chordata; class Mammalia; order Primates; family Lemuridae; genus Eulemur; species Eulemur rufifrons. The sequence goes on from NC_091006.1 coordinate 14,186,461, forward strand.
CGGAGCTACTGAGCCCCTGACATTGTAGGGGGCGGGGCCTCCGCCGGAGGGGCGGGGCCACGAGGGGTGGAGTCCAGGGGGGAAGTCTCACTGGGCCAAGTTCCGAGGGGCGGAGCCCCAGGTTGTGCTCTTCCGGGAGGGCGGTGCCAATTCTTGGTGACGTCATAGAGACAGGGCCACGCAGGGCGAAGGCGTGTCCTTGTTCTGCTTGAGGGGGCGTGACTCCATCGCAGTTGACCCGGCGCGTGCGGGGGCGGAGCCTCCCTACCCGGAGGGCTGCTGGAGGTCAAGCCCTGCAGTAACCCCGCACCCCGCGCCCACTCTCCTCTCTTGGTCGTCTGAGGCTTGAAGGCTCAGTTTTCTTCCATGGTTTTTCGGATCCAGTCCCCGTAGTGGCACACGCTGGTATAGACCGCGGGGCGCCGGGGTCTGGAGCAGGGCTCGGAACCCCCAGACACCACGCCCGCCAGGGTTCCGTTGCAAACCAGGGGGCCGCCAGAGTCACCCTGTGCGCAGAGAAGAGCAGAGGAACTGTTAGGCCGGTCTGTTCATGGCGATTGCACAGGCCACTTCCTCCTTCCCAGGAAGGCCCCCAGCCCCCTCCTCCCCAGCACGCAGGAGTCTGGACCTCCAGCCCCCTCCCGCTTTAGATCCGGGAGTCTGGGCCCTCAGCCCTCTTCTCTTGTACAGACAGGAGTCCGGGCCCTGGCCCTGGCCCCATTCTGTCGCAGGAACCAGATGACCCATTCCCCTCCTCACTTTGACCCAGGAAGCCTGGGGCCCCAGCCTTCTCCCCGAGACCCAGGAAAACCAGCACGACGGCCTCATCTTCCCCAGACTAGGGGCTCACCTGGCAGGAACCTCGGCCACCCTCCCACAGGCCTGCGCAGAGCATGCTGTCCGAGATGTGGCCTGGATATGCCCAGTGGCAGAGTTTGTTCTCCAGGATGCTGATGTTGGCACATTGCAGCGTCAGTGGATACAGCGCTGTTGAGGAAGGAGATCCACACGGGCATCAGCAACTGTCCCCATCACACTCAGCCACCGCCTCCCTGAACCCTCCCTGCAGCCTTTCCAAAGGCGGACCCAGGGAGCGAAACCGCAGGACTCTCAAAGATACAGCCAAGAGACAGTGACAAAGAGAATCGTAGCATGCAAGAGAAGTAGATGGAAATGCGGAGGGGAGAGGGTCAAAAGACAGAAAGAGAAACAGAACGAGACAAGAAGAGATACACACATAATGTAACACGGAGAAAGACAGAGACCGTAGAGGGAGACAGAGACCACTTAAGGGAAAAGAGATTCGCAGAGGAGGTAATAAAGAAATAGGGAGAAACAGACCCATAGACATCAAGGTGGGGAAAGGCAGTGAGATAAAGGGGAAAAGACATTTGCAGGAAGGTGGTCACTGACAGAGACAAAGACTTAGAGGCACTAGATAGTGACAGAGATAGATTCCGCATAGCCAGTATTCATGTGGATACAGACATACATTTATGCATCTGTATGAGATACGGGCACAAACTCAGATGTATCCAGGGACTTGATAAGTAAATGGAAGTTGGGGAGGGGACTGGGCAGGGAGGCATCAGCTGTTGGGGTCACCTGGAGCAGACCAGAGAACTCACCTTGTCTGGAGTGGGCAGCCTCTACTGGCGCTGTCCAGTGGTTGCTATTTTGGGAATATAGGTGAGTTCTTTGAATTTTTCAAGTGAATCCAGAAACCTGGCTTTTATGTAAAACCTCCCAGGTTTTAGCCATTGGCAGCAACAAATTCAAACTGTTTTTTCGAGATACCTTGAAAACTAATTTGGCTAATGGGTGACCGATTTGTGCCTCTAAGAGACATAGGTCCTATTTAGATTCTAAGGTGCGTGTATTTTCACATTTAAACATCTCTGAAATCAGGATGTGTCTTCCAGTAAATCGTGTCATAGCCTCAATGCGACCTTTGTTTTTTTTTTTTTTTTCATTCTTAGTGGTTCATAAAATAATGATGCAACTTAAAATTTCTAGCATCTTAGATTTGATGAGATACATTGATCGGTAGAGAGTGAGAGACAGACAGAGACAGTGGGGAGGAGAGGAGTCAGACCCTGGGCATGAGACGTAAGGGAGTGCCATGGATGAAGTCGTACCCTTGGGGCTGGACACGGCACCCCAGCCTGAGATGAGGCACTGCGTGCCTGGGGAGACGCAGTTCTGGCTAAGATTGAGGGGCTGCACAGCAGGACTCAGCTGTGCCGGACTAGGCAGACGGATTAGCATGATGTCATCATTGTGGTCATTGGCGCTGAGGTCACTGTTGAACCCAGGGTGGGGGAAGAAGTCTGTGGTCCGGAACAGCTGCTCTGGACCCTCCCATTTCCAGAGGTGGTGCTCTCCAAGGCGGACCCACAAATACCTGCTGGGACATACCTCAGAGGTCAAGTTGGGGGAAGGTAGGAGTCTTCTCAGCCCCAGTCCTCTTTCTCTGTCCATCAGGGTGCTGAATGATGCTCTGCAAGTTACACACCCTCTCTGGGCCTCCATCATCTATGTCTAACCCAGACGATTGTGTGATCTTAAGCAAGCTTGCATCCCCTCCTTGCCCTGTGCTGAGTGAGCCACCTTCCTCCCTACCCCACCTGGATCCTTGATGGTGACCTGGGTCCCCTGGAACGGTGTGGGCACTTGGGGGCCCCACCTACTACACAATAACAGCCACGCCCCCTGTCCCCACAGGTCTGGTGGCTTCTGTGGGAGTGGCTCTGCGTGTGTATGGAGGGGATGGAGTATGGAAAATCCCCACACTAGGGGTCATCTATGGCCTCAAGCTTTTTCTGTCTATCGTAGCCCTCACCCTGCAATGCACTTTGTCCTGAGGTCCAGGCTGAAGCCCTCTCAGGGCAGTCCCAGACCACTTGTTCTGCTCCTGGTCCATGTCCGAGGCACCTGGGGACCCATCCCCAGCCTCTGACCTCTGACATTAGGCAGCAGGCTAATGACTGAGAATTCAATGTCTGGGGGGTATGAGGTGTTACTTCTAGCTCTGTCCCTCTCTGTCACCCTCATTGTGGCTCTGGGTTTGGAATGGTAGCCCCTGTCCCTGCCTCTGAATTTCTTCTAACTCCTTGTCTCTGCATCTCTCCTGCTTTGTCTTTGTGCCAAAACCTAAAAATTGTTCTCCCAACCTGATATACAGGCCTGAGTTAAAAGAGGTCCCTTCATGGAGTGATGCATGATGGGAAATTCCCACAAAACATCTCATACCAGCACCTGTGCTTTATTCTTGGGGGGCAGAGTATTGGAGCAGTGTGGATGGTCACTTTTCAAGATTAACGTAGAGAAGATTCCTGCATCGGGTAGGTTCTAGGATATTGTCAGAATGCCCAGAATCTAAGATTCTAGAATTCTCAGATTCTGACACCCTATTATTCATGATTCTAGAACTCCATGAGGCTCAAGTTCTAGATTCTTATGAATCTAAGACTCTAACGTTCTAGATTTCTCTGGATCAAAAAAAAAAAAAAACCCACCAGGATTTTAAAATGACTTCAATTAAGTCTAAGACTTAAAGAACCTAGAATTCTAATATTCTGGGATGAGAAAATTAGAATTGTATCATTCTAGAATTCTGTACATCTACAATTTTAGAAATTTGAGAGTCTGGGATTCAAATAGTTTAAGACTCTAGAATTCTCTGAATCGCAGTATTCTAGGATATTGTGAGGTTCAATATTGAACAAACCTAGAAAACTCTGGCTCTAAGATTCTAGGATTGCACTAACCAATACTGCTATTGAACACTTTAAATGCAACTAGTTCAAACTGAGATGTACGCTATGTATAAAATACAAGCCAGATTTCAAACGCTTAGCACCAAGAAAAGACAGTAAACTACATCATTCATAATTATTTAAAAATTGATTACATGTTGAAATAACAATATTGTGAGTACATCAAGTTAAATCCATTATTTAAATTAAATTTACCTGCTTCTTTTTTTTAATGTCTCTGCTAGAAAATGAAAACTTACACATGTAGCTGGTGTATGATTCCATAGGGCAGTGTTGATCTAGATTGCTAAGATTTTAATAGTCTGAATCTATGATTCTAGAATTTGCTAAGGCTACTGAAAAAATTTCGTGGATTCAAGATTTTAGGATTCTAGATTCTGGATTTCTCTGGGTCAGTCTAGGATTCTAAGAGTCCAAGTTTCGAGTCTTAGACTCTTAGAACTAGATATGTTAGGACTCTAGAATTTTAGGATTTGAGAGGCTACCCTTTGAAATCCTAAGCATGGAACTTAAGGTATAAGAAATAGAGGCTCCACACTTCCTGCCTACAGCCTCCTTCACCCTCTCCTGACCCTAACCCGCCCCTCCCCTGCGTGGCCAGCCCCACAGCCCCAGTCACTCACGGCTTGCGGCAGTGGGCAGCTGTGAGCAGCCAGCGGTCACTGATGAGGGTCGCCCCGCAGAAGAGCCGGGTGAGGTAGAAGAGGCCAGCCTGCCAAGGCTGCGAGTTGGGGCGACATTCCTGGGCCCCGATGGCGCGTGTGTCTGCCCAGCAGTGCCCTGGGGTGGGGTGAGAGGCAACTGGGTGAGTGAGGAGCTGGCTGGGAGGGCTGGGAGAGGGTGCTCAGCAGCCTGGAGGACAGCAGGGCAGAAGCCCAGGGCAGCGGGAAGAGCCAGAGGGGTGGCAGAGCAGCCATGGAGGGGCATCGGGGTGGACGGCAGGAGCCTCACCTGCCAGGAGAGAGAGCAGAGCACAGGTGAATCCCAGCTTCATGACCTCTGGGCGCTTAGGTCCTCCAGTGTGCTGGGTGCTTCTTTATGGTAAGCCATGCCATCTCCTTCCTCCTCCCTGGGGCCACCCCCATGATTAATCAGAGTTGGGAAATATCCCTGGGGGAGGGGGAAGCCCTGGAGCAGTGACAGGGGCCTTGGGAGGGGAGGTGGATAGCGGGGTCCCCCTGTCCGGATGAACTGGCAGCTTGCTAGGCCAGAGCTTGCTTGATTCAGTGAAGGGCGGGGCTCTGGGGTGTGGAGAGGCTGTGGGCGCTGCCTCTGGGGTCTTCAGAGTGCAGAGAGCCCGTTCCCCATGACCTCGGGCTCCAGGATACAGAATCTTTTGTGTCCTGGAGAAGGAGGAAGATGCTTAAAGCCTAAGGTCCTGGGCTGGAAGCAAGTTTATTTTGGGTAAAGCCTGCTGGGACCAACCTCGCCAGCAGGTGTGCAGGGGCCTTGCCCAGAAAGCAGGCTACGTGCACAGAAAGACCCAGGGTGAGAGGAGGAGGAGGAGGAGGAGGAGGAGGAGGAGGAGGAGGAGGAGGAGGAGGAGGAGGAGGAGGAGGGGAGGGAGAACAGGATAAGGCTTGAGAGAGATCCAGATGGAGAGAGACAAAACCCACAAAGAATGCTGCACAGGTCTGCACACCGTGCAGACCCTTCCCTGCCCTGGGGGTTTGGGCCTCTTCCCACAAGGACAAAGGCTTCTCCTAGAACGTTGAGAAATCTGGTCCCATCCGGATTAACCCACTCTTGTCAAAACCTGCCCCCGTAGCCTCACCACTCCAAGGACCCAGGCGCCCAACCTGCCTGGAACGAAGCACCCTACCCTCTCTCTCAGCACCTCCTGATCTTTGCCAAATCCTAAGAACATTGGCTATGTTTTCCCCACCCATCCCCTACAACATTGTCCTTCCCATCACCCTGTCCTTCCCGCCTCTCTCTCCACCTCTCCTTCTCACCAGTTGGGCAGCCTCTGGAGGACCCCCATCTGACTCATCTCTGTGTCCCCAGCATCACCCAGTTCTGGGCTGGGCTCACAAGAGTCCTCAGGAGATGTTAATTGAATGAGTGAATGTCTTTCTCCATATCTTTCTTTTCCTGGTGAACTCCTACTCATCCTTCAAGACTCAACGTCAGTGCTTCCTCCCCCAGGAAGCATTCTGTGATTTCTCCAGGCAGAGTCAATCTTCCCCTCCCCTGGACACTCACAACCCCTTCCACTTCTCGCTGACCCTTGGCCTGATTATGAAGCTGGGGCTGGGCTCGCCCTCGAATGCTCCCTCACTACGGTGTCATGATTTGGAACATGGACTCTGGAACCGAACCATGTGTGTCCACATCTCAGTGCTGGCAGGGATTAGTGTGTGACTTTGGGCAAGTCACCGGATCTGTCTGAGTTGTTCTGCCTGTTAAGCAGCAGTGATAACCAGGGTTGTGGGGGGATTAAGTGGACTAACACATATGAAGCACTTACAACAGATTCTAACACATGGTAAGCACCCAATAAATATGTCCGTCCATCTCCTACAGGGTCCTGCACTGCCTTCATCACGGTACATATCATCCGTGCTTGCAATCATCCTATTCCTTGTCCGGACTCGGAAGTCCTTGAGACCAGGGACTGGATACCCACTATGTGCTAAATGCCACTCTAACTGCTTTTAAAAACATTTTGATAAGCCACCTTTATTAACTGCTTTCTCTATGCTTGGTGTTACATAAAACTTTCATATATGTTATCTTATTTAATTCTCATGAACGAAGAGTGGAATTGAAATGTTCCCAACACAAAGAAATGATAAATGCCTGAGATGATGGATACCTCAATTACTGTGATTTGATTAATTCACATTGTATGTCTGTATCAAAACATCACATGTACCCTATAAATATATACAACTATTATGTACCCATAATAATTAAAAACATATTTTTTTTTGAGGCAGAGTCTCATTCTGTCACCCTGGGTAGAGTGCGGTGGCATCATCATAGCTCACAGCAACCTCAAACTCCTGGGCTCCAGGGATCCTCCTGCCTCAGCCTCCTGAGTAGCTGGGATTACAGGCACACCACAATGCCCAGCTAATTTTTCTATTTTTAGTAAAAACAGGGTCTCTCCCTTGCTCAGGCTGGTCTTGAACTCCTGACCTCAAGCGATCCTCCCTGCCTTGGCCTCCCAGAGTGCTAGGATTACAGGCGTGAGCCACCTCGCCTGGCCCTAAAAGTAAAAAATTTTAAAAAAATTATCATGAGAGTCTAATCAAACAGGTAGCTCCATTTCACAGAGTAAAAAATTGAGGTAGCGAGAACATCTAAGTAATTTCCTCAAGATCACACAGCAAGTGATTGAAATGCATTTCCTTCTCTAGGATAAGTAGGTGAACTCCTACTTATCCTTTATAACCCCATGCAAATGTCCCCACATGTGAGAAGCCTTCCCTGACCGCTTCAGGCAGAATCCTTGGACCTACCCTGATGCATCCTGTACCTCCTTCTGTTACAGTAGTGACCCATTTGTGTTGTTCTCTCAGCAATGTGTTGGGTGGTTCTGAGTGCCAGGCACTGTAGCAGGTGCTCAGAAAACCACAGTGAACAAATATCTGCATCTTTGCCCTCCTGGACTTTGTGGGGAGAAGGGACACAGACCATTATCAAGTAAACAGACAAATGAGATAATTCCAGCTCTAACAAGTGCTACGAAAGAAATAAACCGAGCAACAGGATTGGTGACCTAAAGGGGACCCCTTTAGCCAGGGCAATCCAGGAAGGCCTCCACGAGGAGGTGACTTTTTGAGCAGAGACCTGAATGACAAGAATGTAAGTCTTGCCTGTCTTCCTGACCTGACTAGCAGCTCCCTGAGGGTAGGGCCTGGTCTGATTCATCCTTAGGGCCTGGCAGAGGACGTGGCTCAATAAACATTGGGGAGTGGCTAAAGGAACGGGTCAAAGGAACTGCCTTGGGAACTGAATCGAGTTTTCAATTTCCTACCTACCTTGCTTCTGATCGTTGGATGACAAAGCCGGCTGATACGCCTGACTGACATTTCCTGGGTGTGCTAATGGGGGTGGAATGTGGAAGAGGCCATGGAAGACTGTGTATACCAGACTCTGTGCTCAGACCTTGTACCCCAATCTTTTGTGGGTTCTGCAGGGGTCCACGGTGGTTACCACTACGTATGTGCCCCGCACTCAGCACTGGGCCTCACACACGACAGATGCTCACTAAGTCAGTGTTAGAAAGGTGAAACCAAAGCAGCCCATGCTTTCTGGGAAATTCCTTGTTGTGCCTGTGTCCAGCTCAGGTTACTGCTCCGAAGTCCAGGCTAAGCTGAGACACCGAGACACAAACACCCATCAGCTTTGCCTGGATTCTGTGTATAGACCCCACCACCCTCCCAGGGTAGAAATATTTACACAGAGACAACATCGGGGAGAGGAAACCAACCCTTTCTCTCGAGTTTTCAGGACAAAAATCTCAAAGCCGATTAATAACAAACTCAAGATTTTCCCCTACATTTCAGAGGGGGGCTTCTTGGCCCAAACTCAGCAATTGTGGTGGCAACAGTCCTCCAGGCTTTCCCACCCCCTCAGCCCTCTGGTCTTGGAGGACGGGATGGATGCACGGTGACTCCCAGTGTCCCCATGATGGCAGAGAAGGTACCAGGTGACTCAGAGCCAGCTTAGCTCTGCTGGGACAGGAGGAGCCAGTGTTGGGTGGACCCCAAAATAGGAAACAGTGGGAGGGGTGAAGGAAGTGGTTAAAAGGTATTTCCTGGGACTTGGGAGGAAGACGGGGAATGTGATTCTCCCATCAGCCCAGGTGGATGGGCATGAGGGGTGGGATTGAGGACCCCTACGAACTTCTCGCCTGGACAGAGGCACACGTGCTGTCACCAAAATGTGGTCAGATCATGACAACAGGTAACATTTATTCAGAGCTCACCACCCACTGTTAAGGCTTACGTGATAATTACCGTGAAGATTTACACACACACATTATATCATAGTCTCACAACACGTCTAAGAGGTAGGCACTTCACTGTCCCCATTTTGCAGGTGAGGAAACTGAGGCACAGAGAGGGTACTTGGCTTGCCCAAGGTCACACAGCAGGGAGCAGTAGAGGAAGCCAGGTTGGCTGACTCTGATAACATCTCTCAGAGACTGGGTGACCCCCGGCTTCCTCACTTCTCTTGAATGAAACTTTGTCGCCACTTGCTGCTTGTCAGCTTCAGTGTGGGCAGAGAATGGAAAGGAGGAGGGGAATGAGGGGAGAGGAGAGATGTTAACAGGTGTGGATGGTGGCAGAGGTCCGAGCACTGCAGGGCGGCGGGCAGGAGAGACGGTGAAGGGATCTCTGGCCGTCTGGATCAGCTGGAGCGTATGGTTTTCTTGATCCAGGTGCTGTATTTGCAGATCTGGGTGTAGACGGCCGGATGCTGGGCAGATCCGCAAGGGTAAACTCCCCATGAGAGGATGCCCTGCAGGGTCTTGTCACAGACCAGGGGGCCGCCCGAGTCACTCTGGGGGTGGGAGGAAGAAGAGATCAAATAAGTATGCCAACGTGAGAACTGCCACTGTGGGGTCTGGGGCAGTGACAGGGAAGGGAGGTGTTGGGGTAGGCTTGAATAAAGAAGAGGTTGTGGGGGGTGGAAATAGGCATGAGGTTGGAGGGTGGGGCTGGAAATGGAGATGGACTTGGGGTCCTGGGTTGGGCTGGGGCTGAGCATGGAGAGGCAGTGAGACTGGAGTGCACGCTAGGTGAGGGGTGGAGATGGGTCAGTACGTACAGAGGCGGGAGGGTTAGGAACCGCTTGAGGCTGGGAACGGGGCTGAGCACAGGGATGAGGAGGGGGTTGGGCTTGAGGGTGGGTTTGGGAATGGAGTTGGGGGGCAGGGCCGGGGTCTGCTCTTTTCCCATAACCTTCCTGCCTTCCCTCCCACGAGTCAGAGCCCTTCCCTGCCAGACGCTACCTGGCAAGGGTCCTGGCCCTGGTCCAGTCCGGCACATATCATGTTGTTGGTGACCACACCAGGGTAGAAGACCTCACATTCTTTAGGGCTCAGGAGAGTGACCCCGGAGCAGGTCAGGCCCCTGTTGTACTTCACTGATGGGAGAAAATGCCAGGTAATCCCTGGGTCCAGCCCGCAATCCTGTGGGACTCAGCAGTCCAGATACAAGATCGTTCCTATCCTGGTCCCAGGCCCCCAGCCCCTCCTCCCTCAGCCCCAGGGGTCAGGCCCCCAGCCCCTCCTCCCCCAGCCCCAGGGGTCCAGGTCTCCAGCCTGACTCCTCCAGAGATACAGGCTTCAGGGCACCCAGCTCTTGCCTCTTCGGGTGGCCGTGGTACCCCAGCCAGCCACCTGGCACTGGTCTCCGGGCTGGGCACAGCGGTAGGGCAGCTGCAAGGTCTGGACGCCGGGCCCCAGCACAGCGGACCTGGCCAGCTTCAGCAGCATGAGGTCGTGCTCGTCTGTTCGCCCTGGCAGGATGGGGCCCGAGCCCTGGCGGTACTTGGGGTGGATAACAGCATGAACTGCCCGGCGGAGCTGCTCGCCCTGGAGGAGCAGCAGGTGGTCATCCCCAACTCGAGCCCACAGTGGCCTGGGGGAGGGAAGAGCCACATGGGAGCAAAACCTTCATAGGGACTGGGCCTGGACTCTGAGTCCATGGGGCTGGTACAGGCAGTGGGTTGGGGACAGACATCTGGGTCCTGAGACAGGAAGGGTCTGAGGGAAGAGGGGCTTGCAGGGGAAGGGAGCTGCGGGCCTGGATTCCTGGACACTGGGAGGAGGAAGCAGGTGTTTGAGCTCCTGGAGGTTCTGCAGGAGTTGAGGGCTGGGGACCTGGACTCCTAGGAAAGTCTACCTTATGCTTTCTCTGTGATGACATCCAGCCCTTCTTCCTTCAATGGGGACTCCTAAAGTGAACTTTTTCCTTTAGTTCTAAATTCCTGACCACATCAGACCCTGACTTCTGTCTGTTTCATACAACTAGCGACTCCTCAATAGAACCCTTGGAGAATCAGCCCACAGCAGTGATGGGCCCAGGAATGAAATAACTGGGAAGGACCACATCGCCTCCTGGCGGCCACAGCACAAAGCCCCGTCTCTCTTCCTACAGGAAGCCCTCCAGGGCTGACCCCATCTGGAACTGCGAGAGTTCCAAGAGCCCCAGCCCTCCCCGCCCCTCCCCGGATTCCTCGAGGACCGCTTCCTACTTGTTGTTCCAGCAGTGCGCAGCCGTAAGCACCCAGTTCTGGTCCACCAGGACGCCCGCGCAGTGGAACGAGAGGCCATTGAAGAGGGAGACCTGCCAGGGCTGCGAGCCGCGCGGGCACGGGGCGCCGGAGGCTACGGGGTCCGAGCCGGTGTCGTTTCCGGGGAGCAGCACCGCCTCCGGGGCTGGACAAAGAAAGGGGGCCAGGGATCAGGGCACGCAGGGCGACGGGTGGGTCTGGGGTCGGCGCTGGGCCGTGGGACCGGACTGCGGGGGACGCGGGTGCAGCCGGAACCGGAGGGTGGGAAGGGGGCGCTGGGGGTCCCGCGCGGACCGAAAGGAAGCGGGAGGCGAACGGTGGGAAAGTGGAAGGCGGCGGCGATCGGGCGCAGCGGGGTAGCGAGGCGGGACAGGGCGGGGACGAGACGCAGGTTGGGGAGAAGAGCGGGTGGGAACGACAAAACGGGATGGAAAAGGGGCGAGGGCGAAAAGCCCCAAGGCGGGACTTGGGATAAATCCGCGCAGAGTGGGCAGGGGCGGGGCCGGAATGGTGCGGAGAAAGGAGGGGCGAGGCGCAGAGGGCAGGGCTGTCCTGGTGGCACTGAGGGACGGGGCCAGAGTGGGGCGGGACGCCCAGGGGCCGCGCCGGAAGAGCAGCTCAGCTGACTGGGGGGCGGGCCCGGCTCCTGGTCGCTGGGTGGGCGCTGGGGTCCCACCCGCAGGAGAAGTGCGCGGAGGTGGGTGATTAGAGCTCACTCTCCTGCCAGGGCCTGTCGCCGACCCTGTCCCCATGGGGTCTCACCGCAGAGTTGCGCCATCAGCAGCAGCGGCAGCAGCTTCGCCAGAGCCCAAGCGCCAGAGGCGGCGGAGAGGTGGCGGTGCGGGGGTTTCATGGCCGGGACCTGGACTGGAGGGCGGGGGAGGGTTAAAAAACAGATGCCCTGTCAGAGACCCCCACCTGGCTGTGCCCACCTGCCCAGCCCTTGGGGACCCGTTCGACCTGCAGCCGACCACTGCACAGGCAGGCAGGCGGAAGGTTTAGGCTGGAACAGCGGTAATGGGCGCAATTACCCTAAGGACGCCCCTCGGGGCGTCCTCCCATCCTCTCGGGCCCGGGCTCCCCCAGCGGTCCGCCACGCCAAGCGCGGGATTTCACCCTCCTTCGCACGTGGAGTAGGGATCCGAGGCTCGAAGCCAGTGGGAGCCTCTTCCAAACCCTTACAGCCGGGGGACTTCCACATCCCGCAGGTAGGGAAATCGAGGCTCAGAGAGGGCCCCACCCATCCTCTCGCAATCCGCCCCAACCAGGGTGGGGTGCACCCGGCTTCACCTGGGAGTCGCCGATCGGAAGGAGGGAGGGGACCCAGAAGTGTCTCTGCCCTGCCGTGTGGGCCGCCAGAATCCTCTGCCGGGGGACCCCAGGCCGGACCTTCCCTTTTAACCCCGAAGAAGCTTCCCCACCCTCCCTCCAGGGATTCTTCCCTCCCTTTCCCTCTGCCTAATTACACTGTGGGTGGGGCTGGCACCTGACCCGGCTCCCAGATTCCTGCTCTGGGAGAGGCCCTGGAATACAGGCTTCTCCCTGTACCCGAAACACCCTTTCTGGAGCTGGATTTCGTGGGACTTCCCCGGGTCCCTTGTTCCAAGAAGAATTCCTAGGTGGTGAGAGAAGGTGCTGTGTCCCCAGGGAGCCTGGGGATGGCGGGACCATAGGTGATTGTTATGGTGACGGAGGAAGAGGAAACAAACGGGAAATGCATACCTAGAGTGACTACAGGAGAAAAGCCAGAATGCGGAAGAGGAAAGAGGAGGCCCGGAGATAAGGGAGACTCAGTAGGAGAGACAGAGACTGATGGAAAGGGAGACCGGCTGACCAAGTCGGCGGCGGGTGCCAAGGCCAAGACATACAGAAACAGGAAAAGAGGGAAACAGGGAGGCAGGAACCGGAGGCAGGAATCCGGGACCCAGGTCAGGTGCCAGCTCCACCCACAGTATAATTAGGCAGAGGGAGAGGGAGGGATGAATCCCTGGAGGGAGGGTGCAGAAGCGCCTTCGGGGTTAAAAGGGAAGGTCGGCCAGGGGTCCCTGGGCAGAGGCACCTGTTGGTCTGTGGCTGGAGCCCCGCTCATCGCTGTAGCAGTGGGCTCCGAGTGTCCTGGTGACTAGCCCTTGTGCATGTTGGGGGCTGTCGCCCTGCGTCATACCCATGTGTGGCCATCTCACACCCTCCTTGCCATCCACCTGTCCCCAGGTGACACAGGGGCCCATCAATTGCAGGAGGCCAAGGCTGCAAGGGGCATTGACTTTGCCCCAGCCAACTTCCTCATTTTAGGTGAAGAATGGGAGGCTCAGAGAAGGAAGTGACTCATAGGAAGTCACACAGCAAGTCCACCTAAAAACTGGAGGCCCGAGTTCCAGCTCTGGGCTCTTACTCCTCATTCCGGTACCTCCCCTGCAAGGTGAGTAGGCCGTCGAAAAGATCCTGAGTTCTGCACTATCTGAGGGGCATCTTTAGAGGTTGTCTAGCTCAGGGCTGTCCAATCGAACTTTCTGCAAAGATGGAAATGTTCTATATGGGCTGTCTAATACAGCAGCCACCGGCCACATGTGGCTCCCCAGCGTTCGAAATGTCGCAAGTCAGACAGAGGAATTACATTCCCGATTTCATGTAATTTTGATTTAAATAGCCACTTGTGGCTAGTGGCTACTATATTGGCCAACACAGGTCTCCATTAACTAATGATGGAGGTTGGGAAAAAAAAAAAAGATAGCTCCCTTTTGTTAGGTTTTAGTATGTGCAGGCTGATTTATTTACTTACTGTGCTGTCATACCTTTGCACGCACAATTTTACAGATAATAAAACTAACTGAGCCTTAATCAGGGCAGTATCACTTGGTAGGTAAGGCATCACCTTGCGTCAAATCCTTGCTCTTCTGCTTACTGGCTGTGTGACCATGAGCAAGTGACTTTGTTTCTCTTTGCCTCAGTTTCCTCATCTATAAAATGGGTACGGTCATAGTACTGACCCCACAGGGTTTTGTGAGGATTAAGCGAGTTGATACATTTAAAAGCCCTTGGACCAGGGTCTGGCACAGAGTAAACACTCAGCAGATCCGTTCATTCTGCAGGTATTTATTGAATGCCAGGAACTGTCTCTGGGGCGGACGGTGTAACAGAACAAAACAGTTATTATCATTTCTACAGTCACAAGTTAGTCCAAGCCAGGATTTGAATCCAGGTCTCACCAATTTCAAACCCCAAGTTCATTATTAAGCTGCAGCATCGCCTGTAGTCAAGGCGGCCCAAAGAAAGCTCGTAAAAGCGCCCTGGCTTAGAATTTCTTTGCAGAATGAACAGGAACCAATCACCAGCTTGAGGGGGCTGGGCCGTGGCGCGAGGTCCTAATTGTTCTTCATAGTCTCCTGGATCCATTCCACATATTTGCAGACTTTTGTGTAGACACCAGGCTTTTTGGTGACAGCACATGGATCCTGGCCCCAGGAGATAATTCCTTGAAGAGAATCGTTACAGACCAGAGGGCCCCCGGAGTCGCCCTGTGCACGGGGAAAGAGAACATAGGTCAGAGAAAAGGGCTGGGAGGAGGTGGGAACGGGCTGGGGGTGAGACTGTGGATGTCGATGAAGATGGAATTGCATTTGGAGATGGGAGGGGGTGCGGCTGGAGACCCAGGCCCTGCCCTCTGACCTGGCAGGAGTCCTTGCCCTCTTCCTTAACGCTGGCACACACCATGGTGTCTGTGATGTTGCCAGGGTAGGCGTCCTCGCACTCCCTGTGCTCAATGATGGAGATTTTGGCGCATCGCAGGGTGTGGGGCAGGTGCACTGCGGAGACGGCATGAGGGGCTGTGAGGAACGACGCCCCGGGCCCTCCCCCTGCTGCGGCACTTGCTGTGACCCAGCACCGAGAGAATCCCTGTCCTCACTTGCGGCCAACTCATCCCTCTGCTTGTCACAGCAATGCTGTCAACAGTAATGCTATCGAGTAAATTCTTTACGCTGGTGGCTCTAAATACATTGTCTCTAATCCAGCCCTGGTAGGTGGGTGATTACTCTCATTTTACAGAGACGAGAACTGAGGTTCAGAGAGGTGAAGCCACTCGCCTGAGATCCTACAAGCAGCGAGTTGTGGGTCCGGGGTTGCCCATGCCATCTGTGTCCATCCTCCCCGCCCCGACTTTTCCCGCTCTTCCTTGCAACGTATGCCACCCCTGACACCCCCAGGTAGCCTCCTCTTGTATCACTGGGAACCTCATCTCTGACGGTCCCTCCAGTCCCGTGCCCTTTCCCTGTCATGACCACCCCTCCCCGCTTCCCGCCCGTGTTCCCCTCTGGAGCCCTTACACTGGGGGCTGGACGTGGTGCCCCAGCCAGAAATGAGGCAGCGGGTGCCAGCGGTGACACAGCGTGAGGACAGGGTGAGGGGTCGCACGGCCCAGGTGATGAGGGCTGGTGCCGCCATTTTCACCAGCATGATGTCATTGCGGTGGTCTTTGTTGGGGAGGCTGTTGTTGAAGCCCGGGTGTGGGAAGGACTCGGTGGCTGTCCGGGTCTGCTCACAGCCATCCCGCCGCTGGAGGTTGTGTTCCCCCAGGTGAACTATGTAGTGGCTGAGGCGGAGAGACGGTGGTCAGAGGAGGAGAGGTAGAGAGAGACATGAGGTGGGGGGACCGGGATGGGAGAGGTGGATGACACCTTCGAGGACGAAGGACCATGGCTCTGCTTCCAGCCTCCTCCCCATCTCCCACCAAAGCCCCCTCCCAAGCCATATCCCCATTCTGGCCCCCAGCTCCATTCCCGACACCTTCCCAGTTCAAACACCCTCTGTCACTCCACCTGCAGTCCCAGCTAGATCCCATCGTCCCTGCTGACACTACCCGTCCCGCTCCAACCCCACTCCCTCCCTGTCCCCAATCCCCTCTCCCACTCTCTCCATGCCAGCCCCCTCCCAGCCCCGCCCCAGCCCCCGCACCCACGGCTTGCGGCAGTGGGCTGCTGTCAGGAGCCAGCCGGGGGCGATGAGGGTGGCCCCGCAGAGCAGCCGGGTCTTCTGGAACAGGGCCGCCTGCCAGGGCTGGGAGTGCGGCTTGCACTCATACCCCTTGATGATCCTGGTCTCTCCCCCTACGTGCCCTGCAGGGGTGGGGGCAAAGGAAGGGGCTCAGGAAGGAGGGGAGGTGGGCCAGCGGGACTCCTAGGAGGAGGGCTGGGGGGTCTGGGCCCCCGGCCCGGCGTCCTGCCAGGATGCACCGTGTAGATGGAAACACTCCACTCTAGCTGGTTAGTAGCCGCTGTCCTGAGCTCTCTGTGCGACTCCACCCCCAGCTTCCCTGGCTCTCCCCTGGGACCCCGCAGACCCCTCCTCCTGGCATCCAAAGGGGAACCGGCACATTGGTATGGCTGCTGCCCATTCAGATGCCATGTGGGTGGTGCTATGTTTTGAGTGTCAGCCCCGTCCATTTCCAGACACAGAGGGTTGGGGGTTCCTAGAGATTCCAGAGGGAAGACCCTGCACCCCCTCCCACACCCTCCCCCCACCCCCGTACCTGTCACCAGAGCAAGCGTGATTAATCTCAGGATCGTCATGGCCTGGATGGGGGAAGGACAGGCCCCAGGTTCCTCTGGGAATAGGAAGGGACACAGGGGCCACATCACTTTCAGGGGAGGCTGGGGGCTGGCTCTAGCTCCCCTCTTCTTCCACCCCTGGCGGCTCCCCCAGGGAGAAACAAGGTTTGGGGAATCCCCTGGTTCTCACAGCACCCCAACCTCCCTCCAAACACTTAAAATAAGTCTCTGGTATGGTGTGTGGCCTTGGAGGTGGCCAGAGCTGCGGGGGTGGAGGGAGGACGTCGAGGCCATGGGACTTCCTAGGCAGTTTGGAGAAGGTTTGCCTTCTTGCCCGTCTGAGACCTGGCTAGGCCCCAGCAGCTTGGGGTGGAGGGACCAGGGGAGCTGGGCCCTGTTGGTAACTGCCCTGTGCTCAGTGTCCCAGCAGCAGGGCCACGGGGAGCCTTTGAGGTCTGCCCAGGGCGGAGTAGGGGCCTAGACAGACAGCCGGACAGCGCTGGACACAGCTGGGCGGGGCTGGCCAGGGGGAGGGCCGGTGCCCTCGGCTGCCCTGGCCGGCGGGGGTGGGAGCAGAGGGCTGGCTCAGTGGCCCGACGCTGGGGTCAGAAGTCACTGAGGTTGGGGGCAGCCAGTTGGAGGTGAGAGACGCCGAGAGAGGCAGGGAGCCCCCACCCAAGCAGAGAAAGACAGAACAGAGGGAGAAACAGGTGCTGAGGCCGAGAAGGACCGACGTCCTCGGGGAGGCAGACGCCTGGAGCAGGCTCTTCCCGTCCCTCCCTGGACTCACGGGCTCTGGGGCTGGGGCTCTGGGGGCCGGTGGCGCGGTGGCGGCGGCAGGCTGGGTTGAAGCGAGAGGCGGCAGGCAGGCGGGCAGGCTGGGGGGTGGCCACGGGCGGGCCGGGCTGGCTGAAGTCCAAGCCCTGCCTTATCGCCCTGGGGGCGGGGTGTGTGTGGGTGCCCTCCCCGCCGGCCGCCGGGGCCTCGGAGGCGCTGCCCGCCCGCCTGTTGCACCTGTCCGAGCCCCTCTTCTGTCTGTGCCTCCGTATCCGTCTGTCTGTCTGCACCTTTCCCTTCGGGCTCCTCTCTCTGAATCTGTCTCTTTGTATCTGTCATTCTCTGTCTTTCTGTAATTCTGTGTGCGTGTGTGTGATTTTTCTCTTTCTGTTTCTGTCTCTCTCTCTGTCCAGCTTTCTCTGTCTTTGTCTCTTTCTCCACTTGCGCTTTTCTGTCTGTGCGAACCCCCTTCCTAATTCCTCTCCTATGTCTCTGCGGCTCGCAGTCTCTCTCACTCCGTCTCCGTCTTGCAGTCTGCCCCAAATTCTCTCCTTCCATCTGATCACAGTCTCTGTCCTCCTGTTCCCGCGCCTGCCTCCCCACAGCCCCAGCCTAGGTTGGCCCCTCGCCTCCCGGCTCCCCCGACCCCTCCCTGCTCCTTTGGGAGCAGTAGGGCTGGAGCGCGCAGAGGAGAGGCGGGACAGGAGGTGGGGAGGCAGGTCGGGGCCTGTGGTGCTGAGACCAGGAAAGAGAAAGGAGCCCGGTGCTGCGTCCTCCCCCAGGGCTTCTCTGGGGCCTCACTTCCCTGTTGACCCTACCTTCCGCCCCCTCTCCACCTCCCAGGCCGTCCATATCCAGCTGTGGCACTTACTCGCTGCTGTGTGACCCGGACCCAATGAATTCCAGTCCCTCGGCCACCTCAACTGCAAACCCCGAGTGCAGTGCGGGTCCCACTTCTCCCAGCTCCTTTGTTTTCAGTTAGATCCCTCGGCCTTTCTCTCTCCTAACCAGATGTGGAGCAAGGCTGGGCAGGGCCTAGGTTCTGAAGGCAGCCAGCCCTGGCCTCAAACCCCTGTTCTTCCTCTTCCTACCACTGTGACTACCATGATGACGTGGGACCAGGGACTCCGCCCCTGTGAGGCTCAGTTTCTTCATCTGAGAGATGGGGTGACAACCCTGCTTTGGGGGGAGATTGGAATAAGGGCTCCAGGAGGGCCCAGCAAATGTCCCTACTGCTGCTATGATCACCCCTCCCCCCCACCGCCAACTCCCCCCGTGCACTTGGGGAGACACAGTGAGGACAGACCCCAAGGGGTGGGCAGGACCATTTCAAGTGCGAGGCTGTGTCCTCTTGCTTTCCAAGGCTGCACCCCACCCTCAGTCATTGCAGACATATTAAAACAAAGTCACCTCCCACATTAAATATAATGTATGCTCAGTACAGGAGAATAGAGCTGCAATTGGCTGGTGGAAGGAATGTTATGTTTTATAGACGTTTAATGAAATGGTCAGGAATGTTGATTTTGCAGTTTTCATTTGGTATTTTGGAGCTTACAATTTTCATTTTCCCCCCTCAGGTTCTTCAAGGACCCTTGAAAAGATTATAAGTGCTGGGCACTGTTCCTAGTATGCCAGATGGAGAAAAATGGCCCTTATTTTTATTGCTATAAGTAACTTTTTCTACTCTGTTTTTTCCAAGGGAAGACTCTCACCCTCTCTGAGTTCTATCTTTCCACCTGTGAGGTAGGGGAACCCAGTGAGCCTTTCTTCCAGTCTCAACCAGCATGAGGACATCAAATAAATAAACAGCCCCTCCTCCAGTTATATTATATTTATTCCAGACAGTTGCACGCTCCTCCTGCCCCAGTCATGGGTCTCAGGGCTCGCAGGAGTTGGAGTTCTAAGAAGTTCCCCAGACCAACAAGAGTGGGAGCTGGGGGTGGTGGTGGTGAAGGTGTTGGTGCTCTGAGGGTCAGAGTGGCCCCCAAGTTGAGGGGTGGAGGTGGAGGGAGCAAGTCAGTTGTTCCTGATGACCATCCGGATCCAGTCTGTATACTTGCAAACTTTGGTGTAGACTCCTGGGATGCCGTTTTGTCCACAAGGCCCCACAGAGCCCCAGGACACCAGACCCTGAAGGACTCCCCCACACACCAGGGGACCCCCAGAGTCACCCTGGAAGGGAGAGGAGAAGCAGCACTGTCTGAATAAGGGAGAAATCCTGTCCCCATTTTCCTCCCCAACCCCTCAACCCCATCCCTGGGCTTTGAGGACAGTGGCTCCAAGCCTGGTCATCAGAGAAAAGAGCACAGCCAAGTTCCCGGAAGACAATGGCAATGGCTAACCAATAGAGAAGAGGCACTGTCTCCAGGGGCCAATCCCAGAGGAGGAGGGCGGGACTCTATAAAAGGCAGAGAGGCCTCTCAGGAACAGTGGCTGGGGCTCTGACCAATGAGAGGAAAGAGCATCATCACCAATGACCAATCCCAGGGGAGGAGGGCGTGACTTCATAAAGGGTAGAGAGTTCTCTTAGGGACAGTGGCTGGGGGCCAGCTGGGTAGAGCAGCTTCCTCTCTGGGGCACCCAAAGGGACAAGGACGCAGAATCAGAGGGTGAGACGGTCCCCTGGCTCCCTGTCCTGACTCCATCCTTAAATCTCTCTCTCAAGCTGGGGCAGCACCAGCTGGAGGCTGCTATGGAAAAGGCTTAGAGCCCCAGAGACAATGTGTCTCTGCCAGTTCGTGCCCTCCCCCCTCCCTCTCTTTGTGCCCCCGCCCATCTCTCCTCTGCTCCCGCCCTCCCTCTATCCGCCCTGCCCCTCCTTCTCCATTTTCTGCTCCTCCCTCCTATTCTCTGTCTCTGTCTCCCTTGTTTTGTGTGTCTCTCCTTTTGGGCCCCATCTCTCTCCACCATCCTCTCTCCCTGAGTCCCTGTCTCCCATCAGTCACCCTCCTGCTTCAGTCTCTCCCCCTCCCTTCCTGTCCTGGTGACAGGCTCACCTGGCAGGCATCCTGCCCAGCGATGCCGCCCGCACACAGCATGTTGTCTGTGATTCTCCCGGGGTACACGGCATGGCAGGTGTCATCGGAGACAATGGGGAGGTCAAGGCACTGCAGCCGGTCTGGGTATGGGTCTGGGGATGGAAGATGGGTGCTGCAGGGTCACTCAAAGCTCCCCACTTTGAAGCCACATCCCTCCTCCCAGGGAAGCCCAATCCAAGCCAATATCCCTGCCCCCTGCCCCCCTCCCCCCGTCAACCTGTGCTATAATCTTAAACCTCTACGTTTCCAATTTATCACTCAATTTCATAGTGACTCATTACCCCAGATCATTGATCCAGTCTCTTTGACATTTGACTTTGGCATAACTCAAGGCCATCCTTGTCCCTCTAACCTTGGATATAATGAATCCAGACCTGCCCTTCTTCCTCAGTCCCAGATGCTGTGACCTTTGAACTTCAATCTTATTACCTTATCCCAGCTTGACCTCAAGTCTTCTCTCTGCCTCCTGACCCCATGTCCTTGTCTTCCCCTTAACCCTCAGCCTTAGCTCTGCATCCTCTAAACCTTCACTTCATTGGCTCCAACTCCAAAGTGTCCTCTGATCCTAGCTTATTTGACCCGGACTCTGTGACCCCAAACCTTTGCCCCAAACCCTGTGACTCCCAATCTGAGATATATGATTTCTGAGTGTTGATAGAATCCAGATTTCCATCCTCAGATTCTGACCAGATTGTGCAACATCTGGATCCCATGACCTCAGCTCTACAGTGACCTCTAACCCTAGCCCATACCCAGGCAACCCCTGATGCTCAGATCCTATTTATATATGCCTTTTGCTCCAGTATGATGACCCCGACACGCTCCGACCTCCGACCACATCTCTGACCTCTGACCCCTGACTCCGTAGCCAATCCCTTAACCCCATTGACTCCTAAGACCCTGATCCACCAAGATCCCTGACCCCAAGCCACGATCCTGATGTTTGATCTCACACCCTGACCCTTTGCTCATCCTTCTTCTGGGGTGTCATGACTCCAGGCCTCTGACCCTACACCCCAGGCTTTTATCCACCCTGGCCCCCGCCCCTGGGGCCCCCTTACTCCATGGATGGTTGGTGGTGCCCCAGCCCGAGATGTGGCACTCGGTGCCAGCAGTCACACAAGTACTGGGCAAGGGCAGGGTCTGGACGCCTCTGGTCAGGCGGACGGGCATGCCCAGGCGCAGAAGCCGGAGGTCGTGCTCGTGGCTCCTCAGGGATCCCTGGTAGCTGGGGTAGGTCACGGAGAAGCCGCTGCGCCGGATCTGCTCCGTCCAGTCGAGCTGGCTGAGGCTGTGTTCCCCCAGGCGCACCCAGTACCTGCTGGTGGTGGCAGCGGCTCAGTGGCAGGCAGGTAGTCCTACCAGGCCCCCTGCCTCTCTCTGCAGCACACTGTCCTCTACGTGTCTCTCTTCCAGGTTCTCAGTCTCTATCTCTGTCACCATCTTTTCATTTCCAGTGTTTCCTCTCATGCCACTGCCTCTGTGTCTCCTGATCCTCTTGGATGGTGAGGCCCACAGAGGCAGGGACATCTGTGTGTCTTGTTCACCGCCTTAATCCCAGCACCCGGCGTGGAGCACGTATCCTCAGTGCCGCTGACTAAGTGAACGAGTGGATGAGGCATGGCCTCTCTTCGTCCTGCTGCTGCCTCTCCCCCCGTCTCTCTGTCTCTTTGCATCCGAGCTCCCCTTGCACAAAAATCGTCAGGGCATCAGTCCTAGCAAGTCCAACCTCTCATTTTACAAATGGCACCTCTGAGCCCGGAGAGGAGTCAGCAGGCGTAGTCTCTGAGGCTGCACAAAGAGTTTGGGTCAGACATGGGCCCAGGGCTCAGGCTGGGTCAGGGAATGGCTGGAGCTAGTGGCAGATGTCATACTGGAAAGAAGGGGCCATGCAGGAAGGGAAGGAGCAGGTGGCAGCTTCCAGGACCCTCTCTGGCCCTCCGCCCACCACACTTTACCCCACCCAGCCCCACCCAGGCCCACTGTTGAGGAAGTTCTACTCCTTGTCTAACCTCAGACTCTCTCTTGTGGCAGAGCCAGCTTCTTACCCCTTGGCACTCTCCCCCACCCCCGTGAGCCTGCTCCCAGCACTCGCTTTCCTGTAATTCCCCCTTCGCCCACCCCAGGAGGGGACTCAGACTGGGGCTTACCTGCCGCTGCAGTGAGCAGCTGTGAGGACCCACCTGCGGTCAATGAGGACACCCCCACAGCGCAGGTTCTTACCCTCAAACAGCCCCACCTGCCAAGGCTGTGAGTTACGCTGACACTCGGTGCCATTGAGAATCTTCAAGGTGGCCGCCTGGTTGAGCCCTGGGGACACGATCATGGGTCAGAGAGAGGAAGTGAGAGACAGAGACGGAGAGACTGAGAAAGAGAGAAAAACAGGAGAGAGAGAGAGAGACTGACTCAGCGATAGAAAGAGACCGTGCAACACCAAAGAGACACAGGGAGAAAGATGCTTAAAGGTAGAAGGGAAACAGAAGAAGAGCTGGATCAAAAGTTGTAGGAGCTAGAGATAAGCAGTGCCCCAAGAGCTTGGGGTAAATGAAGGCACAGAGTGAGCCCTTCCCCTCTTCAAGCAGGCGTGGGGGCTGGGGCTGAGATAAGGCGGTGGGGGACCCAGCCCCGTCTTGCCCCAGGAGAACTCACCAAAAACACACAGGAGCAAAAAGATGGTGATGCTCATGGCAGGCCCCCTCCAAGGTCTGAGGGAAGAGGTGGGGAATCTCAGAGATCACCCTTTTCCCGGGGCCCTCACCCCTGCCCTCTCTTCTTCTCTTGGAAGATCACCGAGGGGATGACCTGCCTACCCCATCTCTACCTGTCCCCACAGGTCACCCCCTCATTGGTGACCACCTGACCCATCTCACCTGGTCTCTTTATCTGTGGGATCCTCTATGTGCTGTTACCAGTTCAGCCTGTCTCTCTCTCTCTATCTGCTATCTCTCTGTCCACCTACCTGCCTGCCCTTTCATCTGCCAGCCACCCAGCCAGCCAGCTCTCCCACTCTCCACCTGGATCCTCAGCCGCTTGTCATGTTGCCCAACCTGTCCCCTTCCTTCCGTCTGTCACCCCAGACCAGCCACTATAAAAGCTTTTTACTCTCCTTGTTCCAGCCCATCCAATTTCCTGGTTGAAGGAGGGGGATGAGGAAGACAGAGGTGGGGCGTCCTCTAATTTGGTAGAAACTCTTCTGAGCTAATGACACATAATTGAGCTTTACAGCTAAATGGAGAGAAAAGGAAGGAAGGGACCCAGGGTGGGAAGACCCCACCCCACTCCCTCTCTTATCCCCAAACCTGGCAGCAGCCCCAGGACAGATGACTCAAGGTGACTGAGGAGCTGGGTTCTAATCCCTTCGCCAGTGACGAGGAGGGTGGGGACACCTGGCCACCTGGGGCCTGTTCCATGCAGCACAGGGGAGGGATTGGGGAGAGGGTGCGGCTGCAGAAGCAGGATCTTAGACGTAGACGTGAGGGGCAGGAAGACAGCAGAGAGAGTCCCGAAAAGAGAAGAGGACAGGAAGAAGCAGATGTCAAAACAGGCGGTCAGGGAGAGACAGAAGAGAGTGTCCAGGTTGGGTTCTGATTCTAATTGAATTTTCTACATGCACGGTCAACTCTGATCACCTGGGAGGACCCTCACCTTGACTGCTTCAAGAAGCACAGATCTTTTATATATATTGTTGATTTATTTAATTCCATGAAAGTTTTTCTTTGCATAAGAGCTTCCGTTGTTTAAATTCAGCCCACAGAGAAAGAGGGCAGGGAAGGAAAATGGTAGAGGGGGGGAGAGAGAGAGAGAGAGAGAGAGAAAGAGAGAGAGAGGGGGAGAGAATGAATGGGAACAAAAAGGGACTAAGATTCAGGAAGGGAGATTGAGGAACAAACTAAGAGAGAGTGCAAAGAAACAGGATAGGGGTCCCCCAACTCCACGCCCGTCTTTTAGTTCTTCACGTTCTCTTTGGGTCTCAGGTCTCTGTCCCTGTCTGTTTTCAGAATCACAAAACTTCAGCTCTCGCTCATGCCTGTAATCCTGACACTCTGGGAGGCCGAGACGGGAGGATCGCTCAAGGTCAGGAGTTTGATACCAGCCTGAGCAAGAGCGAGACCCCGTCTCTACTAAAAATAGAAAGAAATTAGCCAGACAACTAAAAATATATAGAAACAGTTAGCCGGGCATGGTGGCGCATGCCTATAGTCCCAGCTACTCGGGAGGCTGAGGCAGGAGGATCGCTTGAGCCCAGGGGTTTGAGGTTGCTGTGAGCTAGGCTGACACCACGGCACTCTAGCCTGGGCAACAGAGTGAGACTCTGTCTCAAAACAAAAACAAAAACAAAAACAAAACAAAAACAAAAAACCTTCGCTTTCTATTTGCTCTTAGAGACCTCCTAACGCAACCCCTCTCTTTTTGTGGATTTTTGAGGAATCATGTTTACTGAGATGTAGCTTACATCCAATAAAATGGAATACAAAAAATAAGGCAGGGTCCATGATTTTTAGGCACATTCATGCAAATTAAAAATTACCATATATAGTTAATAACAATGGATTGTATACTTGAAAATTATGATCAGAGTAAAATGTTCTCACCACAATTAAATGTTAAGTATGTGAGGTAATGCATATGTTAGTTAGCTTGATTTAGCCATTCCACTATGTATACATATTTTAAAGCATTATGTTGTACATCATAAATATATGCAACTTATATTTGTCAATTAAAAAAATAAATAATTTTCATTTAAAAAAATTCAGCTTCAGTTGGGAGCTGCCTTGCTGGAATGTAAGCCTAGCACTGCAAAATCTTCTGATTTTTCAAGAGAAGCTGGAAATTCAGGTTTATAGTGGGGCATTTCCTGATCTTAAAATATTGGAAAAAAACAAACAAAACTGTAGGCTTAACAGAACAGATCTCTCTCTCTCTCTCTCTCTCTCATTTTCATCTTTCTTAGGGGAGTATTATTCACATAGTATAAAATTCAGTATCTTTGAATAATTTAAAATCTACTATTTTTTCTCCAAGTCAGAAAATTTTGAGATGAAAATCTACAATTCCGTGACTTCCACCACATTCGCCGTTTCACAATGTTGTGCAACCATCACCACTAATTCCAGAACCTTTTCAGCCCCTTCAGAAGAAACTCTGTGCCTGTCAAATTGACGTCTGTCAACTGATGATAAACAAAATGCAGTACATCCATCCAGGGGAATAATATTCAGCCATAAAGGGGAATGAAGTTGTGTCTGACACAGGCTACAACCGGAATGAGCCTTGAAAACAAGATGCTGAGTGACAGAAGCCAGACACAAAAGGCCACATGCTGTATGACTCCATTTATACGAAATGTCCAGAGTAGGCAGATTCACAGAGGCGGAAAGCAGGTTAGCGGTTGGCAGGGGCCGCAGGGCGGGGGGAATGGGGACTGCCCAGAGCTCTCCTTTGACCCACAGACTGCCAGTTCGTGGCTTCTGGCTAAAGACAAACCCCTTTTGCTGCAGCTGGAGTGAAGCCCCAAAAGGGGCGGGACTGGCCTGCAGCCCTCCTGCTTTTGGAGAAAGCTCTGAGAACCCTTTGCCAGTGCCCCCAGGGAGCCCCCAGATGTCTCCAGCCCCTGTGTCTCCCGTCTCACCTCTCGGGCACCATCGGCAGCCTATTCTCTGGAGAGAACTCAGCCACCCCGACACACAGGGTGAGGACCCAGAACATGGAGACCCTCATAGATATGGAAACTGAGGCATAGCTCATGGCTCGATGAAGTGATTTGCCCAAAGTGGAAGAGCCAGAGGCTGAACCATGCAGGCTGCCCCCAGAGTCTGTCCCTTCCTCATTACCCAAATACGTGAATGAACAAATGAATGACTAACTGAATTAAGAAGTACACGTGAATGGATGAATGGATGAATGCTTCTACATGTTTAAAAGAGGGGACAGCTTTTGGAACCCTTCAGACCTGGGCTGGAACCTTAGCTCGTCCCATGGTTCACTGGGGGCCTCAGGCCACTCTCGTTTCCTAACCTCAGTTTGCACGTCTGAAAAATGGGACCAGGAGGCTAAATGTATGCACCTTGCTTGCCCTCTGGAGGTCAAACAAAGTGACCAAAGATAGATAGAATATTGGGTAGTTAAGTGTAGACACCATCGAGATGGGTCCGATCAGTTTATTTCTGTATAAAGAAGGAATTTGCAAAGCTGACTTGGATGACAGAATCTTTTATTCCTCAGATGTGAAGAAATAGCAGTGACAGTTTGTTACTGTCTTTTGTTCTGTCTCCATCTTTACATTTCTCCTCCCGGCCCGACCTCCCGTATCTGCAATGTGCTTCCCCACCTGAGAAACAGGCAGGTCTGAGGACAGTCTCTCGCATTAGAAGCTCATGGACAGTTGTGGCCATCACGGCTGTCCTGGAGACTCCAGAAGCATACGAGATTGCCAAGTCCTCTACAGTGAAGGAGTCTATGCAGGGGCAGGGGACACGGTGGGATTGTCTGTTGTCCTCTTGTGTTGCAGTTTGACAGGTTCTAGAGCCGTTTTGCGGAAGGGGCCCTCATTCAGGTTGGGCCGGTTTGAAAGTAACAACATTAAACAGTAAAATTTGTAGGTGAGGAATATCTCTGTCCTGGTTCCCTCCAGATCCCAAGGCCTAAAGCATCATGGGCTTGTTCGAATGTTTTGGGAGCCAAGAGGCTCCATAGCTGATTCTTGACAGCGTCAAAGAGGGAGGGGTCCTCGCTTTACCAAATAGTTTTCAGGAATGCAACCGAGGTGGGGGGCCTTGCTCGGTGTGGGGCCATGGACCACGGCCTTTGTGTGAGCGCCTCCGTGAGCGCCTGTGTGACCTGGATGTGTGCACCAGGTGAGTCTCCTTGGACAAGGTGTATGTCCGGATGTCATCAGGATGATGTCACACCTGTGCTTCTGGAGGAAGCTGGATGCAGTTAGGATCTTGTTGGGGCTCAGAACACTGTACCCCAAGGCACGGAGCTTTGGCAGGCCGAGTACTTTGAACTGAAGGATATGAGGAGGCCTCAGGAGAAGGAGGTGCTCTCTGACCTTCTCCCACCTTCCTTTCTCCTTCCCCCATTTCTCCTTCGAAGCAGGTCATCGACAGTAGAATTCCTTCTCCCCTGAACACCCTCATATGACAAGTGTCCTGACCTGTACGCGGAGGACAGAGTGCTGCAGAGAGGGGCTGCAAGGAATCTGAAGGGACGGGCTTTGCTGGGTTCGCCCTCAGCCTGTTGCCATCAGATCACGTCCTTTGTGTTCAGCCACATTTTTTCTACATGACTGTCCATTCTTCACTGAACCTAAACATAAAAATATGGTTTTCTCTGGGTCTTTGTTTCTGAAGGCTTTTGTGTCACAGAAAACTTGGTTAAATACATTTGTTTTGCTTTTCTCTTGCTGATCTGTCTTCTGTTATAGGAGTGTCAGCCGTGGACCTTGAGATGGGTTAGGAAAAGGTAGCACACCTTTCCGTCCTACACCTGCAAAGATTGCGTGTGGGGGCCAGGCTGCCAGGTACCCCAGGACAGCTGGGTCAGGCAGGCAAACTGCAGCTGAGGGCTGCTGAAATAGGCATGGGACAGAACATGTTGGCCTCTTCTATGGCTGTCGCCTATTTGCCACTTGCTGATTGTATTGAAAGATGACATTTCAGTAATATTAGGCATGGGGTCTTAATGAGTACATGATGTTTTGAAATACATATACATCATGGAATGGCTAAACTGAGCTAATTCACATATTTATGGCCTCACATACTTATTTTTTGGTGGTAAGAACACTTAAAATCTACTTTCTTAGCAATTCCCAAGTACAGTGGTCCCCCCTTACCCATGGGGGATACGTTCCAAAACCCCCAGTGGATGCCTGAAACCATGGAAAGTACTTATGAATGAGAAAGTTGAATTTATAAATAGGCACAGTAAGGGATTAACAACAATAACTAATAACAAAATAGAATAATTATAACAATATATATAAATAACAATATATATTATAACAATACACTGTAATAAAATTGTGCAAATGTGGTCTCTTCCCCCTCCAAATATACTTATCGTTCTGCACTGTACTCACCTATATTGGGACCTCGGTTGACCACAAATAACTGAAACCACAGAAAGCAAAACCACAGACAAGGGGTGGACCACGATATCTAATATATTGTTATTAACTGTAATCACTGTGTTATACAATCGATCTCTTAAACTTATGCCTCCTGTCTCACTGAGATTTGATATCCTTTTTTTTTTTTTTTTTTTGATGGTTACTGGATATACTTTGGGGTGGGACTGGGTTCTCTCTATTTATATTCTTACTTTTTCTTTCCTCCAGAGAGCCTCAAATCACTATTATCATGGGATAATAGCCCATGGCAATGTGGCTTTATTGGGCTTAAGGACCCCAGGGTTAAATCAGGTGTAAATTAACCCCTTGGCTGTGCCGTGAATGTGTTTCCCTGTAACCCTGAGAATGAGGATCTTTGTTGTGACAGAGACAGCAGGAGCCGCAAAGGCATTTTGTAGGGTCCTAGTGAGCAATCTTCTTTTAGGAGTGTGACCTCAGCTTGTGACATTTTAGCTGCTTTTCCACCTGAGTGAGGGCAGTTACCAAAGCCTGCTGAGCCCACATGTTGCACAGAGGATCACAGTGTCACTCTTTCCCCTGAGTGCTCCGGTAGAACACGGGGCCAACACCTGGTTGGGACCAACCCGTAGCCCTAGAGTAAGATCGTTCTCCTGAGAGCTGATGGCAGCACCAGGACATCAGGGATTTAATCTGAGGCACACAGAGAGGTCTGGGCCAAGACACGAGACCCAGGGCCACTCGGAAAAGGGTCCCAGTCCCATACTCCTGTTCCTAAATCCCAGCCATCAAAACTTCAGACTCAGCTTGGTTAAATCTATAACAGAGGCTCAGTAGGTCTCAGCAAACGCAGCGTCCAGCCCCAGGAGTGTGCCCACCCGTTGGTGGCAGGGCCGGTGAGCAGGACAAAGCAAGAGGAGAAAGCCCCGGGGGTGGTGGGGTGGTGGTGGTCAGTCGTCATTTAGACCCCGGCTCACAGTCCCTACAGAGGTGGGACGGACCCTTTGGCAAGTGTGTGGCATCATCAATCTTGACATCTGAACCAAGTTTCAAAGAGGGGTGCCCATCCCGTTTCGGTGTGATGGCTACAGCGTCAGTCTTTGAGATCCAACCCGACATCCCCTGCTTTTTGGGAAGCCTGACCTGGGTTTCCTGCCCCCCTCCATGCTCCTACAACCTGCCTGCACCTCTCATCACTTAACCTCTCAGAGAGGAAACGTGGACTTAGGCCCCCATCTCCCCGACTGGCCTGGAAAGTCCATCCAAGTCCCTTCCACAGAGCCTCACAGCGGGGCTGTGGCTGGGCTTGGCCAGACTAAAGAGGTGACATCCCGGGGGATGTCAAGGATGTGTCTCCATCGACCTGGATGAGGTTAAGTCACTAGTGAATTTTCCTTAGTCTAGGTCTATACCTCTGTAAGATGGGGAGGATGACGTTTCATCCAGCTGGGGCCTTGGGAGAAAGAAATCAGAGGCTTCCAATGCAGTCCCCAGCTGGGCACATGTCAGCAAGCATGGCTAGCCCTCTGACAAAGCCCCCCTCACTCTCTCTCTCTTGCTTTTCGCCATCTTTCCCAAGTCGCCATCTTTCCCAAGTCATCTTCATCTCCACCTCGCTCCAAATTCCTTCCTGCACAGGTTTCCATTGTTATTAAAATTCCCCTGGGCAAAAAACAGGAAGAGGAGGGCAGGTGTCTGAGAAATCCCAGCGGAGGGAGGAGGGAGGGAGTGCAGAGAAGGCTGCCACCTGGCCAGCCTTCCCAAGTGAGGTGTTGTTGTAGTCGGGATCTCTGGCCCAGCTATGTCATTATTTTCTGTTCCACAGGAAGGATCTGGGCGGCTGCCTCCTACTCTCTCAAAGCCCCAGCTGTCACTCAAGACAGCTTGTTCCAGCACCGGGGACTTGGAGACATAGCCTCATAACAATTACACCAATAATAAGGGCGACAATAATGAGTATAATGACAGCTACCACTTATTAAGCACTCGCTCTGTGCGCGGTGTTCTGAGTGCTTTTCACGTAGCAGCTTAATTAATCCTCCCAAGAGCCTTCTGAAGTCGGGGTACTTTTTTAATTTTAAAAAGTTTATTAATCTGTTTAGATAGTTCTTGACCCTCAGGTGGAGAGCAGTGAATTAATTGGTGTCACATTATCATTAGTGATTTTGCTTGTTTACTTTATTTTCTTTTATCCCATTCTCTTCTGCTAATTGTCTTTATCATTGTGTATCTTTTGCTAGTATCTTTGTTTATATGTATCCTTTGCTATTGTTTTCATTAGTGTATCCTTAGCAATTATCTTTGTTATTGTGTATCTTTTGCTATTGTATTTATTAGTGCACAGCCTTTTAAAAAAATTAAAGTGAAATTCACAAATCGTAAAATTAGTCATTTAAAGTGGACAATTCAGTGGCATTTAGTCATTCACCTTGTTGTAGTTGCAGATCTTTTTATTATTGTATGATCTTATGAATTGTGTGTTGTTTTTGTGTGAATGTATTTTTGATTTATATCAATGGTATTGTGGTATGTAGCCTATTCCATTATTTTTCACTCAGCGTTGTGCTTTGTTCATTTTTCAAGAAGGTATTATTGACATAAAAGAAAATTCATCCATTTTAAGATTTCGGTTTGATGCATTTTGGAAACTGGATGCAGCCATGGAACCACCTCCATCGTCAAAACATGGGAGTGTGCCTCTCTCTCTCCCTCCCTCCCCCCCATCCTTAAGCTGCCTGTGCCCCTTTTGCAAGAGCTCCCCTCCCCACCCTGGCCCAGGCAACCACTGCTCACACAGCCTCTAAAGTTTTGCCTTTTTTAGAACCTCATATAAGTATTTGGCTTCTTTCACTAGCATCATACAGTTCAGACTCATTCAGGTGTTTTGCACCGTTAAATAAACTCAGGGGAGGATATTGTTCTGAACAAAGCTCCTGCGCTGGGCCCCAGCAGACCAGACCAAACCAGATTCAGGTCATGTATGCTAGTCGCCAGGGAATCAAACTGAACTTTGAAATGGGCATGTTTTCAAAAACAAACAAATAAACAAAAAACAGCCAGGAGATTTACAGCAACCAATCAGAAGGAGCCCAGTTTACCTGAGCTGGCATGATAAGAAAGTTCACTCATTTTAGTCCTGTAAGGAAAGTAACTGTGAAAAGACCACTCTACTTTTTGTTCCCAGTTTCTGCTCCAGCCCTTTTCTGCCTATAAAGCCAAACTCCTCTGCTCAGCTCATGGGAACACCCATTCTGTTTTATAGAATGAGATGCTGCCCTTTTCCAGAATTGCAAATAAAAGCCAATTTGATCTTCAAACTAAACTTGTAATTTTGTCTTTTGACTGCCTGCATCTCTCAATAGTTTATTTCCTGCCACTGCTGAGCAGTGTCCCATAGTGTGGATATACCACGACTTCTTTATCCATTCACCAGTTGTATATTTGGGTTGCTTCCCGGTTTCTGTCTATTGCAGGTAAGGATGCTGTGAGCATTCATGCATAAATCTTTGAGTGGACATACGTTTTCATTTCTATGGGCACCTAGGAGGGGGACTGCTAGCATTTTAAGATAAGTGTGTGTTTAACTTTACAAGAACTTGCCAAGTGTCTTTTAAAGTGGTTGTAACATTTTGCATTGCCACCAGCAGTGTTTAAGGGTTCCAGTTGCCCCACGTCTTTGCCAGCACTTGGTATTGTCAGTCTTTTAAATGCCCACCATTGTAGTTGGTAGCACTATACCTTTAAGATTCAATTCATGTTGCTGTGTGTACATCTAGCTTGTTGCTTTTAACTGATGCAGAGTCCCCCGTGGTGGGCACCTGCCACATCCTCCCATCCACTCCCTCATTAGTGGACTCCCAGGTTTCTTTTTTTTTTTTTTGAGACAGAGTGTCGCTTTGTTGCCCTGGCTAGAGTGAGTGCCGTGGCGTCAGCCTAGCTCACAGCAACCTCAAACTCCTGGGCTTAAGCAATCCTATTGCCTCAGCCTCCCGAGTAGCTGGGACTACAGGCATGTGCCACCATGCCCGGCTAATTTTTTCTATATATATTTTTAGTTGGCCAGATAATTTCTTTCTATTTTTAGTAGAGATGGGGTCTCGCTCTTACTCAGGCTGGTCTCGAACTCCTGACCTTGAGCGATCCACCCACCTCGGCCTCCCAGAGTGCTAGGATTACAGGCGTGAGCCACCGCACCCGGCCTCCAGGTTTCTTTTAATTTCCACCACAGCAAATAACTCTGTGACAGACACCTCATCCTTGCCCCTTTGTAACCTGCATAATTATTACTCTTGTGTAGACATTCAGGAGTGGAACTTCTGGGTCCTACGGTGTACGTATACTTAGTTCAACCAAGGAATGTCAAATTACTTCCCAAAATAACTACACCAGTCCACATTCACACCAGCTGTGCTGTGTTTCCACATCCCTGCTAATACTTGGGGTTATTTAACTTCAAAGCTTTTCAAAAATCCATCTAATAAATATAAAGCAATATGTTATTTATACTTGCATTTTTTAGATAACTAATGAGTCTGAACATCTTTTTGTATGAGTTTTCTTTGGTTTCCTTCTATTTAAATCTCCTGTTCAAATCCTTGCTTATTCATTTGCAGGAATTTCCTTGCACGTTTGAGATCACAATCCCGAGTCAATATTACAGATTTGAACATCATCTCCCAGGCTGTCATCCATCAGTTTGCTTTGTCCACAGTGTGTTTCGTTGAAAAGAAACCCTTAACTTGGATATAATCAAACTTTTTTTTTGCCTTTAGATTAATCCTTCTGAAGTTTTAAAAAGTTCTTCCTCATCCCTAAGTCACAAAAGTGTTCTCTGCCATTATTTTCTATTTACTTTGTAGTTTGACCTTTTCCTTATGGGTCTTAAAGCCATTTGGTGTCACGTACCATTTTTTAGAACTTAGGGTCTAAAGTTAGGATCCCACTCTGTTGCCCAGGCTGGAGTGCAGTGGTGTCGCCCTAGCTCACTGTAGCCTCAAACTCCTGGGCTCAAGCGATCCTCCTGCCTCAGCCTCCCCGGTAGCTAGGAATACAGGTGCAAACCACCACGCCTCGGTGATTTTTATTTTTTTCTTTTTTACGGACGGGGTCTCACTATGTTGCACAGGCTGGTCTCAAACTCCTGGCCCCCAGTGATCCTCCCACCTCAGACCTTCCAAATGGCTGGGATTACAGGTGTCAGCCACCACGCCCAGCTACACATACCATTGTTATACCTACTTGAATGATGGGAAGACTGAAGCACAAAGGAGGTGAGTAACTCTAAGGTTATATAATTCAGTAAGTGACAGAGCTGGGATTCAGACCCAGGCAGCCTGGCCTCCGAAACTGTGTCCCTCAGCTGCTGTGTCATCCAACTTCTCCACTGACGAAGATCCATGATTCAGAAGTGGCTGCGTGCAAAGCCTTTAATGCCAATCTTTCACTCCGTCCTCCCCACAGCCCTGAGCAGCAGGGCCTGTTATTGCCAGATGAGGGAACTGAGGCTCCCGAAATATAAGGTGGCAAAACCAGATCCTTCCGACTCTACCCTCTGTGCCTTTGAACACTAACCTACAGTCTCCCCCTGTAAGAACCAGGGGAGAGGGAGGAACCATCCTCAACTCTCCCCGTCACCCCCACGGATACAGTTGAGGCTCATTATTCACAGATTTCATGTTTTCCAATTTGCCTACTTGATAAAATCTACAGGTAGACCCCAAACCAATATTCTCAGGGCTCATGTGGCCATTTGCAGACATGCACAGAATGGTGAAAAATTCAAGCAGCCTCATGCGCACGCTCTCAGCTGAGGTTGACCACGGCGACACTCTGCCTTCTCATTTTAGCTCTCACACTATAAACAAGAGTCCACTTCGTGGTCTAGTTAGTGCCACACTTGCCACATTTTTGTGCTTTTCGTTGGTGATTCACTGTTTAAAATGGCTCTATGCCGGGCGTGGTGGCTCACGGCTGTAATCCTAGCTCTTTGGGAGGCCAAGGTGGGAGGATCGCTTAAGGCTGGGGAGTTCAAGACCAGCCTGAGCAAGAGCGATACCCCGTCTCTGCTAAAAATAGAAAAATTAGCCAGCCATGGTGGTCTGGGCCTGTAGTCCCAGCTACTCGAGAGGCTGAAGCAGGAGGATCGATCCCTTGAGCTCAAGAGTTTGAGGTTGCAGTGAGCTATGATGATGTCACTGCATTCTAGCCTGGGCAACAGAGTGAGAACTTGTCAAAAAAAAAAAAAAAAAAAAAAAAAAAAGGAAAGAAAGAAAGAAAGAGAGAGAGAAAGACAGACAGAGCCTCCTGAGCATGGTGCTGAAGTGCTGTTTAGTGTTCCTGAGCACAAGAAGGCTGTGATGTGCCTTATTAGAATATGCATATTAGGTAAATTTCTTTCAGACGGGAGCCATAATGTCCTCAGCGGAGAGTTCATTGCTAATGAGTAACAATATATGAGGGCTGCCCAGAAAGTATCCAGCCATGTAACTGTTCTCGTTATATTAACAATGACTAGATACTTTCTGGAAGCCCTCATATATTAAATAAGGCGTCTTTAAAGAAAAACACACATAAAACAAGGTTACATATGCATCAACTGATAAAAACATTGTGATCAGAGGCTCACAGGAACCTAATCCTGTATTTCCCCCTAGGAGTGAAACTTCAGTATTTGCTAATTCAGTGTTCAGGTGCCTTTATAAAACGTAACTACTGTGAAGAATGAGAATCGACTGTATCCCTACGTTTCTTTAATGTTACTGCAAAACAAACAAAATTGTATTTGCTAACACCCAGGCAGGGGAGTTCCTGCACATGGTCAGCACCGAATCGTCGGCTGAGGAAAATGAGTAAGTGCAACACTTTTTTTGGACACTCTGCAGATTTGAGGGGTTGTTATCAACATCCTAAGGTAATATTTTATAGGGAACCATGCAAATAATAACAGTGGTCGGCACTTGACGTTTATCCTTGTAATGATGCTGTGAGGAAAAATTACAAGCCCATTTTACAGATGAGAAAGCAGAGAAGCTGTGAGTTTTATGACTTGTCCACAGCCAGGACCTGCATAAAAGCAGTGGCTGAGCACTTAATCACTACGTTTTGGGGTCATGGACAAAGATGTAACAGCATGGGACATTGAATAAGGATGCTTGTGGAGGAGATACAGGAAGGGATATTTGGTGGACGATATGGTTCAGGCATGGAGGCCCTTTGGGATGGTGAACCGCGTAACTCTAGACTAGAGTATCATTAATCATTAGTAAGGATGGGGATCCAGAGAGGGGGGAATGTTGGCAGAGGCCAGGCGTTGGCAGAATGCGAGATGTATGTCGGATCAGGACATCTGGGACATTCAGAACAGCATGAGAATGAACCAGTCTGAAGACCCAAGCTTAGCTGTGTTGAATCATCAGAGGTTCATGGAATGTCATAGGGGCAGAAGATTGTGGGCACAAGAGAATATTTTTCAGGATGAAATATGGAGTCTTGAACTTTCCTATAAAACACAGAAAGGTTTAGACTACTGGCATTGAATAAATATTTGGAAGGTTACAAGATGTTAAGGACGGTCTGTTTGCAGGACACATAATATTGTTGAGACGGGCAGATGAAGGTATTTAAGAATGTTGCCACAGACAGAACGTTCTGGTGGTGATCTGGGTTTACAGTAGTCGTGCTGATACAGTTGCAAGAACTGGGATGTCGTCTGGATTGGGACATTCGGGTTGCCAGGATGTTTCAGGGATGCGACGTCTGGGAGACCGCAAGGCAGGCAGTGCCTGAATGCTTCTGAAACGTGGAATGTCAGCCGGGATTGAGCATTTTTGAGAACGTGGATCACTGTTCAAATAGGACACTTTGGGAGGAAGGGGTGGAGAAGGGCTGAGCAAACAAGGCGAGGAGGTCATGGGGAGAGGAAGGAAGCAGGTAAATTAACACAGGTTTTATTGTGGGCCCTTTGTCCATTTGTGTTCCGGGGTGTTGTGTTTTTGGATTGTTTCTCGGATCCACGAAACATATTTTGAGACTCGGGTGTAGACACCAGGCCGGTTGGGCTGTCCACATGGGAAGTCTCCCCAGGAGATGATGCCATGGAGGGTTCCGTTACAGACCAGGGGGCCCCCGGAGTCACCCTGAGTGGGAGGGAAAGAGAAAGGTGGGGTCTTTGCTAGGGCTAAACAAAGGCAGAGACAGGAAGATGTGCGAGAGAATGAAAGATGGAGAGACACAAAGAGAGACTGAGAGATGGAGTCAGACACGCACAGAGCAACAGAGACAGTGAGAAACAGAGATAAGAAGACAGACACAGAGGGACAGAGAGTGAGAGACAAGGAAATAGGGACAGAAAGATGGGGATAGACCCTGAGAGAGAGAAGCGTCTCTGTTTTTCTCTGTTTCTCAGTCTCATTAAAATGGTGACAGCTCATCTCATATACCCACTCTTGGTTCCCTGGCACTCAATCCCACATCACACTCCCTGTCCCCCACCAGCTGACCCTGCTCCTGCTTTAAGGGTCCTTTGCACCTCTTAGTATTGCATTAACCCACCCGAATCACACGTGTACTTCTGCTTCTCCCTCTGGGCCCGTGGCAGACATTACTGAGCTAACAAGACACATGTCATTAAAATATTATAGCATCACACTCTTTCTCACTGAACCAATACTCAATCTCAGCAGCCTTCTCTATAGACATAGGTTGGTTTTTGCTCATGTAATACCCATTTTCCCTTGCTTTGGTAACAGCCTCCTCATTTTTGCATTTGGGGAACTGCCCTTCCCCACTCATTCCGTGCAGTCTGTCCCTGCCCCTCCCCCGGTCCCACAGTTAGCCGTGGGACTCAGCGTGGTCCGTCAGAGACTCCCACAGCTCCGGCCAGAGCGACGGCCCAGGACACACTACTTACGTCAGCACCGTGAGAATCGTACTCAAGACATTTGTGTAAACTTATGAAAAAGAGATGTTCTCTCTTTTCAGTAGGGTTGCTTAGAAGGTAGGATGTAAGCCCAAAGCTGCTGGGGCCATCTTGCCATGGGAACTGCCTAACTGAGAATGAAGCCAAAACAGAAGAAAGAATATTCCAAACATATCACTTGCACACCTGGATCCATCTGTGCCTAAAGTCAGACACCCCTAAATTTTCAGTTACAAAAGCCAGGGGGGTTTTTTTTTGGCTCAAGAAAGTTTGACTTGGGGTTCTGTCACTTGAAACTAAAGGAATCTCCACCTTTATGCATCTCAATGTAGGGCTCTGGACACTTAGTCAAAGCTGGGGCTTAAGATGAGTTCTATCTGCCACCCCTGGGTACTCCCTTTTTGACCTTCTATGCAGATGACATCTCGGTTCTCGCAGGCTGGAAGCAAATCCTCTCGCCCAGTACCTGTCCCCACCTCCATGTGGGCTTCCCATCCAGCCATGGCAACCCACCCACGTCTTGGCCTCACCTCACAGGAGTCCTTGCCGCCCTCTTTTGTGCCAGCACACAACATGTTGGGAGTGATCTTCCCCGGGTAGACTTGGTGACACTCCTCATCTGAGCGTAGCTCGATGTTGGCACACTGCAGGGTTTGGGGGTAACTCACTGGGGAGGAAAGAGAGAAGGTCTAAGGACATCTGACCTAGGCAGGCTGTGGGGTGGGGGCTAAATAGGAAAGTTGGATGGCAGAATTGGTAGAAAGTAGAGATGGGAAGAGAGAGATGGGGGAAAGATGGGCATGTATCTGGGGAGAGTGATGGAAGAGACAGAAACATGGAGAGACATGGGAGAGAGGGGGCGGGAAGGACGGGGAGGGATGGGGCGGGGACTGGGAGGCTGACGGGGAGAGAAGTAGAACCAGTGGTCAGGGAGAGAAGACTGGAGAGAAACAGGAAGACAGAGATGGTAAGAGATAGAGAACTGGAGATGGAGGAAGCAGGAGGAGTGATGGGAAGAGGTGTGGGAGAGCTGGACAGAGTGGCGGGAAGAGAGATGGGCATGTGGGGAGAAAGACACCTACAGGAGACAGGGAGAGGGTGTGGGGTTGCTAAGGACGTGCAGAGGGCCCTTGGTGGCATAGATACCAACTTGATATTCACATATATGTAACTTATATGTAAAGGATATATTTATTTATATTTCATCACATTTAATAAATAACAGTAACAAACACCAATTACTAAATTATTAAAAATATTAATAAATACATACTTATTAATATATTAAATGTATCTTATACATTATAATATAGAAATTATACACTTATAATTCATTTATATCATAATATATAAATGTATACATTTATAAAATCATTTATAATATATAATTTATATATTATATATTTATAATATACACATTATAGATACATTATATCTAAAATATATATGTATATGTTATAATTAATAAAATGCATTTGATTCAATTTATATAATATAATTAATATACAAAATATATAAATTATATTACTATAGAATATCTAATGTATATTATATCATATAATAGCTAATCTATAGTATATGTTAGATATTATATATTTTGTATAATATATTAAATATGTATATATATAAAATATATAAAAATATATACAACTTTATATATATTTATGTTATTATTATATATAGAGAGGAATTTTCCTCCAAACCTCCCTCCCATCTCTGCCCCAGTTTCCCCAGCCACCCCTGTGGGACCTCCGGCTGCCTGCGTGAGTACTTACCCTGGGGGCTGGTGGTAGTGCCCCAGCCAGACACCCGACAGCAGGTGCCAGTGGGTAGGCAGTCATGGTGGGAAAGGGGCAGGACGTGGACATGGCCTGTGGGCTGGACTGGGGACTGCAGCTCCAGAAGCATGATGTCGTGGTCATGGTTCAGGTGGGTGGGGCTGATCTGGTATTCAGGGTGGGGGATAGAGCGGACCACCTCCCTCACCTGCTCACCGGCCTCCGCACGCCCCAGGGCATGCTTGCCCAGGTAAATTCTGTATCCACTATGGGTGCAGGAAGGGAGTGGTTAGGGGAGAGGATGAGCCCATCTCCATCCGCATGCCAGCTGCAGCCTCTTCCCCATCCCACCTTCCTCATTTCCAAACACATCTCCTTCCCCATCCTCAACTCCAATCCCATCCTGAAATCCAGCTCCACCCCACCCACCATCCCGGTTCCATTATCATCCCTACTCCAGGCTCCCCTGGCCCCCACATACTCCTTCAGACAGTGTGCTGCAGTGAGGACCCATTTCGGGTGGACCAGGACTCCCCCGCAGAGTAGCCGCCCTCGCACTAGTAGGGCTGCCTGCCAGGGCTGAGAGTGGGGGAGGCAGGTGTAGCCACCTGTGAGAAATCCATTGGTCCCATTGGTGCTGTTGAGAATCTTGGGATACTCCTGGGAGATGCCTGGTGAAGAAGAGAATTTGTTAGAGAATTGGAGTCCAGGGTGAGGAGGAGCCCTGGAGCTGTGATCCCTGGGCTTGGGGAAAGGGTCAGGATCTTGCTCTGGGTGACCAGGAATTGAAGATTCATTTCTTAGCCTCTGACAGTTGCCATTCTCTATTAAGTAGAGATGAGTCAGGGCAAAGAGGTGATGTTTTCCACAGAAGTGCCAAATCTTCCACTAGGGGTTAAGAGAAGAATTCATGGAATGAGAATGTTTCTGATTAGTAAGTGGAAGTCTGACTTTCTCTCCGCCTGCATTTTCTCTATCATTCCACCGTGGAGATGGATTTCAGGAGGTGGAAATGAGACTGACTTATATATCCATCTAGGTAGTACCCATCCCTCCCTCTCTCCGTCCCTCCATCCCTCCCTCCATCCACTCATCCATCTATCCAACCATTCATCCATCCATCCCTCCCTCCTTCCTTCCCTCCATCCATCCTCCCTCCATCCACTCATCCATCCATCCATCCATCCCTCACTCCCTCCATACATCCATCCACTGATCCATCCATCTACTCATCCATCCATCTCTCCATCCCTCCATCCATCCACTCATTCCCCCATCCATGGATCCATCCATTCATCCATGGATCCATCCTCCATCCATCCATCCATCCATCCTTTCAAAACATATTTACTTTCAACACATATTAAATACCACCCATAGGCTAACCACTCCCAAATTCACATTTCCAGCCCTGAACTCTTTGTTTAAGCTCGAAACCCAAACATTGTCAACCTGAATGCCTTACCAGCATCTTACACTTTTATTTTTCTAAACCAAAACTGTTCCATCCGATCTTTCCCACCTCAGTGCTCAGCCTCAAACCTAGGAGTCATCTTTGCTTCCCTCTTTCCTTCAAACACTCACAACGAACATGTCCTGCTCGTTTTATCTCCTAAATCTCCAGTTCTCTCCAGCTTCCCCACCACTATCTAGGTTTAAGTACCATCTTGTGTAGCCTAAATGACAACAGCACCCTAAATCCTACTGCTTTTGGATCCCTTCAATCCAGTCTTTGCAAAGCAGCCAGAGGACTCTTTGAACAAAGAAAGTCAGAACATGTCGTTCCCAGTCTTGACTTCCTTTAAAATAAAGTCTCAAAACCTTTCCAAGGTTTGCAGGACTCTGCATCATCTGGCCCTAGCCAGCCTCTTTGACCCCATCCCCTGCCTCTCTCCTCTTGCCTCACTCCGGTCGAGCCTCCTAAACCTGTTCTTCAAATACATCAGACCCTTTGTACTTGCTGTTTTTGCTCTTTGGACAGTTCTTCCTCCAGACCTATGCTGTTCAATATGGTAGCTACTAGCTACATGTAGCTATTAAAATGAAACAAAAGTAAATTAAAAATTCAGTTCTTTAGTTACACCAGCCACATTTTAAATGCTCGATAGCCTCAAGTGGCCAGTGGCTACCATATTGGACAGTGCAGGCACAGGACATTTCATATATATATGTACATATATGGAATATGCTGTGGGATGGCCCTGAGAGTCTATAGGTTACATGTCTGGGTCCTTCTTGATTCTGAGAGTTCAAGCCCAATGTCTCCTCTTCAGAGAGGCCTTCCCTGGCCACCGGGTCTAATGTTGCCCTTCCTGGCCCCCAGTCATTCCTGGTTACATCTCTCCAATTGATTTTCATCAGAACAATGATCACTGTTGATTTCTCTTTATAATCTGCTTACATTTATTTATTCATTTTCATCTCCCACCTTGACTGTAAGCTCCACTGACAACAGGCACCTCCACTGCTTTACTCAGTGCTGCATTCCCGGGACCTAGCACAGTGCCTGGCACACCACGGGTGCTCAATAAATGAATGCTGTGTATGCCAGGCCCTGTGTCTGTCATTGGAGGCACAGCATGGGCCAGTGGGACAGAGATAATCCAGTCCTGAATATGCCCACTTTCTGACTGTTCAGTCTTGTACATGTTATCAGCCTCAGTTTCCCCAGCCGTCAAGTAGCAAGAGTAATAGTTCCTCTCTCATCGGGCAGTTGTACAGTTCAATAAGATCCTGCATTTCAAACTTGCAGCATAGCAGGTGGCACAAAGTGAAGGCTCAGTAAGTGGGGACGGTTATTATTAATTATTAGCTACAACAGGAGGTCCCTTCTCCTCCCTGCCAGCTTCCCCGACTGCATGGCCAGTGGTGCGATTAGCCCAGTGGTTCTCAGTTAGGGACAGGAGTCCCTGGTGGTCACAGGACCATTTTAGGTGGCGGAGAGATGAGGCCTAAGTAACACTGAATGGCACCCTCTGACGCTGAGTCAGCATCCAGCCTCTTTAAATCCTAATTTTGTTGAGGATAAAGTCTCACGATGGTGCTAATATGATTTTAACATCACTCCAATCCTCGCTGAGCTCACTTTTTAAAACCAGGAGGAACCAGAAGCCTCAGCAGGCAACCTAAAATTGATTGAGTCGAACCATCTGCAATAACTGTTTTAAGGGAGATCAAAAAAGGTCAGTGTTGGCAATTTAGGTTGGTCCAACCCAATAAATATATTGTTTTGTTTTCATTGTGCAGAATTTATTTCTTTCCTTACCTTTAATTTATGGCAAAGGATGTCATTTTCTATTCAGGACAGTGATATAAATTTTACTTTCGAACATGCCTTTGTTTTAGTAAAAGAAAACAAAATGATCTCACTTTAAGAAGAACATTAGGTTAAAAATTATGAAATGGTTTGCAGAGCTTCAAGTCCAGGATATGGTTGGTGTACAGGGTGGACAACCAGGATTACAGTCCTGACTCAGGCATTGCTGGTGTCTTTGGGGCAGAACCTTTCTTTCTCCAAGTCTTGGGTTTTTCAGCTGTGAAACTGGAGTAATTACAGTGCACCTACCTCAGCATGCTGTTGAGAACTGCACAAGACTTAGCATGTGGAGCTCCTAGCCTAGGGTGTGGCACCCAGAAGAGGCACAGGCACAAGTCCAGGGAGTGTCACCAAGGAAGAGAAGCCACCCCATCTTCAGGTCAAGGATGGTGCCAGATGCCAGGTGCCCTTGGACCTCTCCTCCTTCAGGTCTTGGCTCAAGGGTCAAGTTCATTACACCTGTAGGCTCCTGGCTTGACTCCTTGAAGACTTCACCTCACGTCATTCAACTATTAACTAATTATTTGGGTAATTGTTTGAATAATATCTGCGTGCATCCCCGCTAGACTCAGGGTGCTGAGAGCAGGACTGTGTCTCTGTACAGCAGCCAGCACACTGCATGGTACTTGATGGCTGTTTGTTGAATGAATGATGCATGAATGGGGTTTCCAGAGAACCTGACTGCAAAGGCAGAGAAAGGGGGCTTAAATGACAGGAGAGGGCTCTTTGGGGACCAACTTTGGGTGGGGTCACGTAAGTTTGGGGGTACCCCAAGGATTAAAGGAAGAACAAATTAGAAGATTCTGGAAAGGGCTAAGAATGAAGAGAAAATACTGTTAATAAAGTAGTAAAGACTAACTTTCAAGTCTTTTTTATCTGCCACGCTTGACATGCATTACCTTAGTTTAATATTCACAAGGACCCTCTGTGGTAAGTACTTACATCATCCCTTTTACAGACGAAAACAACTTAGGCACAAAGAAGCTAAGCTACTTGCTCAAAGGGACGGCAGCAGGATTTGAACCCGTGTACTTCCGACTCCTGCTCAGGGAGCCCAGGAGGCCTTGCATGTGGGAGGGGCTGCCGCGGGGGTATTTTAGGAGCTGAGGGGTGGGCGCCTCCGAGCTGGGACGCCCCAGGGAGGGGTCGGAGTCCGGCGAAGGAACTGTGGTCCCCGGGCCGACCTCAGCGGAGAAACCAGGTCACGCAGGGACAAGCAGGAAGCGCTCTGGGCTGGCCCCGCGGGACCCGGCCCCGAGTGGGCGGGGGGCGGAGCTCGCGGCTCCCACGCCCCCTCCCCCCGGCTGATCCCTCCCACCATTGTCCCGAGTGGCCGCCGCGCCTCCGCCCCCGCGCATTCTTACCTCCTGACAAGGCCACGGTCAGGGAGGCGATCGCTGCGGCCAGGGGCCACATGGCTCCGGGATGGAGAGGCAGGGCGGGCGGGGCCTGAGAAGAAGTTGCAGGGGGTGTTGAGGGCCGGCCCGGAACCGCGTGTCTGGGATCTCTCCTCCCCTGCGCTTTCCAGGCCTCGATCTCCCCTCCCCTCGTTTGCTCCCCGACCTGGGATCCGCGCCCCTCTCCATCCTTGGTGGGGGTCCAGGAGCAAGGTGGGAGGGGCAGGTGCACCCCCTAGGGCTCCAGTTGGCAGCCCCTCACCCCAGGAGGCCGCTCCTCCCTACGTCCTGAAAGCCGGCGGTGGGTGCACTCTCTTGCTCCTCTCCTCCGGAGCCCACCCCGCTTCCGGAGCCCATGTCCCCAGTCTTGCGTCTGCCCGGGACGCTCGGTGTCAACCTGCGTTTCTTACCTTTTTTGCACGCTTCGTCTCTCTGCATCTCTGCAGGTTGATCTCTCTCCATCTAAGCCTCTAGCTTCCCTCTCCATCGCCCTGACTTAGCTGTCCTCCTCCCTCTCCCCTCGGGCCCTCCCCTCCCCTGAACGCTGCACACCCCTGCCCCGGATCCCCCCACCCCGGGCAGACCCTACCTGAGTGAGGGGCCCGCTTGTGGAGCTTCAGCTGCCAGCTGCTCAGAACTTCAGCCCCGACCCATGGCTTTTAACCCCTGAACTCCCTCCCCCAGCTCACTCAGCATTTCCTTGTCGCTGGCCTCCCCCTCTCCACCCCCAATGGCTCAGCAAGCTGTCGCCTGGCACCCCCCAGCCTGGGCTTGGCCCTCCGCTTGGGGCGGAGCGTCCAGGACGTGCTGGGACCCAGATCTGGCCCCGCCCAAGCCAGGTGAACCCACTGTGAACTTTGAGGCAGCAGGACCCAGGAGGGGAAGGGGAAAGCTCATTTCCTTCCCTGCCCCTCCCCGAAACCCCATGCTCAGCCCTAGCTTCAACCCATTTTCCATCCTATTTTCTAACCTCTCCAAGCCCGTGTACATTGTTAAGACGCAGTCAGCTCCCAGATGCCCGTTTCCAACCTCAGTCCCACCTCCCTACCCAACCTTGACTGTACCCTTACCTTAGCCTAT
Source organism: Eulemur rufifrons (assembly GCF_041146395.1). Taxonomy (NCBI): domain Eukaryota; kingdom Metazoa; phylum Chordata; class Mammalia; order Primates; family Lemuridae; genus Eulemur; species Eulemur rufifrons. Next base: position 14,231,435 of record NC_091006.1, read on the forward strand.
CCTCAAGCCCAGTCCCATCTCCAACCTTATCCCAGGCTTATCTCTCAATAGCAAACCCCACTGGTCCAGGTTCCAATTCCCAGCCTCATCTTCAGCCCCTTTTCCTTTAAAAGACACAGGGATACTCAAATTTATTCCATTGTTCTTCGTCCCCCTACCCCAACCATCAGGCACAAGAAGGGAATTATCCACTGGATGGATAGAAAATCAACTGCCCTTGGATTTGGGTGAGGGCAGAGCTTAAGCCTGGGAAAGCAATATTTAGGACAAATGGCCTCTTAGCATCATGGCCAGATGGGGTGAGGAAGTCCATGGGGACATAACGTAGGTCGACAGGGAAAAGCAAGGGACCCGGGTGGGGGGGGGAGGAAGGAGGAAGGGGTGGTGTTTTGGGAATGAGTGGGTGTCTCCAGGAACTGTGACTGGGTGGGGCCCTGAGTTAATCCAGGGGGTGGAGGGGGCAGGATTAGGGATTAAGAAGGATAGAGGTGGAGTCAGAATTTGGAAGAAAGCCAGGGATGGGGACCAGATAAAGTTTTGAAAGAGTGAGAGAGTGGTGGTGTCCCAGTGAGGATAAAGAGTAGAGATGAATGGGGTGAGGGCTCCCATCAAAACTAGTGTGGTCCAAACCAGAGGAGTTGAGGTTTGGATGTAAGGATCAAATAGTGTTATAAGATAACTTTTTAAAAATGGTCTAACGATGACTCTCTGACCTATACTAAATGAACAGATGTCAAAGATTTTATTTTGACTCATTAATAAATGACAGAAGCCAGTAAGATGTTATGAAGAACCATGCTCTATAGACAATAAGGAATGCTGAAGTGAATTTACAAATAGATGCAAAACTGGCTGTTCCACATTGGGGGAAGGAAAGAAATCAATTTTATTTCCACCTGGGAAAATTTATTTGCACAGTTATGGACAAAAATTATAATATTTGCATTGCTCTCAGCTATTTACAAGTTACACAGTTGTAAAGTAGCTCAAAGGCCATAAAAGATGTGGAGACCCCATAAAATCAGATAACCTATCTAGCTTTCCATTGAGGACACCTGTTGGGTCCATTTCAAGGTCTTTCACTATTATGGCTTAATATGGGAATTGAGTAGAGTTTGTGGTCAGGCTTAGGATGGGTTTGATGACAGCATTAGGAATGCAATTCATTTGGGGAGGAGAATGGAAATTGGATGAGGATGGGTATAGGGTTGGAGGTGGTGGTTGGGTTGGTTTTGGGGATAGGGTTGGGTTGTAGATGGGATGCATCTGGGGATAAGGTGGTGGACAGGATCCTGTTGGGTTGGGGCTGGAGATGGATGGGATTGAGGTTTTGGATGGGGAATTGTTGAGCTATGGTTGAGTTGGGGTTGTGGGTTGACATTGGTGGTGAGGAATAGATGTGAGGTTGGGTGTCTGTGCTGAGGTAGGTTTTGGTGAGGGTGGGCTGGGTCATGGCTGTGAGCTCCTCTCAAGGTGAAAGGAAGGATACTGTCTTTCTCCACCCTAAACTTCCCCCACCTCACAGGGCAGAGCCTGAGTTGACCCTTTCTGAGTGGAGTTGGGTTCAGGTGGCGTGGCTGGAGGGAGGATGCCAGGTTAAGTGAGGTTACTGGGTTGTGTGGGAAGTCGGGGTACCTGTGTCCTCTTGTGGCTTGGGTCTGTGCTTCCAGAGAAGTCTTTCTCACTTGGGAAGGGCTGGAGCCTAGAGTAGGGGTGGCTGGCTTTGGCATTTGCTGAGGGGTGAGTGCCAGGTCAACACTGGTATTAGGGGTTGTGATTGGCTGGGACTCAGATTTGTTGACTCTGGTTGAAATGAGGTCATGGACCCACAGAGGATTGGGTGCCTTCCACCTCCTCACGTGATTAACAAGGCAACAAGGAACCCGTGGCTGAAAGTCACACATAGTGGGCTACTGAAACTCACCCACAAACTGGACCAAATCCAAGTGCACTCTCTCACAGATCAAGATCTTTCCCCCTATAGAGAGCCCGGCTGGAGAAATAAAAAGAAAGGACTGGAAAAAGAAACAGTGTTCCTAGTGGTTCAGAGTTCAGACTCACTCTGGAGCTGAACTGCCTAAGTTCAGGTGATGTGGCCACTCTGTGCCTCAGTGTCCCCGTTTGTAAAATGGCACAATCAATAAGCCCTACCTTATAGAGAAAGGTTAAGTGGATTAATATTTGAAGGTGCTTAGAAGAGAGGCTGGCACAGACCAAGGGCACAAATGTTCTTGTTAAATAAGTAAAGCTGGAGATGGAGGCAGCTTGAGGTTCCTGGAGTCCCCACCCTAGCTTGGCTTCAAAATGGGATTCTTTGTCAAGCAGGAACTAGAAGTTCTGGTTGGAAGTGCTAGCTGGGATGAGAAAGTAGGCCCCACACCCAGGCCCGGAGGAGAGGCCCCAATGCAAACGTGAAGGGAGGGGGACACAGAGAAAGACACAAAGAGCGAAATATACAGAGACAGAAAGACAGGGTGGGTGGGAGAAGACAGAGGAAATGCAAAATGAGACAGAGGCACAAAGGCACAGAGATAGACAGCACACCCAGGGAGAAACGGACATTCAGAGAGAAAGATGCACAAGGAGTTGAGAGACATGAATTCTTCTTTAGAGCTGGACCTCTGTTTCAGGATGTTGGCTTCAGTGATCACCCGTCCCTTCCAGCAACAACATACCACTTTTCACCCATCAGAACAGCAAAAATTAGAAAGGTCAGTCTTGCCACCTACCTGCGTGCCCACATCCTCTGCCTCCTGTCCCGTTTCTATAGGGGAACAGTCTGCACCTACAGCTAAGGCAGACCCCTCCACTTGTGCTGGTGTCCCGTCCCCCCTTGCCTCCTCCAGGATATTGCTCCAGGCAGCAGTGCTCAGCTGTATTGCCTGCATCATCAATTTTTTTTCTTCCTCAATGAGCAGTCCCATTTACATAAAAACATGCTACAATTTGTCCCCTCTTTCATTAAAATTTAAAAGCAAACAGACAGATACCTTTTCTCTACACTCACGTTCTCCTTCAGCTCCTGGCCCATTTTCTGCTCCCCGTGACTGCAAGCCTTCCCTAAGAAGTTGGCTATGCTCACTGCCTGCAATTCCCCTCCTCCCATCCTCCCTCACCTCACGCCCACTCTAGGAAGGCTTTCTGTCCGACTGCTCCACCAGCCATACCCCTGTGAAGGGCACCGGTGACCACGTTGCGGAGTCCAAGGGCCAGCTCTTCAGGGTTCATCTTACTTGAGTCGTCAGCAGCACTTAACAAGTGGGTTACTCCCTGTTCCTTCAAAGAGTTTCTGTCCTCAGCTTCTGGGGCACTGTGCTCTCCTGGTTTTCCTAACCTGCTGGCTCATTCTCATCCATGTCTAGCGCTGGTTCCTCTTCATCTCCCCAATCTCTACATGGTGGCACACCTCAAGGTTCAGTCCCTGGCCCTCTCCTCTCTTCTGTCTACACTCACTCCCTTGGTGACCTAATCTGGTCTCGTGGCTTTAAATACCTTCTACATGCTGACGACTCCCAGATTTATGTCTCCAGACAGACCTTGCTCTTGAACTCTCCACATAACATCCATCTGCCTACTCAACATCTCTGCGTTCAAAGCTAAGCTCCTGTTCTCCACCCTCTCACGTTCTGAACTCGCTCCTCTTGTGATCTTGGTTTTCTTGGTAGAAGGTCATGCCGTTCTTCTCATTACTTGGCCAAAACCATAGTATCACCTTTGAATTTCTTTTCTCACACCACACATCTGTTTTGTTACCAAACTCTGTCAGTTCTACCTTCAAAATAGATCCAGAATCTGACCATTCCTCACCATCTTCCATCCTTGCCACCCTGGTCCCAACCGGCCACCACTGTCTCTCACCTGGATCATGGCAAGTGTCCTATCTGGTCTCTTTGCTTCTGTTCCCGTCTTCTTTTTTTTTTTTTTTTTGAGACAGAGTCTCACTCTGTTGCCCAGGCTAGAGTGAGTGCCGTGGCGTCAGCCTAGCTCACAGCAACCTCAAACTCCTGAGCTCAAGCGATCCTCCTGTCTCAGCCCCCGAATAGCTGGGACTACAGGCATGCGCCACCATGCCCGGCTAATTTTTTCTATATATATTTTTAGCTGTCCATATAATTTCTTTCTATTTTTGGTAGAGATGGGGTCTCGCTCTTGCTCAGGCTGGTCTCGAACTCCTGAGCTCAAACGATCCGCCCACCTCAGCCTCCCAGAGTGCTAGGATTACAGGCGTGAGCCACCGCTCCCGGCCTGTTCCCGTCTTCTTATACTCTATTTTCAACACGGCCACCAGAGTGACCTTTTAAAATGTAAGTCAGAGCAGGTCACTCCTCTTCTCAAAAACCCTGCAGTGGCTCCCACCCACCTCAGGGTGGTAGTGGTATTTCCTTATGGTGGCATATAAGGCTCGAGACCAGCTGGCCCCCAGTACCACTTTGATGTTATCTTCTACCCTCTCCTCTTCTCGTGCCCCTCTCATGCCAGGCCTGCTCCCATCTCAGGGCTTATGTACCTAGAACCCTCTTGGGGTCCACATGGTTCCCTCCATTTTTGTCATCCTGTCCATGGAGACTTTGTTAACCACTATAGTTGGGGGTCCCCAAGACAGATTCAATGATTCAAGGACTCAGGACTCAGAAATGCTATTGTGCTCATAGTTTTGATTCATTGTATTGAAAGGCTACAGATCAAAATCAGCAAAGGAAAAGGGTGCATAGGGCAGAGTCCAGGAGAGACCAGGCATGAGGGCCTATTTGTCCTCTTCCAGTGAAGTCTTAGGGACAGTGCTTAATTTTCCCAGCAACAACACACATGGAATATTGAAGCTTGCCTGAGCCATGGCGTCCAGGGTTTTTATTGAGGGTTGGTCACATAGACAGGCTGCCCACCTGTGTGGCTGCCCTGGTCTCCAGATCCTCCATAGGTCAAACTGATTGATACAACATGTCCCCAGGTCCACATTGCAAGTCACATTGTTAGCGTAGATTATCTGTCTGGCATGGCTCAAAGCCCCTAGGTAAACAAAGACACTGTTATCAGGCAGGATGTTCCAAGGGCTTAAAAGGTATCTCCCAGAAGCCAGGCAGGGGCCAAACCTTTCTTTCCAATGTTTAGGGTAACCCAGGCCTTCTGGGTTGTACAATCACCCAATGTAGAATTGCACCTCTCCTCTGACATTCTCCATCCTTTTACTCTGATGTATTTTTCTCTTTGGCATTTATTCCCATCTGTTATACTTTATGTTTCATTCATTCACTTGTTTCTTGTCTGCCTCCCCTCTAGAATGTAAGCTCCCTGAGGGCAGGGATGTTTAACCATTTTGTTAGTAGAACAACAACTGGTGCACAATAGGATTGAATGAATATTTGCTGGATAAATGAATGAACTACAGGCATTAAATATTTGCTGAATGAATCAATGAACTGCAGACATTGTTGAGGGGGTGGAGAGAGAGTAGCTCTTCTTTTCTAGATAAAACCCGCCAATATTTGGTGAAATTTATTAAGAGTAAGTCTTTTGGTTCAGTGGTCCCACTCTTGTGTGAATAGTCCACAGAAGTCTTCTATAGGTACACAGTGGCATATTAAAAAATAGTCATTGTACTGTTGCTTGGGTAAGGGGAACCTAGGTGTACGTCACTGGGGGACTGGGTGGATATATACTGTGCAGTGGTGCTTCTCAAATCTTAATGTACATTGAGTTCCCTGGGGCTCTTGTTACACTGCATACCAACTGATTCAGTTGGTCTGGAGTGAGGTCCAAGATTCTGCACTTCTAATAAGCTCCAAGTGACTCTGATGCTGCTGTTCCCTGGACCACAGGGAAAGCAAAGGTAAAGACCAGAGTAGTGCTGTCCAATAGAACTTTCAGTGATGATGGAAATATTTTATGTCTTCACTGTCCAATATAGAAACTACTAGCCACATATTGTTTTTGAGCACCTGAAATGTTGTGAGGAAGACTGAGGAGTGGGATTTAAAGTTTATCTAATTTTAGTTAATTTTAACCAAAAATTAGGTGACCCCCTGTGGCTAATGGTTACCATATTGGATAGTACATGTCTAGAAGACTCTGGGGCAGTTAGAAGCAGCAAACTAGATAGCAAACAGTAAGGTAGATAAACTGCTAAAAGATCATTCAGGGAAATCAGACCACCTATTTAATACTACAACTTAACTCCTCACATGTATTTGCCTTCCTTCATGCTCCATTTCATTGAATAGAAAATGCTGTTGATCATATTTGTGCTATTGTTTTGTAGATCACTCAGAAAGAAAAAGAAGCTGCCAATTAAATTATGAAATTATGCTAAGACATGATGCTCAGTTGTAAGATGTTTCTCAATTTCAGAGATGTTAAAAACATGAAAAGAATGCATGTCTCTGAATCAATAAAATATGGTGCTCAACCAACACAGCTGCGATTTGAGCTGGAAATATGATTAAAGTAATCTTTAATCTAAACTATTTTTACTTAGCTTTATAGAAGGATGCAGGATGAGAATTACAGTATGGGCTATATCATCTCACTGGAGGTCCAAAGCTACCCAAATACATGCTTCTTTTGTCTCCTTTCACCCACAGGGCTTGTATGGCTGCCATATATGAGAGCCACAATGTGTGTTTATCACTTTGACATAGAAGGTACAGCCTTCACAAACTCAGATGAGGACACTCTAAGAAAAGAAAATTATAGGCCAATATCTCTGATGAACATAGATGCAAAAATACCCAATAAAATGCTAGCAAATTGAATTCAACAGCATATAAAAAGGATCATGCCATGATCAAGTGGGATTTATCCCTGGGATGCAAGGATTTTTCAGCGTATACAAATCAATAAATATGATGTACTACATTAACAGAATAAAGGATAAAAATCATCTGATCATTTCAATAGATGCAAAAAATACAACATTTTTTCATGACAAAGACTGTCAACAAATTAGGTATAGAAGAAATGTACCTCAACATAATAAGGCTGTATATGATAAGTACACAGCTAATATCATACTCAAAGGTGAAAAGTTGAAAACTTTTCCTCTAAGATCAAGAACAAGACAAGGATGCCCATTCTTGCCACTTCTGTTTAACATAGTACTGAAAGTCCTGGCCATATCAGTTAGGCAGGAAAAAGAAATAAAAGACATTCAAATCAGAAAAGACAAAATAAAATTATCTCTGCAGATGTCATGATCTTATATACAGAAAGCCCTGAAGAGTCCACCAAAAATCTCCTAGAACAAATAAACCAATTCAGTGAAATTGTGGGATATAAAATCAACATACAAAAAAGTCAGTTGTATTTCTACACATTAACAATGAGCAATCAGAAAAAAATTAAGAAAACAATTTCATTTACAATAGCATGAAAAACAATAAGATACTTAGGAACAAATTTAACCAAGAAAGTAAAAAGAACTGTACACTGAAAATGAAAACACTAATGAAATAAATGGAAGGCAACACACATAAATGGAAAGGTATGCCATGCTCATGGAATGGAAGAATTAATATGGTTAAAATGTCCATAATAACCAAAGCAATCTAAAGATTTAATGCAATCTCTATCAAAGTTCCAATGGCATTTTTCACGAAATAGAAAAAATAATTCTAAGATCCATATGGAACCAAAAAAGACCTTGAATAGCCAAAGTAATCTTGAGCAAGAACAAAGCTGGAGGCCTCACACTGATTTCAAAACATACTACAAACCTGTAGTAATCAAAACAATATGGTATTGGCACAAAAAGAGACATATAAACCAATGGAACAGAATAGAGAGCCAGGAAATAAATCCACATATTTACAGTCAACTGATCTTCAGCAAAAGAGACAAGAACACACAATGGGAAAAAGATGGTTTCTTTAACAAATGCTGTTGGAAAAACTGAATACTAATATGGAGAATAATGAAACTGGACCCCTATCTCACACCATATACAAAAGTAAACTCAAAATAGATTAAAGACTTTAAACATAAGACCTGAAACTCTAAAACTGCTAGAAGAAGAAATAGAGAAAAAACGTCTTGACATTGGTCTGGGCGATGATTTTTTGGATATGATCCTAAAAGTACAGGCAACAAAAGTAGAAATAGACAAATGGAATTATATTACACTAAAAAGCTTCTGTGCAGTAAAGGAAACAATCAACAGAGTGAGAAGACAACCTAAAGAATGGGAGAAAATATTTGCAAATGATATATCTGATAAGAGGTTAATATCCAAAATACATGAGTAATGAAAACAACTCAATAGCAAGGAAGAAAAACCCAATTAAAAAAATTGGCAAGGAACCTGAATAGACATTTCTCAAAAGGACACATACAAATGACCAATAAATAATTTGAAAAGGTGCTCTGTATCACTAATCATCAGGCAAATGCAAATGAAAACCACAATGAGATATCACCTCACACCTGTTAGGATGAATGGTATCAAAAAGACAAGAGATAACAAATGTTGGCAAGGATGTAAAGAAAAGGGAATCCTTGTACGCTGTTGGTGGGGAATGTAAATTGGTACAGCCATTATGGAAAACAGTATGGAGGCTTCTCAAAGAACTAAAAACAGAACTACATGTAATCTAGCAATCCCATTTCTGTATATATATTCAAAGGAAATGAAATCAATATCTTTAAGAGATATCTGCACTGTCATGTTCATTGAAGCATTATGCACAATAGTCAAGATATGGGAATAATCTAAGTGCCTGCTCAGGATGAACGGATAAAAGAAATGTATTATGTATGTATGATGGAATATTATTTAGCCATATAAAAGAAGAAAATCCTGTTATTTGCAACAACATGGATGGACCTGGAGGATGTAATGTTAAGTGAAGTAAGTCAGGCACAGAAAGATAAATACTGCGTGCTTTCACTTACATGTGGAATCTAAAATAGTCAAACTCTTAGAAGCAGAGAGTAGAATGGTGGCTGCCAGGGCCTGAAGGGTGGTGTAGGGGGAGAAAAAAGAAGGTGCAGCTTCCATTTCCCAGCAATCCTTTGTGCTGCTGTAGTCATGCAGGTCCTAGACCTGCCACCTAAGAGCTCCCCAGTACTGTGCTGTCCCCCACAGAACATGAGGTCAGCACAACGTTCTACTTTACCTGTACTCTAGTATCCAAGCACAGAACTTCCAAGAAGACAGACACTAAGATCATTAGGTCATTTCCAAGCAGACCTGTTCAGGGATGCTCTGGCAAAGGATTAACAATGGCTCTCTCAGGAAAAAAAAAAAAAAATAAGTCCTTATCTGTAGTTCTGTAGTGTTTGCCGATGTCTGTGGTGTAAATACTCCCACTTTGGCTGATGTCCACCCACCAATGTGATGTCACAGGGCAGAGAGTTGGGAAGAGATGTGCAGAAGCTCAGCATTACAGATGTAATGCGACCGACATGGATAACCTCAAAGCACAGGGATTAGTTAAAATAATTAGAAATGGATGAGTTTTTGAGTATTTACTGCCTTTATTTTTAAAATAAATTATTTAATTGCCAGTTTATGTAATTTAATATTTAATAATGGCTGCCTTTGGCAACTGGCTCTCAAAATTCCTGAGAACTTGCCAGTAGACTCTTGTGAGCGTGTATGAGCTGGCCCTGGCACACACTGGGCCTGCCGCCCAGCCCAAGTTTATGGGCCTTTTTACTCACAGGGACTCTGCTTTGCTTTTAAATTGCGTTTATTGTTTCTTGTCTGTCGTCTCCTGCTGGACTATAAGCTCTGCGAGGGTAGGGATTCCAGCTGGCTTGCTCACGGCTCTTCCTCCCGCAGCTAGAACAACGCTTGGTGCATGGAAGGTGCTCGTAAGTAAACCAATGCCTGGTTCGTGGTAGATGTGCGATAAATAGTGTTTGAAGAGTGAAAGCAGAGAGAGAATGAGATTCCTAACACAAGGATTTCATGTAAATTAGAAACAACACGACAATGTTGACAATGCCCTGTTTTCTAAGGATGCAGGGTGTTCAAGGCCGTTTGTGTTGGTGTCTGGGGGGAAAGAGGGGTAGGGAGGCAGGGGTGAAGGGTGGAAATAAATAAAATGAGAGAAGGGCTTTGCCTGGACTTGAACTCAAGAGTGTGATTAACTCAACTCTCCTCACCTGAATCTGATTAGGAAAAAGAGGACCTCTCCATTTGCATAGAATGTTCCACGAACCAAGGCAGCTCCTTGTCCCAGACCGTAGCACGTCCAGAGAGGATGCTGGGAGAGGGGCAGCCTGCGCAAGGGCACACTGCAGGGCTGGGGCGTTTCCTTCCAGACTCCAGATACGGTTGGGGACAGGGGCAGACTCCCAAGGAACAACACAAACGAGGCAGCCACTTGTTGGAACATGGCTCCTGGCTGGTCACGATGGGGCCACTGTGTACATGATTCTTTTTTAAAAAAATTGTATACATTTATGGGGTACAAGTGTAATTTTGTTATGTGCATAGATTGCGTAGTGGTGAGGTCTGAGCTTTTAGGGTATCCATCACCCCAGTAATGTCCATTGTATCCATTAAGTAATCTCTCATCATCCATCCCCTCCACCTCCTCACCCTTCTGAGTCTCCTTGTCCATCACACCACACTCCGCAGCCTTGTGTACACACTATTTAGCTCCCACCTGTAAGTGAGAACCTGCAATATCTGTGTCTGTGTTGTTTCACATATCATGGGCTCCAGCTCCACCCATGTTGCTGTGAAAGACACGATTTCATTCTTTCTTATGGCTGACTAGTATTCCATTGTGTATATAGACCACATTTTCTTTAATCTAATTGCAAATGCATTAAATAAATGGATGAATGAAATTTGGGATTCAGTTTTTATTGATATTATTTATTTGGTTTTTAGAGACACAAAGAGTTTAAAAAATGTCTTCTTTGGAATACAACTGCGGTTCAGAGTGTCTGTGCTCCTGGCCTCTGTGCCTAAAGGGGGTCTTGAGTAACGGTGGTGATGCTGTGGTGGGGGCATGGCTGGGGAGAAAAAACCTGGAGCAATTGCTCTGGGAATAGGGAGGCCAGAGCCAAGAGTGAGGACCAGGGTGCTGGGGGACAGGGCTTTGGCGTCCAGGGGAAGCCTGGGGAGGCCAGTGGGGACAGCTGACACGCAGTCATGGGGACCGCCATCTGCCCAGCATCGTTTCCTGGATCCAGTTTTGGTACTTGCACAGGTTGGTGTAGACACCAGGGTAGCCAGGCAGGGCACAGCGCTCCATTCCCCAGGACACAATGCCCTGGAGCTCTCCTTGGCACACCAGGGGTCCCCCAGAGTCACCCTGAGGGGGAGGGACAGAGATAGAGACATCGATGGAGAGATGGCCAGAGCCAGGGACACAGAGAACCCAAGAGGCACAGGTGGACAGGGGGACAGGCTGAGACACCATCTTGCCCCAGCTCTGAGCCCTCAGCCCTCTGGTGGGGGACACTTCTCTTCCTCTTCCCTGGGTCTTGTCTCTGTCTTTGTCCCTGCCTCTGTCCCTTCGTTCTCACTGCGCCCTTCTCCATCTTAGCTCTATCTCTACAAAACCATGTGTCTTCATTTTTCTATCTGCTTCTCTCGGGGATGGATTAAGATTTCTCAGTCCCAGCACAGTTTCCCCACTGCCCACATGTGTAGACACTGCCCCACACTCTTTCCAAGGACCGTCTCATCCAACTGCATTGACTACCCTGAGAGGTATTATCCCCATCGGACAGATGAGGAAAATGAGGCATAAAGGCATTAAGCCCATCACCCAAGAAGCAGAAGGCTAGGAAGCAGGCTAGCCTAGCTACCAAAACCTCTTTCGGTCTCTGGGATTTCCCTCTCTTCTCACCACCTCTGCTGACTTTCATGCTCCTGAGATCCTTTGGTATCCAAATCCCAGCCCCAAACTATCCCACATTCAGCTCCCACCTGGGCCTTACCTGACAAGAGTCCTTCCCGCCCTGGGGGACCCCCGCACAGACCATGCCGGCGGTGATGGCTCCAGGGTAGGCCTGCCGACATGTCTGGTTCTGGGAGATGTTGATGTTCACACATTGCAGAGAGGTAGGGTACCTGGCTGGGGGGGAACTGAGGGGTTACAACTAGGGTCTACCCTCCCATGAAACCCAGGGTCCAGGCCTTCAACCCCTCCTCCCTCAGACCCAGGGGTCTTCCCCCACCCCCAGCTCCTCCTCCCTCAGACCCAGGGTCCAGGCTCCCAGCCCCTCCTTTCCAGGATGTAGGCACCCTCACCAATGGGACTGGATATGGTCCCCCAGCCTGACACACGGCAGGGTGTCCCAGGGCTGGCACAGGACTGGGCGATGGGGATGGTATTGACTGCCCTTCCCAGCCGGGCAGGCTGCTCCAGCCTCAGAAGCATCAGGTCGTTGTCATGGGCCCGGGCGTTGTAGCTGGGATGTGTCACCTGGCGAGTCACGCGGAGCACCTGCTGGGTGGCCTCCCACCTCCTCAGGTTGTGCTTGCCCAGGGCTACCCGGAGGATCCTGGCCCACGACCCCCAAGAGTAGAACTGCTCACGGTCTGTCCAGGAGATGCCTCCCCACCCTCCAGCCCTGTGCCCTTACCTGGCAATGAGTTCTCCCCCCCTATGTCTAACCTGCTTCCCTCCAACTGCAGGCTGAGCATTTCTTGGCCTCCTGTGCCCTTTCCTGGACATTCTCTCTTGGCCCAACCCCACCTTCCTCCCCTTCCTCTCTTGGGCTGTGTTTCAGCTCCTGGCTTGGGTATAGGTTGATGGTCAAGAGTTCTGGCCTCAGTTCCAGGGTCTGGGCCGGGTTCTATGCTTTGACTTCTAAGCGTGACTCTCGATTATGGTTCCAGGCGCTAAATCAGTGTGGATATAATGGAGTAGGCTCTGTTCCATTTCTAGCCTGGGCTCTGAGTTCTAGACATTTTAAACTCTTAACTGTAGGCTAGGGTCAGGATTCTAGATCGAGTCTGGATTATGGCATAGTTTCTAGATTCTGATGTGAGATTTCTGTTTTAGGTTTCAGGGCTCTATTTTGAGCAAGGAACTATAATCTGAACTATGGACCCTGGACACTTCTATGAGCTCCAGTTTCTAGCTTATGCTCTGGGTTCTTTATTAAGCTCTGGTTTATGAACTGGGTTTGAGATGACGGTTTGAGCTCTGCTCCAGTTGGAGTCAGGGTTCTAAACATTGGTCTGAGCTCTTGATTCCAGGCAAGGCCCTGTTTCAGATTGAATTGCAGGGTATAGTCTGGGCTCTTTGCTCTAGACTTTGGCCTGAGCTCTTGACCTCAGGTTGGATCCTAGGTTCTAGATGGTGCTCTAGTTTATGACCTAGATCCAAGATTCTAGAGGCTGGTTTGCATTCTGGGCTTTATGTTCTAGATGCGTGGCTGAGCTGTGGCCTCTAGGATCTAGATTAAACTTGAGTTTATGGCATTATATATGGCTTGAAGGCACTGTGTGAGCTCTAGCCTGGACTTCAACTTCTTGGCTGGGATTCAGGTCTAAAATATGGAACGAACTCTGGATTTTATATGTGGCTTCAGATTATGATCTACAATTCTGGGATTTAAACACTAGGTTGAGGTATGGGTTCTAGGCTACTCAAAGAGTAGCTATAGACTAGACTCTGAATAAACTTTGGTTCTGTTTCTATTCTTACAGCTGTATGTTCCACTTGTAAGTGGGGTTCTGGATATATCACTAGACTGCAGGTTCTGAACTGGGCTTTGGGTGCTAGGTAGCACTCTGAGTTTGGGAATGTAGACTGTGCCCTGAGTCAGTCACCAATCTGGAATGGGATAATTTTGGGCTCGATGTAAAGCTTGGCTTCTGGATGGATCTCCTGGTTACATGTTAGGTTCTTAGCTGGCCAATGGGTTCTAAGCTGCCGATCTGACTTCAGAATCTAAACTGAGTTCAATATTTATGGGTAGATTCCACAACCTGAGCTGTGTCTAGGCTCTTCTCTAGACCCCAAACCAGGACCCAGCTACAACATTGGGTTCTATATGGAGCTCCAGGTTCTCAGCTGAGCTCTGGGGCTCTAGATTCCAGAACTCACTTAACACAAGAATCGGGGTGCGGATCACTCACGGGCGGGCGCAGTGAGCAGCAGTGATGACCCACTGGTCTGAAAGGAGGGCCCCTCCACAGAAGAAGCGACGCCCGGGGCCTGCCAGCAGGGCCACCTGCCATGGCTGGGAGTTCTGGATGCATGTATAACCACCAATTATCTTGTTCTCATCTTCTTGGCTCTGTGTCATGCCTAGGAGTAGATGGGGTGGGGTGGAGTGGGGAAAGCACATGAGCAAACACTCTCCACCCCCCAACTCTGCAGGATGTCCAGAACTGACAAGTCGCCTTCCTTTTGGTCTAACCCCTAAACCACTCATTGCTGTCTGCCCCACCCAGTGTGACATATGTCCAACATTGCACCTGTTATTGCCCCAACGCAATCAGGGAGTTCTCTGACCACCCCAAGGCACCTCCATAGTATCTACTGTTTTGTCCCACAGCCACCTCATGTGGGGCCTTGCTACATCTACAACTCTCAACTCCCACATGTCCTCCATTAGTCCTTCCCCAACACATCCAAGGAGCTCCCTGTCTCTTCCCCAACCTCCCCACTCAGCGCGACCCCCCAGGATCCACCATCTTACCCCCACTCACACGGTCCACCACACCAACCTGCCATGGTAGCACCTCATCGTCATCCTTCACCTTCCCTCGGACAAGCCATCTTCCCTATATTATTTCCTCCCAAGCCCATCAAGGAAGGCCCTGTGGCCCTTCTGCTCATATGATCCACTCAGGACCTAACAGTTCTCCATAATTCCTTACTCATTTCTCCCCACTTCCTATAACCGCCTCTCTCCCCAGCCCCAAAATTCTTAGGGTATCCACAACTCAGAACTCAAGCCTCCAGCATGCTCCTCAGCCATGACCCCCAAACCATTCCCTGCTCTTTCTCACCAGGCCACCCATGAGCATTCTAGGTCCCCAGGACCCTTCCCCATCTCTCTGCAGAGTCTCCAGGGTACTCCCTTGCCTCACACTCCACTGTTCTCTTACCTATGGCCAAGACTTGCAGTGCTGTCAGCAGGAGGAACATCCTGGGGGCTGGAGGTCGGGTTCTGGCAAGTGCAAAGAGTAAGTGAGAGAGAAGGAACCAGCGAGAGACCCAGGGGCTTGGAGGCAGAGACAAGGGGAGCCACTCACACAGAGACCAAGACTCTCAGAGGTATGGAGACAGGACAGGGAGGTAGAGGCCAGAGAGCAAGAGGGTGGGGCCTGGGGGCTCCTCAGATGGTAGCACGGAGGATGCTGAGCAGGGTGCAGCTCTGTCCTTGACGTCTTGGTGTGTGAAGGAAGTAGGAGTGGTGTCTCTCTTCCTAGTCATGCCGGCAAAGCCTTTTATCCCTGGTCTAGGCAGCTGGCCCTGCCCCCCACCGCCCTGTTCTTGATATATTTTTTTTTTATTGCCTAGTTCCCATTCCTGGACTCCCTAATCCCATCCCCTCCCTCCCCTCTCTGGCCAGAGAAGCAGCCACAATTGTTAATGAGAACCTGCCTGGTGAAGATGCTATAATCTGGAAGGAATCCAGGGAGGGGGACCTCAGGGCAGGGTGGGCAGGAGAGGGTTCCCAGGCAGTGGTGGTGGTGGATTTCGTTGTGGATTCAGGAAATTGAGGGAGGAGGTGGTCAGAGGAAGGTGCTGGGAGGGGCTGAGAGAGGGAAGAACAGTAGCACCAAGAGAGGCAGCCATGGGAGGAAAGAGAGAGAGAGAGAGACACACACACACACACACACATTGGGAAATGGATAAGACGTAAGATATAATGGTGCACAGAAAGACAGAGAGTCCAAGAAATACAGGCACACAGAAAGATGTGTCAAAGAGAGAAGCAATTGAGGAGAGAGACGGAGAAAGAGAAGAGAGGCAAACGCAACGGGAACACAGGAGGCAGGTGGAAAATCAAGACAGAGGGAGAGGGAGGCACAGAGACGCATGGAGAGATGAGTGTGGAAAAGTAGAAAAACAGAGGGAAGAAGGTGAAGAGAGAATAGAAGCAGACAACAGTGAAGAGAAAGAAAAGAGTCAGAGATACCCCCAGCCTGCCGCACACTCACAAACATACCCACAATAATGGCGATGATGAGGACGGAATGAGCTGCAGGATTAGCCTTAGAAGGAAACCTGATGCAGGGGAAGAAGGGAAGGAGGAAGGTCGAGAAGAGGTAGATAACAGTGGGGAGTCAGGGGAGCAATGGATACCAACAGGTGACAGGGACACAGACAAAGGGGACAGGGACGTAGAGATAAGAGACGATAGCACCAGCAACAGATGGAGAGGCAGCGATGGGGCTGGAGAATGGGCAGGAGACGGGGCAGGAGGCACCTGGCTGTGGGGCAGCGCTGTCCACCTTGCTTTCTCGCTTTGGGACACTCATAGTCCTGAGAGATGAGGGAGCAGGGACCCCAGCAGGGAGGAGGAGGTTTGGTGCCAGAACTGGCAGTCCCTAACTCCTGCTCTCCAGAGATGGAGGAAGAGATGAAGACCCAGAGAGAGGGGCACAGATCTAGAGTGGGGGTCACAGATTCCCAAAGGGGGAGGGTGGAGAACAGGAGAGATGGAGTGAGATGGGGAGAGAGGAGCCCTTCAGGACACTGGTTGGGGACTCTCTGAAGGTGAGGACAGCTGCCCGGGTAGAGACAGTGGTGGGGCGTTACTGCAACTGCACCAGACCAATCTGGCTTAACTTTCCTGTAACAAAGCTGTGAGTTGTTTTTCAGTTGCCATGGACCCTGCGGGATGAAGGTCATATAACCTGAGCATGCCCAGATGAATCAAGTGTACAACTGCGGGCGGAACCTAAGTGCTTAGACTGAGGCTGCATGGGGACTGAATTAAAAAGTGACACCACATGGCAGGACCCAAGATCCAATCAGGTTGCCCCGTGCCATCAGCCCCATGGCAGGATCTGGTCGGGTCATGCCTCATGACCCTCTGGCCATAAAACCAACTCATCCCTCTTGTTTGGGGATACATTGCTTTGGCAATTATCCCCAGGGTGCTCCTTAGTTGTGCCAAGTAATAAAAACCCCTTTGCTACAGCCAACTTGGCTGTGTCTATTGACTTGATAGCTGCCAGAAGAACGAACCCCTCTGTTTGGGAGGTGATGTCACTAGCACGGATGGCACTGGAAGCCAGAGTGTGTGGAACCCACCAGCGAGTGTGTACAGAGTAAGAAGACCTCACGGAAGACCCACAGCTAAGAGGGTGAGAAGAGGTTACCCAGGGACTAGAAGGAACAACTGAAGAGAGAGGAGGGACACCAGGGAAGAGTTGGGTTAGGGAAATGGAAAGCGTGTTTTAATGAGGGGGTGGCAGGGTGGTCAGATGGCTCTGGGAGGAACACACAGGTGACTGGCGACTATGGAGATAAAGGTGTTTGGTGGTGTGGTGGGGGCAGAAGCCAGGCGGTGGGTGGAGACCGTACGTGCAGACACCTCTTGGGTGTGAGGGAGAGGAGAAGGGGTGCTTGGCCAGTGAAGGCCGTTTATGAGAAAGGACCCACTGGATGATACTTAGAACAAAGTAGCTCACGTTTATTGAGCACTCAGCACAGCCAGGCACTGTGCTAAATGTTTTTTTTTTAATACTTAAACTTATCTGAAACTCCACACCCATTATCACTAACTCCTCACGTCTCCCTCCCCGCAGCCCCTGGCAACCGCTAATATACCTTCCATCTTTGTGAATTTGACTACTCTAGGTGCGTCACGTAAGTGGGATCGCACGACATTTGTCCATTTGTGTCTGGCTAAGTTGACTCAATCTAATGTCCCCAAGATTCATCCATGTTGTAGCATGTGTCAGAATTCCCTTCCCTTCTAAGGCTCAATGATAGTCCACGTAGGTATATACCACATTCTGTTTGCCCAGCTCAGTCCTCTTTGTGGGTTAGCGTCCCCGTCCCTCCTTTCAACAGATACTTACTGAGCACCTGCTGTGGCTCTGTCATGGCCCTGGCAATGGGGTATAGTAATGAACAGAACAGGCCCTCCCCCCAAAATCCCTGCCCTACTGATGGTCATATTCTGGAAGAAAAAGCGAATAAATCAAACATATGACATCACAAGTTATGAGGGCCCGTGAAAAGGAGCAGCAAGTGCAAAGGCCCTGGGGTGGGAAGGGGAAGGTGAGCGAGGGGAGAACAGACGATGGATGGGGGCAGTGAGGTCACGGAAAGTCCGGACTCCATGGGACAGGCACTATCTTGTCCCTATTTTACAGACTGGGAAACTGAGGCTGAGACAGGGGAAGTGGTTTATCCAAGGTCCCGCAGCTCCTAAGTGCAGGAGACAGCGCACAAACTCAGGTCTGAACCTCAGCTCCCCAGTCCTTACTGCTCCTTCCATCGTGGCCCCGGGAGGCTGCCAATTTCATCTGCGCACTGATCTGTGTGTTTTCACTCATTTCACATAACTCACTAATGCTTCTCCGGTCACGTGAGAATTCCGAGCACCCGGGGACTGTTACTGGACTCACTGTGCAGAGGAGGAAGCCAGGACCGAGGCCGGCCCCTTGCCCGGGTTTGCACAACGCTAAGTGGGGCGCCGCGACCGGGACCCAGGCGGAGGGCTCCTGACCGCAGCGCACGGAATGTTCGGGAACAAAGGGAGGATGGTGCAACTGGCGGCGCGGTGGGATTAGCCCCAGACTCGGGGAAAGACGCCTCTGCCATTGTTCCAGGGAGGAAGGAGGAAAGGGCGGGCCAGGTGCGGGCGGGGTGTGGGTCCCGCGGCCTCTGTTTCCACCGGGGAGGCAGCGGCGGCTCCTCTCCGGGGCGCCTGGGCGGGTGGGGCTGGGAAAGCCGCGGGTGGCGGCGGAGGCGTCCGGGGAAGTGGGCGATCGTGCCTGGAAGGGGCACCGTCTCGGCGGCTGGATGGTTTTGTTTTTTCCTTCGACTGCGCGCGTGCAGAGACAGGGAGGGCACGGGCGGGGCTGGGTGGCGGCGGGACGGGCGCTGAGACCGCGGCATGGAGTGGGCTGCGGGGTGCAGGAGTGCAGGACGCAGGGGGCTGGCGGGGAGGCTGCATGAAGAGGGGCAGGTGTGTTTGAGGTGGAAGAACAGGAACGGCGGAGCCACCCCCTGCACGGGAAGCATGGGAGGCCGTGGCCAGGGAGTGGGATGTGGGGTTTTGTGGTTTCAGAGGTGGGGCCCTTCCGCATGGAGATAGTGGCGGGCGTGACTGTGGGAACGGATGGCGGGGAAGGTGGTCTCTGGCCACGTGCAGCTCATGGCCCTTGGAGGCTTTTGGCGGCGGGGCCCTTTCTCCACGGGTTCCAACTCCCTGCGTCAGCCAATGCCTGGCTCTGTCTCCACTTGTAACAGAATCAGGCAGGTTGCCAAGGGCTGTACTTGTCACATTTAATCCTCAGGAAGGCCTCAGGTGTTAGGGACTCATTAGTATCATGTTACCAGTGAGGAAACCAGGCCTTGGAAGCATCTTGTGCCAGTGGCAGAGTCAGGACTTGAACCCAGATCATTTGGCTGTTAAACACCATGCCATTCCACACAGCCTGGCACGAGTGTGTGCACAATGAATGTTTGTGGAATGAGCGAACAGATCTTCTCCTCTGTCTTCCCTTGTGTCCCGATGGCTCTTGCATGGCAGTTTTTCTAGAACCTACCATGTGCCGTGTCTCACTTAATTCTCCCAATTCTCCCGTCAGCCCTGTGAGGTGCACACAGTGACACCCATTGGCAGGTGAGGAGATGGAGAGAAATGAGGGCAGTTGTCCAATGTTGTATGGTAGAGCTGGGATTCCCCAGCCCGCCTGACTCGATGTCCCTCTGTTGCCGGTTTCATGTTTCTCTCTGATTATCCAGTCGCTCTCTGCGTAATCTTCCAGCCACCTTTCTGCTATGTGCCAGACAGCCTCCACGTGTACACCTTGGGGTCCCTGATGCTCCGTCGACAGCCAAGGAATGCCTCTGTCCCACCGTGCCCCCCGTCTTCCCCGTTAGCATCCTCTCCCCAGCTGTTCCGGTCAAATTCCTCCCTCCTCTCATCTCCCACTGTGGCATTTCCTGTCGCCTTAGCTCCAAAATAGAAGGCAAAGAATCCACCCACTTATCTCTTCTCCGCCACCTTCTTCCAAGCCACCCTTATCTCTCACCTGCCCAGGTGCAATAGCATCAGAACTGGTCTGGCTGCTTCCCTGCTCGACCCCTGACCCTTCTCTCCCTCCTATGCCAAATCCATTCTCCACTCGGCAACCAACGTCTTAAAATGTGAAACAGTATCGTGTTAAAACCTGCTTAAAACTCATCTGTGAGTCCCCAGTGCAATTATAATAAAATCTAAACACCCCCAAGGTGCCCTGTGTCTGGCTTTTGTCCATCTTTCCAATCTCATCACCCCATGAGGTACTGCGCCTCAGCCCCTTGTATTTCTTTGATTTTCTCCTCATGGAGAAAATCAAAGGTGCCTCCCCACCTCAGGGACTTAGTCTTTGCTGTTCCTTCTGCCTGGAACACACTTCCTGCCACTCTGCCCATGATCATCATGCAAAACTCAGCTTAAAGGTCACCTCCTGATCACCTTCTGTGGAGCTGACATTCCCTTCTAGTTTCTGTCTCAGCCCTGTGTTGGTTTCCTTCCTACACCTTATTTTAATCTATAATTGCTTTATGTGTTTGCCTCCTTGTTTATTATTGTTGTTTATTTTCTCTCTCTACGGCACTTACTGTCAGACATCCCTCGCACATTATTTATTGACTTTCTTACTCTTTGGTGTAATCTTTCTCCCACAGCTTGAGTGTCAACTCCGACAGGGCAGAGATTTTCACCTGCTTGACCTGCATCTGTGTCTTGGCACATAGTAGGTGCTCAGCAAACATTTGTGGAACAAAGAAACACCTCTCTTACTAGAACTGAGGCTTTTTGAGGGCAGAAACCTTGTCCATCTCGTTCACTGCTGGATCCCTGGTGCCCAGTCTGGTGCCTGGCACTTGGCAGGGGCTCTATGAAAACAGGCCGAGTGAGTGAGGTTATCTTGGAGCCTGGTTCTCTCCAGACTCTGCACCCAATGCCTCTTCTTCAGCCCTGACAGTGACCTCCAATTACCCAGCCCTGAAGAGCACACACAGATGGAAGATGCAGGAAGCCTATCTTTCTGAGACTGAGCTCCAGATTCCTGCGGGGGGTGGGGGGTGGGGGGAGAACGCTTCCGATCCCAGGGAATGGGATGCTGGAATTTCACAGATCCACTGTCACAACCTATAAGAATGAAAAAGTCCCTTGTGTTTCTGTAGGGCTGTGTTTGCCAAGGCCATAGACCACAGCAAAAGCCACCCCCACCACGATGACTAGGGCCTCCAGCCTCAGCAGCCCCCTCCTGGCCCCCCATGTTTACTACGGCTTCCTCCTCAGCCAGAGTCTCCTGGGTTTACTGTGACCACCTGCCCAAGGGGCGAGCATGTTCATTGTTGTTCAGCCTGCTTAGGAGAGACTTCCCTTGGATTTGCATCGTCTTTGAGTTCATGTAGGAGCTTCTAGGGATTACGAAACACACTCTCAGTGTTGAGTAGGACCCCGGCTCTAAGTGAGGACTTCTTAAGTAGCCTTCACATCTCTTCCCACTCTTCGATGCCCCTGCCACTGCCTTAAGTTTTGGCGGTTGGATCCACGCCTGGACTGTCACCCCAGCCTTCTCCCCGGCCTCGTGGCTTATAAGTTTCCCCCTCCACTCTTCCCTTGAAATGGCCCCGGAGGGATCTTTCTGACACTCAGAGCTGGCCCTTCCTAGCGGCCCGTCAGCCCAGACAGACGCCCGCCCAGCACGGCAGTGTGACCCTTCTCAGGGAACCTGCCCTGCGTCCTGCTCCAGCAGCAGTTCCTCGCAGGTACTGTGTGCCTGCTGTTCTGTCTACCTTGCACGTTTGTCCCTCTCACCCTTCCCTGTGCTCATTCTTACTCATCTTTGGGTCTCGGTTTAAACACTGCCTCCTCGGGAAGCATTCCATGACGCACCATGGAATGGTTAGACGCCCCACCTCTGGCTCCCCTGTGTCGCTCCTAACCCCCACGGTGACAGGTAACCTGCTGGGACTTGACTTGGCTGGTGTCCCTGCCCACCTCCCCGACCAGACAGGGAGCCCACTGAGGGCAGGGACTGGGCTGACTCAGCTCTATTTCCCCACTGCCCTGCGCAGGGCCCCTCGGCTCCTGGGAGGCGTCAGGAAATGTTTGCTGCGTGAATAAACGAATGATCGTTATCACTCCTCTTGTTCAAAAAATCCTCCGTGCTCCATAGCACTAAAACCCAAAGCCGAGCCTGTGTGACCTCTCCCTCTTCCCTCTCTCCTCCACGCACCCCTTCTGCCTTTTCCTCCAATCTCAGAGTTTGCACTGGCTGTTCCCTGCCAGGAATGCTTTTCCTGCCAATCTACAGAGCTCTCTGCCTCACCTTGTGTAGGTCTTCGCATGAATGTGTCCTTCTCCCCGAGGCCTTCCCTACCCACCCTACTTCAATATCTGTGACACCCTTCCCAGCCCTCTCTCTGTCACCATCTGTCATACTATATATGCAACTCATTTTTCTTGTGTTTTTTTTTTTTTGTCTCTTGCATAAAAATAGGCTTTTGTTTTGTTCACTGCTGTCACAAATTACGTGCTCCATAAATACTTGTTGAATGAATGAATGAACAAACACAGGGGTCTTGAGGTCAAGGAGTGCCCAGTGTTTATATGGGACCTTACGACCTATGCTATCTGGCCGGGCGCTGTGGCTCACGCCTGTAATCCTAGCACTCTGGGAGGCCGAGGTGGGCGGATCGTTTGAGCTCAGGAGTTCGAGACCAGCCTGAGCGAGAGCGAGACCCCGTCTCTACTAAAAAAATAGAAAGAAATTAGCTGGACAACTAAAAATATATATAGAAAAAATTAGCCAGGCATGGTGGTGCACACCTGTAGTCCCAGCTACTCGGGAGGCTGAGGCAGAAGGATCGCTTGAGCCCAGGAGTTTGAGGTTGCTGTGAGCTAGGCTGACGCCACAGCACTCTGGCCCAGGCAACACAGTTTGACTCTATCTCAAGAAAAAAAAAAAAAAAAAAAGACCTATGCTGTCTCTCATCCTCGAGGACTGGCTCAGAGACCAGGCGGCAGGTGGGAGAGCGCTTAACTCTCCATCTGGGCCCCGGAGGGAGAGACCTGGCTTTGCTGGCTATGGCCACCTGATGCAGTGTGGTCACAGTGGCCCCTTGTGGCAAGAGCTGAGAACAGCACCTTCCCCAGCTCTGAAGCGGCCCCGACGAGGAAGGCAGTGAGCACACAAGGAGCGCACACTAAACTAACCGGGCTGCTCTTCAGAGCGCACAGGCGTATTGTATTTACCAACAATAACCACAGGGTGGAAGTATCATCCTTCCCCCATCATTCGGATGAGCATCCTGCCCAAGGTCACATGGCTCAAGGGACAGAGCCTGGTCTTCAACTCAGGCAGTCTGGCTCTAGAATGCACGCTGCAAACCTGCGCTATCCAGTAGAGTAGCCACGAGTCACATGTGGCGATAGACTGTGGGGAATCAGAATTGAGATGGGCTGTGAGTGTAACATATACATTGGATTTTGAAAACTTGATATGAAAAAAGATACATAAAAAACTCAAAGTTCTAAAATATTGATTACATGTTAAATTTATAATATTTTGTATATAGTAGGTCAAATAAAATTTATTATAAAAATTTCACCAGTCTCCCTCTTAAAAATGACTACTAGAAAATTTCTTTTTTTTAAAAAAAATATATTTTTATAATAAAGAGATGGTGGTCTTGTTATGTTGGCCAAGCTGGCTTTGAACTCCTGGCCTCAAGCAATCCTCCTGCCTGGGCCTCCCAAAGTGCTGGAATTACAGGCGTGAGGCAGTGTGCCTGACCAAAAATTTTAAAATTACACATATAGCTTGCATTATATTTCTATTGCATAGTGCTGCTTGAAACCGCAACAGAAATCTCACCAACCCCCCACCTCCTCACATGGAGGGAGAAACTATTGAACAGAAGGGAAAAGGTCTCTTGCCCAAAGCCACATGGGAATTCAGTGGCACATCTGCAACAAGAACCCAGATCCCCTGGCTTCCAGCAGACGGCAGAGCAAAAGGGTCAAGAGCCCCAGCTCCTTTCCTGATCTGTTGCTGTGAGACCTTGGGCATGTTACTTCACCTCTCTGGGCCACAAGTTTATCCTTCATAAAATTGGGGATAAAAATCCACTCCTCACCTCGTGGAGCTAATGAGGAAGGAGCGCTTGGCCCAGTGCCTGGCACACAAACATCATCCCATACAATTCACCTTGATCATCTTGCGCCCCCTACCGCCCATTCTCTTCACAGCAGCTGGAGTAGTTTTTATTATAGAAAATGAAAATTGGACCCACTCCTGGGACCAAAGCCCTCCAAAGACTTACACATAGAATAAAATCCAAGCCCTTCTTGCCTCCACAAGAACACGTATGACCACCCCCGTCCACGCCTCATTTCATGTCTTTCTAGTCTTTTCCTGCCCACTCTGGCCACATGGGGCTCTTCCCAGGGCTTGCCACGCTTACTCCTCCCTTTTTCGCACTGGCAGTTCCCTCCGCCTGGAAAGCTCTTTCCCAAGACGGTTTCATGATTTGTTCTTTTGCTCTGTGCAGGTCTCTGCATAATGCTGCCTCCTCTGAGGCCCTTCCTTCCCTAGTTCCTATGGAAACTGTCTCTTCCTGTCTCCCTCTTTCCCCTTATCCCGACTTTTAAAAATTTGTAGCATTCAACACTATCTGACATTTATATTTATTTGCTTATTGTCCATTTCTCCCAGACTGTGAACTTCATGAGGGCAGGAGCTTTTGTCTCCTGTTCACTGCCATGTTCCTAGCACCTAGAGGAGTACTTGACACAGAGGAAGTGCTCAGTAAACGTTTGTTGAATGAATAATTAAGCTGATGCTCTGTTACCCCACAGGGGAGGCAGGGCATCTGGTCCAGGCCCTCCTGCCCAATCTGTTAATAATTAGGAAAAAGGAGACCCAGAGATTTTGGATGTCCACACAGTGAGGACAGGATGTAGAGGTGGGGGGTTGGGAAAAACCTGTGCCCTGGGTTGGGTGGAGTGGGAGGAGAGAACCGGGGAGGCTTCTAGGAGGACCCTGGAGGCTTTGAGCAGGATGATGGGAGGGTGGGGGCATTCCCGACAAGGAGTCAGCCCCGCAAAGCCTGGAGGTGGGACTGAGAACACCAGGTCTCTCCAGGAAGCTTCTGGGCCTCACCTACAGGACCTACAAGGCAGCAACCCTGAAACCCAGAGCCCCCTGGTGGCCAAACCTTAACATGAACAGCCTAGTCGGCCACCATTTATTGAGCACCTGAACCTCTCTCATCTTCCATTTCCCCCCAACAGTGCTTTGATGGGGAGGAGGGTCGTTTATTCCATTGTTAGAGAAGAAAATGGAAGATCAGAGAGGTTAAGTCACCAACCCAGGCTCACACAACTCTGCCTCCAAAGCCCAGGGTTTGGGAAGCCCACTCAGTTCCTCCTCAGCCATGACAGAGACACCAGGAGAGAGTCAGGTGGTGGAGGGGCAATTCCACAACCCTGGAGAGCTCTGAAGGGCCCACCCTCCCAACTGGGTGACCTGGGGCCATTTACCACGCCTCAGACTATAGCCTGTGAGGTCGTGGTGGGGATGAAATAACAGGCTGCAGCGCTGGCTGCACTGGGAAGGAAGCATCATGCTGGTAAGGGTGAGTGACACGTGCCCATCAAGTCATGTGACTGCACGCAAACAGGAAATAGCAGCCACCTGGTGCTCAAGAAGAGTTAGGACCACCCTGAGCACGCCCAGAACCTGGCAGAGGCACTAGGCAGGCAGCCCCCTAATTCCCACTCAATCGGGAACCACAAGTTGCTCAGCACCCCCAACCCCTTCCTGAGACCCCGGAGTCTATTACCCCAGCCCCACCTCCCCCAGTCCTAGAACTGGCCCCCTACTCCCTCGGTCCCAGTAGCCCACCCTAAGGACCCTCCTCCCTCAGACCCAGAAGTCCGGGCCCCCGACTGCTACAGGGTTACAGGTCACTGGTTCCCTGTCCTCCTCCCAACCCCACATGGAAGGCCCTGCAGAGAAACTCGGCTTTATTCACAGCGGTATGTACAGGCAGCCCCCGCCCCCGGAGCGTCGGATCCCAGGATCCCA
Source organism: Eulemur rufifrons (assembly GCF_041146395.1). Classification (NCBI taxonomy): domain Eukaryota; kingdom Metazoa; phylum Chordata; class Mammalia; order Primates; family Lemuridae; genus Eulemur; species Eulemur rufifrons. The sequence continues at coordinate 14,257,632 of NC_091006.1, forward strand.
GCCGGAGACCTGGGGACACTAGAAGGCGGGGATGGCCTCCGAGGCAGGGGGCCGGGCCCGATCCCGAGGCGCCCCCTGCGGCCCCTCCTCGTCCAGCCCCCGGCGGCCCTTGCCGATGGCCAGGCGGGGCCGGCCGCGGTTCAGGCCGTCCAGGAGGGCGCAGGCCTGGCAGAGCGCGCGGCTGGCCAGCGCCCCGCAGCGGGAGCAGGCGCCGGGGCGCGGGGGGAGCGCGGCCGGGGCCAGCGCCAGGCGCTCTGCCGAATGCACGAGGTCCAGCACCGCCGAGGGCCGCGCCGCCTCCAGGCGCTTGAGCAGGTCACGGGCGTGGCCGCGGAAGGCCTCGGGCGCGTAGACGCACTCCTCGGAGAAGTAGTCGAGGTGGCGGAAGTGCGCGTACAGCACCACCTCCTTCTGCGACGCGAACTGCAGCGGGCGGCAGCGCGGCAGGGCGCCCCCCTCGCCCGGAGAGCCCAGGCCCCCACCCCGGGCCAGCCGCCCCGTGTCGCCCCGCAGGAAGTTCATGAGCACGGTCTCTGCCATGTCGTCAGCGTTGTGACCTGGTGGGGGAGAGAAGGGAGCAGGTGAGGTGGGGAGCGGAGGGCGCTGCTGGTCATGGAGCCACCTGGGCACCGTAGGGCTGTCAGGACCCAGAGAGAAACGGGGATGGGGACAGCGGGCCATGGACCCCCCGGGCATCGTAGAGCAGCCAGGTGGAGGCTGGAGATGGACATAGCAAGAACGAGAGGGAGACACACACAAGCTCCCCTGGAGCAACTTGGGGGTACTCTCATTTGCCACCCACCTACTGCATACCACATCCTACGCTAGTTGCCCTTACACATAGGGAGTAAAAGTGCTTTATGCTGCTAATACCTTCTCAGCCTCCGTTAAAACTGTAAAACTGCAATTCAAACTGTGCACAAAAGTCAAAATGGCATTTAACAAGAGATTCTCAAGATAGCTGGTGTAGGCAGGCTCCTCTCTCCCCCACCCCCTAGGGTGTCCACGTGCTAATCCTGGGAACCTCTGAATACATTTGGTTACAGGGCAAAGGGGATTTTAAGTTGCAGGTGGAGTTAGGGTTGCTACCCAGCGACTTCAGCTCGGGGGAGTAGCCTGGACCATCCAGGGGGGCTGAATCTAATCACTTCTAATCCTTGAGGTGGAAGAGGGAGGCAGAAGAGTCAGAGTGGGGGTAGTGAGGACAGAAGTAAGGTCAGAGCAATGTGAAAGGAGAAGGACTCAACCTGCCATTCTGGGCTTTGAAGATGGAGGAAGGAGCCACCGAGCCAGGGACGTGGGCAGCCTCTAGGGCCTGGAAAAGGCAAGGAAATGGATCTCCTGCCCACCCTCCAGCACAGGCCTGCTGACACCTGGATTTTAGTCCAGTGAGACTCTTGCTGGACTTCTAACTTCCAACTGGCAGATAATACATTTGTGTTAAGCCATGAAACTTGTAGTAATTTGCTAGGCAGCTGTAGAAAAGCAACGGTTCTTGACGTAATATCACTGACAACACAGACTACAGTGTTGTTTTTTTTTTTTCTTCCCTGACTACAGTGTTTCTGTGTTATCTTTGTTTGGAAAGACCGGTGAGAAATATTTACACATAAGTCACCATCACTGAAGCTAAATCTGTACTTGTCCTGTGTCTTGTCAAGTTATATTTGAGACTGTATCAGTGGTTCTCAACCTGGGGCAATTTTCTCCTCCTTCCCTAACCCCAGAGACATTTGGCAATGTCTGGAGACATTTTTGGCTGTCATGGCGGGGGTAGGGGTGGGGTTGCTATGAGCATCTGGCGGGTAGAGGCCAGGGATGCTACTAAAATCCTACAATACACAGGACAGCTTTCAAACAACAAATTATCTGGCTTCAAATGTTAATAGGGCTGAAGTTAAGAAACCCCCAGTGTACATAGTAAAACCCACCAAGAACTTTGCTCTAATTTTGTTTGTAGTAATAGTGACCTTCCAAAAGGCCTGTGACCTTGAGACCAGGTATGTTTGCCACTGGAAACTACATCTAGTTAAATGTTTATTGTCCAAGAGTTGTGTCTGTTGACTTAAAGTGGTAAGCCACATTAATTACAGTAGGCTGGATTTGCTCCACACCTTGTCATTACAAATCCACTTATGAGCTCCCCGATTTTGTAATAATTATTACAATAATTATTATAATATGCCTTTAAAAATAGAGTACATAAACAAAGAGTAAAAATCACTTTATAAGTTAGAGATTTTTCTGGAAGCCTTCATTATTTTTATAAGTACAATTAATAAGTGATTCTAATAAATTAACTTTAAAACCCAAGGCAACCTCATTCCTCCATACAGACTGCTCTTGTGCAGAAAGGAGTATTCTTCCCGTTCTCCGCCAGAGGAAGCTAAGGCTCAGAGATCCGGGATTTGTCCAAGGTTACACCAGTGAATGAAGCTAGCTAGGGTGCCCTCCCTGGAGTCCGTGCCCTAGCACAGTGGGAGAAGAGAGTCCCAGAGGTACCTTTGCCTTCATACTCCTTGGATGTGTTGACTCTCTCCTGTTTCTTACAACCATCGCTTCTTACCTAGACGACTGCAGCTGTCTCCCTCCTAACTGGTGTCCTTAGCTATGTCCTTGCCCCTCCTAGGTTCCTCACCATAGCCAGGGTAAGCTTGTCAAAGTTCCATTCCTTTGAAACTCTCTTCACTTCATGTCACTTTCACTGGTTCCCCCACTGCCCCAAGGGTATGGTCTGAACTCATCCGCCTCTAGCCTCACCTCCCTTTGCTCTCTGGGCTCCAGCCACACTGGGCTACTTGGTGCATCTCAAACTGGCTTTTGCACAGGCCAACAACCACCTCCCCCCAGTCCTTACCCCCATGCACCTCTTCACCTTGAGCCTTCAGATCTCAAAGACTTCCCTGACTCTCTCCCATCATGTCACAAGGTTCTCTCTTTGCACACATAGTCCATGTAATTTTCTTCACTAACACTTTGGAGCATTTATAATTTTATATTTGAGAACCATGCAAAGGTAGGAACTTGCACATAACTGTATTCTTAGCCCTAGCCTGGCAATGATGACAATAGTACATGTGAAATATGTAAAATATATCATATACATTATATAATACATAATAATAGATAACACAGATATATATACATATATACACACACACACATACTTTACTCCTACTAACTCATCTAATGGTCAGAACAAGTCTCTGACTTGGGTACCATTAATATTCCTGGGTTAGGGATGGGGAAACAGGAGTATGGAGAGATTAAGAGCTTTGCTATGGCAACAGTTTGGATCTGGCATGTAGTAAACTCAGCAGCTGTTCATTGAAGGAATGGATGAGAGAGAGAATAAAAATGAATTATCAAAGAGAGGAGAGGCCAACAAAAGGAGTTAAGAGGCAGAGATCTTTTTCAGAGATAGAGATGAAGTCTGAAAGGTGGACCATGAGAGACCAAGAATATTAGAAACAAATAGAAATAAGTAAAGATCTAATCCCCAGAGACTAACTTTTACCCCCCCAATCACTTTGCCAATCTGTAAAGACAAATGCAGTGGCCAAGACTCAAGCCTTTGTGACGTCACCCTGCCTGGCCCGTTTTCTCCCCCGTGTCGTGAGCCCCAAACAGGAGCACGCGCATATCCCTAGCTGCTCACTGGGATCCTCCCCTTAAGTCATGCCCATGGTCTCCTTTCCCACTTCCAGGGCATGTGCCCAAGTCCCCCTTTAGGGCCCACCCCCGGCCTGCGCATGTGCCCCACACCCTCCCACTACGCCAGCGCCTGCACTCACCCGTCACGATGTGCGTGGCTCCCACGAGGCGCGCCCCTTCCTCCAGCGCTCGGCGCCGCAACACCCCGCAGAAGGTGCAGCAGGAGCGGCTGCGGCCCGAGCCGGCCGTGCTGCGGGCCACGGCGTCCATCGTCCAGCCCCCGAAGAGGTCTGCGTAGGCCACGACGGTGAGCGGCAGCTCCCAGCGCGCTGCCTGGCGCTGCACGGCCGCCAGCGCCGCGTCCCGGTAGCCACCAATGCCCTCGTCCACAGCCACGAGGTGCAGCGAGATGTCCAGGCGCGGTGCGAGCTCGCGCAGCACGTGCGCAAGCACTGTGGAGTCCTTGCCACCTGAGGCGCCCACCGCCACCACTGCACCCGGAGGCAGCAGGCGGCCGGCGAGCACCGTGTGCAGCACCTCGGCCTCGAAGGTGGCGCAGAAGCAGGCGCCACACAGTGCGTGTCCTGAGCGTGGGCGGCGGAGGGCAGCTCGTGCCGCGTGGCAGGAGGTGCACGGTGGGGCGGGCATTGCGGGAGGGGTCGGCTTCTCCTAGAGCTGGAGAGAGGGGAGTGGTTACACGTGGATTCCGGATTGCGGTTCCTTACTTTGGGGGAGGCTGCCTGATAGCACCCCTGCTGAGAATAGGCCAGGGGCAGGTGTATACGGGCAGAGTAGCTTATTCTGGCGCTGGAAACAGGAGAGTTGTACATGGTTCTGGTGACTAAAGGCCACTTCGTCCAGAAAGCCTTCTTGGATTGAACTCCGTATGCACCAAAAAGAGGAGCTTAAGGAATTGGTTTTGGAGGAAAGAGACGAAGAGACAGGCAGGTTATACCTAGAATTAGGTAGTGTCCTGTCCATGGGGTGGGGTGTCTGTTAAGGACCAGTTGCATAGCCTCCAAGGAGGCCACCCATGTTACACCCTTGATCAGAGGGACAAGGTGGGTATCATTGACCTGGGCCTCCAGGGCTGTTCAGAGAGCTTGGGATAAGAGGGGCCAGTGACTCTAAAGACAGAGGCCAGGGATTGCAGCTCTGTTCAGGGGAAGGGGGGGAGGGTAAACAGGAAAGACCAATTGGATTTCACTTTAGGGGATAGGGCACTGTCTCCAGGAATGGGTCCCGATTGCATCCTCTGAAAGGCAAGGTGACCTCCAGGGACATACAGAGGCAGTCTGGGTCATACTTCTAGGGAGACCAGCTGGGTTGCATTTGTTTTGGGGGTGAGCGGTGGGCCTGCAGGATTGGATTCAACCCTGCTCTGGGATTGGAATCCCCCACAAGCTTCTGTGGCTTCATCAAGACATGAATCAGCCCACCCTTGACCCCTATCTCTTCTCCTCTTTCCCACCTCACTCCTCCCCACTCAGCCAGGACTCCAACCTTCCAGCCACACACACCCTCCTTGGTCCCACCTGCCTGGTGAAGCCACGAAAATTTACCAGGCTCAGTCCCCCCTCCCCAAGCCATCATCATCTCCAGCCTGGACTACTGCAGTAGCCTCCTTCTCATTCAGAGCAGGCTGCTTCTAGAATTTACCACAATATGTGGATTTTACGTGACTGTATATTACTGTCTAATTTCCATAAGGGCAGGGAACAGTCAGATGTCTAATAGGCATCTCAAAACCCAAATTCCTGATTCCTCGAACAACAGGTTTCTCCTAGAGAAAAGGGTAGCTCTGTCCTTCCAGCTGCTCAGGCCAGAAGCCTTAAGTCTGGGATCCTGGACAGCTCTCTCTCTCACAACTGTTGTCACTCTCCCAGTGGATGACCAAATCGCAATGTCAAATTTGGACCTTTTCTCCAAATACCCCACTCAGGCTTCCTCAGACCTCAAACTCCAGGTGCCCAAATAGAATGAAGCAAATCCTGTTTGTAGCTTCAAAATAGCCAATCACTTCTCACTATCTCCATGGCTGCCACCCTAGTCTGGGCCATCTCTCTCCAGGACTCTTGCAGGGGGCTCCTGGCTGGTCTCCCTGCCCCCACCTCCCCTCCTCTTCACACTCTTTTCCACTTAACAGCCAGTGGGATCCTGGCTGGTATCTTCTCGACATCCATGGATCTCATCTCACTTTAGTCTATGCTAACGGGTGATGAGGTCCTACGTGATCTGGCTCCTTTTTCCTCTGACCTCGTCTCCTCCCACTCTCCTTCAGCCACACTGGCTTCTCCTGTCTGTCAAACACCTGAGGAACACTTCTGCCTCCAGGAGTTTGCACTGGCTGTTCTCTTTATCACTGAGCCCAGCAAGCAGCCCCCCAGGACTCACAGCCTAGCAGCACCCCTTGAAATCTCTTCTCCTTTGGCTTCTGACTCAATTTCCATCTGCGCTCCTGAATTTTCTTCTGCTCACATCTCTCGGGGAGGGCATCTTCATGTCCTCAGGTCCTGCCAGGCACCCTTCTTCCCATTCTCCCTGTGGGCGCTTCTAAGTCATGATATTCAGATGTCCCTCTAGGCTGGTCCTCCAAATGGCCCACTGAGGATCCCCTCTGGGGCACCTTTCAGACCCTCTGACGCTAAGTGCCCAGACAACTTATTCCTCAAAATGCAGAAACCTGTTCTTGCCCACCTGTTCCCTATCTTCTGGGAGTAGCCACCACCACCCAGCACTTTTGCAGGATAGGACATAAGGTCACCCTGGACTCATCTCACCCTCTAGATCTAGTCACCCAGTCCTGGGGGTCCACATCCTGTGGAAGGGAGCCCCTGGCAGCAGATGAGGTTGCACAAGTTGGCAGAGCCTCATAGGCCATGATATGGAATTTCAGTTTTATTCACAAGGAGACAGGAGCCATGGAAGGTTTTTGAGCAGAGCAGGGAAACGATTTCACTTAGGTTTCAAAAGGATTCCTTTGGCTGCTGTGTGGGGAGGACTGTAAGGGGCAAGGGCAGAAGCCAGGAGGCCAGTGAGGAGGCCATGGCAGTACTCAGCGAGATGGTGGAGGCCTGGATGGGGTGGTGGCAGTGGACGTGGGAAGAAGTGAAATTCTGGGTCTGTTTTGAAGGTGGAGTCCATGGGACTTGTACAAGACTTGGATTGGAGTGGAGCGTGGGGTGATGATAAAAGAGAGAGATGAAAGAGCATTTTGAGGTTTTGGCCTGAGCACCTGGGAGGATGTTGGGGCTATTTAGTGAGGGGAGAAGACAAGGAACTCCATTTGGACTTGTTATCAGGTTTGAGGTGCCTTCCCCTCAAAGACTTTATGGACCCCAAACTGGGTTGGGTGCCTCCGCTGGGCTTCCAGCGCTGCTCGTATGCCTCCATCCCAGTCCTGATCCTGACTCTGGCTGTCACTCCCACTGAGCTTCTTAAAGGCAAGTATAGGGTTGGCCTCGTTCCCCGCCCCACCCCTCCACCCCCGCCGCCTCGCATAGAGTCGGTGCTCAGTAAATATCTACAGGATCAGGGAATAATAAATGCTCCCAGAAGCCAGGCCGCGGACCCCGGGGATGCTTCTGGATTGCAGCTTTGTCAGAAGGATGGATAAGGCGTGACGTGGGGACAGGCGCGGGCAGATGGTCTTATCCTGACCTGGGGGGAAGGAGCTGGAAGGGCAAGAGACAGGCCGGACCGCAGTGTCCAAAGTAGGGATCCTGGCCAGAAGGCCTCTGGGCCACAGGCGCTGGGAAATCACAGAGGCGAGTGTCACCACCCACGGACCGACCCGACGCAGGAGAAAATACTCACCGGAGCAGAACGCGGTGCTCAGACGTCCAGACGGCCTGCCACGCGGAAGCCCAGCACGGAAGTGACTTAGAGACTACGACTCCCACAAGGCCTTGGGGCTGCCCTACGTAAGGCTTCCAGAACATCACGCAGCAGCTCCGCCAAGAAGCTCCTGGGCTCCGACGCCGGCTTGGCCTACAACTCCCAGCAACTGCTGCGGCCGCTCCCCTTGCTCTGCTTACAGCTCCCGAAATGCACTGCCCTGTTTCTTTTCTGCGCCTGCGCACAGGAGTGGCGGTGCTGAGTGTACCGTGGTTGCTATGGCAGCGCTCGCGCGCGCTCTCTCTCCACCCCCACCCCCAGCAGGATGCTGGATAGGCTAAGTGGCTGTAGTTTGATTTCCTGGTTTTGTGGGACTATAATATGCTGTTAAAGGGATTACAGAGCATAATTTTTCTACCCTTGAATTAGAAAGGGGTTGCAGGTGGGAATTAAAGGTGGGGTGCCGGGGTTGGTGGCGAGTGTAAATCGGGAAGAGGGCGCGTGCGCAGGGCAGAGACTCTGCGGGTGCAGGTCGAATTGGGAGAGGGAGCGAGCCGCGGGCTGAGGGTCACTGCGTGTGCATCAGCTGTCAATGATTTTGGAGGGGTGTCTGCACGTGCTCTTGGTTCTGGGTAGTGGGTGCGATTGCGATCCACTGTGCAGTGAAATGGGTACCCACGCACTACTCTGACTTGGTCCTGGAGGTGGAATTCGGAAGCTAAAGGACAGGTGAGAGAGTCTTGACGATCTGGAGACCCTAGGGATCCCGGAGACCTCGACTTTCAAGACTGAAGGATCCGAATCTCAGACCTCTGATACTCAGTAGTTTCTGGGCCTAGGGTCGTGGAGCCCCCAGAGTTCCAGTGAACCAGGGGCCTGGAGACCCACAGCCTCCAGATTGAGGGATCCAAAGGCTCAGACCCTTCCCTCTAACCCAGGAGCTTAGAGGCCCAGAAACTCAGACCCTTGAGACCAAAGAAGTTGAAAGATTCAGACCCCTGGGACCCAAGCAGCTGAGAGAACCAGTACCCTAGAGACAACCTTCCCCACCGTCAAGTCACAGGGATCCGGATACCCCACCCTTGCCCCAAAGCCCAAGGTCCCTGGAGACCCTGGAGACTCAAGTATCAGGACCCAAGGAGTCCAAGGACCCAGATACCCAGGAGCCTGGATATCCAGGGCTAAGCACCTGAGACCCTTGAGGGTCTCCAAACCTAGGTCCCCACAAAACCAGGGTTCAAAGTTTCTGAAGATGAAGGAACCAGCACCCCAAGGGGAGATGATGTGAGAGGGAACCCACACCCATTTCTTCCCCAAACCATGATGCCTTCCTTTCAGATTAGATGGCCTCCATGAGGTCACTGTTAAATGTCATCATGGGCCAGTTCTATCCATTTGTGCTCATTGGTTCATTTGTTGAATTTATCTCCTGAGGACTCCTTGTGCCAGGCTGGCCCTGGGCTAGGTTCTGGTGACACAAATGAATCAGACCTGGTCACTGTCCTCTGAGCTCCCCTTCCTGGTGGGAGAGATGGGGACACACTCCAGGATGACTGAAAGTTAGCTCGTTTCTCCAAGATCTGCTAAATATTCTATTTAATAAGTATAAATCATACCTAGAAAGGTCTTATGAGAAAACAGTTTAAAAAATCTTCCTGAAATGCAACAGTGAGTAAAATAAGAGTTAACAGATGCTTCTTGCTATAATAATTTTAGTTCTTAAAACTGATGGCCCCTTCCCTGTGAGTCCCTGTTACTCCCAGTCTCGACCTCTTTACATGTGGCCCACCCAATATTCTCCTGGAATAATAATTCTCCCTCCAGGTCCCCAATGGGATCCTCAATCTTAGACCCAGGTCTTTCCTGTGGTCTCACTGTCCTTACACAAGCCGAGATAGCCAGACATCCAGAAAAGTCCCTCAGGATGAACCGAGAGGAAGAGAGAAGGAGCATAGAGAAATCCAGCCACCAATGAGACTGTCTGCTTGTTCCTTAAGTCCTTTTATCTCAGGCAAGTCAGACCTTTCCACCAGCTCACGTTAAATGACTGCCCTCCTGGCCCGATCCATGCTTGTGGGATCAGACCCCTCCTCAGAGCTGGGTAATATTTGAGCTCAGGACCCGACCCTGAGCACCCTGCAGCACCACTGAAAGCACCATCCCTGTTGCCTGGGGCTCACCAGGTCTGATCTGTCTTGGGAGGATAGGTATCCCCTTGTGTACTGAGGCTTCTCCAACTGCACCCCAGAAAAAGTGTTTCAAGGCTAGAAAGAGGAGAGAGTTCACTATATCATAGCAAATAAAGGTCCTGGGAAGATACTTCATTTTTAGGTCCTCACCCCACAATCCCAGGGATGTCACATCAACTGCCCTGAGGGACAGATATGGGACATCACTGTCAGCTTCTCTCTGGAAACTGTCCACTCACACCCGACTGCCTACCTCTTTTTGTCCTGTCTGCCCCTCTCCCCGTGTGTGCACCTCTCCCTCCGCTGCCCATCCCTGGTCCCTCCTGTCCCCTGTCGCAGCCCTCTGATGGGGAGATGAGACTTTAGGACCTCGTCCTCCCACCACTCAAAAGTTACCTTGTTAACACTATACAGTTTTCATTCAAAACTTTGTTCCTATTGTGCACCAGATTTGTTCTCTTTCTCCCCTAAATCTGTGCTTTGAATGTCTACATTTGCATCACCTACTGTGAGCAAAGTTGGGTTCAACATTCTCAGGGGTTACAAATGTGAATGAGGTCATTCTGCATTGAGTAACAGCAATCCCCGTCCACAACATACAGGAGGGTAAGTGGCCCCACACTCCTGTTCACTCTCCTGGTTCCCTCCAGCTGCCCCTCCTGCCCACTCCCCCCAGGGAAGCCAGACTGGACATCCAAAAACATGTGTATGACTGCGTCACCCCCAGCTCTCATGCTTACAACCCTTCAGTGGCTCCATTTCTCATGGAAATATTGTGAAAGTAGGAAATATGGCCCCCGAGACCTTGCTTAGTCTATCTGTCCCCTTACTGCCTGTATTGGTTGGGTTTCTCCAGGGAGACAACCAACAGGACACACACAGAAACACACACACACACACACACACACACACACACAGAAATTTATTATGAGGGATTGATTCACACAAATCTTCGTGGCTAAGAAGTCTCACAATCTGCAGTTTGTGAGCTGGGTGAGTCTACAAATGGGCAAATGGCTCTAGTTGTCAGATCAAAGAGATCCTGTGTCATCCCAAAAGGGATTTAGGAAGAGAGAGATATTAGGGATAGAGCTTTCCTGGATCCTTTGCACATCACTGTACCCTCTCTTGGCTACCTGTGTCCACCTGTGTCACCAATGCACATGTCAGGATTCAATGCTTCTCTGCTCCCTGATGCCCAGCCAGTGTCCCCAACAACATCCTTGCTGCCCAGCAGTTAAGCAGATACTATGTCTCACCAGTGCAGTGACCTGGCAAATCAGGGACAGTGTGCACAGCTGCAGTAGCACCTGGCCCTATACTGACCCTCAGAGCCTCGTGGCTGCAGCTTCAACTTCCTCCTTCTTTTGTGTCACCTCAAAGCAAATGGAGAAGGGGGTTCTGGGAAATGTGGTTCCAGCCCAGTCACGTGATGGAGAACAAATTCCTTCCAATTACTGTTTAAAGGTAATCCTTTAAATACAGCAGGTAGGAAAATTAGACAAATAAACTTCCAACGTTATCTTTTCTGTATTAGCTGTGATTTGTGTGGGCTACTGTTTCCATCACCTGTCGCTGCACATCAAACCACCCCCAAATTCGGTGGCCAAGTAATCATTTGACTACATCTTGTGGTGCTGTAAATTGGCTGCAGCCCAGACCGGCAGCTTCATTACTAGTTTTCCTTTGGGCTTGTCTGGGCGGTTGCACTGAGATGGTGGCCTGAGCTGGGGCTGGACGTCTGGAACCTCAATGCTCCTCCAAGCGGCACCTCTCTGCTTGGGAGCCCTGTGAATTGCTCACACAGAAGCCCAGGGATCCATGCGGTGGAGTGGAAGCTGCAAGGTCTCTTTACTGTCTGAGCCACAGAAGTCTCAGAACATCTTTTTCTCTATATTGTATTGGTCAAAGCAGTCATGAGTCCAATTCAGAGTCAAGAAAAGGTGATAACAGTAATAATAAACTCCATCTTGTAATGCCAGAAATGCCACATTCGTGTACAGAGGGGCGGGATTGTTTGGGGGTGTCTTTGGAGACAACTTCCTACAGTTACTCGGCTGTCTGAGTGTCAGCTGGCTCCTCTGTGTGACCAAGGGGACTGCCTCTGTCAGGGATGTCGGGAGGACGAATTGGGAGCATGTGTGCAGAGGGACAGCACAGAGCTTCATCATTCCGACCTTGGACTGCTAGCAACAGCCTGGCATTGTCCATGGGACATTGCTGAGGGGAGACAGAAGCACAAGGCACAAAAACAGAAGTCTGTCCCTCTCCTGTGTGTCTCCTCCCAAGTGGACCTACACTCTCCCCAGTGCATCTGACATGTTGACTGTCTGACTTCAACCTAGGGCCCCTGTTCTGTGTGGTCAGGGCTCTCTGCAGAGCTGCAGACGTCTCCGAAGTCAGGGCTCAACTCTACATCACCACCACAGACAGCACCCCAGACAGCACCACCACGGACCCTGCCCCCACGGACAGCACCATCACCCTTGCCTGGACAGCCCCAGGAGCCAGTCTGTCCTATGCAGGAGGACACCCCCCCCATGGGGCAGAGGTGGGGTTGGTCAAACACAGAGGGCAGAACTTGGTAGCTGCCTGAGGGTCTCCAGGGCACTGGGAGGGTGAGAGGGTTGGGAACACAGCACCTGAGAGTCCAGGGATTCCTGGGGTTCCAGGGCCTTCACATCCACAAAGACTGCCTGAGAGTCCCTACTGTGTCTACTCTGCCTGTTCCTCCCTGAGAACTCAGCTTCAATACCAGAAGAGCAAGATCCACACCTCTGTCCTCAGTCTGTGCCTCCCCATCACGGCCACCTACCCTCTGACATTGGAAATGTCAGGTGACTTATCTGTCTCCCAGCCAGATGTTGCTCTGTTCAAAGGCAAAGGCCGGGTCTGTCCTATTCACCCCTTTCCTGGAAATTTCAAGGCACAGCATGGAGGCTCACTTCCTGGCTGCAGAGGGAATGAATGAATGCACGCAGGAATGAATGAATGTCTTCCTCAGCTCATGGGAGAGATTTGACAATTCTTCCCCCTCAAATGTACATAAGCTTCCTCTTTCCCAGCCCAGTCAATGCTGGACAGACAAGGTCGATGAACTGTCTCCCTGAGTACACAGCAGAGCATGTGACAGGACCCCTGTATGATTTTGGAAATTCACTTGCTATCTTAGTCCATTCCTACTGCAGTAACAAAATACCATACACTGAGTGGCTTATAATAAACAAAAATTTATTTCTCACGGTTCTGGAGGCTGAGAAGTCCAAGATGAAGTTTCTAGCAGATTTGGTGTCTGGCGAGGGCCTCTTTTTTTCATAGATGATGCCTTCTAGTTGTGTCCCCACACACTCCCTCAGGTCTCTTTTATAAGGGCACAAATTCCAGTATAAGGGCTCCACCATCATGACCTAATCACCACCAAAGGACCGCACCTCCTCATACCATCACCTTGGAGGTTAGGATTTCAACACACACATTTTGGAGGGACACAAACATTCAGAACATAGCACTTGGTATTCTGAAACCTGGTGTCCTCTTCTACAAATTGAGGGGGTGGGACTCCAGAGCCTCCCAGGTCTTCTGGGTCCTAAGTTGGTCATAAATACTTGTTTTACACTCAGTTAGACTCTCTGGGGCTTTCCTCTGTCTCTCCTTTCTATTTTTCTTCTTTTCTTTGCAACTGGGGACTTTCGGAAACAGACGGGCCGTGGCTCAGCCCTTCTGACCATTGAGATGCTGCAATTGCCTCTGTTGGGAGAGAGTGATTGGGCAACGATGAGGGGCCCAGGAGGGGAAGCGGCTGCAGGGTGAGATACCAGCTGAAAATGCAAGCGTTGGTGACGGGGGCGGGCACGGCTATGCCTGCCCAAACTCTGCACCTCCCCTTCTCAATTACCAAAGCTGGTCTATTCCAGGTTATAGACAATGCGGCTCTCACAAGGGACAGGCGGATCCGTGAAGGCGAGTGCAAGAAAGTAGGCTGTAATTTTCTATGTAACAACCGCTTCAGAAAAAGATGTGCAAAGTCATAGTGTTCGAGACAGCATGTTCAGATGGCAAAAATACATAGAAAAGCAAGAACCAATGAGCATTACAGTGAAGCCAGGGGCTCCTTCAGGAGGGAGTGGGGTGTGGCCCACAGCAAAGGGGAACACCTGGGGTGCTGGTGATGTTCTACTTCTCAGATGGTGTTCATTTTGGGTAAATCACTCAGTTGGTTTTGGGGGGGGGGCACTTTTTATCTGCGTGTGTTGTATTTCCCTGAAGAAATGTTTCAAGAAAAAGTGACCTGGGTCATAGGAGGCTCCCCCTACTTCCTTCAGCCCCAGACACACAATTGAAAATCATCTGGTGTTTGGATTCAGGTGCATGTTTCTTTTTGCACATAATCCTGGCCATCCGGAGTGGGTAGCCCCAAGGCGGGTGTCACCAGGACACTTCTGGGAGCAGAACCTGCAGCAGCAAAGCCCCGGGTGCCGGGCAACCCATCATGCTCTGGAGGAAGAAGCCCTTGTGTAATAACAAGGGTGACAAAATCTGACCTGATGCCCAGACTGCCTTGAGGAAAGGAGAAGTTTCTACCCCTTTTGAAATCTGCCGTGCGTCTCAGACTTTCCTCCCCACCAAACCTCACTGTACGATAACAGCAGCCTCCGTCTCCCAGGCCTCCTCTGTGTCCTTGGCATGTATTAACACACGGAATCCTCAGCTCACAGCCCTGCGTCCCTCGCTCAGTCCTCCTGACACTACACCTCCGTACCAGAGGGAGCGATCCCCTCCTGCCTGTGCGTCACCCACTGAATCCCCTGTCGCGGGGAGCTCAGAGGTTGGGACATTTATTGTCTGCCACTGGACAGTGAATCTATGAGGACAGGATCTGGGTCTGCTGTGCTGACCTCGATGTGCAGAGAGGGGACGGCCACACGTGGTTGCTGAGGGGGGAGGAGGCTGCTGCTCACCCCTCCTGGGCCACCACCATCGCCATGTCCCTGAGCCCCACCCCTGCCCTCCACAAACACCCACAGCCTGAGACTCAAGGGTCTGGCCAGACGGGACCCATTGCCACCTTCCAGAAAATGTCCCCCAAGGGAAAGGACATTGACAATGAGGCAGGAGATGTGGTCAGGCCCCCTATGGGGTGGGAACTTGGGTGACTCTCACCCTCTCTGACCAGTGTCCCCAGCAGTGGACATGGGTTGTGACAGTCGATCTCCAAGTGCTGCCCCAGCGCTGACAGTGTCTGGGTGTGAAGTTCCTCCTCTGAGGAGGGTCAGGGCTCTGACCTCGCCCCCGTCTTCCTGTGGGGCCTCCTCTAAGCCCTGAGCTCTCAGTTCCCGAGAGAAGAGCCCCGAGGAGCAGCCTTTCCCCGGCGGCCCTGGCACCTGCCCCCGCCATGCTGCTGCTGCTGCTGGCCCTGCTCTGGGGGAGGGCGGGGGTGGAGGGACGGAGAGGGTACGGGGAAGGTTACAGGCTGCAAGTGCAGAGGGTGGTGACGGTGCAGGAGGGCCTGTGTGTCCATGTGCCCTGCTCCTTCTCCTACCCCCGGGACGGCTGGAGTGACTCTGATACATTTTATGGCTACTGGTTCCGGGAAGGGGCTGATATAGGCCGAAATGCTCCAGTGGCCACAAACAACCCAGATAGGAAAGTGCAGGAGGAGACCCAGGGCCGATTCCACCTCCTCGGGGATCTCAGGGGGAACAACTGCTCCCTGAGCATCAGAGACGCCACAAAGAGGGACCAAGGGTCATACTTTTTTCGGGTGGAGCGAGGAACGATAAAATGGAACTATGCACAAAACAAGCTCTCTGTACATGTGACAGGTAAGGCTCGGGCTCCAGGGGTGCCCACAGGGTGCGGTGGTGGGGGCCGCAGGGCAGGGCTGGGCTGGGACACCCGTCCTGGGAGGGGCTGGGGGTGAAGCCTGGGGGGCTCAGGGGAGGAGCTGGACCAGAGCCTGAGCTCCTCTCAGGGCCACATCTCAGACCCTCCCTCCTGACCCTGCGTGTCCTCCTCTCCTCCCCAGCCCTGACCCACATGCCTGACATCATCCCCCCGGGGACCCTGGAGTGCGGCCACCCCACGAACCTGACCTGCTCTGTGTCCTGGGCCTGTGAGCAGGGGACGCCCCCCAGGATCTCCTGGGAGGGGGCTTCTGCGGCTCCCCAGGGCCCCACCATCGGCTTCTCCTCGGTGCTCACCCTCATCCCTCAGCCCCAGGACCACGGCACCAGCCTCACCTGCCACGTGACCCTGCCTGGGACCAGTGTGACCACGTCGAGGACTGTACACCTCAACGTGTCCTGTGAGAGCTGGGCTGGGAAGCCTGGGGTCCTGCCGGGGGGTCCCCAGGGCAGTGGGATGGGGTCAGGGCTGCACAACGGGTGCAGGGCCCCAGGGTCCAGGTGGGGAGGGACAGGACGCTGGCTCCACCCTCCCCGCTGATGTGGCTCCTGGGGACAGAGGCCAGCGTCCACCCAGCCTTCAGCAGTGACGCAGGGGTGCCCTGTCTTTCTGCCCCAGACTCTCCTCAGAACTTGACCGTGACTGTCCTCCGAGGAGACGGCTCAGGTAGGACGGGGCCTCCCTGGGCTGCGGGAGCAGGGCCTCTTCAGTCAGGGCAGGCGCGTCCTCCTCACCCAGGACTCACCCTGGTCACCTGAGACCCCCTTGTGGTCACCCCAGGGCCCCTGCCCACCCTCAGCCCCCTGTGCCCTTCCCTCCCCTCAGACTCCTCCACACCCCCTCAGCCCACAAGGACAGGGTGACACTCACACAGCAGAACTGGCCTTCAGGCCCCTTGTCATCCATCTCCTGAACACTCCTTCAGCCTCGCCTTTTATTTCCCCAGCAATTAATGTACTTCTGGGTGGGTGATATGGTCACATGGGCGACAATTCCAAACGCACAGCAGGGTCTGTCCTCAGAGGCCCATCCCCCCCCCCCAGAACCCACCAGTGTCCTCACAGGCTGCTCCGAGCCTTGGTCTGTTCACCTGCAGGACCTCAGAGGTGGTTTGACGTCAGTAGTGCAGACTGTCCCCGTGTTCCTCTGGGACTGTGCAATATTTCTTTGTCTGGGTGGACTCTGATTTTGTGACATCTTCTAATGAAAAACCATCTTATTAACTTTATTGTACCACAGAAGTGCTGCAAGAAATAGTCTTGTATATACTGTTACAAGTAATATCTAAGCGTGTGGGATAAATTCTTAAAAGCAGCGTATAGTTGGGTCATAAGTTCTTTCTAATTTTGAGAGATATGGCCAAATTATTCTCAATTAAGGGTTTACATTTCCAAGAACGAGCAGTGAAAGTGTGTTTTCCTCCGCTCAGTCCCCGTGTGTCTGTTCCGCTCAACAGTCTCTTTCTGTATCCTTCCCCCTTTTCCAAATCTCTTTGTCTCTCTGACCCTCTGTCTCTTTCTCTATAGCACCGACAGCCGTGTGGAATGGCTCATCTGTGTCAGTCCTGGAAGGCCAGTCTCTGCGCCTGGTCTGTGCTGCTGACAGCAACCCCCCTGCCAGGCTGACCTGGACCTTGGGGAGCCTGACCCTCTGCCCTTCAGAGCTCTTGAGCCCTGGGGTATTGGAGCTGCCTCGAGTGTACCTCAGGGATGGAGAATTCACCTGCCGAGCTCAGAACCCTCTGGGGTCCCAGCAAGTCTCCCTGAGCCTCTCCCTGCCGACTGAGTACACAGGTGGGTGGGGGACAGTCTAGAGGAGGAAAACACAGCTGCCCCACCCTCAGGGTCCACCCAGCAGTCCTCTGAGCTACAAAGGGAGGCTCAGCTGTGAGGCCTGGAACTTCCCTGCGACCCAGAGCATCAGTGTCCTCTTCCTGCCTGGCAAGGGGCCTGAGGTGGGGTGAGGGGAGAAGGTGAACCTTGGAGGGGAGGGGCTGGAGCATCGACAGGGGTGTTTGGGGAGATAAGGTCCTTGCTTTGCAGGGCTGGGACTAGGGTGAGACACGTGAGGAATTCACCTTGGGCACAAAATTTGAGAAGCCAAAAACAAGCCAGCAATCAAGGGAAGAAATATTGTGATGTGATGATTTTTTTTAAAAAATAAAATCAAATGTAAAATCATTCCACTATGAACAAAATATCAAAATTTTAAGTAAAGACAGGCTCCACCCGGCACTTTCTGGCTTCATTGGCCTCTGGACTAGTCCCTCCTCCTCCTCCCTCTACCGTGTTCTTAGTGTCTGGGAAGGAGGGAGGGCAATAGAAGGCTAGGACCCTACAGGGGTGGGAGGAGGAGAGACCCAGGTCTTGGAGTTGAGTCACCAGAATGGCTCTCATGCATCTGCAGGCAAAGAGCAGCCTGTCTCAGGGGTGACGCTGGGGGCTGTCTGGGGAGCTGGAGCCACGGCCCTGGTCTTCCTGTCCTTCTGCGTCATCTTCATCGTGTAAGCACTGACCTTGGGGGGAGGGCAGGCCGGGAACAGAGTCCCTGCAGCCAGAGCTGGAGGGACCTGGAGGGGTCACGAGCTTGAAGCAAGGGCAAAAAGGACGTCACGTGTGCATGGTGAGAATTCCACATTGGTTTGTGTTTGTGGGGCTCCGAGTCTGTAGCAAACCTTAGGCCCCACTGTCCAGGAGAGGGGAACCTGTGTTCTCAACATTGGGGTCTTCCGGACTGGACAAGCCCTCTCCCACCTTGGTCACCCATCCGGCCCCTTATACAATGGAGAGGTGGGGTCAGCCTGCCCACTGTGCTCTGATCTGCCCAGACTGAAAAGTTCTCTGGTCTATCCTCTCAGAGTGAGGTCCTGCAGGAGGAAGGTGGCACGGGCAGCAATGAGCATGGGAGACATGGGTGTGGAGCAGGCAGACCATGTCAAGGGCCCAGCCTCTCAGGTGAGTGACATGGGAATCTCCACATCCATTATCCAGCCTGGACACCTGCCACAGGATAGCCTCCAGGATTACTCTTCTTGGCATGTCCAAAGTGTCTCTCTTCCTCTCCTCCTCCACCCACCAGCAGGCTTCTCAGGCAGCTGTCCTCATCTTGCTGATAGCAGGATAATAGCATCCTCCTTCTTTCTCCCAGGCCAGGCCTGCCTGGAGGAGGAGATACCTGCTCTCTCTCCTCCTTTTTTTTTTCTCTATAGCTCCAAATTCACCATGTCTTGTTCATTTCCCCTAAGAACAGTTGGCATGGGTCCCCACCCTCCATCCTGATCCCTCTCACTGCTGAGCCCTCAGGTTCTCTCCTTGGACCCCCTCACCTCCCTGCCTCTCACCTCCCCTTCCCTACCTGGAGGAATCTTCCCAAAGCCATCACAGCCCAGCCATCACTGCATTTGAACAGCTGTTCCCCCACCCCCAACACTGTCTAGAGCAGAGGCAGGCAAACTTACTCTACAAGGGCCAGCCGGTAAATATTTTTGGCTTTGTGGGCTATTTAGTCTCTGCTGCAGCTACTCAATCAACTCTGCCATTGTAGCATGAAAGCAGCCATATTCCATGTGTAAATGAATGGTGATGGCTGGGTTCCAATAAATCTTTATTTACAAAGGTAAGCAACTCGTGGGATTTGACCCAAGGGCTGTAATTTGCCAACCCCTGATCTACAGTAAAAACTCCAAGCTCCTCAGCCTATGACCCTAAACATTCTGGCCTCTTAAGCACCTATTTCTCAAGTAGGGCAGGAATTAGGATGAGGTAAGGGAGGCACTTCCTTTGAATGCAAAATTTAAGGGCATGCCAAAAATCTCGGTAATTAAGACAAATAAAGTTTTTATGCACTATGTTTTTATTTTATTTTATTTTTTTATTTCAGCATATTATGGGGGTACAAAAGTCTAGGTTATGTATATTGCCTTTGCCCCCCGCCCCCAGCCAGAGCTTTAAGCGTGTCCATCCCCCAGATGTATGTATACACCCATCCCCTTCCCCCCATCTGTTCAACACCCGATTAATGTTATTCCTATATGTGCACTTAGGTGTTGATCAGTGAAACCAATTTGATGGTGAGTACATGTGGTGCTTATTTGTCCATTCTTGGAATACTTCACTTAGTAGAATGGGTTCCAGCTCTATCCAGGAAAATAGAAGAGGTGCTATATCACCATTGTTTCTTATAGCTGAGTAGTACTCCATGGTATACGTACACCACATTTTATTAATCCACTCATGTATTGCTGGGCACTTGGGTTGTTTCCACATCTTTGCAAAATTGTGAATTGTGCTGCTATAAACATTCGAGTGCAGATGTCTTTTTTATAGAATGTCTTTTTTTCTTTTGGGTAGATGCCCAGTAATGGGATTCCTGGATCAAATGGTAGGTCTATTTGTATCTGTTTAAGGTATCTCCATATTGCTTTCCACAGAGGTTGCACTAGTTTGCAGTCCCACCAGCAGTGTGAGTGTTCCTATCTCTCCACATCCATGCCAACATTTATTGTTTTGGAACTTTTTGATAAAGGGCATTCTCACTGGAGATAAGAGATATCTCATTGTGGTTTGGATTTGCATTTCCCTGATGATTAGAGATGTTGAGCATTTTTTCATATGTTTTTTGGCCATTGTTCTGTCTTCTTTTGAAAAGTTTCTGTTCATATCCTTTGCCCACTTTTTGATAGGGTTGTTTTATTTTTTCTTGCTGATTTTCCTGAGTTCTAAATAGATTCTAGTTATCAGACCTTTATTGGATATGTGGCATGCGAAAATTTTTTCCCATTCTGTAGGTTGTCTGTTTGCTCTCATGACAGTTTCTTTGGCTGTGCAGAAGCTTTTTCATTTGATCAGGTCCCATTTATTTATTTTTTTGTTGCTGTGATTGCCTTTGCGGTCTTCCTCATAAATTCTTTGCTCACGCCTCTGGCTAGACTAACGAAGAGCAGAAAAGAAAAAGCTCTAATAAGCTTCATCAGGAACATGAAAGGACAAATTACAACTGATGGAGATACAAGATATCATCTATGAATACTACAAAAACCTTTATGCACACAAACTGGGAAATGTGAAGGAAATGGACAAATTTTTAGAAACACACAGCCTCCCTAGGCTCAACCAGGAAGAAATAGAATTCCTGAACAGACCAATATCAAGTACTGAAATTGAAACACCAATAAAAAAACCTTCCTAAAAATAAAAGTCCTGGACCAGATGGTTTCACACCCAAATTTTACCACACCTACAAAGAAGAACTGATGCTTATCCTGCAGAAATTATTCCACAACATCGAGAAGAATGGAATCCTCCCCAACACATTCTATGAAGCCAGCGTAACCCTGATACCAAAACCAGGAAAGCATGCAACAAAAAAAGAAAACTACAGACCAATATCCCTTATTAATATAGATGTAAAAATTCTCAACAAAATCCTAGCAAACCAAATCCAGGTGCTTATCAAGAAAATAATCCATCACGACAAAGTGCACTATGTTTTTTAAACATCAAAATTAGTTTTAAAAAAAGTCAATGCTGAACAAAATATCAAAATTTTAAATAATGACAGGATCATCAAACTGAAGTTAGTTAAAAATTGTTTAAGATCACCACTTAGTCAAAAGACTAACTCAACTGTCAAGCAAGGCAGCAATTCTTAGTTAAAAATTAGAAAAGCAAAGACCTAGATTTTTTTTATTTATTTATATTTTTTATTTCAGCATATTATGGGGGTACAAAAGTTTAGGTTACATATATTGCCCTTATCCCCCTGCCCCGAGTCAGAGCTTCAAGCATGTCCATTCCTTAGACAGGGCGCATTGCACTCATTATGTATGTATACACCCATCCCCACCCCCCCACATCTGCCCGACACCCGATTAATGTTATTCCTAAATGTGCTCTTAGGTGATGGTCAGTGAAACCCATTCTACTAAGTGAAGTATCCCAAGGATGGAAAAATAAGCACCACATGTACTCACCATCAAAGACCTAAATTTTTTTTTTTTTTTTTTTTTTTTTGAGACAGAGTCTCACTCTGTTGCCCGGGCTAGAGTGAGTGCCGTGGCTTCAGCCTAGCTCACAACAACCTCAAACTCCTGGGCTCAAGCGATCCTCCTGCCTCAGCCTCCCGAGTAGCTGGGACTACAGGCATGCACCACTATGCCCGGCTAATTTTTTGTATATATATATTTTAGTTGTCCATATAATTTCTTTCTATTTTTAGTAGAGACGGGGTCTCACTCTTACTCAGGCTGGTCTCGAACTCCTGACCTCGAGCGATCCACCCGCCTCGGCCTCCCAGAGTGCTAGGATTACAGGTGTGAGCCACCGCGCCTGGCCTAAAGACCTAAATTTTTAAAATATTGTCTCTGCTTTGCTTCCAGTAGAGCCAGGAAAGCAAAACTGTAAAAAACAAATTTTGGTTTGGGTGTACATAACGTCTTCAAACTTAAAGTGATGTTTTAATATGTACTACTTTTTAATTTTTCAATAGTATTTCAATTATTAATGTTCTGGAAAAAATTGTCCATTAAAATACATAAAAACATAAATAGAGGCATGTTTTTTTTCTTTTGCCTCAGGCTCCAATGGAGTCAACAGAGCAGTCTTACTAATTCAGGTTTTATATAAATTTTTGTTTTCCATGGATTTTTTGCATTAATTTTGTTTTTAAAAATATTGCGCAAAAACATTAATTTCTCTCAGTTGCTGAGATTTTTGGCGCTGTTTTAATTTTGTGCTCTGGTGAGCACCACACTTGCTTCACCCTCCTGCCAGCTCTGCCCTCCAGCCGCCTCCTGCACTGCATCCACCCTGGACTTTTCACTGTTGTCACTTAGAACAAGATTATTTGGGCCTCTGGCCCTTTGCATGAGCTGTTCCTCCCTCCTCAAATGCTCTTCCCTCCCCTCTTCCACATCTTCCTTTCTGTTTATTCTTTATGCTCCAATGTAAATGTCACACTTGTCATGTATTGATTATATTCGGAGTATGACTGGAAGCCTGTGGAAGGTTTTGGGCAGCAGAGTGATATATGTCCTTTCATTCATTAATTTGTTCAGGAAAAATTATTGAGCACCTAGCAAGAGACTAGCAGTGTAGGCTCCAGGGGCCCCTCTATGAAAAATTTTAAAAATATCTTGGGCTCAATGAAGTTTTATTCTAGACAGAAGAAATATAAACAAACCAGTCAACCAACCAACCAACCAAACAACTAACAAAACAACACATAAATAAACACAGTGTAAAAGATAAGAGTCTTGGGGGAAATGCAGGGTACAGAAAATAGGAAGTGATGAAGATATGCCTGGTAAGTGTATTTTTGTTATCTATCTATGTACCTCTCTCTCTATCATGGCAAAAAATAAAAAACAAGTAAAATAAAATTTGCCGTCTTAACCTTTTTATGTGTACAGTTGTGCAACAGATCTCTAGAACTTCATTTTGCAAAACTGAAACTCTATATCCATTGACCAATACTCTCCTCCTGCCCTCTGTTGCTCCACCAGCCCTTGGCAATCACCAATTCCACTTTCTGTTTCTATGAGTTTGACCGCTGTAGATACCTCACACAAGTGGAGTCAGACAGTGTTTTTCATCTTGTGACTGGCTTATTTACTTAACGTATGTCCTCAGTTTCATCCATGTTGTAGGATATGACAGAATTTCCTTCTTTTAAAAGAGTGATTAATATTCCATTGTGCATACACACACACCTTTTCTTTATCCATTTATCTGCGAGTGGGTATTTGCGTTGCTTCCACTTCTTGGCTATTGTGAATAATGCTGATGTGAACATGAGTGTGCAAATATCTTAAGATCATGTTTTCAATCCTTTTGGATTATGCCCATGAGTAGGATTTCTGGATCTCACGTTAATTCTATCTTAAATTGTTTGACAGCTTCCACACTGTTTTCCGTAGAGGCTACATCATTTTACATTCCCACCCACTGTGCACAGGCGTTCTCATTTCTTCACATTCTCACCAGCACTTGTTATTTTCTGTTAATTGTTTGTTTTTGACAGTGGCTGTTCTAATGGATGCGAGGTGACATCATGGTTTTGATTTTCATTTCTCCAATAACTAGAGACCTGAGCATCTTTTCATGTGCTCATAGGCCATTATATTCTTTGGAGAAAAGTCCATTGGACTTCTTTGCCCATTTTTTAACTGGATTAATTATTTTTCATTGTTGAGGTTATAGGAGTTCTTTATATATTTTGGATATTAACCTCTTATCAGATGTATGGTTTGCAATTTTTTTATCCCATTCGTAGATTGACTTGTGGTTTCTGTTAGTGAATTTTGAGCAAAGGCATGAAGGAGGCTCAGAGTCTGGCATTTGATCATGTGACTGAAGGCAGGGGGAAGAGCAGGGGCAGTGCTCAGACACAGGAGGCTGACCAGGGAGTGGGGAGCCACAGAGAGGTCTGTGTGGTTAGATAGAGGGAGGCAAGGGCTGTGAGCAGGAAGTGAGTGTGGAGAAGCCCAGCCTGTGTGTGCGTCATGTCTGGACATGCAGGACACTGTGACAGTCATTTATTGCTGCCTCCCTCAATTACAGAGTGAGCTGCAAGAGGTCAGGGCCCATGTGTGCTGTGTCTACCCCAGCACATCCGGCACCCAGCTTAGGGCCTTACACACAGGGGGCCTCCGTGGGACACCAGGCTGTGGGGTCAGAGAACCGACTGAGTTGGACCCTGGTGCAACAGGGATTGGGCAGGCTGCTTCCTGCCCCTGCCTCAGTGCTCATATCTACAAAACAGAGACAATAAGAATGTCTTCCTCATGGAGCTCTTGTGGGAAGTTAATGATATTGGTAAACTCTAAATAAGATGTTCACTAAGTATTAAATATTTAAGGAAAGGATAAATGAAGGAGATTTCAACAAAAATGTAGTGGGACCAAAGGATGAAGGACTTCCTCCCTGGATTCTCTCTGCTGTATCCTGCCCCTTTTCGGCTCTCACTCCCTCCTCTCTCTCTCTCTCTCTCTCTCTCTCCGCTCAGAGCCTCCCAGTCGAACCCCTGGCGGAACACAGCCCCCCAGATCAGCCTCCGCTGGCTGAGGCCACCAGCTTCTCAGGGCAGGAGCAGGAGCAGGAGCAGGAGCAGGAGCAGGAGCTCCATTATGCATCTCTCAGCTTCCACAGGATGAAGTCTCAGGACCCGCAAAGACAAGAGGTCACCGGTAGTGAGTACTCGGAGATCAAGATCCACAAGTGAGAAACTGGGGTGACTCAGCCCCGGCTGAGGGATCCTGTCCCCTCAAGCAAAGGAGTTGTCAGAGGCTGATTCTTGTAGAATCAAAGCCCTCTAGAGTCCCATGCTGTGCAATAGAACATCGGCGTTTATTCCTCCTGTCCAGTAGAAACTGTCCCCTTTGTCTAATATCTCCCCTTTCCCTCTACACCACCCCCACATGCTGGTACCCAGTATTCTACTCCCTAATTCTGTGCGTTTGACTTTTTTACACTCCACATATGAGTGAGATCATATGGTATTTGTCTCTCTGTGCCCCATATTTCACTTAACATAATGCCCTCTAGGTTTACCCATTTTTTTGCAAATGACAGAATAATGTATTGTATATTTCACGGTAGCTAAAAGAGAGGATGTTGAATGTTATAACCAAAAAGAGCTGATAAATATTTGAGGTGATGGATATGCTAACACACCAATGCGATCATTCCACAAGGTATAAATGTATGGAAACATCACCGGGGCTGCCTCAAGACCACTCAAATGCTCAGGGCAGGGCTGGAATTTAAACCCCACCTGAGTCTGAGGTCTCTTCTCTCATCCAACCTTGAGTCAAGCAGCCAGCAGGCTGGGGATCCCTTGGCCCTAAGTTTACAGCAAATAATATTTCTTGGGGGCTTTGATATTTACCGAGGAGGGGATAGTAAATGTCTAGACTCTCAGCGACAAGACAAAGGCAGTGGAGGGGATGAAGGCTGGGGACCCCTGCCTAACCTTTGTGGCAGGTTTTTATTTATTTGTTTTCTTCCCAATTTTAAAATACTCTTTTTTATTAGCTGCTTGCTTGTTTGTTTTTCCTTGAAATTTAAAAGTAACATTTGTTTTTCAATTAAGGCAAAATTTCCCTACAATGAAATATACAGATCTTAAGTGTGCAATTCCACGAGTTTGGCCAAATGTGTTCCCCTGTGTAACCAACACCCCAGTCAAGGATACAGACATTTCCCATCACTCCTGAAAGATGCTGGTGCCCATTCCCACTCAATCCCCAACCCTGAGAACCACCACTTTCTAATTTCTATCACCAGACATTACTTTTCCATTCATCCTTTTATATGGCCAAGTAATGCAACCCTGGTATACATATATCACATTCTGTTAATCTACTTATGAATTGATGGGCACACTTGGGTTGATTTCACATGTTTGCTATCGTGAATTGTGCTGCAATAAACATTTGAGTGCAGGTGTCTTTTTGATAAAATGACTTCTTTTGCTTTGGGTTGATACCCAGTAGTGGGATTGTTGGATCAAATGGTAGGTCTAATTTTAGTTCTTTGAGAAATCTTCATACTGTTTTCCATAGGAGTTGTACTAATTTGCAGAACCACCAACAGTGTATAAGAATTCCTTTTTCTCTACATCCATGCCATCATCTAATGTTTTTGGACTTTTTAATAAAAGCCATTCTAACAGGAGTAAGGTGTTATCTAATCGTGGTTTTTTGTTTTTTTTGTTTTTTTTTGAGACAGAGTGTCACTTTGTTGCCCGGGCTAGAGTGAGTGCCGTGGCGTCAGCCTAGCTCACAGCAACCTCAGACTCCTGGGCTTAAGCAATCCTACTGCCTCAGCCTCCCGAGTAGCTGGGACTACAGGCATGCGCCACCATGCATGCTAATTTTTTTCTATATATATTTTAGTTGGCCAGATAATTTCTTTCTATTTTTAGTAGAGACGGGGTCTCGCTCTTGCTCAGGCTGGTCATCGTGGTTTTAATTTGCATTTCCCTGATGATTAGTGATGTTGATAAGTTTTTCATATGGTTGTTGTCCATTTTTCTACCTTCTTTTATAAAACATCTGTTCTTGTCTTTTGTGCACTTTTTAATGGGGTTGTTTGATGTTTTCTTGCTGATTTGTTTGAGTTCTTTGCAGATTCCAGGTATTAGCCCTTTATTGGATGTGTAGATTGCAAATATTTTTTCCCATTCTGAAGATTGTGTATTTGCTCTGTTGATTATTTCTTTAGCTGCACAGAGCATTTTAATTTAATCAAGTCCCATTTATTTATTTTTTTGCTGCTGTAATTGATATTGGGGTCTTAAGCATAAATTCTTTGCCTAGACCAATGTCTAGAAGAGTTTTTCCTAAATTTTCTTATCGAATTCTACGGTTTCATGCCTTACATTTAAGTCTTTTATCCAACTTGAATTAATTTTTGTGAGTGGCGACAGACAGGGTTCCTGTTTCATTCTTCTGCATGTGGCTACGCAATTTTTTAAGTGAACATTAACTCCACTGTGGTACTTCCTGGACAGTGCCTGATTTCCATATTGTGGGAGAGGCCGTGAAAGCAGCCACAAGCCCCATGGAGATTGAGATTGTTGAATCAGCAAAAGGCCAAGGGCTGTAAGTCTTAGAAAACCTGTCCTGATAAGTGATGATGACATTTCCATATGCAAACCTGTCTCCAGAGAAGGCACACTTCCATCCATTCAATGCAGTTGATCCTTCTCAAAAATTCCAATGGGATATTGCCTGATAAGAAAGGATTTTTTGCATGTTTATTCATCTGCTCTTTCTTATTCATCAGAAGGTATTTTTCTATGCATCTCACATTGTCTATGATTAATAGGACAAAATTCCTTGTACTTCTCAAGCTTTTATTAACTCACACTGTATGCAAGAAAGTCCCTATGTCTCCTTGCAGTGCCACAAAGTCCTGGGAAATTCCAGCTTTTAGTGTCAGGGAGATGAGGTGTAAATGGCAAGAAGACTGAGATGGAGCAGCTTGGGAAGAGGAATGAATGACCAGGAGAGCATAAGGGTCAGGTCCTGGTGGCCAAGAGGACATGGAGCTTCAAGGAAGAGAGACTGGTCATTTGTTTCCAACACTGATAAGTCCTGTAAGTTAGGGACTGAAAATGGCCATTTGAATTTAAGTAAGTGGTATCACAGCTGATCTTGGCAAAAGCAGATCTGGTAGTCTAGTGGAGGTGTATCTTCATTGCAGAGAGTTCAGTAGAGAATGGAAGGGGAGGAAGTAGGAACTGTGAGTGCCAAGGGCTCTTTTGAGACATGTTGCAGTAAATCTAGAAGCCAGAAATCAGCCCGCAGCAAGAAATGGCTACACTCTCTAATCTTTGCCATTTCTGGCAGAATCTGACTGCCTGTCTCCCATGACACCACATGGGCTTATTTGCACAGGGCTTCTCACGTCTCATGGTGACTGTATTCCCATGGCTTCCCAACGACACGGTGAGCTCCATGAGGACAAGTTTGGGTCTGATAAGCCCTTTGTTCTTCTTTTCTTTCCTGTTCACCTGCACGGTGTCACAATTTGCAGTTGCATATTTCTTACCAGTCTACATCTGTCTTCATCTCCTTTAGTACTGGAGGTCACAGGGTGCACCTCTCTGCTTTGCTCCCTGCCTATAGATTTAGTTCCCAGCACATAGGAGGTCTCAGAGAGCTCTGGGGTTGAGTTCATGGTCAATAAATACGTTATCT
The DNA here is from genome assembly GCF_041146395.1 of Eulemur rufifrons. NCBI lineage: Eukaryota > Metazoa > Chordata > Mammalia > Primates > Lemuridae > Eulemur > Eulemur rufifrons. Next base: position 14,285,919 of record NC_091006.1, read on the forward strand.
AGGGAGGTATCTAACTTCCCTTAGACTTTGTTTTCCTATCTGTAAAATGGGTAAAAATAATAGTATTTTCCATATAGATCTGTGGGAGTGTTCAGGAGAATTGGAAATCAATCAATAAGTGCTTTATGTGTTCATTAACTGAATAAGAAGACCTTAAGAAACATGGTATTAAAGAATATAAGAGTGAATAAATGTCCTCTCAGAATCAAATTCACTTCATGGACACACTCTCTTCTCTTGGTCCCCCTCCCACTGCTCTTCTCTGGCCCCCTTCTCTCCTCTCCACACAGGAACACCAGAAGAAGTCCAAGTGCCATGGCTCCACTGACCCATCAATCTTTCTGGGGGCTGCCTCCACCATGGGGTAGAGGAGGAGCTGTGTTATGCCTCCCTCAGCTTCCCTAGGTTGAATGCTTTGTAGGGCACCTCCAGCTACTCAGAGATCAGGACCCAGTGAGGAAGTGATAGGAACAATGGACTGAGCCAGAAGATCCACAGCCTCTATGGGAAGGGAGACCGAAGGCTGATTCATGGAGATTTAGCACCCCATAGTCAATGTGGTAATACACCGTTTGTGAATTTCCTGCTATAATGATATTATCTTTTGTTCCCAGAGACCTGGGAACAAACCTATGCTCTTTTATATGCTGAGAGAATAACAGTGGGTGAACTGCTTTATCCTCCAGGTCTCAATTTCCTGCTCTGTAAAATGAGTGCAAGATGTCCCATCTCACAGGGTTGCTGTGAGGATTAAATAAGGATGCACATGGAAAACATCAGTCCTGGGGCATAGTGAAAGTTTCCTGTGTACTGGTTACTTCTCCCTTAGTTAGTGACACTTGGTGCAGAGGCACAGTGTGGACAGTCACATAAACTGTATCAGCAACATGTCAGTCTCACTGGCTGCTCAAAACCCCACCATTGATCACTTCCTGACTTGCCCTCCAACATCATCACTTTCCACTCCTATTTCGCTTCTTCTAAATTTCCTTACAATTTTCAAATAAGTATTTAATGAGCACCTAATATATGCCAAGCTTTTTTTCAAGAAAGGGCAGATTCAGCAGTAAATAAAAGAGGCACAAAATCCTTCATGAAGCTCACATATTAATATTGGGAGAGAATGGCAAAGAATGATTAAGTAGATGATATTATGTTGATTGGCAATAACAAGTTTGCAGAAAACAATACAGTAAAGATATATATGGAATAGGGGATGGATTATACTCTTCAGTATGTTGTCCATGACCTCATCACTGAGAAACTGACATTTGACTATGCAACTGTATACACACACACTGTAGGCACTTAGAGAGACACACAACTCACATATGCACAAAGAGACCACAGATACACAGATATAGACACACCCACACAGACACATGTACATTTCAAACATATTACACGTACACACCCATACCCCAGATGCATGCATATAGTCCACAGACACACACAGAGACACAAACACACACATGTACATAGACAATGTACATTTCTGTACACAGAATGTGACACACCCACACAGACACATGTACATTTCAAATATATTACACGTACACACCCATATCCCAGACGCATGCATATAGTCCACAGACACACACAGAGACACAAACACACACATGTACATAGACAAACACCACAGATATATAAACACTGGGCAAGGAAACATACACACTTACATTACAGACACACAATATGGGGCATCAGCCATCCTGGGTCCTGAGATGCTTGTCCCCTGGGATCTTCGCCCTGGGAAGACTAGAGCCGTGGTTCCCAGTCCAAGCAGACCCAATGTCCCAGCAGGAGAGAAAAAAGTATTGCTCATGAAACTGGGCAACCACTTTCTGCCATTTGGTTGACCTTTTAGCTTTCAATACCCACCTCCCCTATACACTGATGTCACAACCCCCCTGTCCCTGCTGCCTGAGGCCAGGTCCTGCTGACCTGGCCATTGTGGTGCTGGCCTGTGCCTGCCGCAGCAGCTGCATTCACACTCAGCCTGACCACTGGGGAATGGGCTGGGCCCTTGGGCTTTGTCAGGAAGGTGGGAACGTCTCTGGGCCTTAGGAAACATGTGAAGCTGAGTCAGGTGAGAAGGGAAGAGTCCCCTGCATGGACACCAGTGAGTTCTGTTGGCTGCAGAGCTCACCTGGTGGCTCAGTCACCACCCCATTCCCCAAAAGAAGCCTAGGAGAAGATATAGTGTGAGGTTCAAACTTGGACTTCCCCGGACCCTGGAGCAGAGAGGTTGAAGAAGGTGTCTGAGGCCAAAGGGGCCAAGGGTGCTGCAGCCCATCAGTGACCGACTTATGGGTGACTGACCTAAAAACTGATTTTCTAGGAAAACCAATGACTAACAGTGTGAAACCAATTACCTGGCACACATGGGATAACGGCGTGACTAACCACCCTGTGCCCTATCGGGGCACTGACTCACTAAGAGACCGACTTCATGGGAGCCTAACTAACCAACGAACAGGGCAGGCTAGGAAAGGGTGGATTATCTGATTAACTGATTTACAAGTGAACTGAGCTCCGACTCCGAAGGACACTCACCTGATCCCTAACCGACACTGCTCACTTGGCTGCCTCATGGGGGCAGATGCCCGCGGGCTGCCCTCTGTGCAGGCAGGTGACCGGCGTGGTGACGGGCTGAGGAACAGACACGGCTCCTGTGAGTTCACTGCCTAGTCCGCAGTGTCACCGCATTATTGATGCAGAATCGGGCACTGTGTGACTACAGGGCACGGGCCCTCGCCCGCCTATGAGCCGCCCCGGCGGCCTAACGATCTGCGGCTGCCTCGGGCTCAGGGATGCTCCAGTGAAGGACCCTGGCTGACTGGGAGCCCCGCTCTCCAGGAAGTCCAGTTTGTGGAGCGCCAAGGCAGGTCCCTCACCCGACGAATGCCAGGGACACCAGCAAGACAGCTAGCGCCCCATAGGGCCAGTCACCATCTGTCCTGTGAGCAGGGAAGGTCGTGTGGACGCCCAACAGTCACTGTGGGTCCTGCCAGCAAGCCTCACGGAGAGCGCGTCCACATCAGGGACTGCATAGGCCTACTTTTAGCCAATCAGCAGCTGCATGCTCTTCCTCAGCCAATCAATAAGGCAGATGGAGCTTTGCGCCCGCGGTCACGTGCCTCTGGGAATTGAGGCACAGCTGCTAGAGCCAATTAGGAGCTGAGAGTGCAAGTCCCTCCCCCCCATTATGAACCCAGCAGATTTTTGAGGGCTTGAGCCAATCAGAAGCGGCGGGCGGTGCCATGGGCATTTGGGCACCAAAATTCCTTTCAGCCAGGGCTCTCCCGACCCGCCAAGAAACCCACGCTACTCTCTCACCCTGACCGTTCAGTCCTGATTAATGCTGCTTTATTTTTCTCTCACGTTCCCCAGTGTACACTTTGGAGCACTTCTTCCTACTCAGTGATACTAGGACATAAGCTCACTGTGGGCAGAGTTTTGTCATTGTTTATTCTCACTCTTGTTTCCTGCACTGTCGTTGGCTCCGTCCATGCTGCTTGCTTCTGTGGGGTGAACGCGCCTCCCCGACAACCCTGCTCACCTTTTTCCTCCCCGCTCATCTGTCCCGTCCTCCAGGCAGATCCTCACTGCTTCCCTGGGCTCCCGCTGGCTCAGCCCGATCACACCAGGCTGTGTTCGTGTCTCTGCCCGCCTGGCACCGCGGGTACCCCCTCCGGGGTCTGCCTCACCTCAGCCCGGCCCCCAGGAGACTCCGCTGCACAGGTGGGAGGCCCGTGCCCAGGCTGCGGGAGCAGTGAGGGCCACGGCCAGCAGAGGGACCTGTCCTGTCCCAGGGAGGGGAAATCAGAGCTGGTGCAGGAGGAGCAGCAGACGTTCCACTTCCCTTTTCTCCTTCCATCCTCTCTGCCGTCCCATCTCACAGACTGGCCGCTGATCACTACGTGGGCTGCGAGGTCCACTGTGGGCCAGACCAGGCTGTTCTGAGCCTGCACTTGTAGGAACACAGTGAACCCTCTTGATGACTCCGTGGATAGTTGCTAGGGGTGGGGGCTTGGCTGGGCAATACTCATTTCCCCACCGGAAATCCTGGCTCAGGATTTGAGATTCCAGCTGGAAGTGCCAGACAGTGACAGTGAAGGAGGGCTTGAGTGACTCTGTGCACTGCTCCCTCTTCCACCCACTAGGCTCCCCAGAATGACTCTAGCTGAATGTGAACCACGTACCTAACACAAAATCTCTAGTAGTCACATTATAATAGCAGAAAGAAACATGTGAGATCAATTTTAATTGTACCCAGTGGACAGATGTGGGTAAGGAACCACCCAGGGCTTCTGGCCTGGTCCTGGAGCCCAACGCCTCTCTGGGGAAGGGACACGGCACACACTTGTTCTTATGGAGTAAATGTATCTCTCCTTAATAGGTGAGAAATTATTTCTGGGGACTTCTCTACTATAGGAAAAAAAATACATGCTTTAGAATAAGAAAAGCTTGGATTGAATCCTGATTACTAAATCACTTCACCTCTCTGTGCCTCAGTTTCCTGCTTGCAAAGTGAGGAATAACAAGCGCCAGCTCACAGGGATGGTATGACACGTGCAGATCAGCCCATGCAGGTCCCAGTACAAGGTGTGGGTTCCTGAGTGCTAGGTCCTTACCCCTCCAGAAGGAAGGTCCTGATGTCAACGTACCCTGATGCCAGGGGTGCCAAGTCACTTGGTGTACTAATGAACACATGACATTTAAATAACAGGAACTAAAATTTCACCAGCGACAATAAAAATCAGGTACCAATAAAACATAATGTCATACACTTTTAAGTAAATCAGGTAGGAAAGAAACTGAAGGTTGTAGGGTGGCTCTAAAAATTCTATGCCCCTAAATACTTACCTGTTCTCCAGAAGCAGGACTATGGAAAGAAAGTTGGGCCGAGAAAACTCTGAAAATGGTGACTGAGACAGTCCGATACGCACATGTGCTCACTCATCTGGTGGACAGACCTGGCTACAATCTAGAATTCTATAGGAGAAGCCGGTACATACCACAGGGGCCATGTCACAGGGTTAGCAGAGATCACCACCTTCTACCACCCAGATTTAGTTGAGGTTATTGAGAAATCCCACTCCAAAAATCATACCCAGCCACAGTGAATGTACATACCAGAAGACATGTTCACAGCAGCTCTTTATCAAAGCCTGCAACTGGAAATTATCTAAATATCTCCCTAAAGTAGGAGCGTTGCATCCTGTGTGGTACATGCACACAGTGCAATTCTTTCAGCAGTGAGAGTTACTGATATGTGAAAGAGCAGGGAGAAATCTTACAAAAGTGAGCACGAGAAGGCAGACGCAGAAGAGTACACATAGAAAGGTTGCGATTATGTGAAATAAAAGTCATTATAGGGCTTGCTCTGCAGGGAGGGGTAGGAACTAGGAACGGGAGCGGTGGGGCTTCCTGATCTGCACCGCTGTTACAAGAATGTTTCCATTTCGTGAAAATTGACCAAGCATATGTGCATGATCTGAATAGCAGGACAGTATGTTCTGCTCCGATATCTTTAATTTTAAAACACTACAAAAGGATACTTCATGCAAACATGTGCTAATTAATGATAAAATTTAGATGTTATAGAAAAACTATTAGAAAATCATAATTAACTTTGATGACCTCAAGAAGAAACAAACAACCCAAATAGCCCTTTACTCATTAAGGAATTGATTTAGTAGCAAATATTAATTTCCAGGGATCAAATTCACTGGCAATTTCTTCCCCATGTGCAAGGCAGAAATAATTCCAATTTTTCATAAACTCTTCCACGTAAGAGAGACACGTGCACCAGCGGGACTTTGGGGAGTGTTTTGCTTTCTCTAGACCTTGCTGTGGTCTGCAGGGGAAGGAAGTGGGGAAGGCTCATCTCCAAGAACCTCCTATCTCGGGCAGCAGCGGGTCTGCAGCTTCCCTCACATGCACAATAACTGTTTCGTCCACACGCTCTGGCTTCCTGTTGGGGTTTTCTCTTGTTTGTCCCAGCCTGTTCTTCCCACACTGAGTGACCCTGAGACCAGACAGTCCCAGGATAGTGCCTGTGCCCTGGGCTGCCTCTGGCCCTCCGTGTGCCCCAGTGAGCTAGTCCTTTCCTCTGGCTCTGCCCTGAGCTCTGCCCTGACGCCTCCCCGACTTGCTGCCCCTCCAGCCTCCTCCTGCACATGGTGCCTCCACCCCCCAGTCACCCCAGGCAGAACCCAGGACTTACTCCAGATGCCTCCTTTTCCCACCCACTCTGCTCAGGACTCAGTGGGTCCTGTATCCTTCATTCTTCTAAAATATCCCCCTTCATGCCCTTCCTCCTCCCCTCCCTGCCCCATCCCCTTCCTCCGTCCCCACAGCCTTTTCTGTCCTGGCCATTGCTCCCTCCCCCTCCCCAGCTGCCCCCTGCAGCCCTCCCCTCAAGCTGTGCCCCTCACAGCACCCAGGCCCAGAGAGATTTTCCTGCACCCACAGCCCACCCTGCCGTTCCCTGCTCAGAGCTCCCCGTGCTCTCCCAGCCCCCTCAGTCCAAGCTCCTCACCGCACCATGTCCCAGCGTGTCCCCCTGGAAGACCCTGGATATACTTGCAGGTCCCTTCACCTGGTAGGCTGTCTCAGTGCCTTTCTCCTCTTCTCCACCCACGATGCTCTGTGACCAACTGCCCCTCCTTCCAACCTCAGCTCAGCCTCTTTCCCTCCAGGGGCTTTCAGCTGTGTGGACTCATGGGCTGTTTATTCCTGAGTATGGGTCAAATAGTCAGGTGTCTTCTGTTTCTGTTTGATTTGAGGTAAGAGAGAGACAGGTGTCTCAGCTCAGCCTCCTGCACTCTCTTTCTCTCACCCAGCCCTGAAGACCCTGAGCAATGGCATTTTCCTGCCCGCCAGGAGGGCCAGTCCCTGTGCCTGGTCTGTGTGGCCGAGAGCAACCCCCCTGCCACACTGAGCTGGTCCCAGGAGGGAAAAGCCCTGAATCCTTCCCAGCTCTCAGCACCCGGGGTCCTGGAGCTGCCCCACGTAGAGGATGGAGATGGGGGTGCTGGGGTGGGCAGTGCGGTCAGTGTTTGGGCTTTGTGAAGGGCTGAGGCCTGGGCACAGAACCTCACCTCCTCTCCCCTTCCCCAGGAAGCTCCTCTGGCTGAGGATGTGTGACTGGAAAGCGGGAGGCCTCCTGGGTCCTTGGTCCTCATCCTGATGGAGGGACCCACATGGGGGCTGGTTCCTCTTCCCCTGTGGCCTCACCTGGAGCTGCTGCAGCAGGTGAACAGACCTGCCTCTCTCCAGGGAAACCTAGTAATGAGCTCCTGAGTTCCTGGTGGGGCTGAGCTGTCCTGACCCACCTGGAGCCAGAATTAAACTGACCAACTGTGATCTGAGACCTGTGTTGGCTGTGCAGGTGTGGAGCCCCCAGGGGAGCTGGGCTGGGAGGCCTGCCTGAGCCCTTCCTTCTCAAGAGAGCAACTGAGGTGTGGATACCAACCCCTCAGGGATAGATGTGGGACATCACTCTCAGCTTTTCTCTGGAAACTGTCCACTCACACCCCACTGCCAGCCCCTTTGTGTCCTGTCTGCCCCTCTCCCCATCTGTGCACCTCCCACTCCCCTGCCCATCCCTGTCCCCTCCTGTTCCCTGTCCCAGCCCTCTGATGGGGAGATGATACTTCAGGACCTTGTCCTCCCACCACTCAAAAGTTACCTGTGGCCAGGCGGTGTGGCTCGTGCCTGTTATCCTAGCACTCTGGGAAGCTGAGGCAGGTGAATTGCTTGAGGTCAGGAGTTTGAGACCAGCCTGAGTAAGAGCAAGATCCTGTCTCTACTGAAAATAGAAAAATTAGCTGGGTGTGGTGGCATCTGCCTGTAGTCCCAGCTACTCAGGAGACTGAGCAGGAGGATCACTTGAGCCCAGGAGTTTGAGGTTGCAGTGAGATATGATGATTCCACTTCACTCTACCCAGGACAACAGAGTGAGACCCCATCTTAAAGAAAAGAAAAAAGAAAGTTACCTTGTTAACGCTATACTGTTTTTACCAAAACCTGGTGCCTATAGTATACTAGATCTGTTACCTTTCCCCCCTAAATCTGTGCTTTGTATTTCTGCATTTGTATCATCTGCTGTTGCAGAGCCGGGCTCAATATTCTCAGGGGCTACAAAAATGAATGAGGTTGTTCTCCACTGAGTGACAGGAGTCCCCGTCTACAACATACAGGATGATAAGTGGCCACAACTCGTGCTCGCTGTCCTGTTACCTGCAGCTGCCCCTCCTGCCCCCTCTCCCCAGAGCAGCCAGAATGGGCACCTGAAAACACAGATGTGACCGTGTCACCCCTGGGCTCTCATGCTTACAGCCCTTCCCTGGGCCCTATTTCTCATGGAAATAAAGTCAAACAGGGAAAGTGGTCCGTGAGACTTTCCTATATTTCCCCTTCTGGTTGTATTAGTCAGTTTTCTCTAGAAAAACAGAACTCCTTCCATTATGGGGTACATATATGTACACAAGTATGTATGTATATATGCACATGAAAATTTATTACGAGGGATTGACTCAGGTAATCTCGGAGCCCAAGATGTCCCGCAATCTGCCATCTGCAAGCTGAGGGACCAAGAAAGCCAGTGGTGTCAGTGTTGCTTGAGGGCAGCAGAAGGCTGATGTTCCAGCTCCACCAAGAAGACAGGAAGGAAGGAACCCTCCCTCGCTCCAGTTTTTTGCTATTCAGGCCCTCAGAGGTGTAGTTGATGCCCATCTACCTAAACGATGCACTAATTCATATGCTAATATGATCTGGAAATCCACTCACAGACACACTGAGAAATAATGTTTTATCTGAGCACCTCACGGGCCCATGAAGTTGAAATATAAAATTAACTGTCACACTGTCCTAGGAGGCCACTGCTCAGCACATGCAGACTCACAGACACACAGACAGACTCAATCTCTCCCACTGTCTCCCTCACACATTCAGAGTTTCTCTCTCTCACACCCACACACTCACATAGAAACACACACAGCTGGACGCTGAGCATTCTGAGTGCTGAGGTGTTTCCTGCCCTTTGCCCTAGGAAGATGGGGCTCCCATGAATATGCAAATGACTCTACTTGGCAGGTCAAAGGGAGCTGAGACAATGTGTTAGCGAGAGAGAAATGTTAGGGATGCTATTTTCCTGGATTCATTGCATGTCACTGCACACTGTCTTGGATACCTGTGTCAACAATGCATGTGTCACTCAATGGTTCTCTGCTCCCTGAAGCCCAGCCAGTGGCTGTTCCCAGCACCCTCCTTGCTGCCCAGAAGTTGAGCAGCTACTAAGAGGTGGGCCAGCGATCAGCTGCAATGTGTGAGACCTGCAGTAGCAACTGGCCGTCCACTGACGCTCAGAGCCTTGTGGCTCCTGCTTCAATTTCCTTCCTCTCTTATGTCAACTGTAACCTGGAAGCAAATGAGGAAGGAGATTCCGGGAAATGGGGTTCCAGCCTGGCTGAGTTGATGGAGTCCAAAGTCTCAACAGGTATCTTCCCCGAAGACTTTAAATTACCATTTACAAGTCGTCCTTTAAATATAACATGTAGATAAATTAGTCAGGCAAGTAAACCCCCAACTTTCCCTTTTCCCTATTAGCAATGATTTATGTGGGCTACTGTTTTAGTTACGTACTGCTGCACATCAAACCATCCCCAAACTCAGTGGCCAAGGCAATCTTTTCCCTGTATGTCACAGTGCTGCAGATTGGCTGGGGCTGAGCTGGACAGTTTCATTACTAGGTTTTCTTCGGACTCTTTCAGGCAGTTGCATTGAAGTCGTGGCCTGGACTGGGGCTGGATGTCTGACAGCCAAGTTCTATTCCATATAGCATGTCTTTTTTAAGAGTGCCCTGATAACGCTCACACAGAAACTTCGGGATCCATAAGCTGGGGTGGAAGCTTCCAGGCCTGCTTACTGTCTGATCCATGGAAGTCTCAGAACATCTTTTCCTCCACCTTCTGTTGGTCAAAGCAGTCATGAGCCCAATCCAGATTCAAGAAGAGGAGATAATAATAACAATAAACTCCATCTTGTAATGAGAGGAACACTGTCTTTGCACAGGGTGGACTGGGATTGTTAGGGGCTGTATTTGGAGACAAGTTCCTACAGCTGCTCAGGGGCCTGAGTGTCAGATGCCCCCTCTATCTGTTGAGGGGGATTGTCTCTCTCAGTCAGGGATGTCGACAGCATGAACGGGGAACATGTGTGTAGAGGGGCTGCACGGAACCTTCCCCTTTGCTGCCCCTGGAGCATGACAACAGCCTGGCATTGTCCACAGGACATTGCTGAATGGAGACAGAAGGGTAAGGCACACAAAGACAGGCCATCCCCTCTTCCGCGTGCCACCTTCCAGGGGGACCTACACTCTCCCAGGCACATCTGACACGTTGACTCCAACCTAGGGCCACTGTTCTGTGATCAGCCCCTCCCCAGGCTGCAGACAGCTCCAAATCAGGGCTCAACTCTACATCAGCACCACGGACAGCGCTATCAGTCAAACTTAGGGATCCCCAGGAGCCAGAGTCCGTCCTGGGCAGAATGACATCTCCTGTGGGCGGTGCTCTGACCCCGCTGGGGGACCGGTGGGGTTGCTCATACACAGAGGGCAGAGCTTGGTAGCTTCGTGAAGGTCTCCAGGGCAGTGGGAGGGAGAGAGGGATGAGAACACAGCACCTGAGAGTCCAGGGATTCCCGGGGTTCCAGGGCCTTCATATCTACAGTGACTGCCTGAGAGTCCCTACCATGTCTCCTGTGCCCGTTCCTTCCTGAGAACTCACCCTCCACTCCAGAAGAGCAAGATCCCCCATCATCAGTCTGTGCCTCCCCATCACAGCCACCTACCCTCTGACCTTGGAAATGTCACTGACTTGTCTGTCTCCAAACCAGATGTTGGTCTGTTCAAAGGCAAGGACTGGGTCTGTCCCATTCACCCCTTTCCCAGAAACATCGAGGCACAGCATTAATGCTTAGTACCTGGCTTCTGAGTGAGTGAATGAATGAATGAATGAAAGAAATTTCTTCCATCATCTCCACGGAGAAACTTGACAATTCTTCTCTCTCACATTAACACAAGCTTCCTCTCTCCCAGCACAGTCAATCCTGGACAGACCAGGTTTGATCAAGTGTCTTTTGAGCAGATAATGGTACATGAGACAGGCCACCCATGTCATTTGGGCAAGTCAGTGTCTTAGTCCACTCAGGCTGCTATAAAAATATCATAAGCTGCCTTTTTTCTATAAAGAATAGAAATTTATTTCTCACAGTTCTCCAGGCTGGGAAGTGCGAGATCAAGATGCCAGCAGATTTGGTGTCTCATGAGGGCCTCCTTGTCTTTGTGTTCTCAGATGGTGAAAGGTACAAACAAGCTCCCTGGGGTTTCTTCTATAAGGACGCAAATCCCATTCATGAGGGCTCCGGTGTCATGATCCCATCACCTCCTGAAGACCCCACCGTCTGAGCCCATTACCTTTGGAGCCAGGATTTCAACCTGTGGATCTGGGGAGGGCGTGGTCACAGACATTCAGGCCGTAGCACATCCCAGGCGGGACCTCAGTGCCTTCTCTCCAAACTGGGGAAGTGGGGCCAGAGGATGTTCCGGCCCTCATGGGTCATAAGTAGATCACAAGTTCCTCTTTGGGACACAGTTAGATTCTCTGTGGCTTCCCCATGTCTCATCTGCCTGCTCTGATTTTCTGATTTCATTTGCAAATTGGGGACCTTGGGAAAATGAGAAGCCACAGGACACCCCTTCTGACCACTGCACTGTTGCAACTTCCCTGCTGGGAGAGAGCGGCTGGGCAAGGAAGGGGCCCAGGGGGCAATGAGGCTGTGGGAGGTGACGCCAGCTGGAAATGCAGGAAATGGTGGTGGGGGCGGCTGTGGCTGCTCAAACCCTGCAGCGTCCCTCCTCAGTCCTCACAGCCAAGGGACACCCCAGGGTACGGGGCAGTCAGAGCACAGCAGGGGACGGGAAAATCCATGAGGTTGAGTGGAAGAAAAGGCTATAAATTTCTATGTGTCGAAGGCTTCAGGAAAACATTCTCAAAGCCACAGGATTCCAGGCAGCATGCTCAGATGTAAATTATATAAAAAAAAAAAAAACAGCTGGGAGATAATTAGCATTACTGTGCGTTAGGGGCTCCTCCAGGAGGGAGTGGGGCTTGGATCACACAGCAAGGGGGAAAAATAGGTGGTCCTGGGTGCTCATTTCTGTAAATCACTGATTGGTTCATTTGAGGGCACTTTTATCTACATGTCTTGTATTTCCCCCCAGAAACAGTTTGAACCAAAACTGACCCAGGTCAGTTTCTTCCCCTCTCACAACTTCCCCCACTTCCTCTCAGCCTTCAGCCACACAGTTTAAAATCATCTTCCACTGAATTCAAGCGCAAGTTTCTTCTCCCCCTTAACCCTGACCATCCCTGAGGGTGGGCAGCCCCAAGGCTGGTGTTCCCAGCTCCATGTCTCCCGTTCCCTGGGACAGTTCTGGGAGCAGAACCTGCAGCAAAGCCCTGGGGGCCGGGGACCCGGCATGCTCTGGAGGAGCCAGACGTGTGGCTGAGTGAGGTGACAGTGGTGAGAAAATCTGACCTGATGCCCACAGTGTCTTGACAAAAAGAGAAGTTTCTACCCCTTTAGAAATGTTGCCTTCCCTTCTCACTTTCTCTCCTGCAAAGTCGCACTGAACACAACCACAGCCTCAGGTCCCCAGGCCTCCCCTGAGCCGATCTCCCTTCTGTGCCCTTGGGGAATCCTCACCCTGCACCCCATGTCCCTGTGCTCAGTCTCCTGACACTACACCTCCAGGCTGGGGGGAGCCACCCCCACCCTGCCTGTGTGTCCCCTGTGAACCTACTGTCACAGGAAGCTCAGAGGTCAGGAGATTCATTGTCTCCCCCTGGACGGTGACTCCATGCGGACAGGATCCAGGTCTGGTGTGCCGATCTCAACGTGCAGAGAAGTGATGCCCACGCGTTGTTGCTGAGGGGGGAGGAGGCTGCTGCCCACCCCTCCTGGGCCTCCCCCATCACCGTGTCCCTGAGCCCCACCCCTGCCCTCCGCAACTGTCCACAGCCCAAAACTCAGGGGTTCAGCCAGATGGGACCCATTGTCACCTTCCAGAAAATGTACCCCAAAGGGAAGGGTGTTGTCAGGGAAGCAGGAGATGGGTTCAGGCCCTGCATGGGGTGGGAACTTGGGTGACTATTGCTCTCTCTGGGCACAGAGTCCCCAGGAGTGGACGTGGGTGGTGACAGTCTATCTCCAAGGGCTGCCCAGGGCCTGACAGTGCCTGGGTGTGAAGTTCCTCCTCTGATGAGGGTCACGGTTCTGACCTTCCTGTGGGGCCTCCTCTAAGTCCTGAGCTCTCAGTTCCCGAGAGAAGAGCCCCGAGGAGCAGCCTTTCCCCGGCGGCCCTGGCACCTGCCCCCGACATGCTGCTGCTGCTGCTGGCCCTGCTCTGGGGGAGGGCGGGGGTGGAGGGACGGGGAGGGTACGGGGAAGGTTACAGTCTGCAAGTGCAGAGGGTGGTGACGGTGCAAGAGGGCCTGTGTGTCCATGTGCCCTGCTCCTTCTCCTACCCCCGGGACGGCTGGAGTGACTCTGACCCAGTTCATGGCTACTGGTTCCAGGAAGGGGCTGATACAGGCCGAGATGCTCCAGTGGCCACAAACAACCAAACTAGGAAAGTGCAGGAGGAGACCCAGGGCCGATTCCACCTCCTCAGGGATCTCAGGAGGAACAACTGCTCCCTGAGCATCAGAGACGCCACAAGGAGGGACCAAGGGTCATACTTTTTTCGGGTAGAGAGAGGAAGCAATGTGAAATGGAGTTACTCATCTAACATGCTCTTTGTGCATGTGACAGGTAAGACTTGGGCTGCAGGGGTGCCCACGGGGGGCGGTGGTGGGGCCTGCAGGACAGGACAGGGCTGGGCTGGGACCCTCATCCTGGGAGGGGCTGGGGGTGCAGCCTGTGGGGCTCAGGGGAGGAGCTGGACCAGAGCCTGAGCTCCTCTCAGGGCCGCACCTCAGACCCTCCCTCCTGACCCTGCATGTCCCCCTCTCCTCCCCAGACCTGACCCACATGCCTGACATCCTCCCCCTGGGGACCCTGGCGTCTGGCCGCCCCACGAACCTGATCTGCTCTGTGCCCTGGGCCTGTGAGCAGGGGACGTCCCCCAGGATCTCCTGGGAGGGGGCTTCTGCGGCTGCCCAGGGCCCCACCATCGGCTTCTCCTCGGTGCTCACCCTCATCCCTCAGCCCCAGGACCACGGCACCAGCCTCACCTGCCAGGTGACCCTGCGTGGGGCCAGTGTGACCAGAAGGAGGACCGTCCATCTCAACGTGTCCTGTGAGAGCTAGGCTGGGAAGCCTGAGGTCCTGCCGGGGGTCCCCAGGGCAGTGGGATGGGGTCAGGGCTGCACACGAGGTGCTGGGGCCCGGCATCCAGGGGGGAGGGACAGGTGGCTGCTGGCTCCACCCTCCCCGCTGATGTGGCTTCTGGGGACAGAGGCCAGCGTCCACCCAGCCCTCAGCAGTGACGCGGGGCTGCCATGTCTTTCTGCCCCAGACTCTCCTCAGAACTTGACCGTGACTGTGCTCCGAGGAGACGGCACAGGTAGGACGGGGCCCTCCCTGGGCTGTGGGAGCAGGGCCTCTTCAGTCAGGGCAGGCGCGTCCTCCTCACCCGGGACTCACCCTGGTCACCTGAGACCCCCTTGTGGTGACCCCAGGACCCCTGCCCACCCTCAGCTCCCACGACCCCTCCCTCCCCTCAGACTCCTCCACAGCCCCTCAGCTCATAACAAGGACAGGGCGACACTCACAGCAGAACCAGCCTCCAGGCCCCTTGTCATCTGTTTCCTGAACACTCCTCCATCCTCATCTTTTTATTTCCCAATAAAAAGTACTTCTGGGTGGGTGATACAGTCACATGGGCGACAATTCCAAATGCACAGCAGGGTCTGTCCTCAGAGGCCCGTCCCCCTCCCCAGAACCCACCATTGTCCTCACAGGCTGCTCCGAGCCTTGGTCTGTTCACCTGCAGGACCTCAGAGGTGGTCTGACGTCAGTAGTGCAGACTGTCCCCGTGTTCCTCTGGGACTGTGTGGTGTCCCGCTGCATGGGTGGACTCTGATTCTATATCTAGCATCTTACGCTAATGGAAAATCATGGCAGTTTTTTTTTTTTATCTTACCAAGAGACACACTGCAAGGAATATCTTGTATCTCCTTTGACACCTGTGTGTATGTCTGTGGGATAAATTCCTAAGAACATTTGAGTCCTAAGTTTTCTTTAATTTTGAGAAATATGATCAAGTGTTTCTGGATTGAGGTTGTACAAGTTACCTTCCCAACAGGGAGGGGTGAAAGTGTATGTTTTCCTCAACTGCAGTCTCTGTGTGTCTGTTCCCCTCACCGGTGGCTTTCTCCATCCTTCCTTCCTGTCTGCACCTCTCTCTGTCTCTCTGACCCTCTGTCTCTTTCTCTACAGAAATCACTGGCCTTGGGAATGGCTCATCTGTGTCAGTCCTGGAGGGCCAGTCCCTGCGCCTGGTCTGTGCTGTCAACAGCAACCCCCCTGCCAGAGTCAGCTGGACCTGGGGGAGACTGACCCTGTACCCCTCGCAGCCCTCGGGCCCTGGGGAGCTGGAGCTGCCTCGAGTGCACCTAAGGGACGAAGGAGAATTCACCTGCCGAGCTCAGAACCCTCTGGGCTCCCAGCACGTCTCCCTGAGCCTCTCCCTGCCGAGTGAGTACACAGGTGGGTGGGGGAGGAATAGAGGAGAGCAGACCTGCCCCACCCTCACTGACAACCCAGCAGCCCCCTGAGCTACAAAGAGAGGCTCAGCTGTGAGGCCTGGAACTTCCCTGCGACCCAGAGCATCAGTGTCCTCTTCCTGCCTGGCAAGGGGCCTGGGGTGGGGCGAGGGGAGGAGGTGGACCTTGGAGGGGAGGGGCTGGAGCCTGGGCAGGTGTGTTTGGGGAGACAAGGTCCTTGCTCTACAGGGTTGGGACTAGGGTGAGACACATCAGGAACTCAGCTTGGGCACAAAATTTTAGAAGACAAAAGGACAAACTAGTCAGCAATCAAGCAAAGTAATATTGCGATGCAATGATCTTGTTAAAACAATAAAATTGAACACAATAAAATCAATGATGAACAAAATTTCAAAATCTTAAATAAAGTATGGTTGTTCCCAGCACTTCCATGTGTCACTGGTCCCAGCAGCAGCCTCCCCGTTCCTCCCCTCCATCCCTGTTCTTTTCCTCTGAGATGGGGGGAGGGGAGTAGGAGCCCAGGGCCCTACAGGGGTGGGAGGAGGAGAGACCCAGGTCTTGGAGTTGAGTCACCAGAATGGCTCTCATACATCTGCAGGCAAAGTGCGGCCTGCCTCAGGGGTGACGCTGGGGGCTGTCTGGGGAGCTGGAGCCACAGCCCTGGTCTTCCTGTCCTTCTGCATCATCTTCATCGTGTAAGCATTGACCTTCGGGGGAGGGCAGACGGGGAACAGAGCCCCTGCAGCCAGAGCTGGAGGGACCTGGAGGGGTCACGAGCTTGACAAAAGGGCAAGAAGAAGGTCAGGGGTGCACAGTGAGAATTTCATGAGTGCCCTTGTTTTGGGGGCTCCTAGTCTATGGCAAACCTGGGGCCCCCCTATCCAGCAGGGAGGTGCTTGTGTTCTCAGTATTGGCATCTCTGGGACTGGAAACCTCTCTCCCACCACGGTCACCCCTGCAGTCCCTTACTAGGAAACAAAGGTGGGATCACCCTGCCCACTGTGCCCCGATCTGCCCAGACTGAAGGCTCTTTGGTCTCCCCTCTCAGCGTGAGGTCCCACAGGAGGAAGGCGGCAAGAGCAGCAGCCGGTGTGGGGGACACAGGTGTGGAGGAGGCAGACGCTGTCAGGGTCCCAGACTCTCCGGTAAGTGACATGGGTGTCTCCACATCCAGCTTCCAGCCTGGACACCTCCCACAGGATGGCCTCCAGGATTGCTCAGCTGGGCATGGCCAAAGTTGCCTCCTCATCTCCTCCTCCTACCTAAAAGCTGCTCCCCCCTGCAGCATTCCCCATGGTACTCACAGCACGGAAGCCCATCCCTTCTGCTTCCTCCACAGCCAGGCACACTGGAAGAGTTACCTCCTGTATGTGCTTTCTTCTTCTCCTATGGCCAAAACTTCACCATATCTTGCCCATTTTCCCCCTAAGAACAGCCAGCATTGGTCCCCACCCTCCATCCTGACCCCTCTCATTGCTGAGGCCTCAGGTTCTCTTCTTGGACCCCCTCACCTCCCTGCCTCTCACCTCCCCTTCCCTGCCTGGAGGGATTGTCCAAAAGCCATCACTGCCCAGTCCCCCTTCATTTGAGCAGCTGCTCCCCCACCTCCAACACTGCTGGAACAGAGGCCAGGAAACATTTTCTGTAAAGGCCAGATGGTAAATATGTTTGATTTTGTGGGCTATATAGTTTCTGCTGCAGCTACTCAACTCTGTTGTTGTATGAAAGTTGCCATAGACCATGTGTAAATGATGAGTTTAGCTGTGTTCCAATAACACTTTACTTACAAAATCAGGCAGTGGGTGGGGTCTGACCCAAGGGCTGTAGCTTGCCCACCCCTGATCTAGAGAATAAAGCTCCAACTCCTCAGCCTGCAGCCCTGGCATTCTGGCCTCTTAGAGTACCTACATGTCCCCTAGGGATGGAATTATGGTGAGGTGAGTGAGACTCTTGATTTGGATGCAAAATTAAGGGTTGCCAAAAATCTCAGTAATTGAGACAATTAATGTAATTTTTTTAACAGATTGAATTGAAAAAATTCATGGTGAGTAAAATATCAAAATTTTATACAATGACAGGACCGGTAAACTGAAGTTAGTTAATAATTATATAAGATCATCGCTTAATCAAGAGAAATTGTCTTACAGGGCAGCATTATCAGTTGAGAATTAGGGAAGCAAAGAAGTAGATTTTGAAAATATTGTCTCTGTTTTGCCCCCAGTAGAGCCAGGAAAGCAAAATTATAATAGAATAAATTCTAGTTTGGCTATACATAAAATGTTTAAACTCAGTTTTCGATAATATTTCAATGATTTAATGTTCTGGGAAACACCGATCGCTAAAAATACATAAAAACATTTGAACAGGGCAAATGTTTTCCTTTCACCTCGACCTTCAATTCGCTCAGGAAAGCACACTCACTAATCTAGGTTTATCTAAACTTTTGTTCTCCGTGTATATTTAGCATTAATTTTATTTTTTAAAATGTTGCATTGAAATATTATTCATCTCAATCCTGAGATTTTTTGGCTGCCTTTTCATTTTGGACTCTGGTGAGAACCACACTTCTTCACCTCTTCCCGGCCCTGCCCTCCAGCCACTTCCCGCCCCCTGCTCTGAGCTCCACCCATGCTGGGCTTTTCCCTATTGTCATCCGCAACAAGGCGATTTGCACCTCTGCCTCTTTGCATGGGCTGTTCTTCCATCCTCAAATACTCCTCCGTCCTCATTTCACTTCCTGTAGAAGATTCTGAGCAGCAGAGTGACACACGTCCTTTCATTCATTAATTCGGGCAGGAAAAATTATTGAGCACCTACCAAGAGACAAGCACTGTACGTGACAGGGTCCCATCCACGAAAAGCATTTAAAAATCGTGGGCTCAGTGAAGTCTTATTTTAGACAGAGGAATATACCCAAATCAATGATTAACCAACCAACCAAAGAACAAATAAATGAAGAAAATGTGAAAAATACGAACATAATTTGGGGAAAATCCAGGTTACAGGAAATAGAAAGCCCTGAGGTGATGGAGATGGCCTGTGGTGTATTTTGTTACCTGTGACCTCCATGTCATCTATCTATATACCTACATATCTAGGCATCTACCATCTATCTCTCTGTCTCTCCATCCTTCCATCCATTCATGCATCTATTTATCTGTCTTGGTTAAAAAAGAAAGGACACAACACAAAGTTGAACATCTTAACCATTTTTAAGTGTACAGTTGTACAACAGATTCTAGAATTTTTCATCTTGCAGAACTGAAACTCTATGCCCACTAAATAACAACTCCTCACTTCCCCACCCTGGCCTTCCTCTTCCCAGTGAGACCCTGGTGACTGCCATGCTACTTTCTGTTTCTGTGTATTTGATGACTACATATCTCAAATAAGTGGAGTCATACAGAATTTGTCTTGTTGTGACTGGCTTATTTACTTATTATATGTCCTCAGGGTTCAGCCTTGTTAGAGGATATGATAGCATTTCCTTCCTTTTAAAGAATAATTATTAATATTCCATTCTGCATATACACACTGCTTTTTAAAATCCATTTATCTACGAATGGGCATTTGGGTTGCTTCCACTTCTTGGCAATTGTGAATTATGCTGCAGTGAACAAGGGTGTGTATATATCTTCTCAAGATCTTGCTTTCAATCCTTTTGGATATATGTCCAAAAGGAGGAATGATGGATCCTACGTTACTTCTATTTTTAATTTTTTGAGGAACTGCCATACTCTTCTCCATGTTGGCTATTTTACTTCAGATCAACAGCATCTAAGGGTTCTCATTTCTCTACATACTCACCAGCAGCTGGTATTTTCTGTGTTTTATTTGTTTGTTTTTGACAGTAGCCATTCTAATGGGTGTGAGGTGACATCTCACTATGGTGCTGAATTCCATTTCTCTTACAATTAGCGATCCAAGCATCTTTTCATGTGCTCCTGGGCCACTTATATATCTTCTTCAGAGAAAAGTCTATGAGAATCTTTTGCCTGTTTTTAAACTGGTTTAATTGGTTTTGATTGTTGAAGTATGCGAAGTCTTTATATATTCTAGATATTAACGTCTAATCACATGTATGCTTTGCAATTTTTTTCTACCATTCATAGGTTGACTGGTGGTTTCTGTTAATGATTTTTGAGCAAAGGCATGAAGGAAGCTCAGAGTCTGGCATTCGATTGTGTGTCCTAGAGTCTCCAAGGAGAGGAAAGAGCAGGGGCAGTGCTCAGACACAGGAGGCTGACCGGGGAGTGGGGAGCCACAGCGGGTCCGTGACAGAGGGAGGCAAGGGCCGTGAGCAGGAAGTGAGTGTGAAGAAGCCCAGCCTGTGCATGCGTCATGTCTGAACATGCAGCCACTGTGAGCATCTGGAGAGTTTTGTGCAGAAGAGAGCAAGGGTGGTAGAGGAAGAGCAGAGGCAGAGAGTTAGAGAGGAGGCTGGTGGACATTCCAGGCAGGAGATGATGCAGCTGGAGGATGGCAATGGAGGTGGGGCAGGACTGGATTTCAGATGAATCTGAAGTGAAGGCTCATGGGAATTGCTAATAACTCAGGAGTGGGCCGTGAGTGACAGAGAGGGTGAGGGATATCGCCTAGATTTTTTACGTGAGCTGCTGGAGAATGGAGGTGCCAGTCACTGAGGCTAAGAATATTGAAGGAGAAAGAGATTTGGGGGAGAAAAGAAGAAGTTCAGTGTAAATAGGTTGAGTTTTATGTGTCTTTGGACAAGGGAGTCAGAGTTTCAAGTATACTGTTGGATGAAAGTTTATAACCAGGAGAGAGGAATGGGCTGGAATTATGGATTTGGGGATCGTCAGCCTATTGATGACATGAAGCCAACATAGTGGGTGAGATCACAAAGCAAAGTTGAAGAAGTAAAGAGTCCGGGGCATCTCTGCTATTTAGGGGTCAGGGAGATGTGGCGTAACCAGCAAAGGGTTTGCCAAGGAGGTCGGATGGACCCGGAAAAGTGTGACGTCCTGCAGTTGAGTAAAGGGCCTCCGTGCAGGTACGGCGTGCAACTGCGTCCTCTGCTGCTGCAATGTCCAGAATGGAGAAGACTGACACATGGTCATTTGGATTAGCCAAGTGGAGATCGTGGTGATCTTGATAATAGCAGTGCTGAAAAGTGGTGCGCGTGAGTGTGTGTGTGTGTGTGTGTGCACGCGTGCATATCTTAATTTGAATAATCAAAGGAGAATGGAGGAGTAAACTCATTGACAGTTCTGTGGACATCTTTTATAGTCTAGGGGAGCAGCTGAGAAGGGCTCAGGTTAAGCAGGAGGCCTTGTGGGCAGCCTCCATCACTCTCTGCTGTGGCTTCAAACAGTATAAATGTATTATCTTACAGGTCTGGTGGTCGGATGTCTACAGTGGGTTTCCCTGGGCTAAAATCAAGGTGTTGGCTGGCAGGGAGGTGCCTTCTGGCAGCTGCAGGGGAGGACACAATTTCTTGCCTCTTTCAGCTTCTAGAGGTGCCTGTGTTCCTCTGCTCTGGTGCCTTCCTCCACCTATAAGGCGACCAGTGAAGCATCTAATACTGTCTACCTGGCCCCCTCTTTTTCTTGTTAAGACACATTGATCACACTGGGCCCACCCACATAATTCAGGATAACCTTCCCATCTCAATGTCCTTAACTTGACTCCATCGGCAATGTCCCTTTTGCCATGTAAGGGTACATACCCCCAGGGTCCAGGGAGTTAGGGTGGGGACATTTTTGTGAGCCATTCCTCTTCTTATCAGAGGGATATGCTTGTGACTGGGTCGTCCCTACACCGGACCCCTCACCATACTGTGAGCTTCCTAGGGCAGGTGCCATGTCTGAATCAAGGGCCTGTACTTCTCACAGACCGTGTTTTGGGCCATGATATAGTAACTCACAAATGAGTGTTTGTTTCATGGTCATTTATTCCACGTCCCTCAGTTACAGAGTGAGCTGCAAGAGGTCAGGGCCCCTGTCCACCTTGTCCACCCCAGCACATCCAGCACCCAGCTTAGGGCCTCCGCGGGACACCAGGCTGTGGGGTCAGAAAGAACTGACTGGGTTGGACCCTGGTGCAACAGGGAGTTGGGCAGGCTGCTTCCTGCCTCCACCTCAGTGCTCGTATCTATAAAATGGAGGCAATTTGATATTTTCCTCATGGGGCTGTTGTGAGAAGTTAATGAAATTGGTAAACACCAAAAAAGGTGTTCATTAAGTACTAAATATTTATAGAAAGCTTGGATGAAGGAGATTCCACCAAAAATGCCTGAAGGACGAGTGGATGAAGGAACTCATGGACTTCCTCCCTGGACTCCCTGCCTCGTCCTGTCCCCATTGTTCTGCTCTGACTCCCTCCTTTCTCTCTTCACTCAGGTGTCCCCGATCGAAGCCCAGGCAGATGACAGTCCCCCAGACCAGGCTCCCCGAGCTGTGGCTGCCCCCTTCTCAGGGCAGGAAGAAGAGGTGCAGTATGCGTCCCTCAGCTTCCAGAAGAGGAAGCCTCAGGACCCTCCGGAACAGTAGGCCACAGGCAATGAGCACTCGGAGATCACGATCCACAGTGCGAAACCGTGAAGACTGGGCCCTGTTTGAGGGATCCTGTCCCCTCTTGGCAAAGGAGACATCAAAGGCTGATTCCCGTAGAATCAAAGCCCTCTATAGCCCCATGCTGTGCAGCAGAACCCCAGAGCTTATTCTTCCTGTGAAACTGAAACCTTGTACCCATTGACCACTGTCTTCCATTTCTCTGTCCACCTCGGCCCTGCCTCCCAGCTTATGATATCCACTATTCTACTTTCTACTTCTATGAGTTAGACTGTTAGAGATTCCACATGTGAGATCAAAAGGTATTTGTCTCTCTGTGCATGGCTTATTTCCCTTAACATAATGTCCTTTAGTTTCATCCATGCTGTCTCAAATGAGAGATTAATGTATATTTCAAAACAGCTAAAAGACAGGATTATAAATGTTCTTACCAAAAAGAAAATAGTTGAGTCGATGTTAAGAAACCGAACTGGGTCCTTCTCCCCACGCACAGTGTAAAGGGAAACATGGAAGCACCAGGTTTTTGCAGCAAGAAAGGTTTATTTCCAGCCAGCCGAACAAGGAGACAAGAGTCAGGCTCAAATCTGTATCCCTGAGCAGGGATTAGGACAGGTTTTGTAGTCTGAGGGTAATGAGGCGTGATAGGAACCTGCCATGGGGGTGACACCAGGGCACAATGTGATTGGAACCTGGATCCTTCCATGTGTTGTGCGCTACTGAATTCAGTCCCCACTCCTTGGTCCAAGCACTTAATGTTCCGCCTGTGGTTGCATGCTCAGGGCAAACTGAGGTTACGTGACCTTCAAACTGGGGGTCAGTGGCAACTGCAAAACAAATCAAAACTTTGTTACATAAAATTTGAACCAGATTGATCTGATGCAGTTTCAGTGACGGATAAACTCACTCTGCTGACCTGATCATTCCACAAGGTGTGCCTGTATGGAAACCTCACTGGGGCTGGCTCAAGGCCACTCAGCTACTCAGAGCAGGGCTGGAATTTAAACCCCACCTGATTCTGAGGTCTCTGCTCTCATCTAACATTTAGTCAAACAACCAGCAGGCCAGGCACCCTTTGGCCATAAATTAGCAGGAAATAGTATTCCTCAATGGTCTTGAAATTTGCTAAAGAGGGGGTGGAAATGGCCCAGAGTCTTAGGGACAAGAAAGGTGCAGTTGAGGAGATGAAGGCTGGGGACCTCTGCCCAAACTTTTTGGCAGATCTTCAATTATTTGTTCGTTATCACCCAAGTATTATCTCTTTTAATTGAAAGTTGTTTGTTCATTTTTCCTTGAAAATTCACCTACCATACATACACACATCTTAAGCAGGTGATTCCAGGAGTTTTGCCAAACTTGTACACCTGTGTACCCCAATCAGGACCCCAGTCAAGGATATGGAAATTTCCCACCGCAGCAGAAAGATTCTGGCTCCCATGCCCAGTCAATCTCCAGCCCTGAGAGCCGACACTCTCTGAATCCTGTCATTAGACATTACTTTTCCATGTCTTTAAACATTATGTAATTGGCATTATACAGTATGTATTCTTGTGTCTGGTTTTATTTTCACACTGCATTGTACTTTTTGAGATTAATCTATGTTGTTTTATGTGTCAGCGTTCTAGTCCCTGTTATCGCTGAGTAGGATTCCACAGTATGAGCATATCACGGCTCCTTTACCTACGTTTTTTTGGTCATGAATATTTGCTTTCATTTTGGCAATTATGGATACAGCTTCTGTGAACATATTTGCACAAGACTGTGTTGAGGTGTTTTCATTTCTCTTGGGTATTGGGGGCAAGGCTGACATGGGAACCATGAGGACAGGTTCACATGCTGGGTGCTCCAGAGCCTCGAGTATGTCCCTGCAGGGACCAGCATCCAGCAGCTCATGAGGGGGTGAACTGGAGATGGCCACTGGGAAACATCAGGTGGTCCCATAGTCCTGATCATGAACCCCCAGTGCTGTGGGTTCAATATTGTCCCCCAAGAGATATATATGTTCAAGTCCTAACCCCTGTGCCTGCCAATGTGACTTAGTTTGGAAATAGGGTCTTTGGAGATGCAATCAAGTTAATACGAAGTCAAACAGGATTAGGATGGGTCCCAGTCTGTATGAGAGCAGGGGTCTGGGAGTCAGAGAAGCCAGGTTGAGAACTGTGGCCTCTGTCATGTTCCAGGAGTGTGACTTTGGCAAATGACTCCACCTCTGTGAACCCCCATTTCATCATCTGCCAGTGTGGTTAAAGTGGTGTGGCTGCTGGGAGGGTTAAAGATCATTTCTGTCCACTATAAAGCTGGGCATATGATAGGCGTGAAGTAAATTATTATTATCCCTATCATTATTATTATCATCACCGCTGGTAATTAGTGTCCACCTTGGGTCCTCCTCTCTTCCATAGAACAAACTTTTTTAGGGGGTGGGGCAGAGGAGGAATCACTCAACTTGTCTTTTTCTCTTTTTTCTTTTTTAGTCTTTAAGGACATTTTATTTAATTGGCCTACAGCAATGTTGTCCATTAGAACTTTTTGCAGTAAGTCAAACGTTCAATATCTGCACTATCCAATTTGGTAACCAGTAGTGACATGTGGCTCTCCAGCACTTGTTATGTGACCGGTGTGATTGAGCAACTAAATTTTTCACTTATTTAATTTTAATTCATTTATTTATATAGCTACATAAGACTGATAATAACTACCCTATTGGATAATTCAGCTTAGAGACCCTCCCTTCAAGTTTTAAATTAAATGTGATATTAAATAAAGCCAGGACTAAAATCTTGTTTAATGATTAATTTTTCTTTTAGATAAACTTTCAACATAGTTTGATCTCAAAATTTACCTTTCAATTAGATTTTTATTTAGTTTAAAATTTTAAGTTAATATTAGTTCAATAAAGAGGAATTGTGATCTGCTGGACATGTAGGACATGTGACCGTCCTCAGGAAGTGAGCTGTCATGGCATGATGATCTCAGGTGGAGAAAACTGGCTCCAAGAGACGAGGGATCTTTTTTTCTAGACCTGGGGGAGCAAAATAGATCTATCTGCTGCCCTTGACCCTGTCTTTGGAGGAAGGAGGCAACAATCCTTGGTCCTGGAAACCTCCTGTAAAAGTTAGCTTCCTCTTGGGCACAATGATGAAAGCTGCTGAGCCAGCTGGACAGTGGTCTAGGATTGATATAGCTCAGAGTCCTGCCTTCTCCCCATAGCTCATAGGCAAACTTGGGCATTATGCTTCACCACAATCACCACCACCAACACCGCGTTTGTTACCACCATGCTCATCATGGCCATCACCAACACCACCTCTGTCATCATCACAATCACCATCATGATCATCACCAATGTCATCATCGCCATCATCACCATTGTCACTATCGTCAGCATCAACATCATCATCATCATCATCACTATCACCATTGGTATCATCAGTACCATTATCATCATTGTCATAATAACCATCACCACCAGCACCAGCATCACCATCACCATCACACCATTGTCACCATTATTGTCACCATCATGACCATCATCACTGTTATCACCATCATCATCATTGTCAGTATCATCATCATCATCATCACCACCATCACCATCACTAACATCACCTTCAATATCAGCACCAGCATCACCATCACACCATTGTCACCATTATTGTCACCATCATGACCATCATCACTGTTATCACCATCATCATCATTGTCACTATTATCATCATCATCACCACCACCATCACCGTCACTATCATCACCTTCAATATCAGCACCAGCATCACCATCACTACCACCGTCACCGTCACCACTACCATCATTACCGATTTCAATGTCACCACCATCCCTGACATCACCATCGTCACCAGAATCACTGCTATAATATATTACATATCTATTCCAGTGATTCTTAACCATGGCAAATTGGCCCCCATGGGATCTTTGTAGTCTCTGGAGATATTTCTGGTTGTCTATACTGGGGTGGTGCTGATTTTTACTATTAGCATCGAGTGGGTAGAGGCCAGGGATGCTGCTAAACATCCTACAATGCACAGGGCAGACTTAGTGCCTCCCCTTTACCCACCAAAGAGTTATCTGGACCCAAATGTTGACAGTGTTGAGGTCAAGAAACTCTGGTCTACTCTATCCTGAGAACACTGCTAATCCCTTCGTCATCTACGACACGTCTCTAACTTCTACATCACCATTCAGGGCAGATGTTGCTCTTTGCACCCTACAGGTGGGGCCAAGGAAGATCTGAGGGGAGAAGTGATCTGCCCAAGGCCACCCAGCCAGCTAGTGGCAGAGCTGGGGTTTGAACCTAGACCTTGATCATCCTACCACCCAATCTCTTCTCCCTGCATGGTTGACCTCAGATACCTGTTTCCTCAACTTCGCTTGGTAAAAAGTGACTACTAGGTACCAGATACGTGACATGTACCCCTCTTATTTTCACACCTGTCCCTGTAGGTAAAACTCAATATCCATTTTTAAATGCAAGTGAAGGGAAGGGATGCTGCTGGAGAGAAGGGGAGTTGCTGGGTGAAACCCCACAGCCACTCAGAGGCGTGGATGAACTTTGAAAGCGTTATGCTACATGAAAGAAGCCAGACACAAAAACAATTGCATGATTCCACTTATGTAAAGTGTGCAGAATAGGCAGATCTATAGAACTAGACAATGTGGTTGTCTAGGGCTGGGATGGAATGGAGAAAATTGGGGTGTGGCTGCTCATGAGTACAGGGTTTCTTTTGGGGGTAACAAAAATGTTTTAAAATTGATTACGGTGATGGTGGTACAACTCTGTGAATATACTTTAAAAAGCAAAGAGCTGTACATTTTAAATGGGTCAACTGTTTATTATGTGAGTTACCTTTACTAAGACCATTGGGGAAAAGAGATAACCCGTAATATAGAACAGCAGGGAGTTTGTTTAGGTTTGACAAAGAAATAAGAAATACTTTTAGAAGTATGGACGAGATGGTTTACTCTCTAATCTTCATACTTCTGAGCTGAGAAGCGCCCCTATGACAAAAGACAGACTAATAAGAGAAAAACAAACAGGAGGTTTACAACAAGGGTAGCCTGTGTGCACGAGAGACATATGTAGGCAAATAGAGCAAGTCTCAGGAGGTGGCTGTGAATTCAGGCTTCAATACCATCTTCCACGCAAACCAAGAAGGGTGTGTGGAAGGCAGGTTTGGGAAGACAGTCAGGAAACACACTGGCAATGAGAGCAAGTGTGTTGTGCAGAGTAGGTTGGGCCTTCCTCCCTGATGAGGGTCTCTGGCCAGTGACAGTTGTCCTGGAGACGGAGCAGGAGTGTTCCCTCTGCAAACCGGCACACAGGGAGACACCCGTACGAATGGAGATTCCTTGGCAATTTTCTCTTACAAAAAGGAAACTTCTATTCTGGTTTTCAGAGCTTCTCCTGTACCTGTAGGTTTTCAAAATAATCCTGATGTTAAACAGGCACATTTTGAGGAATATTCTTTCTGGTCTCCTACAGCTATATTTTGGGGTGGCACATTTTGGGTCTACAACCTCATAAGGCTCCAAAGACCTACTTTAGGTAAAGCATTTAGAATAGTAATTACTTAATACTAAATGCTCAGCAAGACCTTTGTGTTGCTCATTTCCGGGTAATTACACACGTCTCCCGTGACCGTTTACCTGACCCAGGGGCTCGCCTTTGAAAGGACAAGAAATTGAGGATCGTGACTGCCATCTGGTGGCCACAGGGGTGAGCCTCTGCCGGAATCGCTCGGGAAGCGAGAGCACTGCAGACGCCACATGGGGAGAGCTGTTGCATGGGGAGAGCTGTTGCATGTGAATTGCGAAGAGGGTTTGGAACATTCTCTGCCCATTTATTCAAGCATGTGTTCATGTGAACCTGTGCTGAGCCTGCGTCCTGTACCCAGCCCTGCCCTCATGTGTCGAGGGAGGAAGGTCGGAGGCAGGGCCAGCAGAGGTCCCTCTGCAAACTTGACAAACCATGGCCGTTCCCATGGGAACTCATGAAGCTCTGGTGTCACGTTCCTGTCTCTGTCTGTCTGTCTGTCTCTCTCTGGCTCTACCTCATTCATTCCCTGAGCCTTGCACTGGGGCTCTGCTGGGGAGAGGGACCAGGCGACAGGAGCTCAGGAAGGCAGGGCTCTCCCCGCATGGCAGCGTCTCAAGGGCATGAACGAGGTTTGCTGTGTTTGCCCCCAGCCCCAACACACAGCAGAGTCTCGTCCTGTGTTTGCTGGGTGAGTGAGTAAGTCAGTGAATGAATGAATGAATGAACGAACACTTCACCTAAGTCCCTTCCTCATCCCCATGCCCATGTGCCCACACAGAACCTACAACACCCACACCTGGCAGAACTGCCTGCTCTAGGGTGTCCAGTGAGGCTCCCAGTCTCCACGCTGGTGACATTTGGGGCTGGATGACCCTCTGTTGTGGGACCAGTCCTGTGCAACATGGGATGTTTAGCAGCATCCCCGGCCTCTACCCACTACCCAGCTCTGACCAAGCTGGGACAACAGAAAATGTCCATGGGGTAGAATTTGCCCCAACAGAAAACCTCAGGTCTGCACAACACTGAGACTCTCTCAGGCCAGGCCAGGAAGGGGCCCCCTCCTGGTGCAAACCAGCAAGCAGCAAAGTCACTGCAGCCTGGGCAGCAGGACCCTTAGGACACTTGCCTGCCCTTCTGTCAAGAGCTGGAGGTCTACGGTGAGCCTCTCAAAAGACGGGGACATCAGTGAAAGTCCACAGGCCTGGCAGGCAGGACCCAGGTGTGTGATTCAGGCTCCGGTACCTAAATGAAGTGCCCAAGATGGGAGGGCGGACGTGGTCTCTGCTCTTTCTCTGAGCAAGTCTCTGGGGTCTCTGGGCCATGGGACTTTCATCGCTCTCTGCAGAGAAGATGAGCTCCGACCACATGTGCATCTCAGGTTCCTCTTGTGTGGGCAGATTCTCGCTTCCTCCCCAGCCTCCTGTGGGTCCCGCGGCCCTTCTCCTCCAGCCAACTTCCCCTTCTCAGCCGGCACAGGGAGCCCCGGGCCCTCTGCCTCGGAGATGCTGTGGGCAGGTGAGTGGCTGTGGGGAGAAGGGCCATGGGGCTGGGCCAAGCTGACCCTTGTTTCCCCGCAGGGGCCCTGGCTCAGGTGCGAGATTCCAGCTGGAGTTGCCAGAGCCGGTGACAGAGCAGGAGGGCCTGTGCGTCTCTGTGCACTGCTTGGTCTTCTACCTTCAATACGGCTGGACTGACTCTACCCCAGCTTATGGCTCCTGGTTCCAGGAAGGGGCCGATAGACACCAGGGTGCTCCAGTGCCCACAAACAACCTGATGCTAAAAGTGCAGGAGGAGACCCAGGCCTGATTCCACCTCCTGGGGGATCCAGGGAGGAACAAACGTTCTTTGAGCATCAGAGATGCCAGGAGGAGGGACAACGGGTCATACTTCTTTCTGGCAGAGAGAGGAAGGAAGAAATTCAGTTACCATGTCCCCAGCTCTCTGTGCATGTCACGGGTAAGGCTCAGGCTCCAGGAGGACTCACGGGGGGAGGTGATGGGGGCCGCAGGGCAGGGCTGGGCTGGGATCCCGTCCTGGGAGGGGCTGGGGGTGAAGCCTGTCAGGCTCAGGGGAGGAGCTGGGCCAGAGCCTGAGCTCCTCTCAGGGCCACACCTCAGACCCTCCCTCCTGACCCTGCGTGTCCCCCTCTCCTCCCCAGCCCTGACCCACACGGCTGACATCCTCCTCCCAGGGACTCTGGAGTGTGGCCACCCCACGAACCTGACCTGCTCTGTGCCCTGGGCCTGTGAGCAGGGGATGCCTGCCCCCATCTTCACCTGGATGTCAGCTGTCCCCACGTCCCTGGGCCCCAGGACCACCCTCTCCTCAGTGCTCACTCTCACCCCACAAACTCCCTTCTCTAAAGCCAGAATGAGAATGAGGTTCCCCACCTTGACCCCCCTCCCCCACACCCATGAGTCACTCACTCTTGTCCCTCCTTCGTCTTGGTGCCCTTTTCTCCACCCCGGTCCTGGTCATTCCTGAGGCCTCCCCTCTTCCCTGCCCCCTGAGTCCACCCCACCCCCTGCCTCCGTCTCTCCCCAGCACAGCCCTCCAGACTGTGCTTCCAGATGCGTCCTCGTCCAGCCCCTGCGCAGTGTGAATGGCCGTGTTTCCCCCATTGCTGGGGAACGAGGTGCAAATGCCATGGCCGGGACTGGGGCCTCGCAGGGTCTGTCTGATGCCGGACTGTCCTCCTGATCCCTCCCTTCCCTGCATCTCCCAGCAAGTCCCCCAACCCCTGGGTCAAGCCCTCCTGTGACTCTGAGGCTTTGCACGTGCAGTTCCTCCTCCTGAAACGCCCTTCCCTCCTCTCTCCTGTCTCTACGAGCCCTGGTCACCCTGCAGGCTCAGTCTTCAGTGTCATCCAGGGGAGTGTGTGTGTGTGTGTGTGTGTGTGATTCTTGTATGATTTAAAGTGGACGGTGACATTCCTTCATTCATTAACGGACGTCTTTGGTCACTGTTATTAATCACCTACTGTGTCCCAGCCTTGTTGTATGTGCAGGGGGTTCATCAGTAGACACAGCCTCAGATCGCTGTCATCGTAAGCTGTTGTTCTGGAGGCTGGATGGAAAAGAATAAAAATGAATAAAGAATATGTGAGCATGTTGGATGGCTACATGTCTTTAGAAAAAAGTATGCAGAAAAAGAATACAGCACACTGGGGACAGGTTCCGTGTCTGACGGTGTGAGGAGGTGATGTCTGGGCACAGAGGTGAGGGCGGTAAGGAGTGAGGCTCTGAGTCTGAGTAGGGAAAAGCGTCCCAGGAGGAGGGAAGAGGGAACAGCGAGCGCAGTGCTCAGAGGCAGCGGCAGGCCAGGTGCTGTGGACACGCCAGGGGCCGGTGTCTGAGAGCAGAGGGCGGCAGGAGGAGGGAGCAGCGGGGAGCACGGGGCTGACACGCAGGACCCCGGAGCCTTTGGGGACAGCAGAGACACGACTACACTTGCAATGTGACAGGTCCTGTCAACTGCCTGGTCAGGGAGCCTGGGAAGGCGCCACTGGACCCCCCAGGGGGAGGGATGGCGGCTGAAGCAGGGAGGCGGGGCCGGGCTGAGCATGAGCTTTGGGACCTGAGGAAGGTCAAGCTCACAGGGTGTTCTAATGGGCGTGGTCAGTGAGGGGACAGGAAGACACAGATGATGCCAGAATCGTCCCCTGAGCCCCTGGAAGGAAGGAGCCGTGTCCCCAGAGGACTGCGGGGGGGAGGGCTTTGCAGGGCAGGGCCAATCCTGAGAGTCCACCTGGCGTCTGAATGGAGACACCAGGGACACAGCTGGACACGAATGTTGGCAGCTCAGTAGGGGACTCCAGGGGGAGCGTTAAGGGGCATAACACGGCAACAGACGAGGCAAATGAACGGGGAAATGTGAGTAAGTAATTCCTCATAAATCACAAATAGCATTAGCATGATTCAGCAAGTGCACTTCTGTGTATATATGAAAATCACTGAAAGCAGGGACTTGATTAGACATTCGCAAACCCGTGTCCATAGCAGATTTATTCACAACAGCCAAGAAGTGGAAGTGACCAAAGTATCCAGCATCAGATGAATGCATCAGCAAAAACATGGCTATCTGTACACAAAATATTATTCTTCCTTCTGAAAAAGGAATTTCTGACACATGCCAGCAAATGGAAGAACCTTGAGGACATTGTGCTAAGTGAAATACGCCAGTCACAAAAAGACCAACACTGTGGGATTCCACTTATTTGAGGTATCTAAAGTATTCAGTTTCCCAGAAACAGAAGCACAGTGCTGGTTACCAGGAAGTAGGGGATAGGAAGACTTAGGCAACTGCGGTTAATGGGGGTAGAGTTTGGGTTTTGCAAGATAAAAACAGTCTGGAGATCTGTTGCAGAACACTGTGAATCTACTTAATACCACTGAACCGTATGCCTAAAAATAGTTAAGATGAAAATTTTATGTTATGTGTTTTTCCCACAATTAATCTTTTTTAAAAAAATCAAACAATGTATTTTATTCCTTTAACAGAGCAAAGGAGGAAAACCACATGCAAAATCACTTGACAAACTTTAATACTAATTCGTGATTAAAATTCCCAGCATCTGGAAGCAGAAGGGCACCTCTGCAGTCCGAGGATGGTATCTGCAATATCCCACTTTGACCTGAAAGACTGAGAACTTGCTCCCCCGGGATTGGCAACAAGGCAAGAGGGGCTGCTGTCGCCGCTTCTAGTAAACATGTAGCTCCTTCTGGGTGCAACAGAAACAGGAAAAGACATAAGAGCTATTCAGATCTTGGAGGTGGAGGAAAATTTGTTTTTATTCACAGACAACATGACTGAGTACAGACAAAATGTACAGTTATCCACAAAGAAGCTACTAAACCAATAAATGACTGATTGAGGTGGTAGCATATTGGTTCAAACTACAAAATTCTTTTGGATATCTGTGTGTCAGCCAAGGACAATTAGAAATAAAATATTTTTAAAAAGTACACTTTATAGCAACATTATAAGCATGAAAAAATTTAACAAATGCATGTAAGACCTTTACTTAAAAAATACAAAACATTGCTGAGACAAATAAAAGGAGACCTAAATAATATATATGTCCTAAATACATACATGTTTATACACACACGCACGGACACATATGCATGCAATGTTCATGGAGGGGAAGACAATATTCTTAAGATACCAGTTTTCTCCAAATTGATCCATAAATTCAGTGCAATTCCAAACAAATTTTCAGGAAGAACTTTTGTAGAAATTGGCAAGTTGATTCTAAAACGTATATGGAAACGTATATGGAAAATCAAAGAACTAGAATGTCCTAACAATTGTGAAAATTGCCACTCAATCCATTTAGGGACACTCCCTGAATTCCCTGTCCCGTCTCCCGGGATCCCCACCACTTCCTCCACAGCCCCCACCCACACAGCAGGGACATGCTCTCCACATCCAGGGGCAGGAGCTGTTTCCCAGCAGAGCCTGATGGCTGCCGGTGGTGGGTCACTCCCTGCCTGGCAGTCCTCATTCCATGTCCCTGAGCACAAACTCCCAGCAGAGGGGTCTGTGTGAGCAAACCCCAGAGCCAGGGCAGAGTGACAGGTTGTGGGACAGGGAGGGGAAGGAGGGCCAGGCATGGGGGCAGCTGTCTAGAGATCAGTCTCAGAGGCTGGTGGCAGTGGTGACCAGGGGGCACTGGTCCCTTCTCTCACCTCCCGCAGCCCCAGTGCTCAGAAGGTCCCAGCACCTCTGCTGAGCGCTCACCTGTCCCAGGCGCTGCGCGGTGTGGTCTGCGCCATCCCCCCTACTCCTCATCCCCCCACCCTGGGGTCCTGGCCACAGCCCTCTCCCACTGCTTCCCCAGGACTCGAATTCAGCCTGGGGGGAGCAGCGCCAGCCTCTGCCTGTGCAGCCCCCATCACAGGTTCCTCCCGGGGACCCGGCCAGCTCCCTGCAGGACAGTGAGGGCAGCGGCCGGGTCTGTCACCTTCACCTCCTTCTCCCTTCCCTCCAGAGAGAGGACCCCTCCCTATGTGTCTGAAAGAACGAGTGACACAGTAAGTGAACCAAAGGTGGCCTCCCGCTACTTATAAGAAACAGAACTAACACTGAAGGGTTCAGAAAGGTTAAAATTAAAGAAGACAAATGATACACTCTGCAATAGTCAACAAAACACAGTTGGTGCCACTTACTGAATATCAGACGAATGAGTCTCAAGGCAAAGTGCTTTACCACAGGTGGAGAAAGGGAACTTCATATAGATCAAAGGTTTAACCATCAGAATAAGATAAAAGTTCTGAATCCGTGTGCCTCTACTCATGGAGCTTTAAAACACACAAAACAGCGATATTCACAGAGTTACAGCTCCTGTCGTGAGACGCTCCAGGTGCTGGGAGACCTAATGTTTCCCCAGATGGACGGTGACTCCATGAGGACAGCACCCGGGTCTGCTGTGCTGACCTCGATGTGCAGAGAGGGGACGGCCACACGTGGTTGCTGAGGGGGGAGGAGAGGCTGCTGCCCACCCCTCCTGGGCCACCACCATCGCCATGTCCCTGAGCCCCAGCTCTGACCCCACAAACATCCACAGCCTGAGTCTCAGGGGTCTGGCCAGATGGAACCGTTGTCACCGTCTAGAAAATGTCCCCCCAGGGAAAGGATGTTGACAATGAGGAAGGAGATGTGGTCACGGAACTTGGGTGACTCTCGTCCTCTCTTGGCACAGGGTCCCCAGGAGTGAACGGAGGTGGTGACAGTCGGTCTCCAAGGCCTGCCCAATCCCTGACAGTGCCTGAGTGTGAAGTTCCTCCTCTGAGGAGGGTCACAGTTCTGACCTTCCTGTGGGGCCTCCTCTAAGTCCTGAGCTCTCAGTTCCCGAGAGAAGAGCCCCAAGGAGCAGCCTCTCCCCGGTGGCCCTGGCACCTGCCCCCGACATGCTGCTGCTGCTGGCCCTGCTCTGGGGGAGGGCGGGGGTGGGGGGATGGGGAGGGTACGGGGAAGGTTACAGGCTGCAAGTGCAGAGGGTGGTGACGGTGCAGGAGGGCCTGTGTGTCCATGTGCCCTGCTCCTTCTCCTACCCCCGGGACGGCTGGAGTGACTCTGACCCAGTTCATGGCTACTGGTTCCGGGAAGGGGCTGATACAGGCCGAAATGCTCCAGTGGCCACAAACAACCCAGCTAGGAAAGTGCAGGAGGAGACCCAGGGCCGATTCCACCTCCTCAGGGATCTCAGGAGGAGCAACTGCTCCCTGAGCATCAGAGACGCCACAAAGAGGGACCAGGGGTCATACTTTTTTAAGGTGGAGCGAGGAAAGATAAAATGGAACTATGTACAAAACAAGCTCTTTGTGCATGTGACAGGTAAGGCTCGGGCTCCAGGGGTGCCCACAGGGGGCGGTGGTGGGGGCCGCAGGGCAGGGCTGGGCTGGGACCCCCGTCCTGGGAGGGGCTGGGGGTGCAGCCTGTGGGGCTCAGGGGAGGAGCTGGACCAGAGCCTGAGCTCCTCTCAGGGCCTCACCTCGGACCCTCCCTCCTGACCCTGTGTGTCCCCCTCTCCTCCCCAGCCCTGACCCACATGCCTGACATCCTCCCCCCGGGGACCCTGGCATCTGGCCGCCCCACGAACCTGACCTGCTCTGTGCCTTGGGCCTGTGAGCAGGGGACGCCCCCCAGGATCTCCTGGGAGGGGGCTTCTGTGGCTCCCCAGGGCCCCACCATCGGCTTCTCCTCGGTGCTCACCCTCATCCCTCAGCCCCAGGACCACGGCACCAGCCTCACCTGCCACGTGACCCTGCCTGGGGCCAGTGTGACCAGAAGGAGGACCGTCCATCTCAACGTGTCCTGTGAGAGCTGGGCTGGGAAGCCTGGGGTCCTGCCGGGGGTCCCCAGGGCAGTGGGATGGGGTCAGGGCTGCACACGAGGTGCTGGGGCCTGGCATCCAGGGGGGAGGGACAGGTGGCCGCTGGCTCCACCCTCCCCCTTGATGTGGCTTCTGGGGACAGAGGCCAGTGTCCCCCAAGTCCTCAGTAGTGACGCAGGGCTGCTGTGTCTGTCTGCCCCAGACTCTCCTCAGAACTTGACTGTGACTGTCCTCCGAGGAAATGGCACAGGTAAGACGGGGCCTCCCTGGGCTGTGGGAGCAGGGCCTCTTCAGTCAGGGTAGGCGCGTCCTCCTAAGACGGGGCCTCCCTGGGCTGTGGGACCAGGGCCTCTTCAGTCAGGGCAGGCACGTCCTCCTCAGCCGGGACTC
Source organism: Eulemur rufifrons (assembly GCF_041146395.1). NCBI lineage: Eukaryota > Metazoa > Chordata > Mammalia > Primates > Lemuridae > Eulemur > Eulemur rufifrons. Next base: position 14,322,030 of record NC_091006.1, read on the forward strand.
ACCCTGGTCACCTGAGACCCCCTTGCTGGTGACCCCAGGGCCCCTGCCCACCCTCAGATGCCTCCACATCCCTTCAACCCACAACAAGGACAGGGTGATACTCACAGCAGAAACGACCTCCAGGCCCCTTGTCATCCGTCTCCTGAACCCCTCTTTCAGCCTCATCTATTTATTTCCCCAGTAGTTTATGTACTTCTAGGTGGGTGATACGGTCACGTGGGCGACAATTCCAAATGCACAGCAGGGTCTGTCCTCAGAGGCCCGTCCCCCTCCCCAGAACCCACCAGTGTCCTCTCAGGCTGCTCCGAGCCTTGGTCTGTTCACCTTCAGGACCTCAGAGGTGATTTGACGGCAGTAGTGCAGACTGTCCCCGTGCTCCTTTGGGGCTGTGTGGTCCATCCACTGCATGGATGGACTCTGATTTTGGAGACACTTTATTTCAGTAAAACATCAAGGCACTAATTTTATTCTACCCATAATAATGCTACCATGCTTACTCTTATCTCCTTTTACAAATGGGTTTGTATCTCTGTGGGATGATTTTCTAAATGCAAAACAGCTGGTCAAATATTGAGAAATACTCCCGAGTTCCTCTCCATCCAGGATAAAGGAGTTTAGATTTCCAGCAGGGAGGAGTGAATGTCTGAGGGTCTCCCCGGCCTCACTGACCCAGTGTGGGTCAAACATTTTGATCTCTGCCCATAGCAGGTGAACGTTGGAATCTCCATGAAGCTATCATGAGCATTTCCTTTATTATGAATAATGTTGTGCATCTTTTTCTATCACAAAGAGACTTTGGATTTCTTTTATTTTGTGAACTGCCTGTCCATAGTCTTTGCTCAGCTTTCCAGAGTGACTGGGCCTCAATTGTTGATTCTTGGAAGTTCTTTTCAGTTTGAGAAATAAGTATCAGTGAGATGAATTGTAAATACATTTCCCAATATGCCGGGTGGCTTTGTCCTTGCATGTCTATGATTTTCACAATGTACAGGGACCTATTTATTTTGTAGCTGCATCTGTCAGTCCCTTTGGTGGGTTCTGATTCCCCACTCTGAGGTTATGAAAACAAACCTCCCCGCTTTTCCTCCTGCGACCTGTCTCTGAACTCCACCCCTCACCCCACCCTGCCCCCCCACCAGCCCCGCAGGTCTATTCACGTTTCCCTGAACTGGCTCAGGCCCTGGTCATCTTTGCAGTGTCTGTTACTGCTGCCTGGAACACCCTTCCACCCCTCATCCTCTAGCTGCCTACTTGTCCTTCATACCCTCCTCCACGTGCGAAGCAGATGTGCCTCCTCCAGGAAGCCCTCCTGGACCACAGCATTTACATTTTCTGCTTTACATTGTCCTGGGCTGGTGCAGCCTGAGTCATCTCCACCACGTGTCATGTGACCTTGGGGGCACCAGTTTCTAAGTCCCTGTGCCCCCACCGACTCTGAATTTCTGGCAGTGAGCCCCACTTAGAGGCACAATGATAACTCAGTGAACCACGGTCATGGGAAGACGTGGCTAAAGGACAAGAATCTTCGGGGCAAACCTGGATTGTGTGTTGTCAGCGAGAGCACTGAAGAGGGTCTGGAACGTGGGCCTGGACTGACATCCTATCTGGGTGTCCTGTGAGGCCGAGGACGCTTCCTCTGTGACTTCTGGGGTCTGAATCCAGCCGAAGGGGACCCATCGCTGCCGAGGAGAATCGACATCGCCCTGCACAGAGAAACTGGGGCCTGAGCCAGGCTGGGGGCTCGTGCTCAATCTCTCTCTACGTCCATCTCACAGAGTCTGTTTCTTTCAGTCTCCGTCTATGTGTCTGGATCTGTCCCTCTACCTGGTCTTTTTCTACATCCTTCTTTCTCCCAGTAGATTTGTCACTCTGATCCTCTGTCTCTTTCTCTAAAGCACTCATAGCCCTGCAGAACGACTCATCTCTGTCAGTCCTGGAGAGCGAGTCCCTGCGCCTGGTCTGTGCTGTCAACAGCAACCCCCCTGCTAGGCTGAGCTGGACCTGGGGGAGCCTGACCCTGTGCCCCTCGCAGCCTTCAAACCTTGGGGAGCTGGAGCTGCCTCGAGTGCACCTAAGCAATGAAGGAAAATTCACCTGCCGAGCTCAGAACCCTCTGGGCTCCCAGCACGTCGCCCTGAGCCTCTCCCTGCAGAGTGAGTGTCAGGGGCTGCACACCAGACCCCCAGCAACATTGACCTGCAGCCCCCAGGTGGCCGAGCAAGCAGGTCCCTGGGCTCAGTGGGGGGAACAGGGCTGTGCCCAGCTCAGCGTCACACTCAGCTGTGATCCCAGAGCGTCCACGGGGCCAGAGCCCTGCGTCTGCTGCTGGTCAGTCTGGGCGGGGGTGGGTGAGCCCAGTGCTGACATGACCCCCCAGCCAGGGGCACAGCAAGGGCCTGGAGAGCCCACAGCCAAGTCCCAGTAAGGGAGGAAGGACACGGGATTGTGGTTTAGCAGGCGAAGCTGGCTCATCCCACTTTTCCACAGGGAAATCAGAGCCCGCGGCAGAGGTGGCTCTGGTGGCCATCGGGGTTGTGACTGTGAAGATCCCGCTTCTCTGCCTCTGCCTCATCTTCCTCAGGTGAGCGCTGCCCCAGGGACCCGGGGGAGGGGGAAGGGCAGGGGACACGATGTGAACCCCACAGCCGTGTGCTGGAGGGACCAGAAAGGGGGACAAGGACCAGGGCCAGGCAGGAGGCTGAGCTGGTGGTGAGAATCCCACAGGGCCGGTGGTTTCTGTCCCCAGCTCTGGCCAGGTGTCCAGAGTGGGGAGGTTCCTGCTGTCATCAAGGGGGCCTTGGGGGCTAGAGCTGCTCTCTCCTCCTCAGTCCCCTCCTGCCCCTGACAGGGAACAGGGAGGTGAGGCTGCTGCCCTCTGCACCCCGGTTGGTCCCCCTGACAGGCTCTGGTCTGTTCCCCCAGAGTGAGGTCCCGCAGGGGGAAGGTGGCTGAGGCAGCAGTGGGTGTGCAGGATGCAGACACTGTGAGGGGCTAATCCCTCAGGTAAGTGATAGTGATGCAGCGTCTCACCCTCTCACATCCCTCTGGACACCTCCCCCATGATGGCCTCCAGGATTGCTCTGCTCAGCATGGCCAAGGCTGAGCCACCCATCTCCTCCCCAAGCCCCCTTGTCCTGCTGGGACCCCCTCCCTCTGATGACTCAGTGGCTCAATCTCTATATGCAGAACCAGGGTGAGGTTCCCCACCTTGACCCCCCTCCCCCACACCCATGAGTCACTCACTCTTGTCCCTCCTTCTCCTGAGCACGGCTCATCTCGGTGCCCTTTTTTCCACCCTGGCCCTGGTCATTCCTGAGGCCTCCCCTGTTCCCTGCTCCCTGAGTCCACCCCATCTCCTGCCTCCGTCTCTCCCCAGCACAGGCCTCCAGACTGTGCTTCCAGATGTGTCCTCGTCCAGCCCCTGCGCAGTGTGAATGGCCGTGTTCCCCCATTGCTGGGGAACGAGGTGCAAATGCCATGGCTGGGACTGGAGGCCTGGTAGGGTCTGTCACCTGCCAGACTGTCGTCCTGATCCCTTCCTTCCCTGCATCTCCCAACCTCTCCCACACCCACCAGGTCAGTCCTCTGTGATCTGACACTTTGCATGTGTAGTTCCTTCTCCTGAAACACCCTTCCCTCCCCATTTCTGCCTATAGTCCTGCTCATCCTTGAGGCTCAGCCTTAAATGTCCCTCAGGGTTGTGTGTGTTCCTTGCATGCATTTGAGTGGAAGAGGGACATCAGTCCTTCAGTCATTCCTAGACTCATTCAGGATGAATTATTGAACACCTACTACGTGCCAAGACTGTCACAGTGTGAGAATTGCATCAGTGAATATAACTTCAGCAATCTGTCATCCAAAGCCTTAAATAGTCACACTTCCAAAGAAGAGGTACAAGAAGCCAATGAGCACATGGAAGGATGTCAACATCATAGTGATTTGAAAAATGCAAAAGAAAACTACAAATGAAATGCGGCTTCACACCCATTAGGATAGCTCTTATTTAAACAAAAGAAGAATACAATAAATGTTTGCAAAGCTGTGGAGAAACTGGGATCCTTTTGCATTGCATGTAAATTGTTGTAATCCTGTGGAAAACCCCTTGGTATTTCCTCCAAAAGTTAAGCTTAGAATTACCCAGTGACCAGCTATCCACTCCTAGATATATTCTTAAAGGGACTGAAAATGTGGACTTCAGCTGTTACATTAAAGCCAATGTTCACAGCCGTGTTACTCACAGTAGTTAAATGGTGGAAACAGCCCAAGTGTCCGCCGATGGATGAATGGAGAGAAAAGGTGGTGCCCACATCCAATGAGATATTCTCTAGCCTTAAACAGGGAGGAACAGAATTCTGATACATGTCACAGTAGGGATGAACTCTGAAATGATATGGTAAGTGATATAATATGGCAAGCCAGACACAAAAGGACAAATATTGTGTGATTCTGCTTCTATGACCTGGCTAGAATAGGCAAATTAATGGAAACAGAAAGTAGAAGGGTGGTTGCCAGCGGCTGGGGACAGGGCGGGGACGGGCAGGGATTGTGCAACCGGTGCAGAGTGTCGGTTTGGGATGGTGAGAAAGCTCAGGAAATCAATAGCGGTCATGATTGTGCAACACGGAGAATGTGCTTAATGCCGCTGAATTGTACACTATGGAATCTTAAAAATGGCCAAGTGTTGACAAGGATATGGAGAAATTAGAACTCTTGTGCACTGTTGGTAAGAACAGAAAATAGTGCACCTGCTATAAAAAGCAGCATGGTGGTTCCTCAAAAAATTGAAAATAGAATGATGATATCATCCAGCAACTCCATTTCTAGGCATATACCCAAGAGGAAGGAAAACAGGGACTTGTGCAGATTTTTATGCGTCCGTGTCATAGCAGCATTACTCAACGTAACTAAAATGTAGAAGCAACCTACGTATCCATCAACAGACAAATGCATAATCAAAAAAATGTGTTACATACATACGACACATATTATTCAACCTTAAGAAGGAAGGAAATTTTGACACATGTTGAAACGTAGATGAACCTTGAAGACATTGGCTAAACGACATTAGCCATTCACAAAAGTACAAACACTGTATGATTCCACTTTTGTGAGGTATCTAGAACAGGCACGTTCACAGACAAAGAAAGGAGAAGGCTGGTTACTGTGGGCTGGGGGCAGGATGGACTGGGCAGTTATCACTTAACAGCACAGAGGTTCACTTTGGGAAGATGAAGAAATTTCTGGAGATTAATGGTGGTGATGGTTGCATAACAATGTGAATGTACTCAATGCCACTCACCTGTATACTCAAAAATGCTTAACATGGCAAATTTTTGTCATGTATATTTTTCTACAAATTAAAAAAAAGCAGTCAAAGATTTTATCAGCCACTTCATCAAAGAAGAAACATGGAAGGCAAAAATGACATGAAGACATTCTCAACATCATTTGCCATTGTGAAATTACTGATTAGATACCTATCAGAATGGCTAAAAAAGAAAAAAATGAACAAAAAGAAATTTTAAAAAATCTTTATAATATCAAATGCTAATGAGGATGTGAAGTAACCGGAATTTATATCTGTTGCTGGTGGGAATACAAAATAATGCACGCACTTTGGAGAACAATTTGGCAATTTCATGTAAATTTAAGCTTACACTTACCGTATGACCAAGGAGCCTGACTCCCAGGTATTTACCCAGGAGAAATAAAACCATGTGTTCTCACACTCAGAAATCTGCATGTGATTATTTATAGCAACTTTATTTCATATTCACCAATGCCTGGAAAGAATCCAAGTGTTCCCAGCTGGTAAATGTATCCAAAACGGGGTCCATTGAAACCTTAGTGTGCCAGTCAGCACCTAAAGGAAACAAAGTATTGATACATATACCCAATGGCAAGGATGACCCTCAAATGCATATGCCGAGTCAGAGAATCCAGAAATTACAAGCTACACTGAGTATGACTCCATATATATGGCATTCAGCAAAAGGCATATAAATAGGGAGGGGAGAAGACATCAGCGCGTTTTCAGAGATTAAGTGTGGAGGGAGGGTTTGACCGCCAAGGCACAGCACGAGGGAATGTTTTGGGTAACACGTGTCAGTATCTTGACTGTGCTTGTGAGTATATAGCTACGAATATCTGTCAAACCTCATAGAATTGTATACGATGAAAAGTGAATTCAATGGTATCTAACCTTAAATGAATTAAAAATCTAAAAATCATAAGATGCCACTACAAAAATACCTCCTTTCCATGCTACACGGAAGTGAAGCATTAATGGAAAAGAAGTTTCTATGAACCCGTGATCGTCCTTTTATTTTACCTGAACTTGCTGCCTGGTTCTTACTTTGGACACATCAGTGAAACTTTGCAAATCAGTGTACTAGACGCCACGGAAAAACTCCATATCCATATTTCTTATAAAACACGACGCTGCCATGACATATGACAACCCCACCAGCGTCCACAGCCCCGAGGCCAGACGGCACGTGTGTGGTGAGGACGTGAGGCTATGGATGGGGAGCAGCTCAGGGGCAGGGACCAGGTCAGTGGTGTCTGTTTTTGTCACCAGCCCCACAGACACACCGATGCTCACTATGTGTTTGGAGAATGAATGAATGAATGGCTTCCACCTTCACTGTACCTAGGAACCCTCTTCATGTCTTCACCCCGGCCCTCACACAGACCCTACAGAATTCTACATCCTGCAGAACCCACCGCTCCATGGGGCTAGACGAGGCTGTGACTCTGGGACCCGGCCAGGAGGGACCAGCTCCCTGGTGTAAACTGGTTCACAGAAAAGCATCTTGGAGTGGAGGACCTCAGACCCTCACGGGTGCCCCATGCCGCAGATGTCCCCAGAGGTCCAAGACGGGAGGCAGGACACAGATTCTGCTTCTTCTCTGTTCCTTCCTGGGCGGGTCTCTGGGGTCTCTGGGACACAGGGTTTCCGTAGCTCTGTGCACAGGGCGTGAGCTCCGACCACTTGTGGGTCCGAGTTTCCTCTTCTGTGAACCGCCAAGGTCCCGTGCTCCTCCCCAGCTGCACACAGGTCCTGCAGCGCTCGCCTTCCCCTTCTCTGCGGGCACAGGGAGCCCAGGAACCCTCTGCCTCAGAGATGCTGCTGCCCCTGCTGCTGCTCCTGCTGTGGGCAGGTGAGTGGCCACGGGGAGAGGGGCCACCGGGCTGGGCTGAGCTGACCCTTGTTTCCCCACAGGGGCCCTGGCTCAGGATGAGAGATTCCTGCTGGAGGCGCCGGAGCCGGTGACAGAGCAGGAGGGCCTGTGCGTCTCTGTGTACTGCTCGGTCTTCTACCTCCACTACAGCTGGACTGACGCTACCCCAGCTTGTGGCTCCGGGAAGGGGCCGATAGACACCAGGATGCTCCAGTGGCCACAAACAACCCGATGCTAAAAGTGCAGGAGGAGACCCAGGGCCGATTCCACCTCCTGGGGGATCCAGGGAGGAACAACTGCTCCTTGAGCATCAGAGATGCCAGGAGGAGGGACAACGGGTCATACTTTTTTCGGGCGGACAGAGGAAGGATGCAATGGAACTATGTACACAACAAGCTGTCTGTGCACGTCACGGGTAAGGCCTGGGCTCCAGGAGCAGCCCACAGTGGGAGGTGATGGGGGCCGCAGGGCAGGGCTGGGCTGGGACCCCGTCCTGGGAGGGGTTGGGGGCGAAGGGACCCCATCCTGGGAGGGGCTGGGGTTGAAGCCGTCAGGCTCAGGGGAGGAGCTGGACCAGAGCCTGAGCTCCTCTCAGGGCCGCATCTCTGACCCTCCCTCCTGATCCCGAGTGTCCCCCTCTCCTCCCCAGCCCTGACCCACACGCCTGACATCCTCCTCCCTAGGACCCTGGAGTCTGGCCGCCCCACGAACCTGACCTGCTCTGTGCCCTGGGCCTGTGAGCAGGGGACGCCCCCCATCTTCTCCTGGATGTTAGCTGTCCCCACCTCCCTGGACACCAGGACCACCTACTCTTCGGTGCTCACTCTCACCCCAAGGCCCCAGGACCACGGTTCCAATGTCACCTGCCAGGTGACATTCCCCGGAGCTGATGTGACCACGGAGAGAACCATCCAGCTCAATGTGTCCTGTGAGTGCTGGGCAGGACATCCTGGTCGCTGAGGGTGTGGGGAAGACAGGGGGGACAGGGATACTTGGCAGGTGTGACCTGGAGGCCTGGCTGAGTAGGGGACTTAGAAGGACACAGCTCTGTCACTCAGACATTTCAGTGGCTTCTGGGGTAGGGGAAGAATGCCTCACACCTCTGCCATCTAAGGAGGGAAATCCTTCTTCCTGTCCCGATATTCCAAAGAACCCGATGATCAGTGAGTCCCTAGGAGATGGCACAGGGGGGATGGAGCCCCCTCCCTGGGCTGTGGAAAGTGCAGCCTCTTCCAGCTCAGGGCAGGCCAGGTCCTTCCTCACCCTGGACTCATCCTGGTGACCAGACCTCCTTACTGATTCACCAAGTGGCCCCTCCCCATACTCAGCCTCATGACCCCCTTAGCATCTGTCCCCATAGCCCCCTCCCTCCCCTCTGACTCCTCTACACATCCTCCTCCACCCTCCAATAATCACAGGGCGACATTCGCACAGCAGAACCATCCTTTGAGGCCCCGTATAATCTGTCTTCTGACAACTCCTCCAGCCTCTACTTTTTATTTCCGTCCCCCAATACTTTTACATACTTCTGGACAGATGGTACAGTCAACTGGGCAAAAATTCAAAATGCGCTGCAGACTCTGTGCTCACCATCCTCCCCAGAACCAGCCGGTGTCCATGCAAGCTGCTCTGAGCCTTGTCTGTTCACCCGAAGGATGTCACACATGGTTTGACATCAGCAGCCAGACTGTCCTCGTTCTCTGGGACCGTGTGGTGTTCCACTGAACGGATCGATCCCAATTCTGCAGACATCTTTCTGAAACGGAAAAATCATGGCATTAATTTTATTCCAACAAGAGAAACATTGCAACGAATAATGTCATGTGTCCTTCTACAAGTGTATGTCTAAGTCTGTGAGATCAGTTCCTAAAAGCAAAATAGCTGGATCGTGTGTTCTAATGTTGAGAAATATGGCTAAATCGTTCTCAGCCAAGGGTGAACATGTTTATATTCCCAGAAACAACGGGTGAAAGTGAGAGTTTTCCTCAACCTAGTGTGGAATGAAACCTTTTCATTTTTGCCAGTGTCGGGTAAAAATTGGTATCTTCAGATAATTTTTTATTTATGTGTATTTTTAATTGAGATAAAATTCACGTAACATTACGTTCGCCATTTTGATAATTTTAAAGTGTATGGTAACCATGGAATTCAGTACATTTGCAAAGCTGTGCTATCATCCCACTATCTAACCTCAGAACACTTTCGTCTTCCTAAAAAGAAAGCCTGTACCCTTCATTCCGTGACTCCTCATCTTCTGCTAGTCTGGCAAACACCAGTCTGTTTCTGCATCCATAGATTTGCTTATTCTGACATTTCCTGTAAGTGGAATCGTATCAAATGGGGCCACTTGTGTCTGACTTCTTTCACATAACATAATGTCTTCAAGGTTCATCCATGTAGCATGTTTGGGTACTTCATTCCACTTAAGTCTAAATAATATCTCATTTTATGGATGGACCACATTTGGCTCACCCATTTTTCAGTTGATGGACATTAGGGTTGTTTATACTTTCTGGCCATTATGAATAATGCTGCAAGGAACACTCCTATATAAGTTTTCATTCATACCTGTGTTTTCATTTGTCCTGGGCATATACCTAGGAGCGGAATTGCCTGGTCTTGTTGTCATTCTGTGTTTAACTCTTTGAGGAAATGCCAGAGTGTTTTCCACAGTGTTGGCACCATTGTGCACTTCACCAGTAATGTATGTGGATTGCAAGTTCTCCACATTCTTTCCTACATTCTCATATTCTTTTTTTTTTTTTTTAAAGAATTATAGCAGTATCGCGTTGTATTTTGAGTATGCATTAACAGAATGATGAAGGATGTTGAGCATAGCTTCATGGACATATTGATTATTTACATCTTTTTTGGAGAAGTTTTTACCCAAGTCCTTTGTTCACTGGTTAATTGGGTTATTTGGGTTGTTCGTAATTTGAAGTGTGTTTTTTATATATGCTGGTTACTTGACCCTTATTAGATGTCTGACTTGCAAATATATTCTCCCATTCTGTGGGTCTTTTTACTTTATTGCTAGCATCCATCGATGAATAAAAGTCTTACACTTCAATAAAGCCCAAGTTAGATACCTTTTCTCTGTCCGGCCACTAAATATTAGGACTCAGGGTGTAGTTTGGGCTGAGGCCTGGGCTGATGTGGTCCCACTCTAGGGACGCATGAGGGTCTGGAGAACCAATGCCCAGTGTTCCTGGGAGAGGAAGGACACGGGATTGTGGGTTAGCAGGTGACGCTGCCTCATCGCACTCTGGGCAATCAGGGCCCATGGCACAGCTGGTGCTGGTGGCCATTGGGGAGGTGGCTGTGAAGATCCTGCTCCTCTGTGGCTACCTCATCTTCCTCAGGTGAGCACGGACTGCCCCAGGGATCAACGGGAGGTGTGGGCGGGGCAGAGCACAGGATGCTGAATTCCGGAATCTCAATACTCAGGGTCCTTGAACAGTTTAAGAGGACTGGGGCCAGGCAGGAGGCTGGTTTGCTGGTGAGAACTCTACACAGGCCATTTGTAGCCAGGCCTGAGTGGGTCCCAACCATGGGCCAAATGCTGGGGTGGGGAGGTTCCTGCTGTCATCGAGGAGGCCTTGCGGAGCTAGTCCTGCTCTCTCTTCCTCAGTCCCCTCCAGTCCGACAGGGCACAGGGAGGTGAGGCTGCTGCCCTCTGCACCCCGGTCTGGCCTCCAGTGACAGGCCCTGGTCTGTTCCCTCAGCATGAGGTCCCTCAGGAGGAATGCGGCACAGGCAGCAGACACGAGGATTGTATACACTGTCATGAGCTAATCCCTCAGGTGAGTGATGTGGGCATCTCACCCTTCAACATCCCATTGGACACCTCCCCCATGGTGGCCTCCAGGATTGCTCTGCTCAGTATGGCCAAGGCTGAGCTACCTGGCTCCTCCTCAAACTCATTTCTCCTGCTGGGACCCCCATCCCACTGATGGCAAGCAGCCCCATCTCTGTAGCCAGAACCAGGGTGAGGTTCCCCACCTTGACCTCCCTCCCACATACCCCATGAGTCACTCACTATTGTCCCTCCTTCTCCTGAGCACGGCTCATCTCAGTGTCCTTTTCTCTACCCCGGCCCTGGTCATTCCTGTGGCCTCACCTGTTCCCTCCTCCCAGAGTCCACCCCACCCCCTGCCTCCGTCTCTCCCCAGCACAGCCCTCCAGACTGTGCTTCCAGATGCATCCTCGTCCAGCCCCCGCGCAGCGTGAATGGCCGTGTTTCCCCCATTGCTGGACAACGAGGTGCGAATGCCACGGCCAGGACTGGGGCCTCGCAGGGTCTGTCCCCTGCCAGACTGTCCTCCTGATCTCTCCCTTCCCTGCATCTCTCAACATCTCCCCCAACCCCTGGGTCAAGCCCTCCTGTGACTCTGAGGCTTTGCATATGCAGTTCCTCCTCCTGAAACGCCCTTCCCTCCCCACTCCTATCTCTATGTGCCCTGGTCACCCTGCAGGCTCAGTCTTCAGTGTCATCCAGGGGTGTGTGTGTGTGTGTGTGTGTGTGTGTGTAATTCTTGTATGATACAAAGTGGAGGGTGACATTCATTCGTTCATTTATAGACTGTTCTGTTAACTATTACTGATCACCTACTGTGTGCCAGCATTATTGTATATGCGGGGGTTCATCAGTAGACACAGTGTCAAAAATCTCTGTCTTCATAAGCTCTTGTCCTGGAGCCTAGAAGGAGAAGAATAAAATTGAACAAATAAAGAATATTTGACCGTGTTTGATGACAATATACGTTTAGAGAAAAGCAATGCATAAAAAGGTGAGTATGATACACTGGGGACAGGTTCCGTGTCTGACGGTGTGAGGAGGTGATGTCTGGGCACAGAGGTGAGGGCGGTGAGGAGTCAGACTCCGAGTCTGAGTAGGGAAAAGCGTCCCAGGAGGAGGGAAGAGGGAACAGCGAGCGCAGTGCTCAGAGGCAGCGGCAGGCCGGGTCCTGTGGACATGCCAAGGGCCTGTGTCTGAGAGCAGAGGGCGGCAGGAGGAGGGGAGCAGTGGGGAGCACGGGGCTGACACCCAGGACCCCGGAGCCTTTGGGGACAGCAGAGACACGACTGCACTTGCACTGTGACAGGTCCTGCCAACTGCCCTGGTCAGGGAGCCTGGGAAGGCGCCACTGGACCCCCCAGGGGGAGGGATGGCGGCTGAAGCAGGGAGGCGGGGCCGGGCTGAGGATGTGCTTTGGGATATGTTGAAAGTCAAGCCAACATGGTTTTCTAATGGGCGTGGTCAGTGAGGGGACCGAAAGACACGGATGACGCCAGAATCGTCCCCTGAGCACCTGGAAATAAGGAGTTGTGTTCCATGCAGGTCTGCAGAGAGGAGAGATTTGAGGGGTAGTGTTAATTTTGAGGTGTCACTTGATATGCAAATGGGGATGTCAGAAAGACGACTGGATACAGTGTAACACATGTGCATGGGAGCGGGAGCCTGCCAGTCTGGAAAAGACATTGTTAAGACAGCCAAAGAACAAGTTACAGATCGGGAGAAAATATGTGGAAATAGATCTCTGATAAATTACTTGTATCCAGAATATGTCAAGGATTCTCAAAATTAAACAATCAATAAACAACAGCAATAACAAAAAACCAGTTTCATAAAAAAAAAAAAAAAAAAAAAAAAAAAAACAGCCACTCAGCAACCAAAACACAAAACACTTTTAAAAACGGACAAAGGGTGTGTATGACATTTCCAGAAAAATACACAAATGGTTGATAAGGATACAAAAAGACATTCAACATCACCAGTCACTAGGGAAATGCAAATCAAAACCACAATCTCGAACATCATGTTGTATGCCTTTGACACATATAATGAAAAACAACAACAATTAAGAAACAACCGCAGTGAGAAACTACTTCATGCCAATGCTAGCAATTTCGTATAAATATAAACTTACACAAAGCATGTAGCCAAACACCTGACTCCAAGGTATTTTCCAAAGAGAAACAAAAACTTGTGTTCAAACACAGAAACCTCTGTGTACATATTTATAGCAGTTTTATTTCATAGTCACCTAAACTTGGACGTAAAATTAGTGTTCTTCCATTGTTAAATGTGTACAGAATGGGGGTCTATGGAAACAGCAGAATACCAGTCATCAATAAAAAGGAACAAACTATTGATTCATACACTTTATCTCAGGGATGGCCCTCCAAGGCATTATGCCAAGAGAATGAATCAGAATTTCGGCTACATTTTTTAATGATTTCACTTATGTGACATTCTGTAAAAGGCATGTCAGCAGGGATGCAGAAGTGATCAGCATTTTTTCAGAGATTAAGTGTGGAGGGTTGGTTGACCACCAGGAGACAGCAGCGGGGATGTTTTGGGCAACAACACTCCTCAGTGTCCCGACTCTGGGTAGATAGCTGTGTACACCTGTCAAATCACATGGAACTCCATACGATACAGAGTGAAGTTGACAGTACCGAAAATTAAAAAGCACTAAAAATTTTAAAAATACAAAATGCCACTACATTCTCACTAGAAATGATAAAATATAACGACTGACAATACCAAGCGTTGATGAGGTTGTGGAGCTACTAAAATTCTGGGGCATGGCTGGGAAGAGTGGTAAAAAAAATAATGGCGATATGGCATCTCTTTGGTTCTCCTGGAGAGAGTTGGAACCCATTCTATTAAGTGAAGTATCCCAAGAATGGAAAAATAAGCACCACATGTACTCACCAGCAAACTGGTTTCCCTGAGTGCACATTTGGGAATAACACCAATTGGGTATCGGACAGAGGTGGGGGCTGGGGGGAAGGGATGGGTGTATACCTACTTGATGAGTGCGATGCGCACTGCCTGGGGAATGGACACGCTTGAAGTTCTGACTTGGGGGGGATGTGGGTGGGGGGAGGGGATGGGTGCATACCTACATGATGAGCATGATGTGCACTGTCTGGGGAATGGACACACTTGAAGCTCAGACTCGGGGGGGATGGGGAGGCATGGGCAATATATATAACCTGAACTTTTGTACCCCCATAATGAGCTGAAAAAAAAAAACAACACAACACCATGTGGACAACAGGCTGGCAATTCCTACTAACATTAAACATATAGGTAGTCTTTGATCTAAGGATTCCTCTTCTTGTGTATACTCATGAGTATAAAAACACGTCTGTAAAAAAAGACCTGTATCTGCATATCTATAGCAAAAACTGGAAAATCCCAAATGTGTATCAATAGTGAATAAATAGAAGACTATTGTACACCCGTACAATGAAATACTACCTAGCAATAACACATGGGGAACTACAAAAATACCTCCTTTCCATGCTACACGGAAGTGAAGCATTAATGGAAAAGAAGTTTCTATGAACCCGTGATCGTCCTTTTATTTTACCTGAACTTGCTGCCTGGTTCTTATTTTGGACACGGCAGTGAAACTTTGCAAATCAGTGTACTAGACGCCACGGAAAAACTCCATATCCATATTTCTTATAAAACACGACGCTGCCATGACATATGACAACCCCACCAGTGTCCACAGCCCCGAGGCCAGACGGCACGTGTGTGGTGAGGACGTGAGGCTATGGATGGGGAGCAGCTCAGGGGCAGGGACCAGGTCAGCGGTGTCTGTTTTTGTCTCCAGCCGCGCAGACACACAGATGCTCACTATGTGTTTGGAGAATGAATGAATGAATGAATGGCTTCCACCTTCACTGTACCTAGGAACCCTCTTCATGTCTTCCCCCCGGACACTCACACAGACCCTACAGAATCCCATATCACGCAGGGCCAGCTGCCCCACAGGTCTGCATGAGCCTGTGACTCTGGGAACGGCCAGGGGTGAACAGCTCCCGAATGTAAACGGTGGTGCTCAGAACAGCATCTCAGAGTAGGAGGACCTTAGACACTCATGGGTGTCCAATTCCTCAGATGTCCCCAGAGGTCGTAGTCAAGGCTCTGCTGTTAGAGAAAAGCTCCCGAGATGGGACACAGGATGCAGCCTCTGCTCCTTCTCTGCTCCCCTCTGGGCAGGTGTCTGGGATCCCTGGGCCCTGGGTTTCAGTGTGCTCTGCACAGAGGGGGAGAAGCTCGGACCACACATGAGTCTGAGCTTCCTCCTTTGCCAAACTCTGAAGTCTCGCTTCCTCCCCAGCTCTGCGTGGGTCCTGCCACCCTTCCCCTCCACTGTCCTTCCCCTTCTCTGCTCACACAGGGACTGCAAGAACCCTCCGCTCAGAAATGCTGCTGCCGCTGCTGCTGCCCCTGCTGTGGACATGTGAGTGGCCTGGGGGAGAGGGGCGGTGGGGGCTGAGCCCAGCTGACCTTTGTTTCCCCACAGGGGCCCTAGCTCAGGATCCGGGATATCAACTAGAAGTGAAGGAGTCGGTGATGGTGCAGGAGGGTCTGTGCGTCCTCGTGCCTTGCACAGTTCTTTATCCCCAAAAGTACCGCTACAGGATCAACTCTGTTTATGGCTACTGGTTCCGGGAAGGAGCCAAAGAATTCCAGGATGCTCCCGTGGCCACAAACAACCCAGCTCGAAAAGTGCAGGAGGAGACCCAGGGCCGATTCCACCTCCTTGGTGATCTCCAGATTAAGAACTGCTCCCTGAGTATCACAGATGCCCGGAGGAAGGACAATGGGTCATACTTTTTTCGCGTAGAGAGCGGAATAACAAAATGGACTTACAAATCTCCCCAGCTGTCTGTGCATGTGACGGGTACGGCTCGGGCTCTAGGAGCAGCCCACAGGGGGAGGTGGTGGGGGCTGCAGGGCTGGGCTGGGACCCCCGTCCTGGGAGGGGCTGGGGGTGCAGCCTGTCAGGCTCAGGGGAGGAGCTGGACCAGAGCCTGAGCTCCTCTCAGGGCCGCACCTCAGACCTTCCCTCCTGACCCTGCGTGTCCCCCTCTTCTCCCCAGCCCTGACCCACACGCCTGACATCCTCCTCCCGGGGACCCTGGAGTGTGGCCGCCCCACCAACCTGACCTGCTCTGTGTCTTGGGCCTGTGAGCAGGGGACGCCCCCCATCTTCTCCTGGATGTCACCTGCCCCCACCTCCCTGGGCCCCAGGACCACTCGCTCCTCGGTGCTCACTCTCACCCCACGGCCCCAGGACCACGGCACCAACGTCACCTGCCAGGTGAAGTTCCCCGGAGCTGATGTGACCACAGAGAGAACCATCCAGCTCAACGTGTCCTGTGAGAGCTGGGCCAGGACACCCTGGTCCCTGAGGGTGTGGGGATGTGGTGGGGGAGCAGGAGGGCTGGGGCGGGGGAGGCTTGGTGGCTGTGTGCTGGAGGCCTGGCTGAGCAGGAGACCTGGAAGGACACAAGCCCTGTCCCTCGTGCATTTCTATGGCTCCCGGGGCAGGGGAGCAGCGCCTACCCTCATCTCACCCCCGCCCAGCTAGAGAGGGCCATCCTGTCTTAGATGGTCCGCAGAGCCCACCAGTTGGTGTCTCCCTAGAGGACAGCCCAGGTAGGCCTCTGTCAGGCTGTTGCTGGTGTAGGCTCTGTGCTGGGTTTGGTCAAGGCTGGACTTTCAGAGTCAAATGGTTGCAGGACAGGCCTGCAGTTGGACACAGGTAGCCCCATCGAGTCTCTTGGTTAAGGACTTTTGGGGAGTGAGCAGCAACTTCCTGTCTTCACGTCCCACTTAGTGCTCTTCATTCCTCCCTTCACTGCGCAACGTGGGGGCAGTTTGAAATCGACTTTATTTGTTAGAGCAGTTTTAGGTTCACAACATAATTTAGAGGAAGGTAAAGAGAGTTCCCATATTCCCTCTGCCCCAACAAATGTACAGCCTCCCCCATTATCAACACCCCTGCCAGAGTGGGACATTTGTTACCATCAGTGAACCTATATTGACACATCATTGTCACCCGAAGTCCATAGCTGGCATTAGGGTTCACCGTTGGTGTTGTACATTCCTACTCCCATCATTCTACCCAGCATAGGAGCTCAGCCATGTCAGCATTCCACGGGCTTTGACAAATGCATAATGACACGCATCCACCTCAATAGTATCATATACGAATAGTTTCACGGCCCTAAAAATCTCTTTGGGGCATCATTTTATTTAATGTCAATCCCTCAGCCCATGGCTCTGACCTCTGTCCAAAGACCAATGCTGTCTCCACTGCTCTCTTTCCTCTGAGAATGGCATCTTGTCCCCTCGCTGGAGAGGCGGCACCACTGGGGCAGGGATAATTCCCAGGTCCCTCAGTAGTGCTCATCGAATTGTTGCCGTGCGATGCTCGGAGACACATCCCCGGCTCTGGGTGTTGGGATCCCAGGAGGCACAGCCAGGCAGGCCCAGGAGAGCTGCCCAGGTCTGACTGGAAGCTCAGGGAGCCACCTCCCTGCCCACCCCACTCCCAGCCCCTCTGGAGGCACAAAGGACCCGCTTTGACTCTGAGTGACAGGACCAGAGAGGAAACTCAGACACGCTCCCAGGGAAGGAAGGAGGGAGAAGGTCTGTCAGCATCCCGTAGTTCTCTCTCTCCATCTCTCTCTCTCTGAAATGCCAAGGGCGCCCAGAGCTTCATGGTCCTAATGAGGCCAGGTCTGGGGTGTGTGGCAGAGACCCAGGGTGGAGAGGAACCCGGGCCCTGGAAGAAATGAGGTTTGCTGGACAGGATTGTGGGGCTGGACAGGAGGTGCCAGGTAGACTGTGTCCTTCGTCTCATGGGTCTGGAAATGGCTGGGGTCCTATGATGGGTGGAAGGAGCTAAACCCAGGTTCTGAGGCGAGGGGCCCTCCCTTGCTGGAGAGCAGGGGGCACATGGGTGTGTGTCAGGATTGCAGGTCACCCCAAGTCTCTCTTGTCTGCAGGGAAACCTGACACCAGAGCACGAGTGGTTCAGGGGGCCGTCGGGGGCGCTGGTGTCACCCTGCTAGCTCTCTGTCTCTGCCTCGTCTTCTTCACGTGAGCATCGGCTCTGGGTCAGGCGTGGGCCAGAGGTGGAGACGAGGGACCTGGAGTTGGAGGGACCTGAAGGGCTGGGAGGGCCTGGAGCAAGGGCAGGGGGTGCTGGTGTTGAGGATCCAGCCTACAGCTGCAGGGCCGGGCCTGGGTCTGTCCCCAGTCCCAGGTCCCAGACATGCAGGAAGTGAGAGGGGTGGAGACAGGGGGACCTTGTTACAAAGTCTGGTTATGAAGGCTCTTGGGCTAGTCCACGCTCCACCTGCCACAGTCACTCATTCCAGACCAGTAACAGTGACCCCACAGCCTGAGCAAAGCAGGCCCAAAGGCCCTGGTGTCTCCCATCAGGGTGAAGACCCGCAGGAGGAGGGCAGCCAGGCCAGCGGCGTCCAGCAGCGACACCCACCCTGCAGCAGGGCCCCCCTGCCTGGTGAGTGATGGGGCACCCGGCGTCCAGGCTGCCCCGCAGACACCTCCTCGGGTGGCCCACAGTCTTGCCCCGTTCAGCACGCCCCCAGCTGAGCTCGTCACCTTCCCTCCTGTTTTCGTACGATTTAGTACTATGCAGGCAAGGTAAGGCCAACAGAGCAGGAGACCACCACCATTGAAAAGACAGTTTGTGCCTGTGTACCACCAACCCATGCAGGCCACGTGGAGAAGCACCAGGGTCAGACAGAGGGCAGAGGGAGTGAGGGGGCGACGCAGGCAAGAGTCATTACTGCGGTTTTCCTGGAAAGGAATGGGTGAGACAGGTTTGGGATTGGCCCCTTTGAGTAGTTGCAGCAGACCCTGGGGTTTAGGGGCTGTCTCTAGCTGTCTGGTACCTGGCCCTGTGGTGGTTAGAGCAGGAGAATAGTGTGTGCCATGTAAGAGCTCAAGGAAGGACGGGTTGGTGGCGTGGGCTTTGGAGGGATTGGCTTGCACAGGAAAGGTGCACCGTAGGCGAGTCCTCTGCTGTCTCTAGATAGCTGCCGTCCCCGGGAGAGCCAGTCTCTGCAGGGTCAGCAAGGCCCCAGCTGTCAGACCATCAGAAGGGCACAGTTAACGCACCCCTAAATGTGCTCCTTCTGCTGGGTTATGCGTCTGTCTGGTGGCACTCTTGTCCCCATTGCCCAACTTGAGACCTGGCCCCATCTGGCCCAGTCCTCCATCTCTTCCTCCTGTGCCATGTGCCACAAGCGTGTCCGAGCTTCTTCTGAACACAGCTTAACACACCCGCTCCCTCCGAGCCAAGCCCCTTCTACCCTCATCCTGCCGCAGCCCCACCTCCCATCTCCCTCCCCAGCCCGTGAGTGTCCCCTCCCTGACAGGTCATTGTCCCATCACTCCAGAGATGGAATACACTGCTTCTCCACACTGCCGAACTATGAGCACCCAAACGGCTCGGTCTGGCAGTTGGGGCAGGAAATCCAGGGTCACCGTCAATGCTATCTGCCCCCACGCTCCCCTCTCGGCCACCTCGAGCAGAGCAAGCTTTCTGCATCTCAGCGCCAGTGCTCAGCCGGCCCCAGTGCCCACATGCCTACGTCCACCTGCCCCACCCTGCTCGTCCTTCGAGCAATGACTTCCATTAATGTACTTAACTGTCACTACGGTGCACACCACTGTGAGCGTTTGGAACACAGGCTCAGCAGTCACCCACTCCTTCTGCTAATGTCTATCTGCTCCCACTTGTCAACTATTCTAGGTGCTTGTGCGATTTATGTATTTTTAAGAACACATATTTTACAAATGTAAAACATCCCAGCTATCAAGATCTTACCTTTATTGGGGTGTGGGATGTAAATGATGAACAAGTAAGTCGTGCAAATACACAGGCAACAGGCGGGAAGTGAGTGCTATGGCAGGATATGAAGTGGGAGAACAGGAGGGAAACCGGGGGCTGCAGGGGGCCCTTTGAGCAAACATCTTCCAGAAAAGAAAGAGCACAATGTGAGAGCCGGGAGAGTCACTGAGGACTCCAAACGCAGGGCAGCGCACACCAGGGCTCTCAGACCGGAGCACATCTGACACGTGAAAGAAACAGAGCTCAGGACAGTGCGGTTAGAGCAGAGTTGTGTTGGGGGTGGGGACTGAGTGATGGTGGGTAGGAAACGAACTTGGAGAGACTGGAGGCTGCAAATATTGCAGGGTCCTGCAGGCCACCATGGTTATTTACACATTTTAAACAAAAGAGTGACATGAACTGGTACTCATTTTAATGCTACAGGGAGAGAGGGCATGTTGTAAGAAGTGTAGAAGAGCACAGATCAGGTAGAAGGACACACAGAGATCCAAGAGATGACAGACTTAGTCCTGGGCAGGTACGATGAATCTCACGTGGAGAACTTGGGCTCTGGATACATCTAGAAGATGAAGCCAACAGTATTTGCTAATGAAGTGACAGTGCATGGGAGGAATGAGCAAAGATGGCTCATGCCTTCTGCTTTGTGGGTATCACAGAGGTCAAAGGTGGCTCCACAGATGTCCTGGGATGTCACGGATGTTCATGGATGTCCAAGATGACTCCATAGATGTCATAGACACCAAAAATGATGTTAATGTGGTTGCCCAAAATTCAAACTTAAGGAACCAAATTGTCAATGACTACAATTGTCAACCCTGCAGTAGGAGCATAGTTTGAAGAGTGGATCAATCATCATTTTGGTTACTGTAAATTTGAAGGTGTTAGCAGACATCCAAATGTAGATGGCAAAAATCTGGAGTTCAGGAGAGGGGTTTATGTAGGAGACCCCTTGATGTGGGGGCACTGAACTTCAAGGTCTGATGGTGGATGAACCCACACAGAAGAGATGGGGTCCACAGACAAAGCCTTGGGACCTCCCAGCATTTAGTGTCAGGGAGATAAGTTGGAAACAGCAGGAAGCCTGAGGAGTGGCATGGAGGAGGAAGGAATGACCAGGAGGGTGCAGGGTCGGGTCCTAGTGGCCAAGGGGAGAAGGGGCTTCAGGAAGCAGAAACTGGTCATTTGTTTCAAGTGCTGATTTGTTCAGTAAGATAGGATCTGAGAAATGGCCGTCTGAACTCAACCAAGTGGTATTACAGCTGATCTTGTCAAAAGCAGTTCTGTTTGCCTGGTGGGGGAAGATCTCTTGATTAGAGAGGGTTCAAGAGAGAATGGGAGGAGAGGCTGTGGAAACTGTGATGGCCAAGGACTCCTTTGACAAATGTTGCAGTGACTCCAAAGCCAATAAAGGGCCTTCAACAGGAACTGGTTGAACTCTACACCTTTGCTGGTTCAGGTAGCATCTGACACTATGTACGATGACACCACATGGGCCTATTTCCATAGGGCGTCTCACCTCTCGTGGTGACTGTGTTCCCACGGCTTCCCCACCACACTGTGAGCTCCACAGGACAAGGTTGGGTCTGATAAGACCTCCATTTTTCTACTCTGTCCCGTTCATCTGCACAGCGTCACAATTTGCAGTTGCATGTTTATTACCAGTCTGCTTCTGTCTTCATCTCCTTCAGTGCTGGAGGTCACAGGGCCCACTTCTGCTTTGCTCCCTGCCTGTGGACCCAGTTCCCAGCCCATAGGAGGCCTCAGAGAGCTCTGAGGTTGAGTTCAATAAATGTGCTAGCTTGGGAAGTACCTCACTTCCCTGAGACTTCATTTCTCTGTCTGTAAAATGAGTAAAATAATAGTGTTTTCCACATAGGTCTGTGGGAGTGTTCAGGAGAATTAGAAATCAATCAATAAGTGCTCTATGTGTTCATTAATTGAATGAGTGGGATCATAAGAAATGTTTGATGAAAGAATAGAAAAGTAAATAAATGTCCTCCCGGAATCAAACTCACTTCATGGACCCTCTCTGTTTTCTCCCGGTTGCCCTCCCCACTGCCCTTCTCTGGCCCCCTTCTCTCCTCTCCGCACAGGAACACCAGATGACGTCCAAGTGCCCTGGCCCCACTGACGCAGCAAGCTCTGTGGGGGCCACCTCCACCGTGGGGATGGAGGAGGAGCTGTGTTATGCCTCCCTAAGCTTCCCCAGGACGAATCCTTCGGAGGGCACCTCCAGCTACTACTCAGAGATCAGGACCCAGTGAGGCTGTGACAGGAGCATTGGTCTCAGCCAGAAGGTCCACATCCTCTATGGGAAGGGAGACCAAAGGCTGACTCTTGGAGATTTAACACCCTACGTGAGATAACTTTATAGACTGTATGTGAGTTACGTGTTATATTGACATTATCTTAGACTTTGTAATCAGAGAGACTTGGGAACAAACCTGTGCTTTCTCATTTGCCAAGAGCATGACATCGGGTGAGCTACTTTACTCTCTGTGTCTCAATTTCCTGCTCTGTAAAATGGGTGAACGACGTCCTATCTCACAGGGCTGCTGTGAGGATGAAATAGAGGTACACATGGAAAACACCAGTCCTGGTGCGTAGTGAGAGTTTCCTGCCTACTGGTTACTTCTCCCTCGGCCAGAAAGGAGTGAGTGACATTTGGTTCAGAGGCTCAGCATGGACAGTCACATAAACTGTTCCAGCAACATGTCAGTGTCACTGGCTACTCAAAACCCCACCATTGATCACGTCCCGGACTTGCCCTCCAATATCACCACTTTCCACTTACCTTTCGATACTACCTGTTTCCTACTAGAATTTCTGCTTCCTTTATGTCCTGCTACAGGTAAAAATCACATAACAGCATTTTGGGAATTTTCTAAAACTCAGAGCTGACCATAGTCAAAATACTGCCCTAATTCCCGAACCCAGAGAATAATTTTCAAGCTTCTCAACATGAGATTCTAAGTCAGAGAAGGGCAAATCTTATTTGTAAAGGGCCAGAGAGTAAATATTTTAGGCTTTGCAAGACATAGGGTCTGTTGCAACTATTCTACTCTGCTGTTGCAGTGCAAAAGCAGCCATAGACAATGTGCAAATGAGTTAATTATATGGCTGTTTTCCAACAAAATGTTATGTACAAAAACAGGCAGCCCACAGGCTGTGGTGTGCTGACCTCTGTTCTAGGTGGTCTGAATCTCACCCTGTCTCCTCCTCCGTGGCCACATCTGACCCTCAAGCCATTCTCTGTGGACCCCGTTCTGATGCTCCCCTCCCTGTCCGTGTAGCCACGTCCCCCTCCAGGAAGGCTCATCACCAGGTCCTCATGGGGCTAACACCTTCTCAGCCTTCAAAATGAGCTCCAAAGTGGATGTCTGGGTTCAGATGGCAGAGGGACTTATGGGCTCATAATATTCCTGCTAAAACTCTAATCAAATAATGAAAACCAGTTTAAGCAGCAACAGCCCCAAATTCACCAACAGCACCCAAGCCACAACCAAAGTGAAAGCATTATGTCATAAGCTCAAAATGCCTTTAAATAAACACATGGAAGATTCTGGTGTTGCTTAAAAAAATGCCTGATGCCTAAACCCCACTTCCTTATCCACAGAAAAAACAGTTGAGTAAGACTTCCATCTATGACAATGGCAGGTGGCTGATATGGATCAGCCTGCCCCATAAGACATAAGACGTTGACCGTTAGACCTCTGATCCAGACAGGGTGGCATCGGCCCATTTTTTCCCCTGCCGCTTTCCTCTAAACACAACCATAAGCCCTATAAATGGTCCCGGAGACAATCACAGGAGAGCTCTGGACAGTGGTTAGAAGGAGGAGAGCTGGCTTCAGACCCCATGACTAGAGGAACAACACAGAGGCCATCATCATGTCTCCCCCCACCCCCCACCCACCCATCTGAGGAAGGACACCCAGACCCACCGCTTCCCAGCCCCTGACTCAGCAACAGAGGGCAGGTGGCCTCATTAGGCTCGTTCCTGTCCGGGGTGAATGGGGACCCGCTCTGACAGCATCAGTGAGTCTCACACCACTGGAAGGGGGAGAGTTGGAGCCAGAAATAAGTGGCCATGAAGCGCTGTCCTTGCCTTTCAGGCCTGGCACTGTCCTCTTCTGCACACTGAAGCCAGTGCACAGAGCTGGAGAAAGGGACCCAGTCACAGTGTCTAGATTCCTGACCCTCAGTCTGCTCCTCTGTCAGACACGAAGTCTAGCCCCTCACTTTCAGAGCTTATTTTTATTCTTGCGTGAGGCTGTTACGAAGCAAGACAGGCACAGAAGCAGTACAACGACCAGCAAACAGAGAGGTTTAGCAAGCACATCCTCCTTCCTTGTGGCTCAGCCAGGTGGGGCAGACAGGCAGTGTCCACAGGAGGGACATTGCCTATGAGTTGACAAGAGGAGGGAGAAAAGGAGCTGGAGAGAGAGCCCAGCACCACGCACTGCTGTTGTCTGTTCCCGCCCTGACACCACCCATCCCTCTCCTTCCCGCTGGCCTGAACACGTCCCAGCCTTTGCCCTCCTGGGCTAGCACCGGGACCAGGAGCCTCTGAGGTCAAGCCCTCCTGCAGAGCTGGCAGGTACTTGAGCTCACATGACATACGGTGACAGCTCCCCTGCCCGGGCCTTCCCAGGGGCCAGAGTGTGTCCTGGTGGGTGGAGCATCTTCCCTGGGGGGTGGGGCAGAGCCTGGATCAGACTCCAGTGTAGATGCAGCAGGAGCCCAGGAAAGGGTCTAGTGACATCCCAGATCAGGGCAGCTGGTCAGAGGTGTCTAAGACCCTCCAGGGAGTGTGTCCATCCTCACACTTGGGCTCCTCACCTCCTGTGGGTATTAACTAGGGATCAGGGCAGTTCCGGGGGAAGGACAGGAAACATGGGCATCCCCAGTAACTATTTGGGACTAACAAAGCTGGTTTGGAACATCATTAGTAAGAAATCATTAATCACTCAAAGAGGGGTCCTCATGGCATTTCACAGCTATTGCAAGACCTGGGGAGAAATAAGATTTCCTTTTAATGTAGCTGTCCTGCTACAATAACTTCAAGGCTGCTATTTTTCTTTCTCCATCTGAGTTGATTTGCACTTTTTGAGCCTGGAACACATTTTTTCTCTTTCTATGTTTTCTCACAGTTCTGTCTGGAGCCTTCCGGTCTCTCGCTCTGTGATCTCGACCCCTCCAAGGCTCCCACCCCAATTTCTGCCCAGACACGTTCTGCAGTTCCTTTCTAGCCCAGGCTGTTTAAGCCCCACAGTCACACAGTGGCAAGAAGTCTGGGTCCTGTCGATAGGGCTCTGAGACCTAGAAACAGGAACCTCATGCCCCCCAGCGTGCCCCTAGGTGTGCCTTTCTTTCTGGTCCTCACCCTGCTCAGGGGCACCCACCTGGGGACTGGCTTCCTCCTCACCTGTGGCTCTCCAGGACCTACTACACCAGGTGATCAGCCCTCTCCCCAAGGTAACCCCTTATCTAAGTCCTCCAAACCCTAGAACAGGGCTCACCAGCTGATGTGCCCAGAGCCAGCCTTTCCAGGCCTGACAGCTCTACTGGATTTCCTGGCAGGGCTGGAGGTTTCCAGAAAAGGAAGGAGGAGAACAATTGGAGTTCCTTTCCTGCTCAGGACAGAAGAAGATCCTGGACATGGGAGCCCAATGGGAAGGGCCAGATGGGGACAACATGGTGATTATCTCCCAAACCTCTCTCCCCACTCCTAACCCACCTCCTCATGCCAGAGAGGCACTTTGCTGATTTGGCCCTGCCTCTACACAGAAAAGCAAACTTCTACTCATCTCTCAGGGTTGGTCTCCAAAACTATTTCCTCTGGTTGTGCACGCACAAATGCAGGGAAAGGAAAGGCCGACCTAGGTATATAGTTTTTTCTTTACCAAAATTAAAGCAGTACTTCATGCAAGATCCTGCTACTTGTGTATATACCTTTCTGAAGATTTGGTAAGCCTGCCCATCAACACATATTTATCACCTGCTGTGTGCGAAGCAAGTCCAAAGTGCTTGGGACAGATGCACCTGGGACTCACTTTCCAAGGTAGAGACTTCAATACACAGTTAAGGAAACTTCTCCGCTTACCTGTTCCCTGCCCACCTCCAGTCTGCTCTCCACAGAGGAGACAGAGGGAATTTTAAACACCCAGTGGTGTTACTTTCCTGCTGCCTTCAGGGGCTCCCAGTTGCCCAAAGGGAAACAGGCAAAATCCTTACGATGAGCCCAAGACGTTACAAGGTCCCTCTGACTTGGCGCACGAGTGGAGGGGCCTGTTTCTAGGGCCTTGAACATAGCACACGCCACACGGCAAATGCACACAGAGAGGCGAACACAAATTTCTTCATTGTATTCTATTAAAGGATACTTTTCCCAACAAGGGTAAAAGCATGACTCTCATGCAAATATAAAATTAGCACATTAAGCATTTTAACGCATGGGCGCCAAGCTCCACCTGCCTCGCTGATTGGCTACGGAATGAATAGCCCTGTGCAGCCGCTGATGAGCTGCGGTGTAGACGTCCGCAACGCTGGAGGCAAAGGGTGAGACCCAGCGTGACTGTCCTGCGCCCTCGCGCCGCGCTCCCTGCGCCCCAGACTGAAGACCGCTGGCTGCGCAGGACCGTGCCCAGCCTTGGACCGAGAGGCAGCCACAGGTCGGTCAGGCCGCCAGCCGGGCTCTCAGGCCTGTGAGGCCCCCGAGAGCCCCTTGGTTTTGGACAGAGACCAATTCTGGATCAGCCAGATGGGGAGACTAAGGACTAGGTAGTCAGGTCGCCAGGAGCCCTTTGTGAGTTCATCAGCCTGTCACTGCCACGCTGGTCACCCGGCCAGCCCACAGGGCAGCCAGTGGGTCTTCGGGCCACCAATAACAATCTGTCGGTTAACGATCAGGTGAGTGTCCTTATGAGTCAACGGTTTATCACCTTGTAAATCAGTTAATCAGATACTCCACCCCTTCATAGCCTGCCCTGTTCATCGGTTAACTAGGCTCCCACTAAGTCTCTTAGTCAGTGCCCCGGTAACGCACTCAGGCCTTAGTCACACGGTTATCCCATGTGTGCCAGTTAATCAGTTTAACAGTTAGTCGTCATCAGTTTCCCTAGAAAATCCGTTTTTCCGTTAGGATAAGTAGGTCAGTCATTCCTAAGCCAGTCCTTCCGTTAGAAAATCGGGAACACCTTTGTATCACTTACACTCTGCTACGGAAATGCACACGTGGAAGGTAAAACTGAGTGATGGTCCAAGAAAATTGCAAGTGGGTGCATGAGGAGGCGTCCCATGTATGTTCTAAAGCCTGGCAGAGAGGAGCTAGAAGAAATGAGAATTTTATAGCTAGACTGATCTGTACATCTCCAGCAATAAACCCACTCATGTTACAGATGAGTAGTTAAAAGGAAAACCAGAGAGGGGGAAATAGTTGACCAAGATTATTCTGTGATTTACTGTTAAAGCCTGGGCCAGGACCCAGGCGGGGCTCATTCCAACATCCAACATGAGGTTTTAAATTGGAGAAGGGGCAGTTAAAAATGGCAGTGTGAAAAGAAAGTGGTTATGCAGCATGAAGGAGAGAAGTGCTTCATGACCTGGTGGTCTGGGCAGCATCTTTGTTATGTGAGAAGGAAAAAGGGCAATCAGTGTTGACATTTGGAGGTTAAGGGTTAGGGTTAGGGTTAGGCCTATGTGCATTAGCCATCATGATTCATCATCACGGAGTAGAAGAATAAATACAAGAAATCATATAAAGGACGTGTTGGTAAGAACACAGTTTTTCACTCTGCTAGGAACACACTGGTTGTTCTGCAGCCATGGTAACAAGTGGCTACCCAGACAGACTTAAACCCATTTAGTGGATCCGGGACCACTTGCCTCGGTGAACGTGCTCTCAAGGCGACCCATGGCCGCCCCTTGCTCCTGACGCTCAGCCAGTCGGGGAGCGATTCACTCCGATGAAGACACCTGTGAGGGCCGATCAGCCTAACTGGAGTAACTCCAGGTTCACGTACACCTTACAGATTCAATCCCTGAACCCCACACTCCTCCACATCCCTACCTGCAAAGATCAGAAGTGTGCTCTGCTCAGAGACTGGTAGACCAGCGAGGGAACAGCGCAGGTTCCCCCTACATGCCAGAAACGCTGTGCCAGCCAGAGTGCTCAGCAGAGCTGTTACAAAGTAGACTAGCAGCTACCAAGACAACTACTGGCCCTGGGCGGGGAAGTGCTCAGGAGTTTGTCTTGAAGTGGCCGGCTCAGACCAGCTCTGGCTGCTTTAAAACTGCTTTGGCCGTCCTGTCGTGCCCTTTACCACATTGTAACACTAAAATCCCCACCTAGTGGAAAGCTAATGTCATTGCCATGACTTGGGTTGTGTGAGGTACAGGATGGCAATGCTCGCTGGTGAGTGTGATTCATTGTAAACAAGCAAGGATACAATGTATGTAAAAGCCCTGAGTCACTCAGCAAGTGCCCTTGTAGGTGACACCTCTATATAAACTCATCTAACTCGTCAAGCTGGACTTGTTTGAGTCATTCTTTCGTCTCTCCACTCCCTCTCAGTTTGGGGGGTGGTTTTTCTATACTGTCCTGGGATTTTCCCAAAACAACTAGCCCTTTATTACACTAAATAAATTCAGCTTTGTGTTTATAGTTGAGATATTGAATGACAGTCACACCATCCTTTGATATTTTAGGTGGGTGCTTTAAAACCAGCAAGAGTGTTCTCCAAATTTAGGGGCCCTCCCAACCTCTTTGATCATAAATTGCATCCCCACTAGTCAGGAAGACCACTTGATCCTTTTTCCAGATGCGCTCAGTGTTTATTTTACCTGATTCTCTATGCTCTGAGGTAGGACAGATATGTCACAGAAACTGAGGTCCTGTGTCTTGAAGGTCACGCAAGCCTTCGAATGCAGTAACCCAGTTATACTGGACACAGTATCATCACTACCACTGGGGGCTTGGAGAGAATCAGGACTCATTCTCCGTCTCTGAGAAGGAACTCTCAGAGCCTGCCCCGAGAAGGCAGCTTTTAAAGTTCCTCCATCAGAATGGGTGTGGGTGGGGAAGGTTTTCGTATCTTCAGTTTTTCCACCAATACCGGTTAGTGTTGTCAAAATCGTACCAATTACCATCAATCACGAGTTGGGGCTTGAGTAGCTGCAACTCCTCCAGCATCTTTTGAACTTGCACAGGAAACTGGAACTTCCACAGCCTGGGGAGGGAGGAAGACGGCACGTTACTCCGCGACTTTGCTTTGGACTCCTCTCTCTTCCTCTATGTTCCTGGAGACCCCGTCGAGGATCTCAAACCCTTTCTTATACTTTTACGGGGCAGCAGTACCTTCCCCATACCATAAAAGTAAATCCCTACATGAAAAGGCACTCTCAGATGTGGCAGACACCCCACTGAGCTTTTATAGGCATTTGCGCCTCACAACAATCTCAGCAGGTGTGCGAGATTACTCAGTCCGCCCATGAATTCCTTCTCGAGAGTCGACTTCATTCCGGGTCCTGTTACCGGGTTTGGAGGTACAGTAGGTCCTTACTTAACACTGTTGATCTGTCCTTGGGAACTGTGACTTTAAGCAAAACGACATACAGCAGGTTGTCCAATAGTGTTGTTTCCTTAGAGTTGTTTGGTCATGAGGGAAATAAATCAGTTTTGTTATACGTGGTTTTGCTTAAAATTGCAGTTTCCAAGAACCTATCCACGATGTGAAGGGAGGGCTTACTGTATAGCGACAGACGAGGAGGCAAAGTCCCCACCTTCACCAAGCTTATGTTCTAGAAGAGGAGAAAGAAACCGGTATTTAAATAGATACACAGGATCATATTCACTTTGCAGATGGGGAAACAGGCCCATTAAATGTCAGTTAGGAAAACCCAGGACTGATTCTGCCGTACTTCGGCTTCTAAGTCTGTGGTTACCGCCTGACCCTGCCAAAGGCCACGCTGCCTAGGAGCCGCTGTTGCAAATATGCCCTTTGAAGACAGCGTTCTGCCTTTTCAGCCCAGCTGGTCACTGTAACAGATCTTTGACCGTGTCACGATCTCCAAATCCATTAAGCCACGTTTCCCAGTCCATCTCCCCTTTCCCACCCTCGCTTTCCTCCTGCCCCTCTCGGACCCCAGAGTCCACCACAACCACGCTGGGGTCCTTCTTGGCTATACCCACATGCCGAAACTTGAACCCTGGATGAACCCGACCGCCGCAAGCTGACCACACTGGACAAAACAGTTACTCAACTGAAAAAACTGCTATTGACATAAATGTACCACGAGCAACCTCAAACGGGCTGTTGATGCTGCCAGCCTTCTATTTCCCTGGCCACATTTTATAATAATTCCTCCAGTTATAACTACACTTTTTTGCTCTTGAGGGCACCCTTAACTTGTATTTTAACTAGGAATATGAGGTACTAAATGACAAATACTTTGTCTACCCTGTAATGTAGAAACCAGTCAAGGAACCATTTTCTCATGAAGGAAACCCCTATTCTTTTTTTATTATTATTATTTTTTTAATAAGAGGTAAGGAAGGGTGGGGAGCTCGGAAACCCCTATTCTTAAAGGACAGTCCTGATTCACTTCCTGTGAACTCCGCCAGCCCAGAGCTGTTCAACACGGTGGCCCCGACCTCTCATCCAGCAGACCTTGCCCCTCAGCACTGGGCACATTCTGACACCGTCTTAATAAAAGCCTCTTGACTTGAGCCTCCACCACCCTCCAGCCCTACCCAGTCCCTTCTCTCTCCTCCTGTGCAAAACTTTTCTCAAATAGCTCACGCACGACATTTCAACGTCCTCTTGCATTCTTCAGTCCGCCCAAGCCTGACTTCTGCTCCTCACCGCTCTACTAGGACCACGCCATGAGGTCACTGAGCCCCGAGTTACCGCGGTCAACAGATCCCCTTCTCATCTCATGTCACCTCTCAGCAGCAGCAGACACGGTGGCTCATTGTCTTCTCTTAGCCTGCGATGCCACATTCCACTGGCTCTCTCCCTTGAGCCCTGCTACTCCTTGCCCTGCCGCTGGCTTCTCCTTCTCATCTCCCGATGACAAGAGACGGCACTGTAGTGTTTAGCATGTTCTAGGTACCGCCTAAACTGCTCCATGTGTCAACTTGTTACGTTCTCATGACCACCCTAGGAGACGTGCCCCATAGCACAGATAATAAAGTAGAGAACAGAATAAGAAAGTAAGACAAGACCCCCAGCCGCCCAGTGAGGGTCCAGAGCTGACCACTGTCTTACGTGGCCCCTCAACTCTGAACTTCCAGGGGTTCAGTCAGTCTCACCAATAATCCCTTCCTAGGGATCGTGACCAACAGCTTTAAAAAAGCCTGTCCCCTTATACCAATGGCTCCGAAAATTATATCTCTAGCTTGGCCCCCCTGAACAGAGCTATATACACGAGGAGTTATATCTTAGCCACTTAAAAACCTCTTCTTGGATGAGTAAACATCTCATAGTTTTCCAAAATTCACTTTTGAGCCCTATAAAGCCTAACATCTGCCTCTTCTGCATCTTCCATTTCAGCAACTGGCACCTCCATCCTCCACCTGCTCACATCAGACACCCATGTGCGGTCTCCTGACTCTCACCACTGGCTGGACCACCGCACCCAACCTGCCCAGTCCCGCCTGTCACCCTTCCCTTTCCACAGCTGCCGCCACTGTCCTCAGCTCAGGCTAGCACCACCCCTCCCCTGGGTTATGGGGACAGCATCTTCACAGGTCCACCTGCTTTTAATCCTGCAGGTCATTCTCTACCAGGTAGCCAGAGTCAGCTCTTAGTAACTAAACCACCTCCTCTACGCTGCTGGTTAAACTGTGCCGGCCACTTCCAACCACACTGTGGGTTTTACTGTAGCCCTGGCCCACAGGTGTCACCAGCCCCTGCCTACCTCTCCTTGACCTCCTCGATCCTGCAACTTGGTTCCAGACACACTGTCCCAGGGCAAGAAACCAAAGGGAAAATTCATCTCAGCTCTTTATTCATAGACGGTTAAACCCCCAGATATCGAAGTCTCCACTTCAAATGCCCTGTCTTCCAAGGAGCCATTCCTAAAACCTCCAGACCACACAGGCTTGCTGTTCTATGTTCCCAAACCATACCCTGCACTTTCCCTTCATAGCCTTAGTCTCCGTATAAATTGAAGTGTGTCTAAATCCTTTGCTAGATCATACTTTCCGTGAGATTGTTTTTGTCACTGCCTCCCCGGGACCTGGCTTGTGGATCAAAAGAATCTTGGAGGGTGACAGTTGCCTACATATTAACACAACTTTGTGGGACATCACTTGCGTCCCTCTGAGGGCGCACCCTGTACCAAGGGGGAAGGAGAAGAGGAAGAGCAAATACTCTCATTTCTCTCGGTCACTGGGACGGCTTCCTCCCGTACCCAGGACTAGTGAGGGGCAGAGCTTGGCTCTGAACCAGGCACATACCCCACGGCCCTGCTGTACCACCGTCTACTCCACTCATAAACAGAAGTCGGCTCAGATTGGAAGATGGTGCTAGAGAATCTGATATCTATAGTCTTTAGGGGGTGAGGGGTATTGAGGGGAAAGAAAATCACCTGCTTCTTAGAAGGCAGAATATGGGCATCTGTGGTAAACATTAGGCTATGTTACTGAGGTGAAATTCGCATCATGCAAACTGAACCATTTTAAAGTGAACAGTTCAATGGCATTTCTCACGTTCACTACGTGTTGTACAACCACCACCTCTATCTAGTTCCCAAACATTCTCATCTTCCCACAAAGAAATCCGCACCCATTAAACGGCTGTTTTTGACTCCCCTTCCCCACTCTCCAGCCCCCCTATGGATTGGCCTACTCTGGATGTTTCATAGAAATGGAATCATACAACGTGTAACCTCTGTGCCTCGTCCATCCACACTGCAGCCTGTGTCAGTACTTGGCCCCTTTTCATGGCTGAGTAGCGTGCCCTCGTATGAACAGACCACACTTTGTCCATTCATTCATCCCCCTGCGATGGAAGTGTAGCCTGTTTTCAGTTTTTGGCTATTGTGAGTAGCACTTCTGTGAACCCATACACATTTGTACCTGACTGTCTCTTTACAATTGTTTTGGGTATCTACGTAAGTGTGGGATTGCTAGGTTATATGGAGATTGTCTCATCAACCTCGTCTTTTGTCACTACTCCTTCTCTCACTCCAGGCCTGCTGCTCTGGGAGTCTCTGCCCTTGAATCTCTCAGCCAGAAAAGGGCGTGCCTCATCTTCATGCAGCTGCCTTTGCTCTTGAGGACTCAAATCAAATACCTGCTTCTTAGTGAGAACTTCTGACCACGCAATCTAAATTCATCCTGTATTGATCACTCCCTCATACTATTTAGTTTCTTTCTTAGTACTTACCACCTGTAGTCATCCTAAACATAAGTTTTTAATTATGATAAAATATATAACATAAAATTGACTATCTTAACCATTTTTTTTGAGACAGGGTCTCTTTTTATCTCCCAGGCTGGTGATCATAGCTCACTGTAACTTTGAATTGCTGGGCTCAAGGGTACCGTCCTCTCTCAGCCTCCTGAGTAGCTGGGACTACAGGCACACCTGGCCAATTTTTTAATTTTTTATAGAGACAGGGTCTTGCTATGTTGCCCAGCATGGTCTATGAACTCCTGGGCTCAAGCGATCCTCCCGCCTTGGCCTCCCAAAGTGTTGAGATTACAGGCATGAGCCATCATACCTGGCCATTAACCATTTTTAAGTGCATAGTTCAGTGGTGTTAATTACAGTCACGCTGCTGTACAGCCATCACCACCATCCATCTTCAGAGCTCCTTTCATCTGTGAAACTAAAACTCTGTACCCATTAAACACTTCCCCAACCCCTCCCCCCATCCCCTGGAAACTACCACTCTACTGTCTGTCTCTATGAATTTGACTATTCTAGGTACCTCATATACACATGGAATCATACAGTATATGCCTTTTTATGACTGGCTTATTTCACTTGGCATAATGACCCTAAAAGATCATATATATTGTAGCATGTGTCCGAATTTCCTTTCTTTTTATGGCTGAATACAATTCCATTATAGGCATATGCTACATTCTATTTATCCATTTGTCCATGAACACCTGGTTACTTTCACTTCTTGTCTCTCCGCCCTCCCCAGCCCACCCAAACAAGCAAGCTCCATGACATCAGGCACCCTACCTCCATCTCCCAAATCCTGGTCTCTCCGGCATCCAGCAGTGTTCAGAGCATAGTGGGCACTCATCGGTTGCACAAAGATCTGGTTGCAAAGCCACACTCTCAACTGCTCCCATAAACCGCTTCTCCACCAACTAACACGACCATAAGAGAAGGTTTGTATCTCCAAGGACAGTTGCCTGGGACTTACCCAATTACCCGTAGCTTACAGATGGGATGTGCAAAGGTTGAGCACAGCTTCACCATTCCTTCGGGACTGAAGTTGTTCTGCGCCAAGTTCAGACAGGTCAGGCTCTGGTTGCAGGAGAGGGTGGAGGAGAGAATGTCGCAGCAATTGGAGGTCAATCCACATGCCTGCAACCTGCAGGGTCAGGACACCCAGGAAATAAGCCCAAAGAGCAACGATGGTGCCTTCATTCGACCCAAAGGAATTTCACCTTGATGTTTAAAAAAATAAAGTGGGGGGCTCTATCCCCAGAGTTTCTGGTTTAGTAATTCCCAGGGAAGGACTCAAATATTTGCATTCCCAATGCATTCCCAGGTGACACCACTGCTCTTGGTTCTCACTTTGAGAGCTGGATGAGACTCAAACTATAGTTGTGGAAAGAATGAAAGATGAAGGCCAAGAATGCTTGTTTTTTTTTGTTTTTTGTTTTTTTTTTTTTTGAGACAGAGTCTCACTCTGTTGCCCAGGCTAGAGTGAGTGCCGTGGCGTCAGCCTAGCTCACAGCAACCTCAAACTCCTGAGCTCAAGCGATCCTCCTGTCTCAGCCTCCCAAGTAGCTGGGACTACAGGCATGCACCACCATGCCCGGCTAATTTTTTCTATATATATTTTTAGCTGTCCATATAATTTCTTTCTATTTTTAGTAGAGATGGGGTCTCGCTCTTGCTCAGGCTGGTCTCGAACTCCTGAGCTCAAACGATCCGCCCACCTCGGCCTCCCAGAGTGCTAGGATTACAGGCGTGAGCCACCACGCCCGGCCCAAGAATGCTTGTAACAAAGGAATGTAACAAGGAACGTGGGGAAAGACTTGCTGAGAAAGTGAGATTGTTTCTCAAACTCAAAGCCAAGGAGAAGTAGGCTAGGAGAAGGGAGGATGTATCACTGTACGCACTGACATGAGAAACTGCCCACACCAGGCTGTGGAAGGAGAGGATGGCGCATCCGAGAAACAGAAAGCCGACCGGACGGCCGGAGCACAGTCCGAGACAGTGGTAGGGAGCGAGGTTGGACGTTTTAGGCCGTATTAAGGATTTAGGGTTTTATCTGAAGAGCAACAGAAAGCCAAGGAACATCATGACATGCAATAATGGTATCGTAGAGGAGTGTTCTGCTATTTTTGGAGATGTGTGTGGAGATACTTTTGGAGAAGCATGTCAAAAATACATAACTTGCTATGAAATAGTTCGCCAGAGAGAAAAAACACTGATGATTATGCAAACTAGGTGGTGGATGTATAGGGTTTCAGTGTGTTCATTGTTCAGGACTGTGCATTTTGCAATTCTCACAAAAGAGTAAGAAGCTAGTGAGATGCACTCAAGTTGTTTCAGCCACCTATAGCTAGATGGTGCGATGGGATCCAATGCAGGCTTACTTTCTTTTTGGCTTTGCTTCTAAAATAACATCTAAGCATTTATAAAGACAGAAAATATCCAGTAGGGAGGGCTGAGGATCTAGGCAAGGGGCAGGTAAACCAGTGATGGTATAAGGTGCTGCGTAGACAGGGGACTGTGAGATCCCCAGTGGGGGTGAAATCAATTACCGAGGGGACGCTTTCTTCCTTGATACAGAAGGAGGGGCATGCGGCGCAGAGAATAGTTGGTTTCTTGACAGAAAGTGTAGGGCTTTCCTAGTAAATGGCTTCAGATTTATTCAAAGGGGTAGGGTCATTCGGTAAGTACCAGGAAGAACAAGGTGGGCCCCAAATGTCTCCAGGCGATGCAGCTGGTTTGAAATCATTGTTTCAGGGAGTGGGGAAACAAGTGGAGCAGAAAAACGTAACACTGGGGAAACAGACTTACATCAGTGACAACCAACCGCATGTGACCAACCCACACTTGTAGTTTTTTTGCTCCTGCCACTCTCAGCGACCTCTGAGGGGGTGGAGGAACTGGATTCACTGGAGCTTGGAAGATTTGTACGTGGACACACTCAGGCATGAAAGCTGAGAGACAGCACTTATAAGACTGACAAAGATAACAGAACATGGAAGTAAAAGCAACAGAACAGAAGCTAGGGATGGGACATGATTGCACAGAGAGACATCGAGGGGACAAAGAAAGTGGCAAGGAGCTTGAACGATGTGTGACTTAGAGAAGGAAATGGGTCCTCAGATCAAGCCCTTTGCCCAACAAAATAGGAATATGACCTTCCCTGGCATCTCGGAGGTTTACAAGCCGTGCGGTGCTGGCACACGGTCAGTACTCAGCACGGGGCAGCAAGTGTTACGTTCTAGAGTAGTTCACAGCGCTGTGCAACCACTGCCTCTATCTAGTTCCAGAACATTTTGTCACCCCAAAAGGAAACCCTGTACCCATTAAGCAGTCCCTCCTCTGGCCCTGGCAACCCCTCACCTACTGTCTCTATGGATTGGACTATTCTGGATGTTTTCATAGAAACGGAATCACACTCTATGTGCCTCTTTGTGTCTGGCTTCTTCCCCTTAGCATCACATTTTCAAGGTTCATCCCTGTTGTAGCGTGTGTCACGCTTCATTCCTTTTTGTGGCTGAACCACAGCCCATCGTATTGGAGCCCTGGGTGATTCTGATGTTCAATACAGTTCTAGAACCACTAGTGTAATCACCTGCTTTTGCCCACCTTCCTCACTGGACCGTATATGCCACGATGCCACACTCTTCACCGCGCACGTACACCGTTCAGCACCACGCCCAGCACACGGGGCTGTGCAATGAGTACATGGCTTTCTACCTCCAGACCTTGCTCCCACCCGAGCACTTGCTGTTTCATTCGTCTCATACGTAGGCGTGGAGCTGGAATTTACACCCAGGTCTGACTCTGCCAAGGCTATGTCCTGTCTAACTTGAGGGAGTCATGAGAACGTTGACCTTGTGCAAGCAGCTTCACTCTTGGGGCCCCACTTCCTCCAGCCCAGCCCTCACAGGGGTGATCCAGGGGGTTACCCAAGTCTCCTCAGAGAGCCCTTCTCGTAATTCAGTCCCTCGCAGAGCGCCGTGACCCCGCTGTCACCCAGGGCGTTGGCGGTAAGGTCCAGGCTCTTCAGGTGTTTGCTTGTCATGATCACACAGGACAGATTCGTGCAGCAAGCGGCGGTGAGGTGGCACCCCACCAACCTGCAAGACACAGGGGAGTGCACGTCTGTGTCGTCTGAGGAAAGTGCTACAGTGGGATAATGTTCAGGACCATTAACGGGGATCCCCCTCAGTCCTTCCTGACAAGGGACATTTCTGTCCCTTCCTGTGAGTGTCTTAGACTGTGTGGTGTCTGTTGAGTCAGGAAGAGGGTGGTGGTGGAGGGTGGGGGAAATGTTGGGTGTGATTGACGGTATCTTTGGAAAAAGAAATGAGCACACCAGAGTTTGTTTCCCACCTGGAGTTTGCTTCAAGACCTCCATGACAGGGGAGGAAGAGAGGAATGAAGCGTGAACGAGTAGAAGTTGGTAGAGCCCCTGGCAAAGTGGCAGAGCCCTGACGGGGAGACAGAAGGCAACAGAAGTTACAGAAACACAGATGGGGTGTGGGGTCTGAAAGGGGGGAGTCTCCTGCTTCTATTTCCAGGTAGAGTGGGGTGGAAATGGCCCCCACGATAATGGCTGGATGGTTTACCTGAGTAGAAGTGACTGAAACCATCTAAGTCCCACATCCCTATGCTCTTAGTGTGCTAGGAGCAGAATGACACCTTTGGGGCTGAGAGGCATGGGGGGCTCCATCGTGAGGGTTCACACCTGGAGACCCTGGGGATGACCTAGTCTTTGATGCTAGCTTGGATAAATGATGACACTCTACCTGGGAAGAGAAGCACAAGGCTCCCCCTGCATCTGACCCCAGACCCTACCTGTGTTTCAGTAACTTCTATCACCTTCTCTCTCCCTCTCAGGGCTCTGCCAATTTCTACTCATGCACACTGCATTTCTCTCTTCCTACCTCATCATGGAGATCTTGAAGCAAACTCCAGGTGGAAGACAAACTCTGGTGTGCTCATTTCTTTTTCCAAAGATACCATCAATCACACCCAACATTTTCCCCACCCTCCACTCTCATCCCTTTCCTGAGGGACCAGATAATCTCATATTTAAATGCAACCCCGAAGAAAGGACATTTCTAACTAAGATTGTTTCTATACTTTGCGGAAGTAGGGCTGGAAATGCCAGGTTAATTAAAACAAATAGGGGAATCAGTACTTGGGGCACTCAGAAGTTTGTGAACTGTGATCTATATTCAACTCCTTTATTATTGGGAAGGGAGCAATCTCAAAATGGCCCCATGTTTTGGTCCATTAAGCCTACCTTTGTCATTGATAAAAATACTACCAAGTGCACAAAGAGTGACAAGGTGCTTGTGACTAAAACGCTGGACATATGCCAAGTGTCTAGCTGGAGATGTTTGACATCACGAAACACCGTTACATGGACTACCATCCGTGTTTCATTTATTATAATCTGTGTATTCTCAGAGACGGAATGTGATATCGAAGCCAAGGTTTTGGTTCTTAGGGAGTTCTAGTTCTCCGCTAGATACGATTGGTGGTGGGGTGACTACAGGAGATTAGACACGAACTATTTAGAGTCCTGTGCCTGCCGCCTGGTTAGAATGACCTGACCACTGGCTACTGCGATTCCTTCTTTGTAAAACATTAAATGCACGTATACGTCTAGGAGAGAACCCCAGGAGACACCCAAACTACAAACAGCAATGACTGTGAAGTTAAAGATGTATCCCTGCTCATTGAGATCTTTTAGCTTTTCTAGTCTGCGTAAGGATGGAACACTCCTATCAAACAGACGCATTCCAAAGAGGGGTGAAGAAATTTGAGACCCAGAAGGAAAGAGGTTGAAAGAGAGACAAGAGCGCCCCCATTCCACGTGC
The DNA here is from genome assembly GCF_041146395.1 of Eulemur rufifrons. Classification (NCBI taxonomy): domain Eukaryota; kingdom Metazoa; phylum Chordata; class Mammalia; order Primates; family Lemuridae; genus Eulemur; species Eulemur rufifrons. Next base: position 14,361,184 of record NC_091006.1, read on the forward strand.
AGATGAGCAGCTGGAGGTTAACTGCAGGCAAGACCACCTCCTCTGAAAACCAGCAGGTTTAGGTACCAAGGGTAACTTGGAACTCACGGTTCCTGAGTGTTTTCTCTGCCCTTCCCAGGACTGTGGCAACGTCAACACGTCAGCTCACCTAGAGCATCCCCTGGCACATCACCACCCACAGACCCTGGGACTAGCTTTTGGTTCCACTCTATTGACCTTCCAGGACCCCCAGGCCCCGATGCGGAAGCCTCATCCCCAGCCCCCCGCGGGGAACTCACTCCAGGTCCTGCAGCTGACACCACGGCTTCATCAAGACCTTGCACAGAAGGCTCACGCCCTCGTCCTGCAGCGGATTCCAGTTCAGGCTCAGGTGTGTCAGGCGTGCGTTGCCCGTCAGCACTACCGCAAGGAAATCACAGCTGTCAACGGTCAGGCTGCACTGGTCTAGTCTGTGGGGCACACAGGGGAAGGAGAGAGAGTTACGCTAGCTCCCCAGTGTGACCCTGGGCCAACTGCTCGACTTCTCCCGGCCCAGCTGCTCCCGTGCAGGGAAGGGTAGCATGTGTGTTTAAGGCGTTGTGGGCTTAGACGATGGGCCCATCACAAAGCGCCTGGCACAGTGACTGACATGATGCTCGGGGCGGATGCTCATCAAGGTCCTCGGACCTTTCTTTTTTTCATACTCAATGCAGTTCCTATGGCTGCTATAACAAATGAGCACAGACTCAGTTGCTTACAACATGTATTTGCTATCTTACAGTTCTGGAGGTCAGAGGTCAGTCAAGTTGTCACAGGGCTGCCTTCCTACTGGTGGCTGGAGGGAGCTGTTTCCTGCCTTCTCCAGCCTCTAGAGGCACCTCAGCCCTGACACCTGGCCCCCAGCCAGCAGGGGCCTCACCCTAAGCTCCATCGTCATGCCCTCTGCTGCTTTCCTTGTCCCTACAAGGGCCCAGTGACTGCACTGGGGCCACCCAGAAAATCCACCAGGGTAATTTCCGCACCTCGGGAAGCTTAACCACATCCACAAAGTCCCTTTTGCCATGTAAGATCATAGTTACAGGTTCCAGGGATTAGGACATGGGCATGTTTTGGGGGCGGGTCACTATTCTACCTATAATAACTCAGCATCTCCCTGCCGTCCCCTCACTGGGGGACCTTGGAGCTCATCCTTAGGCAGCCACACACGTTCAGGTTATGGTCTTTAATGGCATTTCTGGCTACACGTGTAGCATTAACACAAGTACTTTTTTGCTCCTATGACATTATCATAGACTAAGTGGTCAATAAAGCAAAGTGACCCCAAGGCAGAGTACGTGGACGGTGGAGCTGGCCCTCTGCATCTGCAGATTCAACCAACTGTGCATCAAAAATATTTTTAACCCCCCCAATATATAACAATAAAGAATAATACAACTAAAAACACAATATAACCATTTACATAGCATTGACATGGCATTAGGTATTAGCAGCAATCTAGAGATGATTCAAAGCACACGGGAGGATGTGTGTAGGTCATGTGCAAACATTTCATACGAGGGACTTGAGCATCCCTGGAGGGAGTCTGGGATCGGTGGGGGGTCCTGGAATCAACCCCCCATACACACACAGATAAAGAGGGAAAACCGTATTGAACAGGAACAAAAATCTCTCATTCTCACAAACCAAAGATTTATGATAAAAGAGTAATTTGGCAGCATGAAGAGGCAGTTTTTAAAGCAGCTACACAGGCACCTAGTTTTACAATAGCGAGAGGACACGGTTCACGTCGGTCTGTGTGTGGGGTTGGTGCTCCTGGGAGTCACGCAACAGTCTCTGTGGCTGTGGCTTTGGCCTGAGCCACCGCTGTCACCTGAAAGTCTCATTATCTCTCCCACACCAGGATTTAAACTACATAGAAATAGGAACCGTATCAGTCTTTCACCTCCGTATCACTAGCAGCTAAGTGTTTGCCCATTAGCAGGTGCTTAGTAAATACATCCGATCCTCATTGGTCACAGACTCTGTATTTGGGATTTTTGCTGCTTGCTAAAATTTATTGGTAACCCCCCCAAAATCATCACTGGTGGCGATTCCGGTCCTTCTGAGATGCCCGAGTGCAGAGCAGGCAGAGTGACCAGTCTCACGCTCCAGTTGAGGTTGAACTTGTTTCGGCTCACACACTATAAACAAGCGTCCCTTCTGAGGGGCATTTAGTGCTGCATTTGTCGATTTTTTTGTGCTTTGTGGTGATTTTGCTGTTTAAAATGGCCCCCAAGCATAGCTCCAAAGTGCCGTCTGGCTGTGATATCCCTTACACGTGTTAGATAAGCTCTGCTCGGGCACGAGCGACAGTGCTGCTGGTTGGAGCTCACTGTTAATGAATCAACAATATGTATTAAATAAGATGCCTCTGAACAGAAACATGCAAAACAAGATGAATTATTTGATCAGTCGATGACAACGTGGCCAGAGGCTCACAGAAAGCTAAGCCCACATCGCCCCAGGGCAATGGCTCAGTGTTGGCTAATTCAGTGTTTGGGGTGACTTTACAGAACATGATATCCTCAAATTACAAGAAATGGTTGTTTGCATGACAACTTCCCACTGTAAGAAAACACAAATGCAGGTTGGGCACAGTGGCTCACACCTGTAATCCTAGCACTCTGGGAAGCCGAGGTGGGAGGATTGCTTGAGACCAGCCTGAACAAGAGTGAGACACCATCTCTACCAAAAATAGAAAAAATTAGCCAGGCATGGTGACACAGCCCTGTAATCCCAGCTACTCAGGAGGTTGAGGCAGGAGGATCACTTGAGCCTAGAAGTTGGACGTTGCAGTGAGCTATGATCATGCCATGACATTCTACCTGGGGCAACAGAGTGAGACTCTGTCTCAAAAACAGAAAAAAAGAAAAACCCAAAATAAAAAACAAACATGGAAACATAAAGGCAGAGGTGGAATTTTCCAAGGTAGGATGAGATCTGGGAGATGATTACCAGGACAGGGTCCAGCACATACCAAGTCCCTCCAAGACGATTTCCACTCTCCCCACTGCTTTGTGCTCTGAGCACAGACCATGCTATTTGTGAGAGAGTGATGAAGCCGCCCCCAGTGAAGCAATCGCGACTCACATCAGCCTCTGCAGACTGCAGCTGGACAGCCTCATGGATTGGCTCAGCAGGTAGATGCCCTCATTCCCCGGATGGTTGTTCGACAGGCACAGGTGTGTCAGGCTCTGGTTGCTGTCCAGGGCTGAAGCCAGGGCACGGAAGCTCACAGTTGTGAGGCTGCACCTCTCCAACCTGCAGGAAGAGAGCCCCGAGGGGAAACGAGGGGAGTCTCACCTCTCCCTTCTCTGCAAGGAGGGAAAGAAACATCACCCATGTTGACCCGTCCTTGCAGATGAATGGTGAGGTCACATCATGCCTGCCTTTAACTTGCAAACTCAACTCCAGTGCTTCCACCCCCAAATACCCTAAATTGTATCCTGGGTGATGACGTCTGCCAGTCACAGCGGGGAAATGGGTGGGCGATGTGCACCTGCTCTCTGCTATTTCTAGTACCCACATGGCCTATGATAGCAGCCTGCCAAAATGAGTGATTTTCCTATTTAAAAGTATGACATTTAACACATCATGACCCTTAGACATAAGCTAGACATAAGCTCCATCTGTTTTGTCAAAGCTCGAGCAGCTTTTTACGTAGCTTTGAAATGATTCCAAACACTTACATAGTTTGCTACACGAGTGACGTTTTGCTGTGACAAGAACTTAGAGTGAACCGCGCCCCACGACCCCTCCTGCCGCGAGAACGTGACCAGATCTCAGCGGATCCCACGTGTGAGTTACTGACCTCGACTGCCAGACTTCAAAATACAAATAAACCCGAGAGTTTGACAAACTCGGAGAGCCCGGCCGTGGCAGGCTACACTGTCAGCGGCTTCTCCAAGGAGGACAACCCAGGCTGGGACGGGGCCACACCCTGTTTCCGTTTGACTCAGAAGCCTCGCGGCCAACACCAGAGTCTCACTCCCGTGTCCAGCGACCTCACACGTCGTCACAGAGATCACTGTGTCCATCGAGCCAGTTTCTGCGATAACCGCTTATATCCACCGTGAAATTTAATTAGACTTGACTTTCCACAGAGGCCTGCTTACATCCGAATTGAGCAACTTGACTTTAATAATGTTTGAACTCACTCACCATGTGGCTAATATACCTCGTCTATTGAGTGTATTCCTGGGAGGTTTTGTTCTTGTTCTTCTCCTCCCTTTAAGCATTGTGAGCCTAAGGGAAAAGAATTCTTTGTATGGCAATCAACTGACTTGTGGAATCATACTTGGATCATCTCCCTCTTTTAGGCATACAAAACAGAGCTATCGTACTTGGAAATAAGTTGAGTGGTGCCTCTGTCATAGGGTTGGGGCAAAGTTAAATGAACACGTTGCAAATACCGCACGCGCAGCATCACCGGCAGTGATTTCTTCTGATGAAGAGAGACACGCTGGCTGGGTCAGACGGATGGAGAGAACGGTATATTCACTGCTAGTGAGATTCCCACTGCCACCCCCGCCCTTTAAAGGGTAATTTGTGCTACAGGTTGAGCATCCCTTGTCTGAAATGCTTGGGACCAGAAGCATTTTAGATTTCAGGCTTTTTTTTTTTTTTTTTGGTTTTGTAATATCTGTATTATATTTACTGGTCGAGCATCTCTCATCTGAAAATCCGAAGTGCTCCAGTGAGCCTTTCCATCGAGCGTCATGTCAGTGCTCAAAAAGTTTCACCTTTTGGAGCATTTCAGATTTTTGGATGAGGGATGCTCAACCTGTCCTTGTTTTTCAACTTTTGCTATGACTTTAGAACTAATGTGACATGCCCCTGCCACAGCATGCTCCAGAGCACGGGAGAGCAGCTTTGCCTAGACTGGGGGACGTCAGGGAGGAAGTTGCCAGGTAATAGCTCAGTCCCTTGGGTATCACACCACAGCTCACCTTTTAGCTCTGCCCTTTTCTCCCTGTGGGACCTTAGACAACAGACTTCCTTCCTCTGGACTGGGTTTTCCTCATCTGTAAATGGGATGAGCACAGGCGCACCTGGCAGGCCGCTTGGGACGTTGGAGTTGATTGGATTAGAACGCTCAGCCGAGCCCGGGGCTCAAGGATGCTAAACAACAAGCTGTGACCCTGGGGTTTCAGCACTGGCTTCACGAAATTAAGGAAGAGAGACTAAAAACATATAGATACTGGGTCCAAACAGGCGAGAATAGAAAAAGGATGGAAGACAGAAACATAGCGCGAAAATGTATTCATTAACAACCCAGGTAGGGTATGGAATTGTCTAACCCAGTTTATGGAGCTGACTCTGGGTACTTCTGACAGTTTGTTACACAGCTTTGAGAGGATTTCAAACACTTACGTAGTTTGTGACGTGAATGACATATGTTTTGTTGTGATAAGAACATGGAGTGAACTCCCCCTTCCCTGAAAGAATGTCGTGTCGTACCTTATCAGACCCCACATGGGAGTTATTGACCCCAACCACTGGGCTCCAAAATACTTACATACCTGAGTTTGACAGACACGGTGCTTCCAACAGAACGTCTTGTGGTGATGGAATGTTCTAGATCTATGCTGTCCAATATGGCAGCCACTAGTCACAAGGCTATTGAACAGTTGGCATGTGGCTAAGGCAATGAAGTAAGTTTTAATTTTATGCATTTCCTTACCTTTATATCTAAACAGCCACGTGTGGCTGGGGGCTCCAGTATTAAACAGGGAAGCGTCGACCACATTTATCCAGATGTGAACTGGAAGCCCACGGGCTAAAGAGCCCTCAGGGTTACGAGGGCTGTCCGGAAAGTACCCAGCCATGTAACCATTGTCCTTATATTAGCAATGGCTGGAGACTTTCCAGACAGCCCTCATATTTTTTTTGGACCATGAAGTATTCTTAAAAAAATGTTTGTATTACTAGAAAATACTTAAAAAGCCAGAAAACTCACCAAAAATAATCCAAATTCCAAGCTACACTTAAAGAAAAACCCAATCTGTTGGAACAAAGAGATGTCTGCCTTCTTCAGAACACTTTAGTTAATCCAACAACTCTGGTATTGGGCCAAGATCAAAGATGGCCCAGAGCTGTGCCGTCCAGAGTGGCAGCCACCAGCCTCCCGTGGCTACCGAACACTTGACGTGGGTCTAGCGTGATCAAGAAACTGAACTTGATGTTTAAATTTCGACAGCCACGTGTGACGGGTGGCCACCACATTGGATGGCACAGCTCCGCCGAACCAGCCACCGCTTCGAATCCTGCTGCACGACCGATAATGTTCTCACTGTGCTCTAGTGACTCACTCTAGAACTGTCCCCTCATCTACCCACAGGGTCAGCAACAGCGCCTGCTCCACAGCTGGCTTGAGCACTCAGTGAGGCAGGCGTGGCTGTACTTGGCTCAGCTCAACAAGCGTTTCATAAATGGTTGCTGTAACTGTTACTTCTTCCCTGTCTCCCTCCGTGGGGAGAGTTATCAGCAAGAAAGTGATATCCTTTCGAACTGTCAGGTGCCACAGACGCAGAACTTCTGCCCCCTCGTGTTTCCATGTGCAAGCACTTCCTCTACAACAACATGCCCGGGGTTGTTCCCGTGGCAGCTGCCTCTTCTCCACAGGAGGAGGTGGGAGTTTTCCGATCGGGGTTCTGGGTGATGCTCTGCTCAGACCCTCCTTTGTGGGCCAGTCTGTGCCCAGAAGACCAGAACGCCTGTGCGCTGGTCAGGACTTTGCCAGGCAGAACTTGACTTTGCCATCAAGTTCTCCGAGTAAGCGGGCGGGTAAGCCTGTCCGATCGTGGAGTCGAGCACTCACTAACCCATGTGGCCACACGCCGCCCTCATGCTCCAAGACGGCTTTATCTTGGAAGGTTGCTGTTTGATTTCCATTTGGCTGCCTCCTGCTCCCAGCTTTTGTGCTCATTTAGAGTTCAGTAGCAAGGACAGATGTGTTTTATCGGGTCTTTCTTCCTCCCAGCACTGGGGCACTCCCACGAGGCCCCAACTCCCATGCCCACCCTGGGCATATGCACCTGCCAATTCCCCTCCCTCACGACTCGGGGGACCTCAGTTAAGACAATCCCAGTGACAGGAAGTGGGACTCACGTCAGCTTCTGCAGGGTGCACTGTGGGGCCTTCAAGGCCTCGAAGAGAGGCTTCATACCCTCGTCCGTCACCTTATTCCCTGCCAGGCTGAGATATTTCAGGCTGGTGGACCGTGTGGTAAGGACCTGGGAGATCATCAGGTAACCGTTTCTGCTGAGTCCGCAGTGATCCAACCTGCAGAGACAGGCAGCGTGAAACACGTCCCTGCTCCCGCCCAGAGCAATCCGCTTCCCCTCGCTGTGTGCACGCCAGCTGCTCCCGCCCAGAGCAACCTGCTTCCCCTCGCTGTGTGCACGCCAGCTGCTCCTGCCGTACCCGCTTCCCCTCGCTGTGTGCACGCCAGCTGCTCCCGCCTCTTCTTGTCCTTGGACGCCGCTCGCTGCTGCCTCAGGGTCTGAGCAGCTGCTGTTCCTCCATCGGCAACATCCCTTCCCCTCCCCCAGGTCTTCATGTGGTTCATTTCCACATTCAGGTTTCTCAACTGTCACCTTTTTGGAGTAAGCTGGACTTACTACCTTAAACTGTGCCCACCCTGCCTCACTCTGCTCCTCTCTATTCGACATTATTACATCCATAGCAGCGATCACCAGCTAACACCCCATTTATATTTACACTTGTTTGCTGCCCGTCTTCCCACCTAGAACACGCCACGTCTGCGAGGGGAGAGGCCCGGCTGGCCTTGTCCCTGCTGCACCGTTAGCAGCTGCGGTAGTGCTGCTACACGGCAGGCACCCAAGCATTTGCTGCCAGGCACAACCTCCCGAAGTGACTGGCGGTATTTGCAAGAGCTGAGTGTGGATCTACCTCACGAGCCAGCAATTCTACCCTTAAGCCTTAATCTTCTATTAAGCAAGTAGCTTAACATCTTTGTGACTCAACCTGCCACTTGGAAAATGGGGCTAATGATGCTACCGACCTTAGTGGTGCTTGTGAGGACTGGAACATTAGAATACCCACCAAGCACTTAGGGCAACGCCTCGGTGGGGCAGAGGCTGACGGGGCAAGCCTGTTTTTGCTTCTTCCGGGACACAGAGCTGGACTACGTTTTCCAGCCTGCCTTGCAGTGGCCACGGTCACATAACCGAGTGCTAGCTAAGAGAGCGTGAAGGGAATTTGAGTGAGTGATTTGAACTACCTCCAGGCCAGGCTCATAAAACCTCTCTGCTCTTGTGAGCTGAACCTCTAACACACAAGGGGGATTTGGAAGCTGTGTGTTAATGCTAGAACCCCTGCTAGCCTAGCTGTAGGACCACCCCCCAGCCCCGCCAGTCTCAAACCATCTTATTACATAGGCAAGAAATACTTCTCTTGTTTCAGAACCATTATACATTGTCAGCTGTGTTTGTTACAGAACCCAACTAATAATATGCTAGCATGTGGAAAATAATATCATTTCCTGTGTTGAATTTCAGACAGAACTTTGAGTTCTCCAAACATACATGTTCATGGTGTGTGTGTGCACAGGCAAGATTTTGTTTTGTTTTTATCTCCCTGTGTAGCCTGCGAGCACGTGAGAGCAGGAACCTTGACTCGTTGGCTGGCACATCCCTGGAACCTATTAGAGTAACATTATAGATCTCTGTACTTATTGAATGAAAGAAAATGCCAACTCCCCAATGTGATATTCAGTTGAAACCCTCCACCATGTGGCCCAATCTATCTTTCAAAGTCATCTCCCATTTGGAGGGTTAGCCAATCATTCCATCCCTCCATCCAATAAATATTTGGCGGCATAATATGGGCCAGGTGTTTGGAACAGAGCAGTTCTAGGTTCTGGGAACATAGCAGTGAAGGAAACAGATCTATACTCTTGCCTTCATGAATTACCAGAAATTAAACACACACTTCCGGGACACAGGCAGTCACCTCCCACCAGGTGACCCTGCACTTACTCCCCTTCTTGGTCCCAAGTAGCCCCTGTCTCTCTTCTGACAACATGTGTCTTATTTATTCTTTGAATCCAACTTCCAGTTACCCTATTTGTGAAGCAGGGAGAGAGTGGGAGAGAGGGAGAGGGTGGCAGCTGCTCCTGTTTGTTCCCAGAGAAGATGTAAAACCCACATGATGTTGGGAAAACATATGTGTTTCCATCCTTGAAGGACACCTATGCTTTAGTCCACTTCCTCAAGTTACATTTTCAGAAGTGCCGTTCCCCAGTTACCCGGCAAAAGCATACATGGCGCAAATAGTTGACATGTCAGCTAACGAAGCTCAAGGTAGGGGTCCCTGCTTGTCTCAGATTACCATAAACATTGAGTAGTAGTATCTTTAGACCAGGCTAATCTAATTGACCAAGCACATGCTCAGGGTTTGCAAACTGCAGTAAAAGCCCCAAACTGCAACCAACCAACCAAAACCTCCCTGGATAGGCAAATAGTTAGACCAACTGTGGTGCATCCATACTCTGGAATGGCTCTTAGCAATGGAAAGAACAAACCGACACATGCAACAGCTCAGATGGATCCCAACGGCTGATTGAACAAAGCCAGTCTCAAGCAGTGACGCACTGTATTGATTCTATTTTTATAGCATTGTCAAAATGACAAAATCGCAGAGATGGAAAACATGAATGGTGGCCAGAGATTAGGAATGGTGTGACTACAAAGAGAGAGCATGAGGGTGACGTCACGGTATCTTGGTGATACTGTGCACATTACACAAGTCTACACGTGTGATAAAATGACACAGGATGAAGTACAGGCATTGTACCAGCATCGATGGCCTGGTTTTTATATTGTGTGGTAGTTATGCAAGATGTAACCATTGGGAGAAACTGCCTGGAGGGTACATGTGACCTCTCTGCAATATTTTAATTTTTATGAAATGTTGCAAGTTATTTATGGTGATAAAATATTTATAACAAAATTTACTATTTTAATTATTTTTAAGTATACAGTCCAGTGGCATTAAACTCATTGTTGTCCAACCATCAACACCATCTACCACCAGAACTTTTCCACCTTTCCAATTCTAGTATTTTTGTAACTTTCTGTAATTATGTCAAAATAAAAAGTAAAAACAAGCAAAGAAACAAGAGGCATAAACCCTACCCAAGACTCACCTCAAAGACTCTAGGAGACAATTTGGGTGTTTTAATGCTTCACATGCTGTTTTTACATCTTCATCCTTCAGGTAGGTGTTTCCCAAGTTGAGGTATTTTATGTGATGGTTGCTGATAAGAACATGCCAGAGATGTCGGAGACCAGATACAATCTGTGTATCTCTCAATCTGTAGAAGATGTAAAAAATTGAGGAGATGACTTACATGCTGGTGACATTTAGCTGCATCCTTATTTTTCCTTCTCATCCTTTTCCCATTCTAACTTTCAAGTTTCTCATTATTTGTATTGAATCTTAAAGCAACAAATATTTGAGCATCTATGATGTGCCAGGCACTGAGAATAGAGTATTAGACAATACTAACAATCCTTGCCTTTGTGGAGCTTGATCTAGTGGGAGACACATTCGATAAGGAGTCAAACAAAAGAATTATTGCTTAAGCATGAGATATAGAGTCCATTGAGAATGGGACAGGCCACAGAGAGATACATATTCGTGACTGCACTGAATACCGCAGGCAAGTGTAACATGGTGGCGTTTTTATGTCTAAACATAGAAAAGCTACAGTAAAAATGCAGTATGGTAATCTTATGTGACCACTGCAACATATATGGTCCATCACTGACCAAAAAGTCATTATGAGATGAATGACTTAAATCCCTTTGTACTTCCTGAATCTCTCTACCATTATCATGTATTAATTATTAATACAATTGTATTAAATACAGGGAGGACACAGATTAAGGCAAATTGTAGTGCACAATAGGAGCTAAAACAGGATGGCTAATGGAGTGGAAGCTGTGGGGTAGGGGAAAACATTTAAGATAACTGAAAGAGAAATTACATTTGGTGTAGGATTTAAGGTGGACGGGGAATTATTTGTTATTCTGGGATCACCAAGTTCCTTGGTACATCCCAGCTTAAGGAAACCGCTTATAGAAAGAAGGACAAGGAGGGGAAGATGTTTGTAACCAAGAACTTGATGTGCTCTACTCTTGGGCATCATGGGGACTTCACTTGGTCTTGGAGGGAAAAGTAAAGAGTAGAACTTTTGTGTGAAGTAGAACTAGCACTTCATACCTCCTACTCCAGGTGCTTGGTACAGTGTCCTGGGTTCCACAATAGACCCAGTGTTATTAGGTGTTCATATATTTGCTACCTTATTAATTAGCCTAAAAGCATCTCACAAAACACACATTTTGATCTTGCTATTGCCTCATGTTCTACTGTTTGCCTGAGATGAGCTTCCCTCACCTTTTCCCTACCAGCCAACTCCTACTCATCCTTCAAAACCCTGAGTAAATGAACCTGTTTCAGTAAACCCTTCAACAGGGTCTTTAGTCACTTTCCATTTTGTGCTTTTGGAAACTTTATTCCTGTATCTTTCATAGAATATGTTTGTGGGGTTATAGATGGGTCTTCTCTCAGTAGATGGGGAAGGGCTGTGGGGGAGGGGTGACAGGAAGGGATTTTCTTACATTAGCTTCTGTATTGTACAGGTTGGACTCTCCAGCATGGTGCAGAGTTTCTTCATGGCCGATTCACTCAGGATGCTGGTGCCCAGGTGGAGTTGTTGCAGGGTTGGGTGGTTGCAGAGCACGTGGCAGAAATTTTCCCACTGCTGATCAGTGAGGACCTTACCCATCACCCTACGTCAGAGAGAGAAACAAACATGTGCTTCCATGGAATGGACTCTAACACGAGCTACTTCCATGTTAGGGGAGGAACCAGCATACAGAAGACAGAGATGGCTTTAGAGGCTCTGAGGCCAATCTAGTGGGTACCACCTTGTGCTTTGCATGACTGGCTCTATATCCACACTACTTCATAAATATTCTGATACCCCAGGGGGTATACTAGCATGATTAGGAGCTGCCAGCTCTTGAATCAGTTTCTTGCTTAAATTCTAGCTCCCCCTTGAATGTAAAATTATGTAACCACTATGGAAAACAGTGTGGAGCTTCCTCAGGTAGTGATCCCTCTTCTGTGCATAAACCTCAAAGAACTGAAATTGGAATGCTAAAGAGATATTTGCTCTGCCACATTCATTGCAATGATATTAACAATAGCTCAGATGTGGAAACAACCCAAGTGTCCATCAGTGCATGAATGGATAAGGAAAATGCGGCTGATCAGCCACATTGTATTTAGCCTTACTTATTATTATTCAGCCTTAACGAGGGAGAGCCCTCCATTTTTGACAAAACGTACCAGGCTGGAGGACATTATGCTAAGTGACACCCGTCAGTCATAGAAGGGCAAATACTACATGATTCTACTTCTGTGAAATACCTAGAATGGTCAAACTCATAGAAGCAGAAAGTGGAATGGTGATTTCCAGAGGGGAGGGGGAAACAGTTACTGCTCAGTGAGTATGAAGTTTCAGTTGTGCAAGGTGGGAAAGCTCCAAAGATCCGCTGTACAACGCGGCACCTATAGTCAATACTGTGTTGTACACGTAAAAGTCGGTCTCCTGCTCGCTGGCTGTCATTTCACCTCTGAGTTTACACATTTCCACATTTGCGAACAGGGTGCTGACCTATCTCACAGGTTTGCCCTGAAGAATAAATAAAAATGAGTGAAACTAGAGTACATTAGGCCAAGTGAAATCAACCAGGTACACAGAAAAACAAACATTGTATGATCTCACTTACATGTAGAATCTAAAAATATCAAATTCCCGTAAGCAGAGAGTGAAATAGTAGTCACCAGAGGTTGGGAAGGGGAGAGTGGGGAGATATTGGTTGAAGTGTACAAAGTTTCAGTTAGGAGGAATAAGTTTGAATGATATATTGCACAGCACGCTGATCCTAGTTAATAGCAGTGTATTATCTTAAAATCGCTAAAAGGGCAGTTTAAAAATGTTCTCATCACAAAAATATTATGCAAAGGTGAGGTGATGGATATGTTAATTGGCTTGATTTAATTACTCTACAATGTATACGTATACCAAACCATCACATAGTGCCCCATAAATATATATATTTGTCAATTAAAAATAAAAAAGAAAACAGTGGTAAGTGTGTAACAGTGCTCATTAACACACAGTGGCTGTGATTTTTGTGATTGTATGTAAATATAGCCAGCTCAGGGCTTAGCCTGTATTTGTACACATTTTCAGCCAATCTACAGGAAACTGCCCAGGCTGCGGACTCCCCTGGCTATGGAAAGGACAGAACAAGGCAACAGGCAAGGTGCTCTTTCTTTCCGCACTGACGTAAGCTCCTCTTCTAACAAAGAAGGCTTCAGCGTGTAATTGTTTTCTTACCAAGAGTCACTGCCATTTTATCAAGGCCTTGGCATATACCACATGCTGTGCCGGACTCCATTGGTATGAGAATTTGATGCTGTTTTAAACCTGAGGGTGGCGCCATTTCCCCCTTATTTTAGATGGCCACAGGGCTTGTAGGCAGCAGAGCTAAAATTAAAAATCAGATTTTCTCAGTGTTCTTTGCCAGTATATACTGGTGGCTGGTTTAGCTCTGACAGCATCATTGGCCACTCCCTGTTTAAGTGCCAGGCATGGTTCCTAAGTGCTTTAGCTCCTAAAGCACTGATAGGGAGATGCCATTACCGCTGTTTTACAGATGAAGAAACTAAGGCACAGAGCAGTTAAGTAACATTCCTGAGGTCACACTGCTCAGAAGCAGCAGGCCTGGGATATAAATACTGATAGAGGCGTAGCAATGTCCATATGTACGTATATATATATATATATTTTTTTTTTTTTTGAGACTGGGGTCTTGCTATGTTGCCCAGGCTAGACTCCAGCTCCTGGGCTCAAGTGAGTCTCAGCCTCCCAAGTAGCTGGGACTGCCAGTGCATGCCACCACACCTGGCTAAGTTATGTTTTTGTTGTTGTTGTTTATTTTTTTTTTTAAAGAGATGAGGTTCTCACTGTGTTGCCCAGGAGGCTGGGGTACAGTGGCTATTCAACAGATAGGATCATAATGCACTGCAGCCTTGAATTCCTGGGCTCAAGCGATCCTAACTGCCTCAGTCTCCCAAGAAGCTCGAACTACAGGTACACGCCACTGCTTGGGGCTAGCTCACATTCTCGACTAGGGTACTATTGCGGATAATGAAAGGATGGAATTCAGACAGTCCAGGGAAGGATATTTTCTAGACCTGCACTCTTCAGTATGCACCAGCTACATGGGGCTAAATATAAATAAGTTGAAAGGGAATAAAATTAAAGCTTCACCTCCTCAGTCTCACATTTCAAATGCTCAACAGGCACGCGTGGGCTGGTGGCTACGCTGTTGGACAGGCGTTAGGAAACATTTTCATCCTTGCAGAAAGTTATGCTGGACAGTACTGCTCTGGAGCCCACACGACACAAGCAGTTCAGACATAGGAATGATCATGTTGATAGGAGCAGCTTTTAAAAAGAAAAGCCCCACATACTCCTGGGTTCCAAACCCAGAGTCTTTCCTTTCACAGTCTTGGGAGGAGCCTGATATTTTGAAAGAGCTTACTGGCCACTGACAATGAGCCGAAGTCGGGCCTGTCATTTTAGCCAGCTGGACCACATCTGGGTGGTTCATCCTAAAAGAATTATCTGGGACCCCGACATTTCTGGAAGTCTTGTCAAATCCTAGCAATAGGCTCGGCAGATGGTATAGAATAAAACTGCAGGGGTACTTACCACCGGGGAAGCATAGGCCACGCCTTCCCATCCTTTGTCATGCTCTCTTTGACTTCCACCCGAATTCTCCGTAAATAGCAACAATGCTGGAGACAGAAAGAAGAGACTACTAAGTCCATGTTCTGGTGAATCGCAAGCCACACATCTTGGAAGCTGCTCAGTGCCGAGTGAACAAATTCTTCATCTTGTGTCTCGAAAAGACAGTGGAAGGCGTCCAGGATGTCTACCGGGATGGTGTGTTTGCTCCACAGACCTAAAAGAGAGACCCAGTGCAGGAGTGTCTGCTTTACCGTCAGGGCAATGGGACAGCCCAGCAGAACCTCCAGGGCCCTCAGCACTTCTTTGCTCATGAGGCCAAACAGGAAACGCTTCATCTGGAGCAAGTGGAAGCTGAAGGCTGCTTGTTTAGGCTGCACCAAACTCTTTAGCTTCTCAGTGAACAGAGGGCAGAGATTCGGCTCTCTTTCCAATCCCTCCAAGACATAGTACAAGGCGGCACAAAACTCCTGGAGGCTGAGGTGGAAGAAAGTATAATACCCCTCGCAGTGGCTGTCTTGGACCAGGATGTTCATGTGAAACAGAGCGGTGAGCTCAGACTCCCTTAGTCCATGAACCGCGAGGTCGTCATTGTCAAAGGCAGACTTCATGTCCCACATTCCCGCCACCGCCATGCGGCACAAGCTCTTCAGGACGGCTCTTTCTTCCTGATTGAGACAGCGCCGGGATGTCTCTTGCGGAGTGAGCTGATAGAACACAAAAGTGGCGTACAGGCCAGTGAAAGTGAGGGAAATGGGGACAACGCGCTCCCCGCCCGCCTTGCACAGCAGCAAAGTCGCGCAGATCAGCGAGTGCACGGTGAAGACCTGGCACTGGTCCAGCAGATGACAGCTCTCCATCAGACGTAAGATCTCCATCCTTTGGTGCTCACTGGAAACGTGCTTCAGCAATAATTGAAACCTCCTTTCCACCGAGATCCCTCCAACCAACAGGTAACGGGGAGCCACGACCACCGATTTGAGCTTGTCCACGGCCACGTTGCTGACGGTGACTATCAGGGAGGATGCAGGGAGCAGGACTTTCTTCAGCAGACTGTGTATCAGGACAGACGTGGGTTGCTTCTTGGCCCAGTCTCCACAGAGCTTTGTGTTACCTTTGAGGGCAGAGTCCAGGTCATCAAAACTGTCAACAACAAACAAGAGCCGTTCCGGCTGGGACATGATCTCCATCACCGGAGCCTGGGAGTCCGGCCACTCCTTGGAAATCAACTCTGCAAAACTGCTCTCCCTCCTCCATTGTAGATCTCTAGTGTGGAGAAAGAAGACGTAGGAGAACATGCCCTGGTAGAGGTCACCTTGTGCCCAGCACAGCATGATCCTTCTGGCCAAAGCTGATTTCCCAATTCCCGATTTTCCATGCAGAACCACGGTGCGGGGCTGGAAGCCCCTCTGGTCTGGTTTGAAAGCACCAGCCAGCATCATTTGCATTTCCCTCCAGTCAGAAGCAGATTTTTCAGGACTATGGTCAACATCCATCTTCGTGGAGAATTTGGTCATCACGTGGTGCTTGTAGTCCCACCTGTCACCTCCTTGGTCCAAAGTCAGACCAGAGAAGGTAGAGGAAAAAAGCAGGAAAGAATTTGAAGAGAGTCTGGATTTTAGTAAAAATAGGACACGACAAAAACCCTAGACCCAGAATCAGTGGGTGTGCCAAGCCAGACAGGCTCTGTCTTTCATCACTTCCCAGTGATGTGCTGTAAACCAGCCTCATCCCCCTTCCAAAGGCCACTTCCTTGAGAGTGTCCACTTGTCCTTCCAACCTGACGCACTACATATTTGTTAGCTTATTGTCTCCAGTGGACCTCGCCACTTAAACTAAATGGATTTCTTTCACCCTACTTCCTTCCAGGATGGCAACAAATGAATAAATCTGTTTTCTTCACCTTGTTCTTTTGTCTCTGCTGCTGTGGCACCACCTTGTTCTATAGCTTGTGAAATTTCTGGAAAAGAGAAAGGAGAAGAATAAACATACTTATGTTTATTATTTAAATCAGAAATGTCAGACACCCCTAAAGCCCCTAAGATAAGCTTAGTCATGCCATACTTAATCGTCTGCTAGTTTGGAACAAGGCAACCACTGGCTCAGCAAATAGGGCAAAGTGTACTAGTACAATGAGCAAAAACTCAACATTGAGGGGGTTCTAGCCTTATTTCAACATATTGGTTCTAGCCTTATTTCTCCTCTTTACTCTTAGGAGTGTCTCCCACTCCTAAGATCTTAGATCTTAGGATATCTTAGAGCTCGGTGTGGTGATGCATGCAGTAGTCCCAGCTGCTTGGGAGGCTGAGGCAAGAGGATCACTTGAGCCCAGGAGTTTGAGGCTGCAGTGAGCTACAGTGGTGCCTGTGAATAGCCACTGCCCTCCAGCCTGGGTGACAAAGACATCCTGTCTTAAAAAATAAAAAGAATTAAGGATCTTGAGTCAGACACAGGATTCAAATGTGAATTCTGTCATATATTACTCAGCAACGAAAATGGAAATGCTGATACATGCTTCAACACAGATGAACTTTGAAAACATGCTAAATGAAAGAAGCTAGTCACAAAAGGCCACATATTTATGATTCTATTTATATGAAAGATCCAGAATAGGCAAATTCATAAAGATAGATGACAGATTAGTGGTCATCTAGGAGTCGGTGGGAGAGGGAATGGGAGTGACTGCTAATAGGTACAGGTTTTCTCTTTGGGAGAGGAAAATGTTCTGGAATTAGGTGGTGGTGATGGTTGGATAACCCTACAAATATTCCAAAATCCATCAAGTTTTATACTTTAAAAGGGTAGACTTTATGGTATGGGAGTTATATCTCAATTTAAAAAGCCTCAAGCAACATTTTCTCAGGGAAGTCTGATCTTATTAATACTTGACTATTCAAATCCCATTTCATACAGCCATAGCACCTTGGATCATGCCATCATTTTATATCTGTTTACTTAATATAGAACTTTGGAGTATCTATGTCATGGAGACAAAAAATAGTTTTCTTATTGTATATATCCATCACAGTTCTTTAAGTGGTAGTTATTCACTAAATACTTGTTAATAGGAATTAAGAAAAAAATCTAATTTTGAACACTTGACTACTTTCACTCCATGTTTAGAACCGATCAAACAAGCTTGTGCTTGATGTGTGATTGCAATAGAATTGTGGGTCTTAGAATTTGTTTTCATAAAAAAACTCTTATACACTATTGGTGATATTGTAAATTCATATCATCATTTTGGAATACAGTATGGAGGTTCCTCAAAAAGCTAACAATCACCATATGACCCAGCAATTCCACTATGGCTATATACTCAAAGGAATTGAAATCAGGATGTGGAAGAGATGTCTGCACTTCCATGTTCATCGTGGCATTATTCACAATAGCCAAAATATGGAAACAACCTAAGCTTTCATCAATGGCTGAATTTCAAAAATGCGGTGTATATACCCAGTAGAATACCATTCAGCCTAAATAACCAGAAAATTCTGTCATTTGTGACAACACGGATGAACCTAGAGGACATTATGGCAAGTGAAATAAGACAGGCATAGAGAACCAAATACTGTATTATCTCACTTATATGTGGGGTCTAAAAAAGTAGAACTCAGAAGCAGATTAGGATGGTGGTTACACAGGGCTGGGGGAGGGTGGGGAGACATCAGACAACAGGTAAAAAGCTACAGTTAGGAGGAATAAGTTCTGGTCTAGTGCACAGCAAAGTGGCTACAGTTAATAATGTATATTTCAAAATAGCTGAAAGGATTTTAGATATTCTCACAACAAAGAAATGATAAATATTTGAGGTGATAGGTGTGTTATTTAGCCTGATTTTACCATTGTATAATGTATACACATATTGAAACATCACATTGTACCCCTAAATATATGCAATTATTATTTGCCAATTGAAAATTAAGCTATAAAAAACTAGGTAATCACAATGGCAGGCATGGCTCTGTCCGTGTGCTGATCTCAAGAGTGCTTAGGGAAGGGACGGACAGAGATGAATGAGGATGAAGAAAGGGAAAGTAGACCCCCTGCTACCTAAACTACATGAGCTTCCTTCACTCAACTTCCCTCCAGGATGGCAACAAGTGAGTAAATCAATTTTCTTCACCTTGTCTTTCTGTGTCTGCCTCTGTGGCACCACCTATTTCCATAGCTTGTGAAATTTCTGGAAAAGAGGAGAGGAGAATAAGCTTCAACATATTTAATTTATTATTCAAATCAGAGATATCAGACACCCCACAAAATCCTGAGATAAGCTTCATCATGTTATATTTCATCTTCTGACCCTTTTGGAACATGGCAACCATCAACTCAACAAAAGGGAAGAGTGAACTAGTACAATGAGCATGAGATTCAAAATTAGAAGATTCACAACCAAAATTATCTCTATACACTAGCAATAAACAAATGACATTAATAAAACAATTCCAGGCCAGGCATGGTGGCTCACGCCTATAATCCTAGCACTCTGGGAGGGTGAGGCAGGAGGATTGCTTGAGGTTGGGCGTTTGAGCCTGAGCAAGAGTGAGACCCCTGTCTCTACTAAAAATAGAAAAATTAGCAGAGTGCAGTGGTGCATGCCTGTAGTCCCAGCTACTCAGGAGGCTGAGGCAGGAGGATCACTTGAGCCCAGGAGTTTGAGGTTGCGGTGATTTATGATGGCACCACTGCACTCTAGCCAGGGCAACAGAGCAAGACTGTCTCAAAAAACAATTCCATTTACATTAGGATAAAAATATTTAGGAATAAATTTAAAAAATGAAATGTATACTGAAGATAACAAAATATAATTGAAAGAAATTAAAAACATCCTAAATAAATGCAAAGACCATCCTGTGTACCTGGCTTGGAAGACTATTGTCAAGCTCATTGTAAAATTCATATGGAAATCTAAGGGACCCAGAACAGAAAAAAAAAAAAAAAAAAAAAAAAGGCTTGAAGGTGGAGAATCATACTTTCTGATTTCAAAACTTACTATAAAGCAATAGTAATTAAGTCAGTGTGGTACTGGCACAAGAATACATATACAGATCAATGGGAGCTAATTGAGAGTTCAAAAATAAACTCATACATCTATGATTTCACATAGGAATGCCTAGGAAATTTAATGGGACAGAATAGTCCTTTCAACACATGTTGCTGGAACAATTGAATATCCACATGCAAAACAATGAAAATGGACCCCCCTACACCTCATGCCATACAGAAAAGTTAACTCAAAATGGATCAAAGACCTAAATGATTTTAAGAGCTATGACTATAAAACCCTTAAAAAATATTGGCGTAGGGGGAGAAGGAAAAATGGTGGAGTAAAGGTGGCCTCCTGGTTCTCTGTTCCCAGAGAAAGAGGTGAAGAACTAGGTCTGCCATGCAGGAGAGGATCACTTGCCTGCAAGAATAGCGTTGTGAAACTGCAGAGAAACAGCGTGGGACACATAACACAGAGGAGGGAAAAAAAAGGTGAATGGGAGATAGGATTGCGAAGTCTGGAGACTGTGGTGATTCCTATTTCAGACAGCATAAATTTTAAAATAGCAAGAGTAAAGAAAGACAAAGATGGTCACTACATAATGGTGAAAGGAAAAATCCAACAAGACGACTTAACAATTCTTAGTATCTATGCACCCAACACAGGAGCACCCAGATATGTAAAGTAAACCCTGTATGAACTAAATAGCATGATAAACAGTAATGCCATAGTAGTGGGGGATTTCAACACCCCACTGTCTGAAATGGACAGATTCTCCAAACAAAAAATAAGCAAAGAAATAATAGACTTAAACAGAGCTCTAGAACAAATGGGTCTAACAGACATCTACAGAACATTCCACCCAAATAAAGCCGAATATACATTCTTCTTATCACCTCATGGAACTTTCTCCAAAATCAACATCCTAGGCCACAAATCAGACCTCAAGAAATTTAAAAAAATAGAAATTGCACCATGTATCTTCTCAGACCATAGTGGTATAAAACTAGAGATCAATTCCAACAGAAATGCTTACCGCTTCACAAAGTCACGGAAATTAAACAATGTATTGCTAAATGACTTCTGAGTGAAGAAAGTTTCAAATGGAGATCAAAATATTCTTCGAATTAAATGATAATGGGGACACAAGTTATCAAAACCTGTGGGATACTGCAAAAGCATTCCTAAGAGGAAAACTAACAGCATTAAATGCTCACATCCAAAAGACAGAAAGCTCACAAATCAACAAACTAATGAACTGTCTCAAGGAACTGGAAAAGGAAGAGCAAATTAATTCTAAATCTACCAGAAGAAAGGAAATAACTAAGATTAGAGCAGAACTAAATGAAATTGAGAATAAAAGAACTATACAGAAGATCAATAAAACCAAAAGCTGGTTTCTTGAAAAGATAAACAAAATTGATAGCCCTCTTGCTAGATTTACAGGAACTAGAAAGGAAAGAACTTTAATAAACTCAATCAGAAATGAAAAAGGAGAGGTCACTACAGACATCACAGAAATACAAAACATTATCTTTGAATACTATAAAAATATATATGCCCAAAAGCTATAAAATGTGGAGGAAGTGGACAAATTCTTGGAAACACACAACCTCCCCAAGCTCAATCAGGAGGAAATAAAACTCCTGAACAGACCAATATCAAGCACAGAAATTGGAGCAGCAATAAAAAAATCTTCACCAAAAAAAAAAAAACAGTCCCGGACCAGATGGGTTTACACCCAAATTTTACCAAACATACAAAGAAGAACTCATACCTACACTGTTGAAATTATCGCAAAACATTGACAAAGATAGTGTCCTCCTCAGCTCATTCTATGAAGCCAATATCACCTTGATACCAAAGCCAGGAAAGGATGTAGCAAAAAAAGAAAACTACAGACCAATATCCCCCATGAGTATAGATGCAAAAATTCTCAACAAAATGTTAGTAAACCAAATCCAATAGCACATGAAAAAAAAAAATAATTCACCACAACCAGGTGGGCTTTATCCCAGGGATACAAGGCTGGTTCAACATATGCAAATCTATAAATGTAATTTACCACATAAATAAAAGAACAAAGACCATATGATTCTCTCAATAGATGCAGAAAAAGCATTTGATAAAATCCAGGACACTTTTTTGATAAAAACCCTCAACAAAATAGGCATAGATGGGACATTCCTTAAAATGATTAACACCATAGATGAGAAACCCATGACCAATATCGTATTGAATGGGGAAAAAGTGAAAGCATTCCCGCTTAGAACTGGAACCAGACAAGGTTGCCCACTATCCCCACTTCTATTCAACATAGTGCTGGAAGTCCTTGCCAGAGCAATCAGACAAGAGAAGGGAATTAAGGGTGTCTGAATCAGGGCAGAAGAGGTCAAACTCTCGCTCTTTGCTGATAATATATTATACCTAGAAAATCCCAAGCATTCAGCCAAGAGACTCCTGGAATTGATAAACGAATTTAATAAAGTTTCAGGATACAAAATAAGTGCACACAAATCAGTGGCATTCATATATGCCAATAACAGTCAAGCTGAAAATCAAATCAAAGACACAACACCTTTCACAACAGCATCAAAGAAATTTAAATATTTAGGAATATATTTAATGAAGGAGGTGAGAGATATTTATAGGGAGAACTACGAAACATTGAGAAAAGAAATTGTAGACAATGTGCACAGATGGAAATCCCTACCATGCTCAGGAATTGGTAGAATCAATATTGTTAAAATGTCCATTCTACCTAAAGTGATCTACAGAATTAATGCAATCCCTATTGAAATTCCACCATCATTCTTTACAGATTTAGAAAAAATAATTCTATGCTTTGGAACCATAGAAGACCTTGTATAGCCAAAGCAATCTAAAGCGAAAAGAAAAAAATGGAAGGCATCAGTCTGCCAGATTTCAATCTTTACTATAAGGCTATAGTAACGAAAACAGCATGGTACTGGCACAAGAACAGAGATACAGACCTTTGGAATAGGACAGAGATCCCAGATATAAAATCATCCTCATATTGTCATCTAATCTTTGACACAGCAGACAAAAGTATACATTGGGGAAAAGAATCTCTATGCAATAAATGGTACTAGGAAAGCTGTATATCCGCATGTGGAAGACTGAAACTGGATCCCCACCTCTCACAAAAAGCAACTCATGTTGGATAATAGACTTACACCTAAGGCATGAAATCTTAAGAATTCTGGAAGAAAATTTGGGAAGACTCTTTTAGACATCACCTAGGTAAAGAATTTATGGACCCCCAAAGCAATCAGAGCAGCAACAAAAATAAACAAATGGGATCTGATCAAATTAAAAAGCTTCTGCACAGCCAAGGAAGCTGTCCTTAGAGCAAATAGATAACCTACAGAATGGGAGAAAATATTTGCTTTCTACACATCCAATAAAGGGCTGATAACAAGAGCCTATATAGAACTTAAGAAAATCGACAAGAAAAAAATCAAACAACCCCATCAATAAATGAACAGACATGAACAAAAACTTTTCAAAAGACAACAGAATAACGGCCAGCAAACATATAAAAAAGTGTTCAACATCTCTAATCATTAGTGAAATGCAAATCAAAACCACAATGAGATATCACCTAACTCCAGTGAGAATGGCCTCTATCAAAAAGTCCCAAAATAACAAATGCTGGTATGGATGAGGAGAGATTGGATCACTCATACACTGCTGGTGGGACTGCAAATTAGTACAACCCCTGTGGAAAGTAATTTGGAGATAACTCAAAGAGCTAGAAATAGAAATACCATTTGATCCAGCAATCCCACTACTAGGCATCTATTCAAAGGGGAAAAAAGACATTCTATAATAAAGACATCTGCACTCCAATGTTTACAGGAGCACAGTTTACAATTGCAAAGATGTGGAAACAACGCAAATGCCCATCAATACATGAGTGGATGAATAAAATGTGGTATATGTATACCATGGAATACTACTCAACTACAAAAAACAATGGTGATCTAGCACCTCTTATATTATCCTGGATAGAGATTGAGCCCATCCTTCAAAGTGAGGTATCACAAGGATGAAAAAACATGTACCACATGTACTCGCCACCCAATTGGTACTAACTAATCAACACTAAGGTGCTCACATGGTAGTAATACTCACTGGGTGCCAGTCAGGTAGGGGTAATGGGGGGTGGGGGATAGAGTGGGTGGGGTGGGTAAACCCACAGCTAATGGAGATGGGGTGCACTGTATGGGAGAAGGACACACTTGTGGCCCTGGCTTGAGTGAGGCAAATGTGTTTCATGTAACCAAAATGTTTGTACCCCCACAATACCCTGAATTAAAAAAAAATATTGGTGTAAACCTGATCTTGGGTGAGGCTTTTTTAGATATGGCACCAAGAGCACAAGAAATCAAATAAACAAATTTGCCTTTGTAAAAATTAAAACCTTTTGTGCTTCAAAGAACACTATCAAGAAAGTGAAAAGACAACCAAGAGAATGGGAGAATATATTTTCAAATTATGTATCTGCTAAGGGTCTAGCATCCAGCATAAAGTAGTATTACAACTCAATAATAAAAATAGGCAAATGATTTGAATATACATTTCTCTGAAGATATAATGGCCAGTAAGCACATGAAGATTCTGAATGTGATCAAGGAAATTCACATCAAAATTACAATCAAGTGAACAAAACTATATCAAAATGAAGGCAGTTTGGACTCTTTCTAGGTGTTAGATTTCACAGTCGACAAGACAATATGTGTTAATATGAATAGTCCTCAAGGTACAAGTAAAAAAAAGGTGGGAGAAAATGATGTCTATAGTATACTACGATTGTGTACAGGAAAATAAATGATAGTAAATACCTAGGATATTTGTGAAAGTATATCCAAGTATCTGCTGTCAGTGTTTGTCTTCGGAGAATATACTGGATGGCGCACAGGAAGGAAAAGAAGATGTACTTTTTATTGTTTCTTCTGTATAACTTTTGGATCTTGTGCCATGTTTATGTAGCACTGTAATTTTTATACCCTCACCTCCTGTGAATACCACCAACATGTCTTCCACACAGGGCATTTCCAAGGTTTGGAAGAAATAGCCCTTCAAGTCCTCTGGAGTTGAAGCCGAAAGCTTCATCTGAACGGCTGATGAGCAGGTGTGTAACACCTATGGCATGAAGGGCTGACCTGGCCCCTCAATCACGGGAAGCTTTAATTTTTCGGTCTATAGCTGAAGAGAGATTTTTCTCCTGATAAAGGAACTTTAATTTTTTTAATTTTATTTATTTTTTATTTAAAAGTATTGTGGGGGTAAAAATGTTTTTGGTTATATGGCCTGTCACCCAGATAGTGTTCATCGTACCTGTTAGGTAGGTTTCCGTCCATCCCCTGCTTGATTTCCACTGAGTTTTACTTCCCTCTGTGCACATGTGTGCTCATCAGTTAGTTCCACTTTAATAGTGAGTACATGTGGTATTTTTCCATTCTTTAGATACTTTACTTAGAACTTTTTTTTAAAAAAAATGGTCTTTCTCCTAAATACCCTACGATAATCACACAGTCTGATCTAGTCCATTGCTGTAATATGGGGACCAACAGTCTAAGCAAGGCCAATCCTTCAATCTGTGCCTTGAACCTCAGTTCTTCACCCCAGAGCTGAGTGGCAGACCCATCCCTCACCTCAACTGAACTATTAGTGTTCTTAATAAGGGAACAAAGCTTTATTACCCACTTTCTATGTTATCCTGTCAAACCTTTACAATGGTACATATGCTAGATATCACAGCTCCTGTTCCAAGATGGGGAATCCAAGGGTCAGAATAAGAGGAGATGTGCCCAAAGTCAGGAGTAACAAGTGACAGTTCCAGAACTCAAGCTTACCACTCATGCTCCAAATCCTATTAACTTCAACTGAATTCCATCTGGGTAGAGGAATCATCTACCTGTTTCTCCTTCTGCATCATTTCACAGGCTAGAGACTACACTAATTTCCAGCCAGTGAGGATGACCAAGGAGGTGCTTCTCACAGTTCAGACTCTCGCTGCAGAGGTGGACACAATTACACAACAATGACACCCTCCCCATTCCTGTGAGAACTTGGGATCATCCCTTTTCTCTCCTGCCCCAAATTGTTACTCACTTTTCATCTCATCCTTTGCTTTCTCAGAGAGTGTTGGCAGGTTCATCTCTTCAAAGATGTTAATGGACATTTCCAAGGCATGAGGTCCTACATAATACTCATGCAAGAGGAAGACTAAACGTTCCACATCAGCGTTATCAACTTCAACCAATGGAATAGAGCACGTTGTCGATTCAGAAGACTTTTTCTTTAGTAATTCCTTAAATGTCTGAAATTCTTCCTTGTCTAGCTCCTTGAGACACCATTGCAGTCCATCGATGGAAAAGGAGGATGGTTTGTCCTCTGCCATCCTGATGCAAGGTTGAAAGCTCAGGTTTTGGTGGAAAAGTGGATTCTTTGGTAATGTGGAGTGAATGGGACCTGTGGGAAGAGTGACAAGATACTAAATAGAATCTTGCAGCAAATTTTCAAGCTCATACAATGAACCGCAATCAACTCGACAGATGAGCAACATTCTCTGCTCCTTTTCAGTTCTTCATAGACAAAACCATAGTTGCCATATCTATCCTGTTACCAAAATATAAGTTCAGATATTTTGCTGTCTGTACCCTTAGTTGCCAAAACAGCACCTGGCATGGAAATAGATTCTATATACATGCCGTGAAATCCTCTTGGCTAGGACATCATACTCAATGACACTGGAGAGCAGGTTCCTCCCAGTTACTGAGAACCAGTTTTTAATTTTTAGATTAGTTGATTTCCATTATGCCTGTTAATACAAGATCGGTTTATATAAACACAAGAAACAATTTTGGTATAAACTAAGCTAATATTTGCAAGTTATCTGATGTTGAATTTACATGGATTGGAAGAATACGTGTCTTCACCTAGGGAGCTGCAAGGTCTGTTTTTCAAGTTGCATATAACTCACACATAGAAAACAAAGAATAACAAAATTTTCATTAAATAAGTAAGGATCATTTTGTTTTTGAAGTTTTTGTTCTACTTTCGTAATAAAACTACATGGCCCCAAGGAAAAAAATTTTTTCTAGTGTGCCAATGGGTTAAACGCAAATATCATTAGACACAGCCTTGTTTAAACAGCGAGACTGAAGACCGTTGGGAATTGACCAATAACAGCTGGGCTAATTCAAACAATGAAGTACTCTGCATCCTTAAAAACCCTCAACAATCAGCCCAAGAATGTGCCTCAGTCCGTAAGATGCTTAACGCCGCACACACGCGCGTAGAGTATCCTTGGGTGATAGGCAGAAAATGAGTACTGATCTCAGGGAGCAGGAACTAAGTGGGGACTAGGAAAGGACATTTCACTTTATACTTTCTCATGTTGTTTGCTTTTTCAGATTAACACTATGAGGCACCTCCCATTAAAAAAAAAAAAAAACATTTTAGTAGAAACCAATAGACAAAGATGCATTTCACTAAAACAGCTGAGATATTCTCACTATTACCCATCCACCAAAGACCAAAAAAGCAGGTGCGGGTGAACATTATTGACCATGGAACATTGAGGTTTATGTGCTAGTTGCTCAAAACAGAACTGCAGCAAGAAAATATGCTATTATACACATTCTTATGAATATTTAGAAAAGAAACATTGGTAAAAGGAAAACTATTTATTTCTAAGAACATGTTAAAAAGATTACATCCTCACCACAGAGTAATTTTGTAGTTCCCCCACCCCCAATTTAACCAAAAAACACCCGGAAACATGGAGATTACAAATATTGGGTTAAGCGACTAAATTAAGGGAAGGTTATTTAAATGAGAATGAGACTGTCATATCTAAACACTTTTATACGCACAGTTTGAATTAAACATTTGCCTCGTTGCACCAAACCATCCACTGTAGGGGTTAGAGAAACAACATGGCTGCAAAAAGCAACAAAAACCTCAGAGGTTCATAAAAAAGATCTGCATGGTCAAGGAACATTATTTTTTGGATGGGATGATGGAGCCAGTTCATATGCTCAGAGCTAAGAATAAACAAAGGTAGAAGAAAAAAGAAGAGACAAGGAGTGCAACCTCTTTTCTCAGTCCTTAGGTGACTCACAGCATCTCACCTAAACTTTATGTACATCAGTGTTTAAAGTGTGTTTTTGTTCTTACTTCATAGTGCAAAGTTGAGGTCCTGTGCAGTTGAATAGGTTGCTGTTTGGGGAAAAAGCACTTTACCGCACACCTGATTATAACGTCCCATCTTTCTTTCCCCCAAAATCAGAGTGGTGGGAACCAACAAATCAAACCCAAAAGACAAATGGATGGGGCTATAGCTCAGGTGAGAGGATTAACCTGGGATAGGCACTTTCTCTTGTAAAACTGAGTGGGGAGGAGAGGTTGGGGAGAAGGTAAGGAGACTATTCCAATCCAGGCAGGACGGGGGGGCGGGGGGAGCGAGGCATAAATTAAGCCTGGTGGTTAAGGTTATTTTCTGAGGACGCACGATGTATGTACCTAAGCTTTCACTTTGTTCCTAAGCTTCTTCTATATCCCTGCTGCTCCTGCAGCGCCTTCCTCCACAGATGTCTCGAACAATTTGAATGAAGCGGTTGATTATAGGGCTTGAATCAGTTTGAACACTGATTCGCTGCCTGCCATCCTAGACAAGCCATTTAATTTATCTGTGGCTCAGTCTCCCCACTTTGCAACCAAGACAAACACCACCCTGGGGATTATGTGGCATTTCAGTGAGTTATAGTTAACACTATTAACACAATTAACACAGTAACACCCCTGGACTCCCACCAAACATGGACCAGGCATTAGCTGATCCTGACGTTTGAGTTACAGTACCCCCTGCTTTGTCCTCTATTTTTTAACTTATTTTTTATTCTGAGATAGTCTGGCTCTGTTGCCCCAGCTAGAGTGCAATGGTGTCACTGTAGCTCACTGCAACCTCAAACCCCTGGGCTCAAGAGATCCTCCTGCCTCAGCCTCCCAAGTAGCTGGGACTACAGGCATGCGCCACCATGCCCAGCTAATTTTTTCTATTTTTAGTAGAGACAGGGTCTCACTCTTGCTCAGGGCTCAGGCTGGTCTCGAACTCCTGAGCTCAAGTGATCCTCCTCCCTCAGCCTCCCAGAGTGCTAGGATTACAGGTGTCAGCCACTGCACCTGTCCTGTCCTCTGTTTTAGACCTAAAGTCTGGAAAGGGTGAAGGATTTACCTAAATACCCCAAATGAACAGGTTTTGGAGGTGGGGCTTTTCAGGAAAATGCGGCAATTGGACTTTGCTCTCTGAAGGGATCCTTTGGTCCCTGGCTAGCCCAAAGGGAGAGGGTGGAGGAACATAGGGCCCAACAAATAGGTTCTAATCCCCAACAGAGAAGGAAAGGAGAGAGAGCAGGAACAAGGCAGGAGAAACACCGACTCGTCTCACCTCCAAGATCAGATCCCACTCCCAGGCCAACTGGCAACACTAGAAATATAAAAAGGCTACGCCCAGCTCCACGCCCACGTGGTGGCGGCCTATGGGGAGCGCTGAGCCAGTGACGTTGTTGCTGCCCATTGGCTGCAACGGCTCTGAGTGGCCAGGCCTGGAGTAGATGTGGAACAGGCGCTTTCTGCCCCTGTATGCACCACTTACAGGTGCTGCTCCTGCTGCTACTGGTGAAGATGCTTCACTTGCCCTTCAAACACCTGTGATCAGGACCCCTGGGATGGCTACCGCATTCACCTGGTTGTCCTGGAACAGGGTGTGTGTGTGTGTGTGTGTGTGTGTCTCTGTGTGTGTGTGTGTGTGTGTGTCCTTATACTATGCAACCTGGAAGTTGTACTTAACATTTAAAAAAAATTATTTTATTGTAAATTAACAAATTATGATTGTATATATTTATAGGGTACAATGTGATGTTATATGTACACAATGTGGGATGATTGAATCAAGCTAATTAACACATCCATCACCTTGAATACTTTTTTTTTTGTGGTAAGACATTTGGAATTTACTCTCTTAGCAATTTTGAAATACACAATACATTGTTTTTAACTATAGTCACCCTGCTGTGCAATAGATCTCAAAACTTATTTCTCCCGTCTATCTGAGACCGTGCACCCTCTGACCAACAACCCCTCATTCCCTCCTTCCCCATCTCCCAGCCTCTGGTAACCACATTTCTGCTCTCTGCTTCTATAAGTTCAATCGTTTTAGATTCCACATATAAGTGAGATCATTTAACATTTATCCTTCTGTGCCTTGCTTATTTCATTTAGCACAATGTCCTCCAGGTTCATCTGTGTTGTCATAA
Source organism: Eulemur rufifrons (assembly GCF_041146395.1). NCBI lineage: Eukaryota > Metazoa > Chordata > Mammalia > Primates > Lemuridae > Eulemur > Eulemur rufifrons. Next base: position 14,391,392 of record NC_091006.1, read on the forward strand.
ATGACAGATTCCCTTCTTTTTAAAGGCTGAATAGTATTCCATTGTGAATCTATACCACGTTTTCTTTATCCATTCATTTGTTGGTGGACACTTAAGTTGTTTCCATATCTTGGCTATTGTGAATAATGCTGCAATGAAGGTGAGAGTGTAGATACCTCTTTGACATACTGATTACTTTCTTTTTTTTCTTTTAGAGACAGGGTCTTTCTCTGTCACCCAGGCTGCAATGCAGTGGTGCAATTAAAGCACACTGCAGCCTCAGACTCCTGGACTCAAGGGATCTTCCTGCCTCAGCTTTCTGAGTAGCTAGAACTACAGGCACATGCCACCATGCCTGGCTAATTTTTAAGTTTTATGTAGAGATGCAGTCTCACTATGTTGCCCAGGCTGGTCTTGAACTCCTGGCCACAAGTGATCCTCCCACCTCGGCCTCCTGAACTGCTGGGATTACAGGCATGAGCCATCACACCCCGAACATAACAATTTTAAATCGTTTGGGCATATACCCAGAGGTAGGATTGCTGGATCATATGATAATTCTATTTTTAGTTTTTTGAGGAATCTCCATGCAGTTTTCCACAATGGCTGTACCAACTTACATTCCCACCAACAGTGTACAATCAGTGGTTCCCTTTTCTCCACATCCTCGGCACTTGCCATCTGTTGACCACTCTTTAACGTTGCTGCTGTTGTTTTTCCATCTACTTTTTCCATAAAGCTCCCTTGTCTTGGACAAAATCATGCATAACACGATATTTGTGTTATGTTCAAATTGTTCCAATGCAACAGTCACACAGAACATCTGCATTTTCAAAAGAAGCCAATGACAGAACCGAACATACCTCTTCCGATTCCCTGTTCTTGGTTTCGGCTGCCATTCCTTCCCAGGCTAGAGCTCCAAATCTTTAGGGCCTTTGTACCTTTAAATTGTATATCTTCAAACTTTACACCTTCATAGATAATCAGGGAGTTTGTTTCTTAGGGGTGGACTACCGATTTAGAATGAACCCATAAAAATCCACCAGCAACCTCCACGCCAACATGTGTTGTTTTGGGATTTTTTGATAAAGGCCATTCTCACTGGGGTTAAGTGATATCTCATTGTGGTTTTGATTTGCATTTCTCTGATGATTAGAGATGTTGAGCATTTTTTCATATGTTTGTTAGCCATTCTTATATCTTCTTTTGAGAAGTTTCTATTCATGTCATTTGCCCGCTTTTTGATAGGGTTGTTTGATTTTTTCTTGCTCATTTTCCTGAGTTCTAAATAATTGTTGTTATCAGTCCTTTATCTGATGTGTAGTATGCAAAAATTTTTTCCCATTCTGTAGGTGGTCTGTTTATTCTTGTGACTGTTTCTTTGGCTGTGCAGCCTGGTACTGGCACAAGTGCAGGGACACAGACCACTGGAACACAACAGAAAATCCAAATATAGAACCATCCTCATATAGTCACCTAATTTTTGACAAAGCAGGAAAGAATATACTCTGGGGACAAGAATCCCTATTCAATAAATGCAATCACATTGTAAAAATGATAGTTTTATTTCCATATTTACAATCTTATATTTATTATTTCCTTTTCGTGCCTTGTTGCACTGACTAGGACTTTCAGTATGATGTTAAATAGAAGTTGTGACAGTGAGTTTTCTTGACTCACTTTTTAGTTTTAGGGGATGAGCTTTTACTATTCTCCAATTTTACTATTCTCCATATTTACTAAATATGATGTTAGCAGTTATTTTTTAGAAGCTCTTCTCAAATTAAGGAAGTTGTCATCTGTTATATGTTTGCTAAAGGTTTTTTAAAAATCACGAATTGATGTTGAACTTTTTTTTCCATTTTCCTGAGCTGGTTCTGCTTTATTTTATTTTTTTTATTTCAGCATATTATGGGGGTACAAAAGTCTAGTTATGTATATTGCCCATGGCCCCCCATCCCTCCGAGTCAGACCTTCAAGCATGTCCATTCCCCAGACAGTGCGCATTGCGCTCATTATGTAGGTACATAATGGTGTACATTATGTACACTCATTCCCCTCCCCACCCACATCTGCCCAACACCCAATTGGTGTTATTCCCAAATGTGCACTTAGGTGATGATCAGGGAAACCAATTGGCTGGTGAGTACATGTGGTGCTTATTTTTCCATTCTTGGGATACTTCACTTAGTAGAATGGGTTCCAAAACAGCAATAAAAAACCTTCCCAAAAAGAAAAGCCCTGGACCAGATCACACCCGGATCACACCCAAATTTTACCACACCTACAAAGAAGAACTGGTGCCCATCCTACAAAAATTAGTCTCCAGCATTGAGAAGCATGGAATTCTCCCCAACATATTTTATCAAGCCAACATAAGTTTGATACCAAAACCAGGAAAGGATGCAACAAAAAAAGAAAACTACAGACCAATATCCCTTATGAATATAGATGCAAAACTTCTCAATAAAATCCTAGCAAATCGAATCCAAGTGCTTATCAAGAAATAATCCATCACGACCAAGTGGGCTTCATCCCAGAGATGCAGGGATGGTTCAACATATGCAAATCTATAAATGTAATTCACCACATAAATAGAAGCAAAAATAAAGACCACATGATCCTCTCAACAGATGCAGAAAAAGCATTTGACAAAATTCAACACCCTTTTATGATAAGAACGCTTAACAAAATAGGCATAGACAGGGCCTATCTAAAAATGATACAAGCCATATATGACAAACCCACAGCCAACATCATACTGAATGGGGAAAAATTGAAAGCCTTCCCACTTAGAACTGGAACCAGACAAGGTTGCCCACTGTCCCCATTACTTTTCAACATAGTACTGGAAGTCCTTGAGAGAGCTATCAGGCAAGAGAGCAGAATCAAGGGTGTCCAAATAGGGACAGAAGAGATCAAGCTCTCACTCTTTGCTGATGATATGATATTATATGTAGAAAACCCCAAGGATTCAACCAAGAGACTCCTGGAATTGATAAATGTGCAGAAGCTTTTAAATTTAATTATGTCCCATTTATTTATTTTTGTTGTTGCTCTATTTGCCTTTGGGGTCTTAGGAAAAACTCTTTTTTTTTTTTTTTTTTGAGACAGAGTCTCACTCTGTTGCCCCGGCTAGCGTGCCATGGCATCAGCCTAGCTCACAGCAACCTCAAACTCCTGGGCTCAAGCAATCCTCCTGCCTCAGCCTCCCGAGTAGCTGGGACTACAGGAATGCGCCACCATCCCTGGCTAATTTATATATACATATATATATATATATTTATCTGTCCATATAATTTCTTTCTATTTTTAGTAGAGATGGGGTCTCGCTCTTGCTCAGGCTGGTCTCGAACTCCTGAGCTCAAACGATCTGCCTGCCTCGGCCTCCCAGAGTGCTAGGATTACAGGTGTGAGCCACCGTGCCCGGCCAGGAAATACTCTTATAGACATTAGCCTAGGCAAAGAATTTATGACTAAGTTTTCTTCCAGAATTATTATGGTTTCATGCCTTATATTTAAGTCTTTAATCTATCTTGAGTTAATTTTTTTATATGATGAGAGAGACGGATCCAGATTCCTTCTCCTTTCCAATTCTCATACCTCTCTCTAATCACTTTCTAATTGCCAATTTAAAGCCACTAACTTAAATTCAAAGTAGCTAGTTAAAATTGTTAATTTAATTAGCTAATACCACCAACAAAATGTTAAATAGCAGTGAAGTTAAGACTATCCTTGTCTTGTTTCTGATTTTAGTGGAAAAGTTTGTGTTCATGATGGAACAGTTTAATGGGTATTTTTTCCTACAGTTGGGAGAAGAAATGGTGTCCATAAGCGGTGGTTTCCACACTTTTAACATCTCATTAACTCTTCCTCTCTTCTTTCATTGCCTTATGAGAGTTCTCAGATGATAGGCGAGGCAATCACAGACGTCATCTCACATCTGTGGCTCTTTGCTGGGGTGTGAGAAGACTCCGTTTACTTTAGAAGAGTGCGTTTTTTTTAAATTTCAGCATATTACAGGAGTACAAATGTTTAGGTTACATATATTGCCTATGCCCCACCCGAGTCAGAGCTTCAAGTGTGTCCATCCCCAGATGGTGCACACCACACCCATTGGGTGGGAATATATCCCTCCCCTCCTACCCCCCACCTGCCCTACACCCAATGAATATTACTACTATATGTGCACATAAGTGTTGATCAGTTAGAACCAATTTGATGGTGAGCACATGTGGTGCTTGTTTTTCCATTCTTGTGATACTTCATTTAGTAGAATGGGCTCCAGCTCCATCCAGGTTAATACAAGAGGTGCTAGATCACCATTGGTTTTTTGTGGCTGAGTAGAACGCCATGGTTTTTAATTGGAAACCATCCCTGCCTAAGTAACCATGATTACTTAGTGATTACTAAGGCCTGAAGGAGAAGGACCAGAGATTACATGCAGCCGTTAGTCTCAGTGCCTTCTCAACCTATCGCGAGCTGTGCTGCGGGGCCGAGAGGGCGTGAGAAGGGAGTGGGTCATCGACCAGGAAGCCCAGAGACAAAGCCTGAGGGCAGGTAGCGGGACCAAGGGCCAATCCCAGGCTGGGGTTGGGGTGGAGTTGGCTACTTCTGGGAGGTTTCCTGAATCAGGACATCAGAAACTTGTGAAAGAGTCAAAGTCTGGTTGGTGAGTGACGCTTCTCCTCTGTCCTGCAGACCTTATTCTTTCTCTGGCACAGCTCTCCCCACTGAGCCTGCTGGCGTTTTCTCCTCAGGAGGAGGACTTTGCTGTACGCCCTTCCTGCTCCAGTTGGAAGCTTCCACCTCCGCAACCAAGGGGAGTCCACGGTTCGGTGAGACCTTGCGCTGAATTTCTCCCTTCTTGTATCATATTTCCTACTTCCAGTGCTCTCACGCTTGCTGTTTACACTGGCCATTTCCCTTTAACCCTCCTTCCATGCTCCCTGGCTCCGTCAGGTCTGGTGAAATTTCTTTTCCTGGTCCCACTTGTTTGACCTACTTGCTGTGTAATTTCATGGCACCACGTGGGTCTCATACTGAACATGCTTAATACTAATTACAGTTGCTTTCCATTATTTTGCAGAATCTGTATCTATGAATTCACCTACTCGCTAAAATCTAGTGTTGATCCCAAAACCAATACTTGCGGGGCTTTCAAAGTCAGTCAGGCATGCAAGAAGCTAGGAGAGATTTGAGCTGAGGTCAGACAAGGCAAAGCTGGTGGGTCTATTCCGTGCCATGTTTTCTTTTTTTTTTTCTTTTTTTTTTTTTTGCATTTTTGTGTCCCTCTAGTGCAGCTGAAGTGCTGTCTAGTGTTCTACACACAAGAAGGCTGTGATGTGCCCTGTGAAGACAATATGTGTCAGATAAACATCATTCAGACATGTTATAGTGGTGTTGGCTTTGGGTTCAAAGTTCATGCATCAATGATATGTCTTAAACAAGGTGTTTTTAAACAGGCACGTATAAAATGAAGTTATGTGTTAACTGGTTGACAAAAATGGTGTGGTTAGAGGTTCACAGGAACCTAACCCTATATGTAACCTTGTAGGAGTAATGACTCTGTGTTCATTAATTCAGTGTCCCTGGCAACTTTATAAAACATAACTACCATAAACAATGAGCATTGACTGTACCCACAGCAGCAAGCGATGAACACTTAATGAGCACCTCCTGTGTGCCACATACGGGACCATGCTGTATCTGGGAATGGAGGATTGGACAAGGCAGGAAGGGATTTCGTAAACACCCATTTTCAATGCTAGTTTATGAGCAGATGAGATCAGCTTTATTCAAGGCTGTGCCACCAGTTCCTAGTGAAGCTCTTTGCTTAGCTTCTACGAGCTGTTTGATGATAGCTTAATGTTCGTTGAATCTCAAATAAGCTTTTCCCCTAATCTTTATCCTCCCTGTCAATACCCGGAAAGGTTTTTCTCCACGATGTTCAAAATTTCCCGTTGTGTTCCCTCCCCCAACACAGAACCCTATGTCGGGGAGGGAAACATTCATTATTCACATTTAGGGTGAGCCTTCTGAATTTGAGTTGATAAGTTCTGTCTTGAATCTGTAACTTTTGTAGGACAGGAGTCACTAGTTCGGTAAGGCAGAAGAATCAGGTGCTAGTAATATCCTTACTCCTGGGAAGGGATGAAAGCAGTGATCTTGAGTCTAGATGGGGTTGCCAGATAAAGTACCCAGTTAAATCAGGATTTCAGATGAACAACAAATGATTTTGGCGGGGGGTACATATGTTCTCAATATCACTCACTGTTTATCCAAAATTAAAATTTAACTGGAATTGGCACCATCTGGAATTACATTTCAGAGAAACAATAGTTATTTTTTTCATTTAAGTATGTCCCAACTATCATTTATTGTTGGCCTGAAATTTAAATTTAACTGGGAATCCTGTATTTTTCTTTGCCAAATATGGCAGCCCTAGTCTAGTATCTACCATTACTGTCTCCTCTCTTCCGTTATCCTTGCCTTGAGTTCCCTCTGGGGTGGGAAACAGATATTGAGAGCTATGTTCAGCACAATAGGTTGGTTCTTACGTGATCAGAAGAATGGGTTGCCCATTATCTTCAACATGTTTCTTATAGAAAGAGGTGTTTGCTTTATAAATGAAAAGATGTATGTATTTGTACATACTTTTCCTTCTGTCCCCTTCCTCCTAATCACTTAAAGAACCTGCCTAGGTCTTAGGGATGTTGCACATCTTGGGAGTTACTCTCCAGTTGAGGAAGGCAGAAAGCAATCTTTGAGCAGAACTAAAGGATCTTTAAGTCTTTCTGACCATGTGCAACATCCCTAAGACCCAGGTAGGTTCTTTAAGTGTAAATGAAGTTTTTAAGAGGTAATAGTTATGGCTTATGATGTCAACTTTCTACTTTTCTGTAGGTCCTACATGTTTTGTGGATGTGAGAGTCCTTTTTTGAACTGAGAAGTTTCATGTGCTGGACACAATGAGCTCCTTCACCATTGCTAAAAACCTTACCAACCACAGGCTTCTGTCTTACCTGACGGCCCTGGATCAGTATCAGCTAGAGGAATTCAAACTTCACCTCCAACCACCGGGGAGCTCCGAGTGGATCCTCGGCATGAACAGCATGCAGTTCTCCTGGCCAAGAAACTCGCAGGTCCCCTGGGCAGAGCTGAGGGCTGCTGATGCTGTGAACCTCTTCTTCCTTTTGAACAAGCACTTCTCAGAATGGCAGGTGTGGGAAGTGGCCCTCAGCATTTTCCAGAAAATAAATCTGACTTCGCTATGTGAGGAAGTTAGAGAAGAAATGAAAGGTGAGTCTGCAAGCAGGAGGGAGGGAGTCAGCACTTTCTGGCTCTCAAGGGAACGAGGAGGTTGCTGGTGGATTTTTATGGGTTCATTCTAAATCGGTAGTCCACCCCTAAGAAAGAAACTCCCTGATTATCTATGAAGGTGTAAAGTTTGAAGATATACAATTTAAAGGTACAAAGGCCCTAAAGATTTGGAGCTCTAGCCTGGGAAGGAATGGCAGCCAAAAGCAAGAATAGGGAATCGGAAGAGGTATGTTCGGTTCTGTCATAGGCTTCTTTTGAAAATGCATATGTTCCCTGTGTGACTGTTGCATTGGAACAATTTGAACATAACACAAATATCGTGTTATGCATGATTTTGTCCAAGAGAAACACTAAGTAAGCACAAAAAAACAAACCAAAACAAACGCCCCTGCACCCAGCTGGGCTGGGCAGTGTGCACACGGGCACACACCTCAACCATCCACCAGCTACCTAGGATGAGCCACACCCAGTGCAGGCTTTCTGTCCGGTTTCAGATCACTTTCCTTCCAGCACTTCACCAAAACTCACAAGCTGCGGTGCTTCCCACACCCACAAGCAAACCTCACATTTTATTCAGGGTGAAGTGCCGGGCTGTATCTACTGCAGCATTGCAGGACCTACTGAAACGTTAAGAGTTTTGTGAAGTGCAAAAGTGTGCGACCGTCTTTAAATGTGTCCTTTTAAAAAATGCATCACTGACCCCATTTCTCATAAACCCTGTGGTTGTTATTGCCCAGTTTGACCTACTATCATGAGTTTTAGGAATGTTGGTTTATAGCAGAACTGCCTGCCTATTAGAAACTGGTGCCTGTTACAAACTGGAAATTGATCTTAATGCTTTCTGTGCATTTGTATTTACTCTCACTACATTCATAACAAGGCGGCCCTATTACTCCTATTTTACAAAGAGAGAAATTGAGGCACAGATAGCTTAAGTAAATTGCCCAATGTCACAGAGCTGGTGACTAGGAGAGCTGGGGCTTGAACGCAGGCGGTGGGTCTCCAGGGCTCTATGGTTACCCATATCCTGTTCTCTTGCCCCAAAATGGAGGAGTGAGCTCTAAGAAGTGGGAGTGGGAGCAGGCAACACCCAGTCTGCTTCGCGTATCTCCTGGTGGGCAGGAGGACGGGATGGGGAGTAGAACTCTGCCCCACCTTTTCCTCCCCTCTCCCTCTCATTTTTAAATCCCTCAGATACCCTTGTTTAGAATAGGCAGAGGTTAAGTAGAAAACTAGGGAGTGGGATCTAGAATGCTTAAATTCCTTTCTGACTGGCAATCCCTCTGTGGAGACCCAGAGTGAAGAATTGGCACAAAGGAGAATGCTATCAAAGAAGAACTTCCTTTCTGGTCATTGATCCAGAATGCAACATACACCCCCTGCTCAGAAGCTACAGAGGAGGGCTTTTCCCCGGTCTTTGTCTGGTTCCTACTTAGCCTCTGCATGATCCACTCCTTTAGAAAGCTATCTCTCAAGTAGGGGAAAGTTCTAGAAGGTCCTAAGTTATTCTAGTCCATCCACTGACCTTTATTATCACCTACATTGCTGGGGAGGTGAGGAGACCTACGTGATTTATTCTGCCCCATCCTCTAGGAACCCATCAGCCCTGTCCTCTAGGAACCAGCACAGTGAGGGTCTCTGCACCTGATCTGTGCTGTGTGATATGTGTTGATAAGTGAGTCTGTGAATACACGTGTGTATCAGGCACACGTGTGCTGTCTTTTGGGGACTACGGGTTTAAGAACTCAGGCTTCAGAGTCAGGCTGCAAAGGCTAGTTCCATCTGACACACTGGAACCCTGGGCAAATGACTGTACCACTAGGCCCCGATATTCTCTCTCTCTCTCTCTCTGTCTCTCTCTCTCCCTCTCCCTCCCTCTCCCTCTGTCTCCCTCCCTCCCCTCCTCCTTTCTTTTTCTTTTCTTTCTTTCTTTTTTTTTTTTTTTTTTAACACTGAGCTCCAATTCCTTCAGTCTCTTCCATCCCAAGTTTGTCACTGAAAGGGTTGGTTCTACTGGGGGTCTCCATCACTGCCGGCCCATTTTCTTTCTGGGGTGTTTCAGTATCCAGTCACCGTTGTTTATTTCAGGGCATGTGCAGACCCAGGAACCCCGAGACCCAAACACAGAAGAACCAGAGGTGCTAGAAGGAGAAACAGGTTTGTGCACTGCGGGATGATGATGGACACACTGCTTGATGGAACCCTCATTTCACCAGGTCCACGTTTGCCTCCTACTCTGAAATTTTCTTGTTTATGCTACGTAAGAAATTAAACTCTTCCCAACTGGTTCCTCCAGTACTGGTTATTGACTAAAAGGTTACCATAAATGGGCCTTCTGTCCGAGCTCTTCCTCCATCCGGTTGCTTTTGCGTCTCTGTCACATATCATTTGGGCGTACTTGTGTGGAGTTCATATATTTAGAAATTATTTTATTATATACATAAAAGTTTAAAATTTGTAGTGAATTGCATTTTTAATTATGTAGTGATTCTTTCCCAATAAATCATTTTTTTGGCGGCGGGGGCGGGGGGGGGGGTTGGGCCTTAAAGACAAGGTCAAAGTTTTCCTCTCCACCCTCTGCATCAGAGATGAGGTTTAAAAGGCAATGAAAATAGGGATCATATTGACTTAACTGCATGTTTGTGTGTAAATAACTGGTGCTTCCCTCTCCGTGTTTTGCTGGGTTTAGAGTGAAGACACTATCAAATAAAGCTAAGGAGTTGGGGCAAGTATGTTGGGTGCAGAAAGGGTCAGTTGGGTGCCTAAAACGTACTCATCTGGTACTTAAAACATCCGATAAGTCTGTTTCACCAGAGAGCAGTGGAATATTTAGGCATAGTAAGCAACAAAGAACTGCATGTGGCTGCCCTTTGCTACTCCCTTATGGCCTTGCAAAGTGCCCTAAACATTAGGGAGAGGAAGCAAAACTCTGCTACTGATTTTTTTTAACATTCATTTTCTCTTTAAAGCCGTAGCACCAGTCCTGCTCTGCTATTCATCTCGAACAGCCCAGCTCTTCAGACAGGTGGTCCCAGCTAGATCTAGAGTCTTTATCAAGATCTGGAAGGTGATGCCCAACACCTGATAGTAAAGCTACAACCTGGAAGGCTCACATCATTGGGTTTATTTGCAACAGAGGAATGCAACATGTCCAATAGTTAGCTTAAGAATCACTGGAGCCAGTGATGAGAGGAAATTATCTATTTTTCCTCTGCTTGGGCTGTGCCTAGGAAAAGGTGTCCACTCACGTTCTCTGCTTCTAGAAGGGTTAGACCAACCCAGGACAGAATGCAGCTCAGAGTATGTGCCTGTGGGGCTCGTGGACTCTACAGGTAGGGTCTGTGGAGCTCTACAGAATTGGGATTTTTTTGCCCCAGGCAACCCTGGGAGGAGAATGATGTATTCTTGTTCTTTGAAAGGTTGCTCCTTCAAAGGAACACAGATGATCAGGAGGAAGCCCAGGACCCGGCTTGCTAACAAAATCTAGCCCTGCAAACGTTGGCAGTCAATGGTGTTATAAATATTAGAGCCATGTCTCTTTAGATTCAAATCCCTTGAGGTGTTGGCTCATAGCAGCTGTGTACTGGGCAGTGGAATACAAGTTTGACCACCGTGTGGGTCACAGAAGGGGTCCTCTAGCTCATGAGGAATGAGATGGTCAGAGTGATTACATGCAACAAATTGGGGGGTTGAGGTTAGAACCTAAGTCTTGGTGGTTTAATTCCTATGGTATTTTATTCCAAAGATATTAGAGTGGCTTCTGTGTGCTGGGCACTGTTCCATATACTTAGGATACATCAGTGAACAAACAGACTAGCCATCTACCTAGATAGGTAGTGGTCATACTAAACGAATAAGTTACATGGTGTGCTAGGAAGTGACAAGTGCAAAATAGAAGAGAGGGTAAAGCAGACAGGGAGAGCCCAAGGTGTGCGATTGAGGAAGTAGGTGGCAGTACTAATGAGAATTATCAGGCACCGCTGAGGAGATGAGGTTTGAGCAAAGCCTTGAGGATGAGCCAAGTGGATGGATATCTGGGATTGCAGGCAGAGGGAGGGCTGGAGCCCAGGCCCTGAGGAGGTCTGTGCTTGGAGTGTGCTGTGGTCTTCCCAGGTTAGCATGTTGCAGCTTTAGTTGGGTTGATGGAGTTTAAGGATCTGATTCCTTCAGTGTCTTCCACTCCAAGTTTGTCACTGAAAGAGTTGGTTCTCCTGGGAGCCTCTGTCATCAGTCTGGGGTATCTCAGGATCTCATCACTGTCTATTTCAGGGCATGTGCAGACCCAGGAACCCCGAGACCCAGACAAAGAAGCAGCAGAGGTGCTAGCAGGAGAAACAGGTTTGTGCACTACATGGTGATGATGATTGGACACATTGCTTGATGGAATCCTCATTTCACCACATCCATGTTGGCCTCTACCCTGAAATTTTCTGGAATTTATAGTATGCAAGAAATTAAACTTTTCCCAACTAGCTCTTCCAGTAGTGAGTATTGACTAGTAAGTTACCGTAACTGGGCATTCTGTTTTCACCCTCAGACACCAGTTTCTGTTTCTGAACTTTGTACTTTTGCTAATTAAAAAGTATTTAGGTTACCTACTAACATATTTAACAGGCTAATTAACAAGTTAATTAATAGGCATCTGTATTTTTTGTACCAGTGGCCCTATGGACACATTTAAGTATTAAGTTTAGACTTGTCAACAGACTACATGTACATATATATAAGCCCCAAAGAGTCACACAAATACACAGCCTATAATACAAAGCATCAATTGTTTTGCTCAACTCCTGAGCTCTGTCTGTAACCACCCACATACTACTACATACAACCACATACTGTGACACACAACTACATGCAACTCTTGGCTGCCACTTTTTGTATTGTTTCCATGGTCATAAGTGATTAACATATTCTGCTATTTCTTAGTTTTTAAGTCAATTATCTCCTGACTTCTTGTCATGCTATGTATCTCTCTTCCTTTCTATTCTCCAATGAAGTCATTTTTCCTGTGCGTGACAGAATCAGTATCATGGGGACATAAATTCTGAGCCATGTAATAAATCAAGGTCGTATCTTGCTTTAGTTTCCTAGGGCTGCTGTTAACAAATTGTGCCATAAACTAGGTGATTTAAAGCACTTCTGTGAGAAAGAGGCCAAATATCTGAAATCCAGGTGTCAGCAGAACTATTCTTTCGGGGGTGGCTCTGGGGAAATCTGTTCCTGGTCTCTTCCAGCTTCCGGTGGCAGCTTGCTTGTCGGGTTGTGGCTTCATCACTCCCACATGTCTCTCGTCTCGTTGCTACTTACCCTGGCTCTCCCTCTATTTGTCTGTGTCTAATCTCCTTCCGCTTCTCTTGTAAGGACATATGTGATTGCATCAGCACCCAGATAACCCAGGAAAGCTCCTCTTTTCACGTGTCTTAACGTAATCCCATCTTTTGTCATATTAGGTGATATTTGCTCCTTTGCCCTATAAGGTGATAATCACAGGTTCTGTGGATCAGGACATGGATGTGTCTTTTGGGGCGGGGTGAGGACACTGTTCAGCCCAATACTTATGCCTTTCTTGGAGAAGAATTTCGTTTTGGTTTGAGTTAATAATTGTTTTTTGTCCAACTTTCTATGCAATTATTATACCATCCCGAAGATCTGTGAGATGTATGTTCAATTCCATTATACATGGAATTGAAGGTGTCTCTCAGGTTCCTTTCTGCTATTTCTAGACAATTTCCTGAAGCCCCACATCCTTCTCGCATCGGGAATGGCTGCCATCTGGCTCTCATCTTGATATTTATTTATTTATGTAAAATTTTTTTATTTCAGCATATTATGGGGGTACAAATGTTTAGATTATGTATATTGCTCTTGCCCCAACCGAGTCAGAGCTTCAAGTGTGTCCATCCCCCAGATGGTGCGTACGGCACTCATTAGATGTATATATATACCCATCCCCTCCTCACCCCTCCCATCTGCCTGACACCCAATGAATGTTGTTATGATATGTGCACTTAAGTGTTGATCAGTTAAAACCAGTTTGATGGTGAGTACATGTGGTGCTTGTTTTTCCATTCTTGGGATACTTCACTTAGTAGAATGGGCTCCAGCTCTATCCAGGATAATACAAGAGGTGCTATATCACTATTGTTTCTTGTGGCTAAATAGAACTCTATGGTATTCATATACCACATTTTATTAATTCATTCATGTATTGATGGGCACTTGGGTTGTTTCCACATCTTTGCAGTTGTGAATTGTGCTGCTATAAACATTCGAGTGCAGATGTCTTTTTTATAGAATGTCTTTTGTTCTTTTGGGTAGATATCTAGTAATGGGATTGCTGGATCAAATGGTAGTTCTATTTGTATCTCTTCGAGGTATCTTCATATTGCTTTCCACAGAGGTTATACTAGTTTGCAGTCCCACCAGCAGTGTATGAGAGTTTTCCGTCTGCTCAGGAGCTCACCAGCAGTCCGAGATGCAAAGGAGGGGAAATTTAACCACTCCACCTACTCTTGTCACTGGTCTCCAAGCCTCTTGGAGGCCTTTCTTCTTCCAGTTCTTCGTAATTTCTTCCCGTGGAGTCTCCTGTAGTTTTAGGCACCCTTCCTTCTGACCGTTGTCTGATCTATGTTTGTCTGCCTGTTAATTTTTTTTCACTTTCTTCCAAAATCTTTCTTGCAGAGACACTCTGGTTGGTGGTTTTTCTCATCCACCATCTTGCCCCTCCTAAACTCAATCCATCTTGATGTGTATTTAATCTCAGATTTCATTTTCTGCTCTCAAATCTTGCCTCCTTTTCTCCCCTGGGTTCCACATCCATCTGTCTTTCTCACGCTCTTTCAGAGGATCTGCTCTATAGTAACTTCCTGAGAAAGTTCAACAGCAGATGGTAATTTCAAATTTTTGCCTCGTTGAAAATTTCTCCAATGCTGCTTCCTGTTTGGTGAATGATTTGGGCGCAATGTTACACATTGAGAGGAATTTTCCCTCAATGTTTCTGGCCTCACAAAGTCCTCCTGTGCTCAGTGCTGATAAATCTGATACTACTTCCATTTTCACTTTGTGTGTGACCTATATTTTATGCCATGAAAGCTTTTAGGGTCCTCCACCCCTGCGTTCTGAAATGTTGTGATGCTATTGGGTTCTGGGCCTCACTGTCTTCATTAGGTTGGATATTAAGGGGCCCTTTATACTTAAAAAAACATGTGCCCTTCAGTTCTCAAATTTTCTTGAGTTATTTCTTTGACATTGGCCATTTCTTCCATGTTCTTTTTCTTAACCTCTAATCAGGCATTTTGTTTCTTAGGATTAACATATAATTTTCTTTTTAAAAAATCCTATTCTTTCATTTTTGTTATAAATTGAAAGATTTCCTCAACTTTTTATTATACCTACCATAAAGATGATTTAATCCATTGTATTATTAATATCAGACCTGTTAAATACCTTTCTCTTCAATGGTATCCTTTTTAATGAATTTAATATCTTCTTAAATATTATAACTTTTGGAGCAATTTTGGTTCCCTGAATTATCTGTTTTCTGGTCATTGTAAGGTGATTAAACATAAAATCTAAATAGTATAAAGGCTTTAATATATTTTTAAAAACCAATAAGCAATTAATTCTGCAAAAATTAAAATTCTTAAATTTAGTGTGTGTACTTCCAGTTTTATTCAGAAATTAGATTATATATTATAGTTCTACACTTTGTCACTTGATATCTTGAAAACATCTTTATATAAACATATATGGACCTCATTCTTTAATAGGTACATAATATACCAGTGTATAGATATATCATGGTTTATACTTAACCTTTTCCTGTTGATAAAAGTCTAGGCTTCCAGGGTTTTTTTTAAAAAAATATTAAGCAAACTTCGATAAACACTTACATCATATTGTGCACATGTATGAATGTCTCCATAGAAGACATTTCTAAACCAGAACTCCTAGACCAAAAGATATACATCTAAAGTTCCATGCAGTCCAATTGATCCTCTGAAAGGCTGTATAAAATGACATCCAATAATATTGTGGGTATCTGTTCTATCCTGTTATCAATAGATTCTTTCAAATATTTGCCAGATTGATAGAGATTTATCCAGATTTAATATTTGGTTTGCATTCATTTTATAAGTTGAAAATTATCATTGCATTTAGCCATTTTATTTTTTCCCCAGTTCCTTTTTATTTGTATGTATTCACAGGGTACAAGTGCAATTTTAGTATGTGGATACACTGCATTGTGGTGAAGTCAGGGCCTTCAGTACGTACATCACTGGAGCAACGCACCTTGCACCCACTGGGCAACTGCTCACTATCTGGCCCCCTCCAGGTCTCCACCACCTGTATTTCCACACTCTGCTTCCACGTGTGCTCATTATTTAGCTCCCACTTACAAATGAGAATGTGTGGTATTTCTTTCCGTATCTGAGTTGTTTCACTTAAGATAATGGCTTCTAGTTCTATCCACATGGCTGCAAAAGACATCATTCCATTCTTTTTTATGGCCAAATATTATTCTATTGTATATATATGCCATATTTTCTTTATGCAATTCTCTGTTGATAGCCATGTAGCTCGATTCCCAATCTTTGCTGTTGTGAATTGTGCTGTGATAAACACATGAATGCAGGTATATTTTGATATGATGATTTCTTTTCCTTTGGGTAAATACCTAGTAGTATGATCGCTGGATTGAATGGTAGGTCTGTTTTTAGTTCTTTGAGAAATCTCCATACTAAATCCCATAGAGGTTGTACTGATTTATGTTCCTACCAACAGTGTATAAGCATTCCTTACTCTCTGCATCTGCCAGCATCTATTATTTATTTTTACTTTAAAAAAAATTTTTTTATTTCAGAATATTACAGGGGTACAAATGTTTAGGTTACATATATTGCCTTCGCACCACCCAAGACAGAGTTACCCATGTGCCCATCCCCCAGACAGCACACACCTCACCCATTTGGCATGAATATACCCATCCCTTCCTCCCCTCTCCCACCTGCCAACATGTGATGAATGTTACTTCCATATGTGCACATAAGTGTTGATCAGTTAGTACCAATTTGGCGATGAGTATATGTGGTGCTTGTTCTTCCATTCTTGTGATACTTCATTTAGGAGAATGGGCTCCAGCTCCATCCAGGATAATACAAGAGGTATTAGTTCACCATTGTCTTTTGTGGCTGAGTAGTACTCTGTGGTATACATATACCACATTTTATTAATTCACTCATGTTTTTTGACTATTTAATCATGGCCATTCTGACAGGGGTGAGGCGGTATCTCATTGTGGTTTTAATTTGCATTTCCCTGATGATTAGTAATATTGAACATTTTTTCATATGTTTGGCCATTTTTCTATCTTCTTTTGAAAAACTTCTATTCATGTCTTCTGCCCACTTTTTGATGGGGCTGTTTGTTTTTTCTTGCTGATTTGTTTGAGCTCTTTGTAGATTTTGGATATTATCCCTTTATCAGATGTATACTTTGTGAATATTTTCTCCCATTCTGTATGTTGTCTATTTACCCTGTTGATTATTTCCTTTGCTGTGCAGAAACTTTTTTTTTTTTCATCTTATTGTTATGGGGGATACAGAATTGCAGGTTACATACGTTGCCCATGTACCGCCTTTCCCCCCAAGTCAGAGCTCCAGGTGTGTCTGTTCCCCAGATAGTGCGCGTTGCACCCATCATGTAGGTATATATCCCTCCCTTCCCCACCCCCCCTTCCCGACTCAGCACCTTCAAGCGTTACCATTCGCCAAACCGTGCGCAATGCACTCATTGTGTAGGCATACACCCATCCCCTCCCCCACCCCCCACCTCAGTCTGATATCCAATTGGTGTCGTTCCCAGATGTGTATTTAGGTGATGATCAGGGAAACCAATTTTCTGGTGAGTAAATGTGATGCTTGTTTTTCCATTCTTGGGATACTTCACTTAATATAATGGGTTCCAACTCTCTCCAGGAGAACCATAGGGATGTCATATCTTCATCATTCCTTATAGCTGAGTAATATTCCATGGTATACATATACCACAGCTTACTAATCCAATCATGTATTGATGGGCGCTTGGGTTGTTTCCACATCTTTGCTATTGTGAATTGTGCTGCTATAAACATTCGGGTACATGTGTCTTTGTTACAGAATGACCTTTTTTCCTTTGGGTATATGCCCAATAATGGGATTGCTGGATGGAATGGCAGGTCTACTTGAATCTGTTTAAGATACCTCCATAATGCTTTCCACAGGGGTTGCACTAGTTTGCAGTCCCACCAGCAGTGTATGAGTGTTCCTGTCTCTCCACATCCACGCCAACATGTGTTGTTTTGGGATTTTTTGATAAAGGCCATTCTCACTGGGGTTAAGTGATATCTCATTGTGGTTTTGATTTGCATTTCTCTGATGATTAGAGATGTTGAGCATTTTTTCATATGTTTGTTAGCCATTCTTATATCTTCTTTTGAGAAGTTTCTATTCATGTCATTTGCCCACTTTTTGATAGGGTTGTTTGATTTTTTTCTTGCTGATTTTCCTGAGTTCTAAATAGATTCTTGTTATCAGTCCTTTATCTGATGTGTAGTATGCAAAAATTTTTTCCCATTCTGTAGGTGGTCTGTTTATTCTCGTGACTGTTTCTTTGGCTGTGCAGCCTGGTACTGGCACAAGTGCAGGGACACAGACCACTGGAACACAACAGAAAATCCAAATATAGAACTATCCTCATATAGTCACCTAATTTTTGACAAAGCAGGAAAGAATATACTCTGGGGACAAGAATCCCTATTCAATAAATGGTGCTGGGAGAATTGGTTAGCCACTTGTAGAAGACTGAAACAGGACCCACAGCTTTCACCTCTCTCAAAAATCAAATCACAGTGGATAACAGACTTAAACCTTAGGCGTGGTACAATCAGAATTCTAGAAGAAAATGTAGGAAAGACTCTTACAGACATTGGCCTAGGCAAAGAATTTATGAAGAAGACCCCCAAGGCAATCACAGCAGCAACAAAAATAAATGAATGGGACATGATTAAATTAAAAAGCTTCTGCACAGCCAAAGAAACAGAAACTTTTTAATTTAATCAAGTCCAATTTATTTATTTTTATTGTTGTATTTCTCTTTGAGGTCTTAGTCATAAATTCTTTGCCTAGGCCTATGGCTATAAGAGTTCTCTACATTTTATTTCAGAATTTTTATGGTTTCATGCCTTACATTTAAGTCCTTAATCCATCTTGAGTTAATTTTTGTATATGGTGAGAGATAGTGGTCCTGTTTCATTCTTCTGCATGTGGTTATCTAATTTTCCCAGCACCATTTATTGGATAGGGTTTTCTTTCCCCAGTGTATTTTGTTGTCTGCTTTGTGGAAGATCAGCTGGTTTGAAGGTAGATGGTTTTATTTCTGGGTTCTCTATTCTGTTTCCTGGGTCTATGTCTCTATTTTTGTACCAATACCATGCTGTTTGGTTACTATAGCCTTGCAGTATTGTTTGAAGTCTGGTAATGTGATGCCTCCAGATTTGTTCTTCTTGCTTAAGATTTCTTTGGCTATTCAGGCTATTTTTTTTTTGTTCTAAATGAAGCATAGAATTATTTTTTCTTTTTTTTTATTTCATCTTATTATGGGGGATACAGAATTTCAGGTTACATATGTTGCCATGTACCGCCTGTCCCCTCAAGTCAAAGCTCCAGGCATGTCCGTTCCCCAGACAGTGCGCATTGCACTCATCATGTAGGTATATACCCAAATTATTTTTTCTTGATCTGTGAAATATGACTTTGGTATTTTGATGGGGATTGCCTTGAATATCTAAATCACTTTGGGCAGGATAGATATTTTAATGATGTTGATTCAATCAATCCATGAACATGAGATATTTTCCCATTTGTTTTTGTCATCTATGATTTCTTTCATCAGTGTTTTGTAGCTCTCCTTGTAGAGATCTTTCATCTCCTTTGTTAAATATATTCCTAGGTGGGGTTTTTTTTGAGGTGAGTAGTTTTTGTAAATTGGATTGTCTTGATTTGGCTCTCAGCTAGATAGTTACTGGTGTGCAGAAATGCTACTGATTTATGTATGTTGATTTTTGTATCCTGAAACTTTACTGAATTTCTTTATCAAATCTAAAAGTTTTTGATGGAGTCTTTAGAGTTTTCTAGATGTAAAATCATACCATCAGCAAACACAACAATTTGACTTACTCTTGTCCAATTTGGAGGCCTTTTCTTTCTTTCTCTTGCCTGATTTCTCTACGACTTCTAGCACTATATTGAATAGAAGTGGTGACACTGGGCATCCTTGTCTTGTTGCAGGTCTTAGCAGGGAATGTTTTCAACTTTTTCCCATTCAGTATTATGTTGGCTGTTGGTTTGTCATATATGCCTTTTATTATTTTGAGATATGTTCTTTCATGCCTAGTTTGAGGATTTCTATCATGAAGAAATGGTGAATTTTATCAACTGCCTTTTCTTTGTCTATTGAGATGATCATATGGTTTTTATTTTAATTCCTTCTATGTGATGAATCTCATTTACTGATCTTTGTTTGTTGAACCATCCTTTCATCCCTGGTATAAAACCCAATTGATTATGGTTTATTATCTTTTTGATGTGCTGTTGGATTCAATTTGCTAGTATTTTATTGACAATTTTTGTGTCTAGTTCATCAGGGATATTGGCCTGTAGTTTTTTGCTGTTTTTGTGTCCTTGTCTTGTTTTGGTATTAGGGTGATACTGGCCTCATAGAATGAGCTGTGCAGAATTCCCTCCTCTTTGATTTTTTTGAAAGAGTTTCAGGAAGATTGGTATTAGTTTTTTGTATGTTTAGTAGAATTCTAGCCTTTTTATTTCTTGCAAAATGTCAGCTTATCCTCCCTTCACCCCCCACTCTGTTTTTCTTTTGGATACTTGTTCTCTTCTTGTTGACTTGTGAGAACACATTGAATGTAGAAAATGATTTCTTGTTCTGTCACATAGATGGAAAAAATTCTTCCTCATGCAGTTTTTCTTTTTTGAATTTATGTATTGTGCCTTTGTGTTTAGCTTTAAAACTTCTGGATGGCAAGACCTATTCCCAAATTAGTTGGATCAAAGGATCAGTAAGGTTGCCTCTGATATAATCACTGAGTTTTACATATGATGGAGTTTTAGGTGTCACCAAACTCTGGCTGCAAAGGAGAGAAGTAGAG
Source organism: Eulemur rufifrons (assembly GCF_041146395.1). Lineage (NCBI taxonomy): Eukaryota > Metazoa > Chordata > Mammalia > Primates > Lemuridae > Eulemur > Eulemur rufifrons. Next base: position 14,411,898 of record NC_091006.1, read on the forward strand.
GTAAGCAGGGGCAAGCTGGCTGGACAAGCTTTGACAGCAGGTTCTATATCAGTTAATCCTTTGGTCCATAATACTGTTTGTTAAAGCTCCAGGGATCAAATCTTTGGATTTGCTCAATCCACAACAATAGTTCTTTTCTGGAGGAGGGGAAAAGCCCTGGAAGGTTGAATATTTGAGAAACTTTGGAGGCCTTTGGTAATCTGAACAAAATGTTGGCTGGGAAAAAATTCTAGGACTCTGTCTGCAGAAGATGACATTTTCCTTTTGTTGAGTAAATGAAAAGACAAGTGATTTTCTGTTATTTCCTGGTTATTTGGAACCGGTAGACAAGGGAACTGAGGTTCAAAGAAGTTACACTTTGACAGCCATAAATGTCAGTTCTAAATCTTGAAGAAAACTTGAAGGCAGGTATTTCATCTCTACTCTCATGTTTTCTCTACTGTGTTGGGGGTGCAGAAACACACAACACGTACACATGATTTTCCCTAGTAAATAGAATCATCCACCCCAATATTCAAGCCAAGAATCTAGCATGCATGGGCAACTATTTTCCTTAGTACTCCCCATCCTCTTGTTATAAATCAGTAGTGTTCCTGGTTCTATCCTCAATATATACCCTAAATCATTTAAAACATCTTGTTTTATTTATTTATTTATTTATTTATTTTATTTATTTTTTTATTTCATCTTATTATGGGGGATACAGAATTTCAGGTTACATACGTTGCCCATGTACCTCCTGTCCCCCCAAGTCAAAGCTCCAGGCGTGTCCGTTCCCCAGACAGTGCGCATTGCACCCATCATGTAGGTATATATCCATCCCCTCCCCCTCCCCCCCTCCCCGAGTTAGCACCTTCAAGTGTGACCATTTCCCAAATGGTGCGCAATGCACTCATTATGTAGGCATACACCCATCCCCTGCCCCCACCCCCCACCTCAGTCTGATATCCGATTGATATTGTTCCCAGATGTGTATTTAGGTGATGATCAGGGAAACCAATTTTCTGGTGAGTACATGTGATGCTTGTTTTTCCATTCTTGGGATACTTCACTTAATATAATGGGTTCCAACTCTCTCCAGGAGAACCATAGAGATGTCATATCTTCGTTATTTCTTATAGCTGAGTAATATTCCATGGTATACATATACCACAGTTTACTAATCCAATCATGTATTGATGGGCATTTGGGTTGTTTCCACATCTTTGCAATTGTGAATTGTGCTGCTATAAACATTCGGGTACATGTGTCTTTGTTATAGAATGACCTTTTTTCCTTTGGGTATATGCCCAATAATGGGATTGCTAGATCAAATGGTAGGTCTACTTGAATCTGTTTAAGATATCTCCATAATGCTTTCCACAGGGGTTGCACTAGTTTGCAGTCCCACCAGCAGTGTATGAGTGTTCCTGTCTCTCCACATCCACGCCAACATGTGTTGTTTTGGGATTTTTTGATAAAGGCCATTCTCACTGGGGTTAAGTGTTGCTTATGTTTCAGGGGCACAATGTGAAATTCTGAAACATGTATACATTGTGAAATGAAAGAAGGCTAATCAACATATCCGTCACCTCACATACTTATCATTCTTTGTAGTGAGCATATTTAAAATCTACTTTCAGCAATTATGAAATCTATAGTACATTATTAACCTTGCTGTGCGATAGATCACAGAACTTATTCCTCTTGTCTAACTGAAACTTTATACCCTTTGATCAACATCTCCCTCTTCCCTGTCTCTCCTCACATTCCCCCAACCCCAAGCCCCTGGCAGCCACCATTCTATTCTGTACTTGTATGAATTTTTAAGATTTCCACATACAAGTGAGATCATTCACTATTTGTCTTTCTGTGCCTGGCTTATTTCACTTAGCATGATGAAATTTGTATGTCAAAGAGATGTCGGCACCCCCATATTCATTGCAGCATTATTCACAATAGCCACAGTATGCAATCCACCTAAGTATTCATCAATGGATAAATGAACAAAATGTGGTATATATGCATGATGCAATACTCAGCTATAAAAATAGGAAATTATGTCATTTGTGACAACATGGATGAACGTGGAAGATTTTGTGTTAAGTGAAATAACCCAGGCACAGAAAGACAAATACTGCATGATCTCACTAATATATGGCATCTAAAAAAATTGAACTCATAGAGAATAGAATGGTGGTTACCATTTATTTTACGTAATATTTGTACATACTTATACGATACATTGTTCCAATACATTCTAGTCTACCAGCTATCAGCTTTTGCTTAGATGATACTAGTACCTTCCTACCTGTCCTCCCTGCCTCCTTCCTTGCCCTAATGTAGCATAATCCATCCTCCAGAGAATAGTGAACTTTTAAAAATATAAATTATGGCTTCTCATTCCTTGGCCTTCAAAACAAAGATATTCATGACCCAGCCCCTCCCCACAGTTGAGTACCCCCCATCAGGCACCTTGGTCACAATGCACTAGAATGTTCTCATTCTTGTCTCAGGATACTGGCACTCACTGTCCACCCTGCCTGAAATAATCCTGGTCCAACTTTTTATGATTAAGATGTTCACTTTCAGTGCAGAAGCCTCTACTGATCCCTCCCCGGACCCCTTCTAAAGGCATTCTTGATCTCTCTTCTGTCATTCTATATCTTTCATTTGTATATATCACCAAATTATTTAACTGTCTCTATCTTTTATTTCTTTCCACTACTGCATCCTCACAAAGAAACAAGACTTTGGAAGACAGAGATTGTTTGCCTTGTTCAAGACTTTAGGTAGGAACTTTGTAATCGGATCATTCCTAAGTCTGAAATTCATTCTGACCATTGGTGTGTGTCTTTTTTTCTTTTTTGCCTCACTCCTACTTTAGAATATAGAAGAGAATTCCGAGAGAGGTTGAAGAATAACATATTGGCAACATTGGACAATATCTCTTGGCCTGAAGACCACATGTATGTCTGCAGTACAGCCGAGAATGAACGTGAAGAGATGCAGAGACTACTGGATCCTAACAGGACTGGAGCCCAGGCCCAGACGATAGTCTTGGAGGGCAGGCCAGGAGTTGGGAAAACCACCAAGGCAATGAAGGCCATGCTGTATTGGGCAGGTGGCATCCTCTTTCAGCATAGGTTCTCCTATGTTTTCTATCTCAGCTGCCTTAAAATGAAATACATGGAGGAGATTACCTTTGCTGACCTGCTTTCTTGGGACCAGCCCAACTTTCAGACCCCCATTGAAGAGTTCATGTCTCAACCTGAGAGGCTCCTGTTTGTTGTTGATGGCTTTGAGGAAATGACCATACCTGAGCCAAGCCCTTATCCCTTGGGGGACAGCCCGCCATGCACAGACTGGTACCAGAAGCTCCCGGTGATCCAAATCCTACTCAGCTTGTTGAAGAAAGAGTTGGTTCCCCTGGCTACCTTACTGATCACAACCAGGATCCCTCATATGAAAGCCCTTGAGAAGTTGTTAGTGAATCCATGCTTTGTACACATCACAGGGTTCACAGAGGAAGACCAAGAGGAGTATTTCATCAGTCACTTTGGTGACCAAGGAAAAGTTAAGACAATCTTGGAACAGATAAGACAGAACGAAATTCTCTTTAATTCTTGCAGTGCCCCCATGGTGTGTTGGACTGTATGTTCCAGCCTGAAGCAGCTAAAGGAGAGAGATTATGATCTCCAGCCAATCACTGAGACCACCACCAGTCTGTATGCCTATTTTTTCTCCAACTTGTTCTCAACAGCAGAGGTGGATTTGGAAGATCAGAGCTGGCCAAGACAGTGGAACACCCTCTGCACCATGGCCATGGAGGGGATGTGGTCTGTGAACTTCAACTTTAGAGAAGAGGACAACCAGTACTTGCTCATGGAAGTGCCCTTAATTGAGTCTCTCCTCCATTTAAATATTCTTCAGCTTGTCAGTGACTATGAGGATTGCATTACCTTCACCCATTCAAGTTTCCAGGAGTTTTTTGCAGCCATGTTCTATGTGCTAGAGGAACCTCAAGAATCCCTTCACTGGTCCAAAAAGCATGAAGATATGAAGATAATATTGAGGTCTGTTTTGGTCAACAAAGAGCCCTACTGGACTCTAGTGGTTCTTTTCTTGTTTGGTCTTTTAAAAAAAGACCTAGTAAGAAAACTAGAGGATACTTTGCATTGTAAAATGTCTTCCAGGGTAATGGAGGAGTTGTTAGAGTGGAAAGAAGAATTAGATAAGTCTGACACTGCCTCTGTCCAATTTGACGTGCTACAATATTTTCGCTGTCTACATGAGACCCAGGAGGAAGACTTTGTAAAGAAGATGTTGGGTCACATCTTCGAAGCTGACCTTGATATTTTTGGGAACACAGAACTCCGAGCTTCTTCATTTTGCCTAAAGCACTGTAAAAGTTTAAGTAAGCTGAGGCTTTCTGTCAGAATCATCCCTGAAAGGGCAACAGGATTTCTGGAGTGAGTAATGCAAAACCACTTCTTTCTCAACTTTCTCCTGTTTTCTCAGAATCTGCCTAAATCTCTCATGATAAACTGGGGATCTGTTGTCATATATCAGTGGTTATGTCTGACCAAACATGCTGGGTCGGCTCCAACTTGTAAGAATATTTTTTTTTAGGTATCACATTGGGTTCCCTAGCTAATTGAATTGATCTGCTTAGAGGTAGATCTTACATCTTATGCATTAACTATGGAAGGTTCATGTACCAGGCATTGTGCTAAGACATCTATTTGCATCTAACTTGTGCCTGCAACTGAGTGGAGGGGTTACTATTGTTGTCACCCATAGATGAGGAAGCTGAAGAATAAAAAACACTACTTGTCTGTGGCAACATAGCTACTGAGCAGCACAACCTGATTCAAAGTCCAGCTTTCTGTCAGCCCTCCAGATCTTAAATGCAGGTGGTTCCCAGGTTACGAATGAGATACGTTCCTGAGAATGTTTTTAAGCAGGATTATATGTAACCTGGATCCCAGATGAATAGTACATATATGGTGGTAATAATAATAATACTATAATATAATAGCTCATCTATGGTAATAATAGCATTTAATACAGTAATAATACCCCTGTATTGTAATAATAAGTTACAGAAACTATTTCTTTTAATTCAAACAAACAACATAAAAACAGACTCATATAAAAAGTTTAGATAAGAGATAGGATGGACATGCTTGTAGCTCTGACTCAGGCGGGACAAAGGCAATTTATGTAACCTAAACAATTGTACCCTCGTAATGTTCTGAAATAGAAAATATATATATTAAAAAAGAGATAGGAGAAATTTCAAAAAAGAATATTAAAGGTTAACACTCACCTAATGCTGCATCTTGCTTACTGGAAGGGGCATTTAGGGGGTGAGAAGGTAGCTGACATTAATTGGAAGATGATGATGGAGAATGGTGCTGGAAAGAATGGAGTGTATGCTGGAGATTCGGGGTTTGATTCTGTTGCTGGAGGAGAGAGCTCACTGCCGAAGTCAGTTTCTTGAAAAAGGTATCTAGAGTTGTTTGCAACCTTTGGTGGGCAAGGTCTTGAAGCAAGTATTGAGGATTGACCTGGATACAGAAGCCATGTCATTGATTCACAGTCTTCTCATCCAAGAGCAGCTGCTTCTAGGAACAAGTAGTGAAGTTGCTCTTGTCTAATGTCATATTATTTAGCACAGTAACAGGCATGTATGCCTCGTCCCAGAATGGCTGAGGACAGAGACATCAAACCACATTAGTTTCCGTTCTCAATCCCTAGCCTGGGGATATTCTGATCCCCAGAAATCTTTATTAAAAAATGCACATGCACACATGCACTCACACCCAAGGTTGGAAATGACTTCTCCAAAGAATGCTACAACTCTGTGCTCAGAGGGAATAAATTAATATCCTTTAGGTGCTTAGGGAATGTGTTCTTTGTTTTACTTCCCTCATCTCTTCTGAAACAAAAAGATTGTGACTTTAATGCTCAGTTATTCTTGTTGTTAACATTGAGAGCCTATTGGGGACATTCTAAATCATTAGAATTCTAATAATTCTAAATCCTAAATACCTGTATGAATCTTAATTCATTACAAGATCCTACAGGAGTACATTTTATTATCCATGTTTTAGGGATAGAAAGAGGGAACACAGATCCTTTTATTCAAAACCCTGTTGTTGTTGTTGTTGTTGTTGTTGTTGTTGTTTTGTTTGTTTGTTTTTTCATTTTTCAATCACAAGCGTCCAAAGACAGTGCCTAGTTATTTTCAAATGGCAATGGATTCTAGCTCTAAAGTTCCTTTTCTCTGCCTTGTTAGCCCATTTAAGTGGCTATTTATCAACAGATACATGCAAAATATTGGGAAAGCATAACAAGAATCATAGAGCAAATACTTTATCATGTTGTGCAGGTTATTTCCCCTCAAATTCTCTCTCTTATGTGTGAAAGTTTTTGTGTATCAACTTCTTATAAGAGGGAATAAATGGTTCTCTTAACCTTTTGGGAAAAAAAAAATAAAAATGGGAGCACAGAGTAAGTAATACTACCAGGGGGAAAAGCTCTGAGTTTGTCTTTGGTCTGAACTTTAAGTGTTTGAGGATTACACCTGCGGTCTTCCTCCCGCATGCGTGCGTTTGCTGTCCCCCGAAGATCACTGTTGAGAATTGGAAGAAAACATTTGGTATCTTGAGAACCATGCCTTTTGGATTACACATCCTTGTGTCTAGAACGCTAATCAGTCCCCACCTTTTTTGGGGGGGGATCTCTTTCTTCTTCCTGTAGATCGTATTCTGGTGTTGGTTGAGACTCAATTTACTCTCATCTCTCTCCCTCGTAAAGCCAACGCTACTCTAGCATGCGGCAGTGGGGCGATATTTGCACCGTGTTTACCACCCACAGGAATCTGCGTGAGCTGGATCTGAGTAACAGCGAGCTGAGTGACTCCTCCATGGGGATGCTCTGCTGTGTGCTGAGGAATCCACAGTGTCAACTTGAAAAGCTGACGTGAGTGTGAGACCTTCACGGCTCTAGAGGACACCGCAGGAGAATAACACAACTTCTTCTTTGGATTAGCACAGTTTACTACTTGCCAGAAAGTAAGCTTAGGCACTCAAGAGAATAAAATAAATCTAGTGCTTGTATTTATGAAGCTGCAAAGTAGCTAGGCAAAGTAGGCTAGGATCTTAAAAAAATATATGACAATCTATCATGAGAGATCTTGTACTAGAGGTACATGTAATTTTTCCTTAAGACTTCTGAGAGAGGCTGCTGTTTTGAGTTAGATTTGAAGGAGTAGAAAACTTCTAGGACATGATAGGGACAAAGCACTTGAGAAGAGCTAAGGGCATGTGTGATCCATGAGAAGTCTTTTATGTCTTCGGGGAAAGTAGGCAGCTTTTGGTAGAACACTCGTTTGTTCAGTGAGTCCTTGCTGAGTGTCTCCTATGTGCTGAGTACCGTTCTCGGTTGCGAGGTTACGGCAGTGAGCCACACAGATGACTCCTGCCACCAGGGGGAAATGAATGAAATAATCAGAGTAGTGATGCGATGTGGGCGTTCTCCCACAAAGGAAGAAAGTCAGCTCAGGGGCTCAGAAAGGGTGTGTGAGGAAGAGGATGTTTGCATTTTTGAGGTAGGGGAGGCAGAATGGCCCAGCTGAATGATGTTTGAGTGAAGACCTCTTTTGTTCAACATGGGGAAGGGGAAGGGACTGAGCCACGTGGGCACCTGGGGAAGAGACAAAACAAGATTGAAGGCCCCAGGAGGAGAATGTGCTTGGTATCTTCAGATAATGTTAGAAGGCCAGCATGGGAACAGTGGGATGAACAGAAGAAGCATCTTCACTAGAGCCAAAGCCTAGCTTTGGACTGAACTCATTGGTCCCCTTTCAGCACGAGAGAAGTAGCAATTATAAGGTCTCCAAGCTGGCTGGAAGGTAGGGAAGATTTAACAAATGGAGCTGTCCCTTGTATGAGAAGCCAGGAAAGAAAGAATGAGAGAGGACACAGTGATACTTAGCATTGAATCTGAGATGGTGTTTGGTTGGGTGAACTGGAGTCTAGGCCAACTAATTCCATCTTACTCTTCCTCCACCAGTCTGTCTTACCCTCCAGGTCTATAAACTAGATGCATGTGTTGATTCAACCAGTTAAGGGCAGGAGATTCAGCAAGAATGACTTTCCTCAAACCTCAGAGCATTGAGTGAGCTAGATCAAACCCATGGGAGGCAGACTTAACCTTCTTTTTAAGTCTTTTTTTTTTTTTTAACTTAAATTTTCATCCTATCACTTAGTTCTCAAGATAAGGAGAAATAAGTTCAAGAAAAAATGAGAACTGTTATGGCCAGGTTGTCTAGGTTGCTATAGGGGGGCTATTTCCCTAGAAGGGTAATGGCAGATTTCTGGGAGAAGGGAAGGGGGCGTGGATTCCTGACTTCGTACATCCATCTGAGCTTTGTGACTCTTGTGAGAGTATGTTTTAGTTTTCCTTCTCAATGTTCAGAACCATGACTCAAAAATCCTTGTTTTGTGTTCTTGTGCATCCGATACAACCTCGGAGCAGTGTGTGTTGTGGGAAGTGGGGGGAGGAAGCAGATAGGAGGCTGGAAACCAATCTTCTCCCCCGATCCAGCTTTTATATTACTTCTCTTCCTCAGGTGCAGATCAATAACTCCTGTGTCAGTTCTAGCAAAGCTCGATCAGGTCCTGTACTGGAACAAGAAGCTGACCTATCTGAACTTGAGCTCTAACAAGCTGGAGGAAGTTAGCTGGATTCTCCGAGTCCTGAGACACCCAGTCTGCAACCTCAAGTATCTGTGGTGAGTCTTTGGTTTTCCAGATCTGTCAGGTGGTCCCCAAATCACCCACAGTCCCAGCAATCCACTGGGAGGACTCACGGGCCTCAGCATTATAACGAAAGGATACAGATTAGCAAAGGAAAAAAGTTCATAGGTGTAGAGGAGCAGTTCTCAAATTTTAACCTATATCAGCATCACCTAGGGGCTGTTCTAAAACAGTCCAGGAACCCACCCCCAGAAAGCCAGCCTGTTCAGGGTGGGACCTGATAATTAGCATTTCCAACAGGCTCCCACGTGTTGCTGCCCCTCCTGGGCTGTGGGGACCACACTTTGAGTGGTGTTGAGCTGGAGGCCATCCTACCTCCGAGGGGGTGAGGAAGAGGGAGAATCCGCTTTTGTTCATGGAGCAAGGGGACTTCCAAACAAAGTTCACTCTTCCTAAGGGTGATTGTTGATCCTGGGGCCTCCGTGATAGGTTGGAATCGTGCGGCCTTGTCTCTGTGGTCTGTTGGGATCTCTTCAGGAAACTCAGAGCGAAGTCCAGTCTGAAGTTCCTCAGCCTGGGGGACAATGATCTCTCTGACATGAGAGGCCTGAGTCAGTCCTCTAGGATACGGAATTTTCCCCTGAAGGACCTGTCGTAAGTCTCGCTGCCTTCTCAAAGTATCTTCTTTGCAAGTCTGCGTGGCACGGCGTGGGTGGCAGTTGGGGGTATGCTTTGGGGGGCCTTGGGGATCCCCCTATTGTATTTACTCATCACATTGACACACTTCTTTTCTTCTTTCTTCCCACCTTTCTTAAGTCTCAATCTCAGCCAGCTTTGTCCTCATTTTGATTGTGGATATCTCACCGGGCAGCTTTCTTTAATAAAACCCCCTATACAACTTTTATCAACCCCCAAACCAGTCGTTTTCAACTGGGGATGAGTTTGTCTTCCAGGGAACGTGTGGCTCTGTCTGGACACATATTTTTTTTTTTTTTTTTTGAGACAGAGTCTCACTCTGTTGCCCAGGCTAGAGTGAGTGCCGTGGCGTCAGCCTAGCTCACAGCAACCTCAAACTCCTGAGCTCAAGCGATCCTCCTGTCTCAGCCTCCCGAGTAGCTGGGACTACAGGCATGCACCACCATGCCCGGCTAATTTTTTCTATATATATTTTTAGCTGTCCATATAATTTCTTTCTATTTTTAGTAGAGATGGGGTCTCGCTCTTGCTCAGGCTGGTCTCAAACTCCTGAGCTCAAACGATCCGCCCACCTCGGCCTCCCAGAGTGCTAGGATTACAGGCGTGAGCCACCGCGCCCGGCCTGGACACATATTTAGTAGTCACAGTTGGGAGGCGGATACCACTGACATCTCATGGATTGATATCCTATAGTGTACTATCCTATAGTCCCCCACCCCAAAACAAGAAAAGGTCTGGCCCAAACGTCAATAGGGCTGAGGTCAAGAAACCCTACCTTGACCTACCTTTTACTCATTCTTTAAGCTTTTGTTCTTTATTCAGTTTAATCTTTCCTTGATGTATGGGTCCCAAATGTGTTCCAAGGGGATGAGGGTTTGAGAAAGAAAGAGGAAGGAAACTGGGCATAGCTGAGGCTCACCTTGCACCTGAACCTTCTACAGCCTGGAGAGATGCAACCTGTCAGTGGCCAGCTGTCCCCACCTGGCCTCGTTTCTCATCAACGTCCAAAAAATGACTCGACTGTGTCTGGGATTTAATCAGCTTCAAGACGATGGCGTAAAGGTGTTGTGTGGTGCCCTGACGCACTCTAAGTGTACCTTACAGAGATTGGAGTAAGTTCTCTGGCTTTGTTTCTAGAAGTAACTCTCTGCGGGGGTAGAGGGGAGGGTAGAGGCAGGGAGCATCCAGGAGAATGTGGTTCCTTCATCCAGGATCCATTTAGATCATTAAAAAGTAACACGCATTGAGTAATTACTATGTGCTAAAAATTGGTCTAAAACAAATGGAGTAGCATCCCAGATTTGTTGAATCAATCCCTGGGGGTTATGCCAAAGAACTTAATTTTAACAAGGACCCCAGGAAATTACAATTATATTAGTCAACCCATATCTGAGCTCCTATCAACAGACATAGAACCAGGTACCAGGTTGGGGTTGTAGGATAAGACATACTTCTTGCCCAAATGTAGGATATATTTATAGCTTTATGAGTGAGATACAAAAACAAAACAACAATAGTTATGACGAAAAATAAAGTGGAATGAACAAAGAGTGATGGGTTAGGTTTCCCAGTAAAGTCTTCTCTCACCAACCTAGCTGAAGAGGCGACACTTAAGCAGCGACTGGAAGGAAGTGAAGGAGGGAGCCGTATGCAGAGAGGGAACAGCCGAGTTAAAGATGCTGAGGTTGGAATGAACGTGGGTGTTGAAGGAACAAGGAGAAAGCTACTGTAGTTGGATAAAGCTGAGGTCGATAATGGTAGGAGATGATGGTGCCTGCTGTGTGCCGGGCTGTGCAGGAATCCGTGTGCTGTTTGGGGTGAGATGGGAAGTCGGCCATGGGTTTGAAGCTAGATGTTGACTTAATCTGAATGTCACCCAAAACTGCTGTTGAAGGATGGACTGTAGCAGGGGCAAAGATGTGACTAGAAGCAAGTGATGTGGCTGTCCCTGTAGACCAGGAGAGGGGTGTGATGTGGCTGTTTCTATAGACCAGGCAACAGGGGTGATGTGGCTGTCCCTATAGACCAGGTGATGGGGTGATGTGGCTGTCCCCATAGACCAGGTGATGGGGTGATGTGGCTGTCCCTATAGACCAGGTGATGGGGTGATGTGGCTGTCCCTATAGACCAGGCAAGGGGTGTGATGTGGTTGTTCCTATAGACCAGGATGTGAGAGAGCTGCCCAGGATGAGTAGCAGGATTTGGGGATATATTTGAAGGTAGAGCCAATGGGGTTTGTTGATGGCTTAGAGGTTATTTAGGAGGGAGTGCCTCCCAGGTGATGGGCTTGGGAAAGGGGTGGGGCCATTCCCTGACACGGGGAAAGTCTGGGGGCAGAGCAGGGTCCAGGTGTGAGGAGCTTGTGATGGCTATCAGACAGGCACGTGGAGATGTTATGAGCCATTGTACATAGCACTGCAGGACACAAGAGGCTTGCAGGGTAGGGATGAGAAACCACGTAGGTGGTGGATGCTAAGTGAACATTTTTAGATCTCTTCTCTGGTTACATTATGCTGCTCTGCTGCAGGTGTGGAACAGATGGAGGGTTGGGTTTTCCTGAGGATTGGATATTTGTCAGATGAGTATAAAAGAACAGAAAAGGCCAAGGGTCTTGAGTTGCAACCAAGGAGATGATTATGGTGAAGAAATGTGGAAATCTGAACTGGCTAAGGAGTGAAAGGTTAGCACTCATCTTAGCATTGAGTCTCAAAGGGCCAGAACATTAGTAGGTGACTGATACATAGATCATATGAATTATGTCACAATGCGTATAATTGTCACACATTTACAATTGTAATTATTATAACAATTTTAATTATGATAACAATTGTAATTACGTGTTTACATGTATAATTGTAACATATACCATAATATAAAATACATAGTATATTTTTATAAAATTTATTATACAACATTAACACAACAAACATACTATATATCAGTTATATACTAATATATCTAATATATAATCTCTATTAAGTAATTTACCTTCTATAGCTTGTATTGCATACTTTTTGCCAAGTATTGTCTCGAGCACATGTTTTGCTCATTGGATCGTTGACAACTCTATGATAAACCATTAGAATCTCCACTGTAGACTGGAGAAAATGAAGGCTGATGAGAATAAAGGCCCTTGCTGAAGGTCACAGCTAGTGATGGCTGAGCCGCACGTGAACCCACGTCTGCCGGCGCCAGAGGCTGGGCTTTCTCCCCAGCTGCCTCAGAGCCATTGAAAATTTTTCCCTTTTTTTTTTTTTTTCCCTAAATCAGCCACTGACAAGAAGCACGTGCTTGGTGTGCTCATTGTGTAAATCTGGACGGGGAAAGGGTTAGGGTTAAAGTCAGCGTAGTACTCGGCAAGCCTGCACTGGGGCCCACAGCATCTAGTCTGAAAAGGCGGAAGCTGTGGTTCAGGAGCGGCCCCACTGGCAGACTCAAAGAAGGGAATTGGGGCTCATGTTCCAGGTGCCTCAGTCTGGGCTGCTTTCCTGAACGCCTGTCTCCGTGGCTCTCGCCCTGCAGGCTTTGGTTTTGCCAGCTTGGAGCACTCAGTTGCAAGCACTTGTCAGCCGCTCTCCTTAAGAACAACAGTTTGAAACACCTGAACCTGAGCAAGAACAACCTGAGAGATGAAGGAGTGAAGTTTCTGTGTGAGGCTTTGAGTCATCCCGATTGCAATCTGAAGAGCCTGGAGTAAGTGTTGTTGGCTCCTTCTCGCTTAGTGAATGGGTGGAGAGCAACGGGAATCAGCCTACAAATGCCAGAGTTCCTAATGGGGTTTGAGTGAGCGAGCCCTGGGTGTGGAGACCATCCTTGCCATAAGGAGCTTGAGGTTTTGTTGGTGGTGTGGGTATGGGCGGTGGTGCCTATGGGGGGAGATGGAAATGGGGTGACTATTAAGGACCAACCACAATGTGTGTGTCGGGATCCTTCAAACCACCCTTGGGTTTGATGATTCACTAAGTGGCTCACAGGACAGCCTAGGGTCGTGTTCATAGCTATGATTCATCATGGTGAAAGGACGCAAGGCAAAATCGGCAAATGGACAGGGTACGTGGGACAAAGCCCAGAGGAAACCAGACACAAGCTCCGACGGGCAATCACACAGGAGAACCCTCAGTTTCCCCAGCACCTAGCTGTGACATTACATGCACAGTGCTGTTTACCAAGGTAGCTCATTAGGGACTCAGGGCTCAGGGCTTTTATTGGGTGCTGGTCATATATGCATCTCCTGCCTCGCAGGTACCAGGATTCCAGACTTCCAGAAGGAAAACAGGTGTTCAACATAAACCATGTTGTTTGCATAATTTAGGCACAGTAGCCATTCTCATCAAGGAGTGATGGGAGCTCTCCTGAAATCTGAGTTTCCACATGCTAGTCTAGAGCTAATCTTCCAAGTAGACAAGATTATCTACGGATAGCTTTTTTCCTCCTGTGAAATATATTATCCCATGTTTGATATAGAAGTTAGAAATGAGCTCCAACTCTTCCTAGTTTGCCAGCACATAATATAAATAATTTTGTGTATAATTTCTGTCTGTGCATGTTTTTGAACATACGGTCCATATCAGAGTTTCAGAAAGGCCTATGACCCCGAATAGCAATATAGGTGGTGGTGATATTAAAAAAAAACCATAGACATAGGATGCTAAGAAATTTGGAAAGCTTTGTAAACAGTTCTTATTTCCTAATTTTCATAGTGCTGGGAATATCTTAATGGACCCAAATGTAGCCCATCTATACTTGGACAGAATTGAATATTTTTGCATTGATAATATAGGCAAGTAAATTCATAGGATTAAAGGTTGCTCTGCTGTACTGTGGGACAGCCACTCACCAGATGTGTTTGAATTTAAATTAATATTAGTGAAAATTAAATATGATGAAAAGTTCGGTCTCAATTGTACAAACCACACTTCAAGTGCTTGGTAGTCACATGTGGCTAGCAGCTACCATAGTGGACATCATAGGTATAGAATGCTTCCATCATCATGGAAGGTTTTACTGGACTTTGCTGATTCAAAGGGTGGACAAAGTCCACTCTGACAGTCCTCACCAGACATCCGGTTTCCCTCCTTTGGGGTCACCAATGCTTTAAGTTTCCTTTTATTTTTTTAACCTTTCCAGAGGTTTTCTGTGCATATAAGTGACTATATATGTTTTCACTCAGCATTTATCACCATGAAGCATATACCCCAAACAATATATCTGAGAATGTTACCCATCAGTACAAAACAGCCTTTATTCTTGTATGGTTACATAGTAATTTGTTGAATGGATACACTGTACTCCTTATGAATAGTATGGTTGTTTCCAATCTTCTGACAAAGTTATTAAAGTTATGCCATATATCTGTTTACCTGTATCATTTTAGACACATGTAAATATATTTGCAGAACAGGTTTCTAGAAACAGAGAGGCTGGGCCAAATGGTATCTGCAATAAAATCTTAAACGGGGATCACCCAGTTGCCGTCCGCAGAGGTTGTACCAACAGTCCCACCAGCCAAGAGCACCCATCACCTAAATCCTTACAGTGTTCTAAACCCCCTTGATCTTTGCACATTTGAGAGGTAGGAAAATGTTAGCTCAATGTAGTGTTTTTAATTCTTCCACAGGATATTTGAAACTTAGGTAAGAGTAGGGAGAATAGCATATAATCAACTGTATCCTCAAACTTCAACAATTATTGATTCATGGCTAATCTGCTTTCTCCTAAGACCTCACCAAAGCTCTCCAAGATTATTTTGAGGCCAGCCAAGGGGTCATATCTCCTCCTTTATAAATCAAAGTATTTATTTATTTGTATCTGTGTTAGTAAGAATACAATGCACACTATTTGGGTGATGGACACACTTACAACTTTGACTCAAACTGAACAAAGGCAATTCATGTAACCAAAAAATTTGTACCCCTGTAATATTTTTGGGGAAAAAAGATCTCTATGACGAAAACTTAAAAACTCTAAAAATAAAAGAGAATGAAGTTGAGCTTGTTCTCAAATGTTGCAAATCATTTGTATAAACTTCCACATGAAAGACCTGTTAAGATTTGCTGATCGGCCGGGCGCGGTGGCTCACGCCTGTAATCCTAGCACTCTAGGAGGCCGAGGCGGGTGGATCGCTCAAGGTCAGGAGTTCGAGACCAGCCTGAGCAATGAGCGAGACCCCGTCTCTACTAAAAATAGAAAGAAATTATCTGGCCAACTAAAATATATATATAGGAAAAAAAAATTAGCCGGGCATGGTGGCGCATGCCTGTAGTCCCAACTACTCGGAAGGCTGAGGCAGGAGGATCGCTTGAGCCCAGGAGTTTGAGGTTGCTGTGAGCTAGGCTGACGCCACAGCACTCACTCTAGCCCGGGCAACAGAGTGAGACTCTGTCTCAAAAAAAAAAAAAAAAAAAAAAAAAGATTTGCTGATTATTTTTTCCTTCATTATGTTTTTGGTTTTTCCCTACTGAGTTGGTGGCATTCCCTTTTAAAAATTTTTAATTTTTTATAGTGAATTGACAATTTATAATTGTATATATTTATGGGGTACAAAATGATGGAAAATTAAATCAAGCTAGTTAATATATCCATCACCTCACATACTTACCATTTTTTGTAGCGGCAACATAGAAATTTACTCTCAGCGATTTTGAAATGTACAATACTCCTAACTATATCTGACATACCATCCACTAGATCTCAAAAAGAAATCATCCATATTCATCCTAACTGAAATTTTGTACCTGTTGACCCTCATCTGCTCATTCCCCTCTACCCGAAACCTCTTAACTAGGGAAATTTGGCTTTTTGGGGTACAATTTCATGTATTATTTATCATGTTGGCAGTTGTCTTAGAGTGGGCCTTTGGTTTTTAACACATAGACATTTTTTCATGTAGTCAAACTTTTCCTCTTATGGCTAAAGGATTTCTCTGTCCTGGGTGCCTTCTCCACATTAAGGTGTCAGCTTCCAGTGTTTCTCTCTCCTTCCACTCCCCTTCCATCTTTCTCCTGTCTCTTTCTTGTCCCTTCCCACTCGCCCCATACTCTCTTCAAATATTCCCCTGGATTCATCATTCTGAACTTATTTTAGTATAGTAATTCATTCTTTTTTATTTTTTGAATTTTAAATTTTTTTTTTAATTTCAGAATATTACAGGGGCACAAATGTTTAGGTTACATACATTGCCTTTGCCCCGCCTGAGCCAGAGCTACAAGAATGTCCATCCCCCAGACAGTGAGCACAGCACCCATTAGGTGTGACTATACCCGTCCCCTCCTCCCCACTCCCACCTGCCCAACACCCAATGAATGTTACCACTATATGTGAACATAAGCGTTGATCAGTTAGTACCAATTTGATGGTGAGTACATGTGGTGCTTGTTTTTCCATTCTTGGGATACTTCACTTAGCAGAATGGGCTCCAGCTCTATCCGGGATAATACAAGAGGTGCTAGATCAGCATTGTTTTTTGTGGCTGAGTAGAACTCCATGGTGTACATATATCACATTTTATTAATCCACTCATGTATTGATGGGCACTTGGATTGTTTCCACATCTTTGCAGTTGTGAATTGTGCTGCTATAAACATTCAAGTGCAGATGTCTTTTTTATAGAATGTCTTTTGTTTGTTTGGGTAGATGCCCAGTAGTGGGATTGCTGGATCAAATAGTAGTTCTGCTTGTAGCTCTTTGACGCATCTCCGTATTACTTTCCATAAAGGCTGTACTAGTTTGCAGTCCCAAGGTGAGATTTCTGGTGTGTTTTTCAGCTCAGCTGTTGAACTCAAAGGCTGGAAAACATGTAGTGTGATAGCCAAGTAAAGTCTAAGTACTCGGGTGGTAAATATCAGAGATGCCCTCCACACTGTCAAGCCTGCAGATGGCACAGGGAGGGGAGAGTAGAGTGTTCTGTGCCATCTGCTTTCTTTCATCACAGGTAAACAGAGCACCTCAGTGTGTCCTGGCCCTTCAGGGCTTGGGATGAGGAGTCTGGCTCTGGCATCTCTCCTTTCCTTGGAAGTGAGATGAGCTGGAGTATACAAAGCAAAGCTTAAGGACTCAATCATTTTTCCCCCTTTCATACATTCTTATTTTGCAGTTTGTCAGGCTGTGGCTTCACAGCAAAGGGCTGTCAGGAGCTTGCTGATGCCCTCAAGCATAATCACAATCTGAAAATTTTGGATATTGGGAGAAATGATCTTCAGGATGATGGAGTAAAACTACTGTGCGAGGCTCTGAAAGCTTCAAATTGTGCATTGAACACTTTGGGGTGAGTTGACACTGTTCTCCTTGTAGAAAGCCTCTTCTCTCTACTCCTGGGGTGAGGAGAGGATAACATCAGGGTCACCTGGGTGGGGGTTTGGAAGGTGAGCAATGGAGCATAGAGTGGTGTTGTGCACCCAGCTACCCAGGAGGCTGAGGCAGGAGAATTGCTTGAGTCCAGGAGTTTAAGGCAGCCTGCGCTATGATCACACCTGTGAATAGCCACTGCCTTGCAGCCCGGGCAACAGAATGAGACCTCGTCTCAGGGGAAAAAAAAATAGGTCAGAAATGGCAAAGGATAAAGTTCTCCTTTTAAAAATCTCTCCTGCTAGATGAAAAGCTCCAAGTGTAGAGAAAGTGTTTTGCTCTTGTAAATCCTTGGCATACTACAAATAAACTCACTTTCAATCAGCACATTGTAGGTACCAGGTGCTGGGAGGATGCAGCTGGGAGGATGTTCTCTGCACTGTGAATCTTTACTTCTAAGGGGAAGACTGATTTTTTTTTTTTTTTTTTTTTAACCATAAGGCAAGGTGTGCTCAGCTAAGATGGTTTTACCTCAAGCCATAGAATTTTTGGCTAACTGTGGCCTAAATGATAGCCATTTCTCACATAGGTAATGGTTCTAGGGTTGGTTAATTTGATAGCTTGATAATGTTTTTGGAAAGGCTGTGTATTAGAATTTGTTAGAAGGTATTTAACGAACCTATGCAAATTATAAAGCACCTCCAGCATTGTTGGGGTGAACCAGCCACCTCAAACCTCTATTCAGAGATTGTTAAATCTACTATCTGAACACCATGAATTAAACTGTTGGTTAAAACATCAAAGAACTGACTTGGTCTCTCACAGACCTTTAAAAAAAAAAAAAAAGACATGAATAGGTTAATGTTATCTGCAGTGCCAAATTTAAGATAGTTTGGCAGAACTGCATTCTGATTCGAGAAGTTCATCTTTACTCCAAAAAAATTAGGCAATTTATTGAAGGACTATTTCCTTAGGAGAGAGACTCATTCTGACTTTTTCCTTTCTAAAAGGAAGGCTTGCTGTTTAGTGCCAATGGCGAAGCTGGTGTGCCTGAGCCATGTGATGGGCTGGGTGGAAGTGAGGCGCGCTCTGGTGCTTGGCGGGTGCTGATATTGGGCCCCAGCAACCACAGGACCCGGACCAGCACCGCAAAGTGCAGCACACACCGCACACTCTAGTTTTCCTCAGAAACTGCCCACAGTTTTGCGATAGACTTTACGTAGGAGGTCAGGTCTTGAGACAAACCTGGAAACAAGAGCCGTCATCTCCAAGCCCCTCAAAAGAAGGAAGGGAAGGGAAGTCCTTGGTGGAGGGCAACAGCACATACAGATGCTCTTTGCTGGGGGGACAGGTGAAGGATGTGCGGTTGGAAACAGTGATGTGTCTGGAAAATGGGGTACGACGGAGTTTAAAACGACTGTGTAGGACAGGCTGTCATTGGAATGCATACTATGTGCGTGGAAGTGGGAAACGCGGGCAATCACTTCATCTTCCAGGAGGGAGCTATAAGGAGGTGCAGGTACTTGATACCCATTTTACAGATGAAGAGACTGAGGCAAGGCATCACTTAGCTACGCCAGGATTTGGACAGGGTCCAAGTCTGACTTGGGAGCTAATCCTTTTCACTGCTTCTCTGTCTCTTATATATCTTCAGAGGCAAACTTTTTTTCATCCTTTAGGTAAGAGAGAAGCCATCAGATTTATGCGGGTAAATTAGGGGCATAGTTACATTTTACAAAAGAATGCTGGTCTGGTTTAAGCCCTCACTTGCTAGATGCTTCTCCCCAGAGGAAGAAATAGATGACATGTTTGCAACAATTACCACGTTGCGTTCAGTGATGAATCCCTTCCCGATCCCAGCTCACTTGCACTGAGTCTCGTTCTCCAACACTGGCCATAAGGGAGGGACACGCACCTATACGTGTGTATACCCCCCACTGGGTGTCCCAGAGTCGTATACTGAGGCTTCCATCCTTACTCTCAGCACTGCTGACATGGGCTGGACCATTCTATATCATGGGGGCGTCCTGTGCACCGCAGGGTGTTGAGTGGCGTCCCTCGCCTCCACCTACTAGATGCAATAGCTTCTCCCACTCCCAGACGTTGTCAGTCTCCTCTGTGGGGGCAAAGTCACCCTGGATTGAGAAACACTGGACGAGAGGATTCGAGGAGTGCTATTAAAGGTACAAGACCTGATCAACAATATATAACATAGTGGCCTTGTATCCGAGACATCCAGACAGACCTCTTTGACATTAAAGCCCCTGTTTTTCCTGTCTGTCAAATGGTACCTTTCTTTGGAGGTATTCCCTAAATCCCACCCAACCTCCTCCAACATAAGGAAATAGGTTCCCGCCCTCTATTCTTTGTGTGTCAAGTGCTCTGTGTGTAACACATGTCATGTTTCTTTTTAGACTTAGATAAAGATTTCTGCTGTGTTAAGCTGATCTAATACACGCTGTCACCTTCTTTGCGTTCCTAGCAGTTAGCCAACCACATGTTCAAATTTTATTGAATTTAAAAATAAGATGAAAAAAAGGATAAAGAGATAGTAGTGTTATTTTAGTCCTTTCAAAGATTTTATAAGTAAATTCACATCTATTTTAGACTAGAGTGATTTCTTTCACATTGTGGCAGGTTAGACTTTTGTTTCCTCCTCCTGTGTCAGATAGGGCTTAAAGTAGTAACTACCTTTCATAGGGTTGGGGTCTGGATTAAACAGGTTGCATGTAAGTATTTAGAGAAGTGTCCCATGGTAAGTACCCCACTGTTAAGCAATCTGCTTAGTACTATTCCCCCCGCCCAGATGTTATATATCACTTTTCTTTCTAATTTCTCAATCTCAGTGGACTGTGGTTTATGCTTCCTTCCCACCCACCCCTAGGTTGGAGAAATGCAATCTGACAGCCGCTTGCTGCCAGCATCTCTCCTCTGTTCTCAGCAGCTGCAACAGCCTCGTTAACCTGAACCTTATAGGCAACGACTTGGAGACCGATGGAGCCAAGACGCTGTGTGAGGCCTTGAGAAATTCGATGTGTAATCTACAAAAACTCGGGTAATCCCCACTGATTTTTCCACGGGGATTTCAAATTTTCTTTAAATTTTTGGCTGGGTACAAGTGGCTCATACCTGTAATCCTAGCACTTTGGGAGGCTGAGGCTGGAGGACCGCTTGAGGCCAGGAGTTTGAAACCAGCCTGGGCAACTTAGCAAGACCCTCTCTTAAAAACTTAATTTTTTTTCATTTTAATTAACTTAAACAGCCACATGTGCATAATGACTACCATATTGCAGGGTGCAGTTATAGAGACTTTTAGGTATTTTGAGAGTCCTCACTTCTCTCATTCCTGTGCCTGCTCTATGTGCCACTCAACCAGCTTCTCTCTCAGGGGCCAAGCTCCCTGGCGTGGGAGACAGCGGGAAACAAAGGACATGAGCCTTGCCCTTGTGGGTCTTGAGCTCTCAGGGAGAAGATAAATCTGAGGCTTGAAGCAGTCTTTGTTGTCCTGAATGCTACGGAAGAAACTCTGGGTGGAGGTATAGAGAAATCAGACTGATCGGGATGGTGAGAGCTTGTCTGATGTGGTGTCATTGATCTCAAATCCCAAGGCAGCTGGAAGGAGAAACTATATGTCAAAAGGGGAACATGGGCTGTGACTAGAGATGAAGGGTGGGCGTTCTAAGGAAGCTGCAGTAGTACGTGCAAAGGCCCTGAGGTTGGACCAAGCTTTGTGTTGCCCTTTTGAGGTATTGAAAAGAGCATTTAATCAGAACACCCTCCATCTCATCCAGTGCTCTGGAGAGGAGATCGGAAAGGTAAGCGACTGTTACTCCTACAGAAAAATGTTAAACTAGATAGGTTTTAGCAGAACTTATCTCGGATGCCAAGGGACTTTGCCTACTTTGGGAAGTTAGTCAAAACCTGTACATTTAGGATTTGATGTTATCTGCTTTGCACTTAAGTGGTACATTTAAAAAAGAGTTCAAGGATGAGGACATTAGAAATGAAGGTTCTCCCTTTTCATTTTGTGTGTGTGTGTGTGTGTGTGTGTGTGTAGAGGGATGTTCAACAATGGACCCAGACTCTCACTTCCTCTTGGAGAACAGAGTGCTCAGGTGTTTTCCAAAAATTTGCTAAACACAGCTAATACAAATGAGAAGAACTATTTATATTTATTCATAAACAGTGACAATGACCTGATTACCCTGACCTGGCCTGTGCGTATTTTGTCATCTTTGCCATGGTTTGCCCATCTTTTGCTTTTTCTCTATGGAAAGGGGTTCTTGTGCCTTCATATCTCCTCCCAACATCTATGGGGGTGGGTGGGATGTGCCAACATAAGGGTACACAAACGTTAGTTTTTGTGTGGGGCATCTCTTTCTTTCTTTTTGAGACAAGAGTCTCACTCTGTCACCTGGGACCTGGACTAGAAAGTGCAGTAGAGTCATCGCAGCTCACAGCAACCTCAAACTCCTGGGCTCAAGCAATCCTCCTGCCTCAGCCTCCGGGTAGCTGGGACTCCAGGTGCATGCCATGACACCTGGCTAATTTCTTTATTTTTAGTAGAGACGGTGTCTTGCTCTTGCTCAGGCTGGTCTCGAACTCCGAGCGCAAGCAATCTTCCCACTTTGGCCTCCCAGAGTGCTATGATGATTACAGGTGCAAGCCACTGCGGCCGGCCCTATTGCTTTCCCTTATTTTATTTATTTCACATTACGTCTGTGCTGCGTCACTTTATGTCTGCACATCTTCGCTGCTTTATTTTCTGCAGGCTTCAAGACGACTTGCACAATATAGTAAGAGAAGAGTTACTGACATCACGGAAGGAGTTATTTCTGAAACTCAAGTGTACTTGGGATTTTAACAACCCTGAAGACAGATGGTGGTGGTGATCCCACTGGTGTGTGCCACAGCTGGAATGATCTTGGAGTAAAACCTCCAGAGGCCCTGACCTGTGTGTTGCTCTGATGTTGCTGTTCATGGGGACAGATGAGCTGTTACCTCCAGAAGCTTTCTCGCAGTGGGAGACAGCCTGTTAGACACCCATCTCTAGAATCCAAGTCTAACACTGTGTCTGGTCCCAAGATCGTAAGTTGGCTTTCCCTTAAGTCTCTTTTTGTCCTTGGTATAATGTTTTTAATTTTGAAGGTGTTGAGAGGATCCAATAAAGCAAAGGATACAAAAATACCTCGAGGAAGCCTAAAGCCTCATTTCTTATGGATTGAGAGGTAACAGAGGTATGATTATTATCCTGTGATTAAGCCAGACGGACACCCAGAACTACTCCTAATCTGCGTTTATCTCCACTTGTATTGGTTCCCTCAAGAAGTAATAGACCCATCTTCATCTGAAACTTTCCCAACATGCTCTTTGGAACCCAGCAAACCTATACTTAAACATCACCTTCTCAACCTAGTTTTATCTTCTTGTTCTGTATGAAATGCGGATCTCCCCTGAGGATATCGCTTCTCTCACAACCCTTGCGGGTCATGGTTGTCCCAGACATGGTTGGGACATGGTTGTCCTGTCCAGGTGGCAGACCAAGATGCTGGGGTAAGTGTCCTCTTTCCTCCTTTGCCACTCTGCGATCATTCTCCCCACCTCCCCTTTAGCCCTCACGGGCTCTATCCTCATGTCCTTAGATTTCATACCACTTGTTCTTGGAAGCCACTTACAGACTCCCAGATATGCTCCTGGCACTGTCAGCTCTAGAGAGCAGTACAGGCTGAGTATCCTGTATCTGAAATCCCCGATCAGAGGGGTTAGGATCTTCTCAGATTTTGGAATATTTACATGACACTTATTGGTTGGTCATCCCAAACCTGAAATTCTCCAGTATTTGAGCATCAAAATTTGTTTTCAGAAAATTTCAGATTTTGGATTTTTGGATTGGGATGCTCAGCCCGCGGGCCTATCTTAGACCTGATTTTAGTATCCATTTCGGTGATTCACTGCATCTCCTCCAGTGATAGCATCTTCCACCCTTTCTCGGCCTCTCGTTCATGCTCAAACTCCAGGTGTTCTTTCCTGGTGACTGAAAGTAATTCATGGTCTGTTAAGTAGTATCCTGTTTTCACCTACCACCTGGCGTCTTCATGAGTTACTCCTCCTCTAACCAAAGTTTCATCTGTGGATTCTATTGATAATTCACTGATATTACTGTTGCAAGAAAGGACCTGTCATGGGCTCTAAGCACCCCTGTACATTCTTGCTGGGCATAC
Organism: Eulemur rufifrons; assembly: GCF_041146395.1. Taxonomy (NCBI): domain Eukaryota; kingdom Metazoa; phylum Chordata; class Mammalia; order Primates; family Lemuridae; genus Eulemur; species Eulemur rufifrons. The sequence continues at coordinate 14,435,845 of NC_091006.1, forward strand.
CAAGAATGTACGGCCTGACTTTTTAATTTGTTTTTATTTTTACCTTTTATTTTTTGCCAAGGATTTCTATGAGGTTGTATTTGCATTCAGCAATGTTGAGGGATGAGGCAAACTTTCCAGACTTGTTCTGCTTATTGCAAACTGGTGAATTCCCTACGCTCAGTGTGCTTCTCTTACAATCCAGTCAACTGCATGTGCAGTCACCCATGACGGGCCCTTGGAGGCACCTGGAGTTGTGGGACTTGGGAAGTACGGGGAACTGATGAAAACTAACGGGAAGTGCTGCCTCATGCTTCTGCCATGGATGATGAAATTCTCTGTTTCTGACCCAGGAGTCTCATGTCTTTCACTAGCTTCCATGAACAGGAACAGGCTAGCTTCTTAGCTCATGCATAGGATAGTATCCCAGATCCCTATCAGTTCTTTTTTATTTCTGCATATTATGGGGGTACAAATGTTTAGGTTACATATATTGCTCTTGCCCCACCCGAGTCAGAGCTTCAAGCATGTTCATCCCCTAGACGGTGCTCATCACACTCATTATGTGTGTATATACCCATGCCCTCCTCCCCACTCCCATCTGCCCAACACCCAATGAATGTTATTACCAATGAATGTTATTACTGTATGTGCACCTAAGTGTTGATCAGTTAATACCACTTTGATGGTGAGTACATGTGGTGCTTGTTTTTCCACTCTTAGGATATTCACTTAGTAAAATGGGTTCCAGCTCCATCCAGGATAATACAACAGGTGCTATATCACCATTGTTTTTGTGGCCGAGTAGAACTCCATGGTATACACATACCACATTTTACTAATCTACTCATGTATTGATGGACACTTGGGTTGTTTCCACATCTTTGCAATTGTGAATTTATGCTGCTATAAACATTCGAGTGCAGATGTCTTTTTTACAGAATGTCTTTTGTTCCTTTGGGTAGATGCCCAGTGATGGGATTGCTGGATCAAATGGTAGTTGTACTTGTAGCTCCTTGAGGTATCTCCATATTATTTTCCACAGAGGTTGTACTAGTTTGCAGTTCCACCAGCAGTGTATGAGTGTTCCTATCTCTCTGCATCTGCACCAACATTTATTGTTTGGGGACTTTTTGATAAAGGCCATTCTCACTGGGTATAAGTGGTATCTCATTGTGGTTTTGATTTGCATTTCCCTGATGATTAGAGATGTAGAGCATTTTTTCCTATGTTTGTTGGCCATCAGTCTGTCTTCTTTTGAAAAGTTTCTGTTCATGTCCTTTGCCCACTTTGTGATAGGGTTGTGTGATTTTTTTCTTGCTGATTTTCCTGAGTTCTATATAGATTCTAGTTATCAGCCCTTTATCAGATGTGTATATGTGAATATTTTCTCCCATTCTATAGGTTGTCTGTTTGCTCTCATGATAGTTTTCTTGGCTGTGCAGGAGCTTTTTAATTTGATTAGGTCCCATTTATTTGCTTTTGTTGTTGCTTTGATTGCCTTTGGGGTCTTCATAAATTCTTTGCCTAGGTCAATGTCTGTAAGAGTTTTTCCAGCATTTTCTTCTAGAATTCTTATAGTTTCACACCTTAGGTTTAAGTCTTTTTATCCACCATGAGTTGATTTTCGTAATAGGTGAAAGGTGTGGATCCTGTTTCAGTCTTCTATATGTGGCTATCCAATTTTCCCAGCACCATTTATTGAAAAGAGATTCTTGTCCCCAGTGTATGTTTTTGTCTGCTTTGTCAAAGATGAGATGGCTATATGAGGATGGTTTTATATCTGGGTTCTCAGTTCTGTTCCATTGGTCTATGTCTCTGTTCTTGTGCCAGGACCGTGCTGTTTTAGTTACTATAGCCTTGTAGTATAGCTTGAATTCTGTTAAACTGATGCTTCCCAATTTGTTCATCTTGCTTAAGGTTGCTTTTACTATATGGGGTCTTCTCTGGTTCCATATGAAGCATAGAATTATTTTCTCTAGATCTGTGAAAAATGATGTGTTAATAGAGATTGCATTGAATCTGTAGATCACTTTGGGTAGTATAGACATTTTAACAATGTTGATTCTGCTGACCAATGAGCATGGTATGGTTTTCCACCCTGTTTACGTCCTCTGGTATTTTCTTCCTCAGTGTTTCATAGTTCTCCCTGTAGAGGCCTTTTACCTCCTTAGTTAAATATATTCCTAGGTATTTTATTTTCTTTGTTGCTATTATGATTGTATTGAGTCTTTGATTTGGTTCTCAGTTTGACTGTTGTTGGCTTATAGGAATTCTACTGATTTCTGTACATTGATTTTGTAACCTGAGACTTTGTTGTATTTATCAATTCCAGTAGTTTCATGGCAGAATCTTTGGTTTTTCTAAAATATATCATCAGCAAAAAGCAATCGTTTGACCTCTTCTTCCCCCATTTAGATGCCCTTGATTTCCTTCTCTTGTCTGATTGCTCTGGCAAGGACTTCCAGCACTATGTTAAATAGAAGTGGTGATAGAGGGCAACCTTCTCTGGTTCCAGGATCCATTCTATTCTTAAGGCTTTCCACTGTGTTTTGAAATTCCTTGAATGCCTCTTTCATTTTTCCAGTACTTGTTTTTTTCATAATATTTCAATTTCTTTAGAGAATTTTTCATTCATTTTCTGTATTCTCAGGGCTTCTTTGTGTTGGGTTTCTATTTTCTCTTCAATTCCACTGAGTTTTCTTGCAATCCATATTTGGAATTCTTCATCATATGTAAATTAGTATCCATTGTTGAGGGTCTAATGATTTCTTTTGGAGGTGACTTTTCTGATTTTTCATGTTTCCTAAGTTCTTTTGCTGGTTCTTTTTCATCAGGCTACTTGGTCGAGAACTGGGAATGCTACGACTGGTTTGTGCCTCAACTTCAAGTCCCCAAGGGATGTTCCTTGACAGTGGTGGGAGGAGGCGTGTTGGTCTTAGAGGTATTTTAGCAAGTTGGGTTATCTCTGATCTGTTGTCTTCACCTCTTGCCAATGGAGATTGAGTTTGGTCCCCCAGTTTAAGCTCCCAGGCGGTGGATCGTACTTGTGTGTATAAGTCCACTGCCCTCTAATAGCTTGCGATGGTGGGCACTGTGTTAAGCTATGGGGTTACCCTCTCTGTTGTTGGTTATAAATTGCATGGAGAAGCCAGTTATTGAGGTAATCTGATGCCTCTGTGTTAGTCTCTGGTCCCCTGGATGAGGAATACAAATGCCCCAATCTATAAGAAGTGTCTTGCCACTCCCAAGGGTTACTTGGACCCTATGCACCCCTTAAAGGGGAGTGAGGGCAAGAGAGATCACAGCTGATGCCTTCAAGTCTGGGTGCGTGTGCTTCTATCTATGGTTGCTTGATCTGCCACTAGGGGAAGCTGCTAATATGTTACTCAGAGCTCTTCCACCAGGCTTGGGAGGCTGCTCCCAATGGGAAGGGTCAACTGGAGTACCTGCTGGTGGCCCTGGCCAGGATTTTCCTTTCCTGACCACAAACCCCACTGTTGGCAGCCTCCTGGATGCAGAGAGCAGGCCCTAGAGTTATGTTCTTATTACATGACCTAAGCTAGGTCCAGCGGGCCAAATCAGTGGACTGTCAATTATTATTCAGCACCAGGGCTCCACAGATTTGGGCCAGTCCCACAGGGAAAGCATCTTTTCTTGCTTCTCCATGGGTGGACCCCTCCACACCCAGCCTGAAAGTGGCTGGGCCAGGGAAGGGGTGTTCCCTGAGACTGCCCAGCACCCTAAGGTCTGGGGATCCCACAGATGGTGGCCTCCCACCACTGGGGAACTAGCATTGTGGGGAAGCACTGGAGCTTTGCCCACTGACAAAGGCCCAGCCAGCAGAATTAACAGGTCACGGAAGGACAGAGCCTGCTGTGCCCAGCAGGAAAGTCCCTGGGCTGGGGGAGGGGTGCTGTCCCAAACCATAGCATGCCGCAGCATCTCCGGGTTGTGAACCCTAAAAATGGCGGCCACCCACCTGCAGAGAGCTAGCACTGGGGGCAACCAGGCAGAAGTTGGCAGATGCCAATTTAGCAGGCTGAATCAACAGGCCGTCTGCTCTCCTGTGTGTATCACAGTCCCACAATCTCATGACAGTCTGGCAGGGGGTCTTGCTCTTTCTATCCTGCCCCGAGTCAGCCTAATCAGCAGTTTCCAGGGCAGAGCCCCCTTTTCAGTGTTCACCTCCTTTGATCTCATGGCATTGACCACCAGAGGCAAGTTGCCTGTCTCCAAACTCCCTCACACGGTCACAGGAAGTGATCACTCAGACCAGTCTCTCCCCTGCCCAGTGCAGTTCTAGCACAGAGCACTGGGGAGTTCAAAATGTTTAATACTATTGTTCCCTCTCCACAGAGCTCGCCATCCCATGCCATGACTTTGCACTGACTTCAGGTGTGTCCCTGTCTGAGTGGGTGTGGAGGGTCACTGGAGGAGCCGGGCATCCTCCCATGGGTCAGATCCCCCTGCACTCACTGGCCAGGCAGATGTGGCCATCCCCCACTCTACTGTTTATCTCACACTCTCCAGACTTTGCAATCGTATCTCCTGTTCACCTTTTTTCCCGTGTTGCGTGTCCCATGCTGTTTGTCTGCCGTTTTACAATGCTGTTCTTGGCAGGGAGCGATCCACTCATGTGCAGCCATCTGAGTTTTCCACCTCAATTTCTGGGAGCAGAGAGCCAGGAGGTCACCTCTAATCTGCCATCTTACTCCTACCTATATCCACCTCCTTAAATGCTCTTTGAAGCAGTTTGAGCATTCTCCTGATTCTCTGATGAATAATTTTAATAAAAGCATGATACACATTCATTTTATGTTTGTATGGGAGTTATGATTTAACATTAGCGAAATTATACTTTAACAAGTATAAGGGTTACATATTGGGTTACAGTGCTCAATGCAAAAGTTTTACTTGTAATCAAAATCATAAATGCATAGGGCTTTGGAAAGCAAAATACTTCTAGCAAGATAATTAAAGCATCGGTACCACCTGTTCCACCCTTTGCAATTCTCAGGTTTGCTCCCAAGCAATAGACTCTTAAAGCTCCTTCTCACCTCTGGATGTTTACACCAGCTCCAACTGATGTGTGTAATCACTATTTCTTTAATTTTGTGCCTTTACTTTTTCAATTTTTTCCACTGAACAATCCTGACTCATGAGATAAAATCCTAAAGCATCACTCTAGACTGTTCAAATTTACTCTCCAGTTCAAAATCTTTTTGTGCCCGAATACCTGGGGCATTTGTTTTCTGTTACTTAGGTCATACACATTATCCTCAATACCAAAAATTGGAAATCTAGTCCCATCCCATGATCAACTGAGAACTTGATTTGAACTTTAAGCTCTCTTGAACCACAAGGTGGAACCCTTATATCCTGAGAAGGGGTGTGTTGGGAGGGAGGGGAGATGAGAGAGAAGGAAAGTGATAACTTGCCTGGTGCAGTGATGGAAATACGGGATCATCCCTGCTTGGACTTGGACGTTTAAAGCCAAATTTAGAAGAACTCATTTCCCTGCTGAGGACAAATATACCTTTAGTTAAGCTGGTGATTTATTCCTTTCTCAACCCCTACATGTCTGTTCATGTCAGGAGCTCCACTCTACCGTTTGTAATATTACACATTACCTGCAGTTGTCTTACCATACTGAACTCAGTTCTCTTACACTTCATTCCCCACACCACCTACCTACCTTACATCTAGTGTTGATTCTTCTATTTGGCTACCCTACAGAAATATGTACAAGCAGACATTTGCGAGGTTGTGCACTGTAGTCATATGAGTAATGTCAAATATCAGACATAACTGAAATGACTGCCAACATAGACAATTGAAAATGAAGTACAGGCCGGGCGCGGTGGCTCACGCCTGTAATCCTAGCACTCTGGGAGGCCGAGGCGGGTGGATTGCTCAAGGTCAGGAGTTCGAGACCAGCCTGAGCGAGACCCCGTCTCTACTAAAAATGGAAAGACATTATATGGACAACTAAAAATCTATATAGAAAAAATTAGCCGGGCATAGTGGCGCATGCCTGTAGTCCCAGCTACTCGGGAGGCTGAGGCAGTAGGATCGCTTAAGCCGAGGAGTCTGAGGTTGCTGTGAGCTAAGCTGACGCCACGGCACTCACTCTAGCCTGGGCAACAAAGTGAGACTCTGTCTCAACAAAAAAAAAAAAAAAAAAAAAAAAAAAAAAAAAAGAAAATGAAGTACATATATATGCTGCTAATGTAAGTGTCAGGTTAAAAAAAAAGTTGGTATAGATACAGACACATTCTCATTTTTTATGACACATAAAGTAGCCTTGCATATACTTCATAATATGTATTCACTTATTCTATCTACGATGAGATACATACAAATGTATAAATGTATCTCACTAAACACATTCTGCCAGTTTTCCTACTATTTATCCATGTTGATATATACACACATATTAATAAATATATTCGGTAAGTTTTTCACTTTGTTAGTGTTGATATATACATAAATATATATGTGTAGGTATATATGTGTTTATATATGCACATCATGGTTAGACTAACAGTGAAAACAACTTGCAGAATAGCGCATCTAGTGTGACATCTTTTATGGAATAAAAAACTCACAATGCTATGTGGTTCAAAGATGCAGTCACATATATAAAAGTACATGAATGATATTGGAAGACTATCCATGAATCTCATGATAGGGTTGTTTGTGGGCTTTAGGGAGAGTGGCACGAGACAGGATCTTTTCCTTTACCTGTAGTGTTAGGTAGGGGGAATGGGCAACTTTTACTTTTCTGAATTTTAAAAATGTACTTTTAAAATTCTTTCATCAGGCAAGAAAAGAGGAAGAACCTGAGTTAGGACCCCAGTAGGACTAACAGAAAGAAGGATGCCCACGTCAGAGTAGCCTTTTCCATGCTCCCAATGTCACCAGCATCTTTCCAAGTCAACACGGAGAGAAGACCACAGTTTCTTCAGCCTACACTCTTGCATCAGTCAGTTACCAGTAACAAACCCCATTTCAAGATTATCCGAAGTGTTTTAAGATATAAGACTGCAAATTAGTACAACCTCTATGGAAAACAGTATGGAGATTCCTCAAAGAACTAAATGTAGACCTACCATTCAATCCAGCAATCCCACTACTGGGTATCTACCCAAAGGAAAGGAAGTCATTTTATAAAAAAGACACCTACACCCATACGTTTATCACAGCACAGTTCACAATTGCTAAGATCTGAAACCAACCTAAGTGCCCATCAGTTCATAAATGGGTAAAGAAAATGTGGTATATGTATACCATGGAGTACTATTCAGCCATAACAAGGAATGAAATAACGTCTTTCACAGCAACGTGGATGGAACTAGAGACCATTATCCTAAGTGAAGTATCTCAGGAACAGAGAAAAAAACACCACGTGTTCTCACTAATAAGTGGGAGCTAAACGACAGGTACACACAGGCATGAAGACATAAAGGACACTGGAAACCAAGAAGAGGGGAGGGTTTGAGGGGGAGGAATAAAAATTTGCCTATCAGGCACAATGAACACTATCCTGGTGACCAGCACACTGAAAGCCCTGACTTCAGCATTATACGATGTATCCATGTAACAAAAACATTTGTACCCCACCCTCCTTAATATCTTGAAATTAAAAAAAGAGGAAAGAAGATATAATAGTTTATTGAATGTTTAAAATGTCTTTGGGAGACAGGGTAGACATTTGACCATGAAGGTCTTTCAGTGGTTCATCCATGGCCAAAGAGCAAATAAAGACATACATTATATGAAACACATCTGAACAGGGTGCCAGAATTATCTCATCTTGGAGTGTCAGTGATTTGTAATACCTGGGTACAGACAAGCACAAGTAAGGGCCCCAATCCCCAGCCTTTGCAGGTGACCTTGAGCCAGAATGAGTCCAGGTTGCCTGCAATCGGGTGTCCGCTCCCGTGGTCCTGTCTCTGCTTCATCATTCATCTGTGATTGCCAAGTGGGGATTTCTCTCTTCCTCAGCCATCAGGAACATCTGGGTTTCCTCATCAAATTCATATTTATTCAGCCTGGTGTTAATAAAATATAAAAAATTATCTATTTTTAATTCACACTTTTCATGTGTATCATCTTCCTCTATACCATTTCCTCCCAGGGCAAGTCTAGGAGACCCTGGTGTTGCCTCCAAGGGGAACGACATACCCATCATATGCAGCGATGTGCTAATACTTACCCATGGATCTAAAAAAAAAAAAAAAAAGCAGCCCTGATTTTTAACTTTGCCCATTTCTGTGGTGTAAATTCTCCAATCCAATCATGGCTGACTTCAAGCTGCCAACTTGCTGTCACTAAACGCCAAATTATGGAGAGATGTCACTGGACAGAATGAGTGTCAGTAACATCAAGCACTGATTCCACAAAAACGTTAGGGTTTGGAACACGAAGTCAGTGGAAGCTAGGGAAAAAGACTGAAGCTCTTTTTACTTTCAAAAAGATAAAGTATTAATAGTTTCCATTATCTGAGTGCCTGGTCCTGGCCCTCTGCTTAGACTTTTACATGTGTATTCATTAAGCTTTCACAACCTTAGGGGATACTATTATTGTCTTCATTTGTGATGAAGACGCCGAGGCTGAGCCATGTTAAGGAAGTGGCCTGAGGTCACAGAACTAGAAAGTGGTGTGGTCAGGACACAGATCACAGCAATTTGGTTCTGGAGCCCCCACACTTACACATCCCATTATGTTGTGACTTTGAATCAGACACGAGGATTAAGGATCACTGTGTCTTGGCTCTTCTGTGGATATGCAATCTCCTGTCTCTGTTTGGTATCTGTTTATTTGCAACTGTCCCAAGTAGCTTCATCTTACTGTTGGAGTGAACTATGTTTCTAGTGCAATTGTTTATCTTCGTATACATCTTTGTGAAACTATCCATGGTTGGAGGCAGGGCAGGATGAGATGCAAACTCACTTATTTGGTTGTATCATATTTATCGCATCATTTGATGTATTATATTTCATAATTACTATGTCAAATAATTACCCCTATTTTGCACGTAGAAGACTGATAATCAGAGAGGACAAATGCTTTTCCCAGGGTTATAGGACTAAACATGGAAAAGCTAGAATTCAAACACAAGCCTCTATGACAGAAAATGACAATGAAAGTCTTTCCATGTCCCAATGCATCAACTCTGGCACTACCCATTCTAAACTTTTACCAAAATTTAAAACGAGAAAGAAATAATGCCAGGCATCCAATATTTTTAGACGGAGATTTAGAAGAATGGAGTTCAAGGAAATGAACCTGTATCTTCATAAGAGAGAAAAGAAGTGAATGTTCTTTAGCGCTGGAGTAATGATAATTTCAACCCAACATCTTATGTTTCTGTTTTCTGGAAGTGAATGGCCTAAAAGGTATCTATTATTGCCTTGATCTCAGATTGTTTTGGAAAATAGGCAGGGAAAAATGAATGAGAAAGATAAATGCCAAGGATTTATCATATAGTTATCTAATAAAATGTTTGTAGGATTATAATATAAATAACTAATATATTTATAACTCATACTTTTATAAATACAAATTATGTATTTTTATGATACAAGATATAACTTATAGTTTATATTTACAAATATAACATTTACAAATATAAATTATATTTACAAATATAAATAACATATTACCAATTGTAAATATTTATGTACTATAATTTACAATAGTACCAAATGCCACCATCTATTGGGCACTCACTATTCAGTAGCTACTGTGGTGATTAGGGCTTTATACTCACTGTCTCTTACTAACGCACCAACCCCAAGACAGGGGACATTATTTGCATTTTAATACAATGTGATTAGCTTGCAGTAGCTGCACATTTTAGGTTCTAAGCAATCTCCTCTTAGACCCGAGCACTCTCCCCACTGAGAAGAAACCCCAGCTCACACAAGAATCCGCAGGGCACAATCTGGATGTCTCAGGGCCTCACAGAGCACAACCATCCCACTGTGGTCAAAGGCGTTCATGACCAGGTTTAGCTTCCACAGGGTCTTACTGCTGGTGAGAACAGAAGAGAGATCCTTGCAGCAGGCACTGGTTAATTCACATCCTTCCAACCTGCAATAAAAAGACACACAGTGGGAAACAGTCCCACCCTCGGGGCAGAGGTGGGATGTGAGCTAGACATTTAGCCAAGGCTCACCCCATAGACTCTGAGTACAGGATCTCACAATCCAGTGTTTATGGCATCAGATTATTCCTCTGTTTAGATGCTAAAAGCAGCCCCAACTGTCTACTCTTCTCTGTGGTTATGCCCATGGCCATGTGACTTGGCAGCCCATTCCACTAAGAGTCAGAGTCTATTTCCCAGCCCTTGAATCTGGGCTGCCCTTATACCTTGCTTTGGATAATATAACACAATGGAAGCAGGATGATGTGAGTTCTGAGCCTACATCTCAGATGCCTTCTATGCTTCTTGATCTCTTGAACCTCTGAGACACTGCGATGGGCTGAACTGTGCTACCCTCCAAATGGGACCATATTTGAAGATGGAATCTTTACAAGATAATTAAATTAAAATGAGGACATCAGTGTAGCCCTCCCCCACTATGATGGTGTCCTTAGGAAAGGAGGAATTGTACACATATATACGCAGAGGAAAGACAACATGAAAACACAGGGAGCAGACAGACGGCTGTCCGCAAGCCAAGGAGAGGCTCCAAACACATCCTTCCCTCAAGGCCCTCAGAAGGTATCATCCCTGCTGACACCTTGATCTTGGACTTCCAGCCTCAGAACCGAGACAACATATTTATGTGTAAGCCACCCAGTCTCATACTTTGTTACGGCAGCCCTAGCAAACTGATACAGATGCCATGTCAATGAGCCCAGTTAGATGAGACGTGGTCCAATCACACCTGTCATCCCCAAGTGACAGCCAGTCAACCTCTACATGCGATGGCGAGGCCAGCTCAGAATAGCCGATCCCCCAGATACCCACAGCTTCCTGACCACGTCCAGCCAAGGTCAGCAATGCCTGGCCCAGCCCAACCGTCAGCCAGTAATCACAAGTGCTCACTGTCTCAAGCCTGTAAGTTTTAGAGTGGTTCATTATGCAACAACAGCTAACTGCTATGTTACCCCTGGTGGATTTTTTGGATTTCTCTTTCTGTCCATCAATTATCCATCCTTTGCCATTCATGAAGACATAACCACGACCTTGGCAATACCCACCCAAGTTTCTCCAAGCGGCAGTTGGGATGTGTCAGAGCTTCACACAACACCTTCACGCCCATGTCTCCTATATCGTTGTATCCAAGCTGCAGATTTTTCAGGTTTTGATTGCTGATAAGAACAGAGGCAAGTCCTTGACAGCCGGCGGCAGTGAAAAAACATTTTATCAAACTGCAAAAGATTAGTCATGATACCACTTCTCAGGGGTTACTACATCCTGGTTGGATATCATGAAAGGAAAGATGACAAAACAAGACAGACTTTATCATCCATATGGATACGTACAGTCAGCCCTCCATATCCACCAATTCAACTAACCGCAGATTGAAAATAATCAAGAAAGAAATAATACAACAAGAAAAAACAATACAAGTTAAAAAACTAATACAACAACTTTTTACATAACATAAACATTGTATTAGGTATTATAAGTAATCCAGAGATAATTTAAAGTATATGGAGGGTGTGTGTAGGTTATATGCAAACGCTATACCATTTTATAAAGGACTTGAGCATCCAGGGATTTTGGTATCCGCAGGTGGTCCTGGAACCTACCCTCCTCGGATACTGAGGGACAACTGTAATTGTTCTAACATCATTTGTTGAAAGCCTGTCCTTTCCTTGTTCTATCTGTGACATGACTTTCCATGATGCAACATCTGAACACATGTAGATAGCTCTGTTTCTGAGATTCCTATTCTGTCTCTGGCCTATTGGGTCATCCCTGTATGAACCCCATATTGCTTTTTAATTTCTAAAACTTTATAATGCCTTGATATATTTAGAGCAAGCCTTCCCACTTTTTATTCTTTAAGTGTTTCTTAGGTATTCCTGGTGTCTTGCAAATTCCATCCACATTTCAAAATCTACTTTTCAAGTTCAACACAAAAACAACAAAATAAAAACATTGCATTTTCAGTGGGATTTCATCAAAACCAAAGTCAGTTTGTGGAGAATTAACTTTTTAGATTCTGAATATTGCAATCTTTGATTTTTTTCTTTACTGTTTTATATTATAATTTGATGATATTCTCTACAAAAGTCTCACATATACTGTGGTAACCTTATTCCTAGGTAATTCCTTTTTGATGCTACTATAAATGTTACTTTTATTTAATTCCATTAGCTTATTACTTCTTGTTGGCATATACTTTTTATATATTGATTTTTTCAAGCAAGCCTGTTAAACTAATTAATTCTGATAAGTTACCTATAGATTTTCTTGGATTTTCTATGTATGTTCATATCTTCTACATAGAATTAGGAGTTTCTTCCTTTTCTTTATTTTTAAGGATTATAGGGTTAGTATTTTTATTACCTTATATCTCTTACTAAGATTTTCAGGACATTGTTGACTGAAAGTGATTATAGCCAACATTCTTATCTTTTTCTTGATATTGAAGAGAAAACTTCCCTCTCTTCATCATTAAACAAACGTTTGCTTTAGATTATTTGATCACATTTGTTATCAGGTCAAGGAAGTTCCCAAATATTTTTTCAAAAGTTATAACAAATGGATATGTTTTAATTCAAACTTTTTTTCTGTATATTGTAATTTTTATTTTTATCAGTTAGTATGGTCAGTTAGTTACATTGCCTGACTTTTTTTGTTTTTTATAGGTCTTGCACTCCCCCCCTCCTTTTTTTTTTTTTAACTGATCTTTTTAATGCTAAAGCAACTTTACATTGTTAGGATAAACCCAACTTAGTCATTATGTTTATTCTTTTAATACATGTCTGGATTCTGCTTGTTAATAGTCTGTTTGGTGTTTTTGCATGAATGACACTAGCCAATAATTCTCCTTTCTTACAAAAATTATAAGAATTGTATTACAACCCAATAAAATTCTTATTGGTTTCTAGTATCATGATTATGCTGGCCTCAAAAGATGCTGGCAAGTTTCTTCTCTTTCCAGTCTTGAAAGAATTTGTGTGGCAGTGGAATTATTTCTCCCTTGAATATCTGGTAAGAGTCACTGATGAAGGCTTCTAAGTTTGGAATTTTCTATATGAAAACATTTGACCACTAATTTAATGATTTAAAGCTTCGTTTTTCTTTCTTCTTTTTTTTTATATTATTCTAGAAGCTCACAGAGTCTTAAATATCTAAATTTGCAGGTTTACTGTGTAACGTTGCTCATATTATTTTCTTTTTAGCATCTGTTACATCTGCAATTTCTTTTCCCATTCTTGAGATATATCTGCACCGTTTAACATGGTAGCTGGCAGCCACACGTGATTGCCGAGCCCTTGAAATGTAGCTTGCTTGAAGGTAGATGTGCTACAGTGTCAAATACACAGTGGATTTAAAATAGTACCCAAAAATGTAAAATGTTTCATTAATATTTTTATACTGATTATATATCAAAGGAATATTTGATATATGGTTAAATACATTGTATTATTAAAATTAATTTCATATTTACTTTCACCTTTTAACATGGCTACTGGAAAATTTAAAATTACACTCATGGCTTACATTATATGCTATTGGACAATGCTGAGACAAATTATTTGTTAGCCTTTGCAAAGCACCAACTTTTAGCTTTCTGATCTTTTCTATTGTGTGCTTGTTGTCTGTTTCATCAATTTCTGTCCTTATCTTTCTTTCCTTCCATTTTTTTTAGGTTTATTTTGCCATTTAAGAAAACTTATTCTTCAGCTTTTCTTTTTTTTGATAGATACATGCACTTCAGCTGCATGATCTGAGTTTATCATGAGGTATATTCTTTTCTCATTTCAATATATGTTCCAATCTCCACTGTGATTTCTCCTTTGATTCATGAATTGTATATGGGAAGTAATTATGTTCACCTCGTAAGAATTTAAGTTCACTTGAGTAGGAAGATAATTTAAAAATGAGCATGAACCAAATAATGGATCTATCCAATAATACTTTTTGCCGTAAACTCCATTTTGTCTGATCAATATAGTTGTAGAAGCTTCCGTTTGGTTATAATTTGCATGATATATTTTTCCATGCTTTTACTATTTGTCTCTTTTTATTGAGGTGAAATTCACAAAACATAAAATTAACTGTGTTAACATTCAATGGCGCTTATTGTATGCACAAGATTGTGCAACTGCGACCTCCTTATGTTTTACTATGTAACTCACAGTATAATTTTTTTAAAAAATCCAGCATGGCAATCTTTGTCTTTTAGCTACAACATTCAATCTGTTGATATTTAATATAATTACTGACATGTTTGAGTTTAAATCTACATCTTGTTGTGTTTTATATTTTCTTATCTGTTCCTTTATTTTTCTTTTCTCTCTTGCTTTCTTTTGGATTGAGTATTTTTTATCATTCCATCTTCTTTCTTCTGCTGATTTGAGAGTTCACAATACCTTCTGGGTTTTCTTTTAGTGTTCATTAGAATAGAAATTTCTATATTCCCATTCAATCTATCATCTCCAAGTATTCAATTTGTTCATCTTCTTTCTGAACCTTGGGACATTTACTTTAATTTACTCATTAACACTTTGTTATTGCTGTTGTAGATTTTAATTTGTTTCCTTTAAATGCTCAAGCTGATGTTTTTACATACAATCCATATTTTGTTTAGAGGTATCTACAGATTTACCACTTTCTTTGCTCTGTGTGTCTCCATCTGGGATCATTTGCTTCTGTCTAAGGGATGGTCTTTAGAATTGTCTTTATTAAAGATTCAATGGTAGGAAACTTATTTTTTTATTTCTTTGAAAATAGGTTTTTGTCCTCATTCTTGATGATTTTTGCTGGTTATAAAATTCTAGATTGACAGCCCCTCCCCAGCATGTTCAATCTCTCATTGCACTGCCTTCTGGCTTCCACTGTTCCTCTTCACCCACCTGCACCTGTCCTTCCTTGTAGACAGAATGGTTCCCCCTCCCAACCCCATGTTAGATTTTAAAGATCACATCTTTATCTCTAGCATCCTGCAGTTTCTCCGTTATTTATCCTGTTAGAGACCTATTTGGATGCTTGAATCTGGATTGGACTCTTTCATCAGTTATAAGAAAATTTTATCCTTAATATTTTATCTTTCTCAGACTCCCATTAAATGTGTTAGAACTACTTTTTTTATTATTATTTTATATCATCTTATTGTTATGGGGGATACAGAATTGCAAGTTACATACGTTGCCCATGTACCGCCTTTCTAGAACTTCTTATTCTATCCTCTAGGACTCATAATCTCTTATACGTTACGCATTTTTCTCTTTTCATGCTGCCTTCTAGATAATTATGACTTATTCTGTTTTATTAATGTTTTCCTTTAATTATGTCTAATCTACTGTTCGACCTATCAATTAAGTTTTTACTACCAATTATATGTATAATTTCTAGATGTTCCATTTTATTCTTTATTTGCTGATTTTATTTTATGGCTTTCTTTTTTCTCAGAATTTAAACTTGTTCTTTTTCTTTAAACATAGTAAGTATAATTGCTTTGTATTACAGGTAAGTCCGATCCCTCCAGTAGCTGAAGCTTGGTAAGGCATTTTTGTTTTGGCTTGTTCTTGCTCATTGTGATTTAAATCCTTGTGGTTTAGGTTATTTTAACTGTGTGGTATTTATTGACTTTAAAAGATCCTCTCAGGAATAAATCAAGGTCAAGGTCAAGGATCATGCCATCCTATTATCTATCTCCAGAGAGGACTTGCACTTGCTTCTCCTAGGTGTCTATTCGGTACTAGTTTAAGGTTTTTTTTTTTTAATACATCTTAAGGATTTTTGGACAACCTAAAAGTGTTCTACACCTACCCTGCTACTTAGAATATCTTTTTTTAGTTTCTAGATTCTTTTAATGTTTTAAAAAATATCTTATGTGACTTTTTTTTAATTTCAGCATATTATGGGAGTACAAAAGTTTAGGTTACGTATATTGCCCTTGCCCCGCTCCCACTCCGAATCAGAGCGTATTTTCCTGGATAGAGCTGGAACCCATTCTACTAAGTGAAGTATCCAAAGAATGGAAAAATAAACACCACATGTACTCACCATCAAATTGGTTTCACTGATCCTCACCTAAGAGCACATTTAGGAATAACATTAATTGGGTGTCAGGTGTGACATTTTTAAGATCTTTCAAAGATTGACTCAGATATCCTAACCCACCATTGTGAGAAAAAGTATGCATGTGGCTCTTTAATTATTTAACATACTCTTCGAGAAAAGGAATACAAATTTCTAAACTCTGATATTTCCTAATAGACCAGGTAAAAATCATTCTGCCTAATTCCACAAGTCGCCGAATTTCTCAGGGAAAGAGACATTTGATAATGAAATACTACCCTAATTGGGGACTCCAAAACACCACCACCACTACAAGGTCACCCCAATATTTCTCAATTTTATAACATGAAATTAAGTGTTTTCATTATGTTCCTTCTCATTACTGTCCTCCTACCCTTTTCTCCCTTTTAAAGCATCCCTTGTTTTATCGATGTTAATTCTCACATGTGTTTTTCTGGGTCCCCCACCTCCACGTTTTACCATCTGCCTGGAATTTTGGTTCTATTTTTCCACCTAACAAAATGTGTTCATCCTGCAGAACACATACCAAATATCTTCTTGGCCATAAAACTGTCCCTCAGCCCCAAGTCGTAACTCTTCTCTTTTAGTCCTTTAAGTATCCTCCGCTGAATGCCACTTACAACACATTAAATCTGTGACACAAAAGTCAAGGCACAGGTTTGTTCACATGAACGTCTCTACAAGAATCTAGGTCAAGTAATTTTTAACTTTCACATTTTCAGGCACATTGTGGCCTTTCTCCATCCCAAGTGCCTCCTGTGTAATGCAAGGCCTTGAAAAAGAAGGCTTGGTCTTCAAAGGAAACCTCAAAGAAACCTACCACAGTGACCCCAGGCAGCAGTCTGGGTGCTTCAGGGCTTCACAGAGAATTGCCAATCCTTCATCCTTCAGGGTGTTCACACTGAGGTCTAGATGGTGCAGGGTTTTGCTACACATGAGAGCTTTGGAGAGGTATTCCCAGCAATGCTCACTGAGGTAGCAGCAAGCCAACCTGTGGGGACAAAAACATGGGAGGATAGGAATGTGAGCGAAGGGGGAAATGACATCTCAGAGAGCTCTGCTTAACCTCACACATTAAAGGTAATATTTCTGTATCTTACATACAAAATCCCCAAGCAAGACCATGAATTTTCCTGGCTTGTCTGAAAACATCTCCCTTCATTTCTTCTTACTCACATGATAGAGGGATTAGAAAATGAAACAAAGTAACGCAGATGGAAAAAAATATGGAATAATATGGCATAGCTAATACTCTAAAAGGACTTCAGTTGTGGTTCTAATTCTATACCCGACACTGTCCTTGAACAAGACATCTACTTTCTTAGATGGTTGGTTCCCTCATGGATTGGTAAAGTGCATTGATTCCCTTATATGTAAAATCCTCAACTTTCTCGATTCTGTTGTTCTTTAAGATAATCGTAGGCTCGTGGCTTTTTAAAAAGGATGCGTATTCCCTTTGGAGAAACTTGTGAGGTACTGAAAAATATAAAGCAAGATAGTGAAGCATGAACCACACCTGGCCTACAGGTATTTAAATATTCTGTCACTTTTATATTTTAACAAAATTAGTTGCCAACACTTAAACATTAATAAAATTTTATATAAAAATCCAGATTTTCAACTTCTGTTGAAAATTAGGATATCTGGCAACACTAAGTCCATGTTTCCATATGGAAATCCAAGAGGCTGACCGCTCCCTGTTGATGAGGTTCATGGTGTCCTCAGCCTTGCTTCCTTCATTGATCCCAATTCTCTGGCACATCTTGGCATTTGTGTCTTTGATACTAGTATAAAACCCAAGCCACTGAGGATCCCACAATATAATATTATATTCTGACATATTAAACACCTATTTTCTCATTGTTTAAAATTATATTTGGAAATCAAGTGTATTTGTCAATTTTTCAATTACAAAGTAAATCTCAATGTTTAAAAAAAAAAACTGAGAAATTGAGGGCAAAGCAAGGTGGCCAAATAGAACCCTCCAGCGATGGTTCTCCTGCAGGAACATCAAAGTCAACAACTATCCACACAAGAAAGCACCTTCAGAAGAACCAAAAATCAGGTGAGCAATCACAGTACCTGGTTTCAACATTCTACCAAGAAGAGGTTCAGCCAAGACAACTTTGCATTGTCCATGCCACTCCCCCCATCCCAGCACCAGTGCCCAGTGGAGGGAGAATCTATGTGAGCAGGGGAGGGAGAGAGAAGTGATTGTGAGACTTTGCCTTGAAACCCAGTGCCGCCCTGGCATAGGGGGCACAGCACAGGGCAGAGTTCTGTCGGTGCCCACAGCAGGGTCATTTAGACCAGTCTGGCTAGAGTGGAATCCTCCACCCCAGCAGTAAAAACCTGAATTCCTGCTAGCTCCACAAGGGCTGAGGAAAGCAGCCTGGGCCTGGAACAAATGTATAAGGCAGTTAGACTGCGAAGACTGCAGTCCTGGGGCCAGTGGATGTGGGATGCACATGACCCAGTGAGACTCCAGCGGTGGTGGCCAAGTGAGTGACTATGTCATTCGTCTCCCAACTCGAGGCAGAGCAGCTCAGGAAGCATCTCCTTCCACTTAGGGAAAGGAAAGTGAAAAGTTCAGAGGACTTTGTTTTGGGTACCACCTCAGCCACAGTAAAGTAAGTACAAAGCAGACTCCTGAAACCCCTGATTCTAGGTCTTAGTTCCCAGATGGCATTTCTAGACCCACCCTGGGCCAAAAGGGAACCTGCTCCCCTGAAGGGAAGGACCCAGTCCTGGTAGGATTCACCACCTGCTGACTAAAGAGCCCTTTGGCTTTGAATAAACAGAGGTAGCCAGGCAACAGTTGCCATGGGCTTTGAGTGAGACTGGGCTGGCTTCAAGTGTGACCTGGCACAGTCCCAGCTGTGGTGGCCAGGAGGCAGTTCCCACATCATCCTCCACTAATGCCAGCAGCCCAGCACAGAGAATGAGGGAGGAGGTTTAGAGACTTCGCCTAGTTATCCAGGGAATTCTCCTGTGTCTTACCACAGTCCACCATGGCAGTGCCACCAGGGGTCTGCAACAGTCACAGCATTACTTGGCTTGGGGCACCCCTAGTGCTGATATGGCTGCAGTGACCGAAGACTTAGATCACGACACTTAATTCCCTTTGAATATCTGGAAAGCCTTCTCAAGAAGTATGGGTTCAAACAAGCCTACTCTGCAAAGATTAGAATAAATACCTAACTCTTCAATGCCTAGACATTGATGAACAACCACAAGCATCAGGAACATCCAGGAAAACATGACCTCACCAAATGAAATAAATAAGGCCCCAGTGACGGATCCCAGAGTGATAGATTTATGTGACCTCTCAGACAAAGAATTCAACATAGCCATCCTGCAGAAGCTCAGTGAACTTCCGGACAACACAGAGAAGGAATTCAGAAGCTTATCAGAGAAATTTAAAAAAAGATTGAAATAAAAATTTTTAAAAATCAAACTCTGAAGCTGAAAAATTCAATTGACAAACTGAAAAATGAATCAAACTCTCTCAACACTAGAATTGATCAAGCAGAAGAAAGAATTAGTGAGCTTGAAAACAAGCTACTTGAAAATATAGCCAGAAGAGAAAAAAGAAAAGAGAATAAGAATACAGAACGTCTGCAAGATCTAGGAAAGAGCCTCAAAGGGAAAATCTGAAAGTTATTGGCTTTAAAGAGGATATACAGAGAAAGACTGGGGTAGAAAGTTTATTAAAAGAAATAACAGAGGACTTTCCAAACCTAGAGGAAGATACCGATATATAGGTACAAGAATGTCACAGAATACCTGGCAAATTTAACCGAAACAAGACTACCTCAAGGCATTTAATAATCAAACTCTCAAAGGTCACAGATAAAGAAAAGGTCCTAAGGGAAACAAAAAAATAAAAAAGAATAAAAATACACATAAAGGAGCTCCAATATGTCTGGTAGTAGACTTATAGGCCAGGAGAGAGTGGCATGACATATTCAAAGTTCTGAAGGAAAAAAGTTAACCCTAGAATATTATATCCCACAAAAATATTCTTCAAACATGAAAGAGAAATAAAGACTTTCCCAGACAGACAAAAGCTGAGCGAGTCCATTAACAACAGACCTGTCCTATAAGAAATGCTAGAAGATCTTCATATGAAGGAAAAGGACATTGATAAACAATAAGAACTCCTCTGAAGGTATAAAACCCTCTGGTAACAGTAAGTACACAAATACAGAATACTCTATTGCTGTCATTGCACTGTATAAACCATTCATATCTTGAGTAGGAGCCTAAAAGAAAAACCTATCAAAAATCATAACTATAACAACTTTTTGAGTGTTAGATAGTATAAAATGATACAGATGGAAACAAAAAGTTAAAAAGCAGAGGCATGAAGTTAAAATGTAGAATTTCTGTTAGATTTCTCTGCATGTTTGTTAGCAGAGTTGTCATATGTTTAAAATAATTAGTTTTAAAATGTTTTTTGCAAGCCTCATGGTAACCTCAAATCAAAAAATCTACAACACATAACACAAAAATTAAAAAGAAATTAAAACACACTACCAGAGAAAAATCACTTTTCACAAAGGAAGATAGGAAGAAAGAAATAAAGAAAGAGAGAACCACGAAAGAACCACAAATCAAGTAACAGCATGGCAGTAGTGAGACCTTACTTATCAATAATAACATTAAATGTAAATGGACTAAGTTGTCCAATCAAAATACAGAGTAGCTGAATATATAAGAAAAGAAGACACAACAATATGATGTCTTTAAGAAACCCACTTCACCTATAAAGACACATGTAGACTGAAAATAAAAGGATGGAGAAAGATATTCCATGCAAATGGAAACCAAAAAAAGAGAATGAGTAGCTATATTTCTATCAGATAAAAGATATTTCAAGACAAAACCTGTAAAAAGGGACAAAGAAGGTCATTATATAATGATAAAGGGGTAAATTCAGCAAGACAGTATAACAATTCTTAGTATATATGCATCCAACATTAGAACACCCAGATATATAAGCAAACATTATCAGAGTTAAAGAGAGAGATAATCCCAATACAATAGTAGTTGGAGACCTCAACACCCTGCTTTCAGAATTGGACAGTTATCCATACAGAAAATCAACGTTGAAATAGTGAACTTAATCTGCACTATAGACCATAGAGACCTTATAGATATTTACAGCAAGTTTCATCCAGTCCCTCTTCTTCCATTTTAGCTGGAAGTAGAAATCCTCCAACTTCCTTGATTTATTCTTAGAATACCCTTATTCATTTCAAAAAATCCAAAAGTAGAAAGAGAGAAATATCTCCCTCTTACCCCATCTCCCAGCTTAGTTCCTACATTTCTTCCAAGGACATTTGTGTATAAAAAACTTGAATATATGCAAATGTAAATATATACTCTCCTGTCCTTTCCCTGCTTTTGTATAAGTACTAGCATAAATTGAAGATGTCAGCACTGCATTGATAGGTAATCAACTGACTCTGTAACACACGAACTGATCTGTCTTCCTTCTCTGTGTTCCATATACCCTACATTTGCTTCTTGGTTAGTCTATTCACCCATCCCATTACTGCAAGAGAAGCACATGCAGAGTTAAGTGAGGGCAAGAGGCCCGTGGTCATCTTGCTCTGCCTCTGTCCTAAGTAGCAGCTGGGAGTGCACTCTACAGGCAGAAATAAATGCATTATTGACAGAGGAAGTATGGTGTGTTATAGGTGCCTTAATCCAATCTAACATTGTTTGAAGCTTGGTATGTACTCTGTGTAAATAATCTCTCTTAATATTCAAAAGACCGCTAAGACAGGATACTTTTCCCTTCTGTTTACAGAGGAGAAAATCAAATCTGAGGTTAAATATCTCACTCAAGAAGACAGAGTACACACCCAGAAATACAAATAACACGTGTTCTCACTTATAAGTGGGAGCTAAACAATGTGCACACATAGACTTAGAGTGGAATAATAGACACTGGAGGCCTGGAAAGGTGGGAGGGTAGCAGGGGGTGGATGATGAGAAATTAATATGTTTAAGTACTTAAAGCAGTGATGGATATTCTAAAAGCCCTGACTTCACTGCTATGCAATCTATGCATGTAACAAAATTATACTTGCACCCCACAGAATTACTCAAATAAGGTAAAAGATAAAAAAGAAGATATACATTTCTAAGTGGTAAATCCTGAACTTAAAGACTAAGCTCATGTCTTTTTGGTTCTTAAGCTTATGCATTAAAACCTCAGCCACATGGCCCCAATCAAAGGACAGATGTCAGTAAACAGGCCACAGCTCAAAACACACTGCAGTCCTCCACCACGGACCCCCAAGGCTCACTCACACCAGGTCCTCCAGGGCACAGTCTGGGTGGCACAAGGCTTCACACAAGGGGCGCATCCCCTGGTCCAAGTAGTTGCAGGTTAGGTTCAGATGCTTCAGCTTCTTGTTGCTGCTCAGAACCGAGGCGAAGACTTCACAGTCCTCCAGTGAAAGGCTACAACTTCCCAGCCTGCAGGAAAGGGGAGATGTCACATTCTGTTGGTTTCTATTTCCCGGACCCATTCCTCATGCTGATCCTGTCGGGGTAGCCGATCTTTGCTCCCTTTGGAACTTCACTGGTCCCCAACCACCGACCCTGGAGCACAGTGAGAGACAACCTCAGACACAGACAGTCTCAGGTACATCCACACCTGGCTTTATCTTCCCCAGTAACTTCTCTCCTACATGTAGGGAAAAGCCCCAACTATACAACACAATCTACAAGTCCCTGTGTCCCAGCCACACTGGTTGTTGTCAGTTGCTTGGCCACACCAGGTTTCATGCTTCAAAGTAGACATGTTTGAGCTTCCCCAAACTCATCCTCTCCTGCCACGCAACTCCTTTACCCCACTTGGGGTTTCTGCACTTGTTCACCCTGAGTGCAATGCTTTTTCCCTGGCCTTTGGTTAGACAAGTTCTCATTATCCAGGTCTTTGCTCAACTAATACCTCCTTAAAGAACATTCCATGACAAAGCCTTGGACCAGTAAGGCCCATCATTTGGTGGCTTGCTTGAGTTGATTTGTGCTGCCAGTAATTCTGGTTTTCTATTACCTCAACCACTCTCCTTACCTCTGGGAACCACAAAAAGTAAACTAAACCCACAGACAACAGAATAAAAGGTGTAAACAATTGTGATGGTTGTCAAGAAATGGAAGAGTAATTGGCAAGTCACCCAGTCCATGGCTCCCAACATCTCTCCAGGATAATTCTGTGCCAATGCATAGTTTTAAAATTGTTTCTAGCTTTAAGATATTATTTTCAAGGGGTGAAAAAATAGGATTTGGCCTATTTCACACCATACACAAAAATTAACTCAAAATGGATCATATACACTTAAATCTAAGAACCAAAATAAAACTTTCAGATGAAAAGAAGTTCATCTTAATGACCTTGGGTTAGGCAATGGTTTCTTAGCTATGACACCAAAAGCATGAGACAAAAATAAATAAAGTGCAGCAGGGTGTGATGGCATGCACCTGTAGTCCCAGCTACCTGAGAGGGCAGAGGTGGGAGGATCACTTGAGCCTAGGAGTTTGAGTCCAGCCTGGACAACATAGCAAGACCTCCTCTCAAAAAAAAGTACACCTCATCAGAATTAAAAACATTTGTGCTTCAAGAGACACCATTAAGAAATGAAAAGACAACATACAGAATGGGAGAAAATATTTATAAAACATTTCTAGTATATCACATAACTTGTATCTAGAATATATAGAGAACTCTTAACAACAAAACGAAAATAACCTAATTAGGAATGGAAAAAATTTGAATATGCATTTCTCCAAAGATGATATAAAAATGGCCAAAAAGCACATGAAAAGATGTTCAACATCATTAGTAATTCAGAAAAATCAAATCAAAACCACAGTGAGATACTACTTCATACCCACTGGGATGGCCATAATAAAAAGTATTGGCAAAAACGTGGAGAAATTGGAATGCTCATACATTGGTGATGGGAATGTAAAATGGTGCAGCCACTGTGGAAAATAACTTGGTGGTTCCTCGAAAGTTTAAACATGGAGTCACCATATGACCCAGCAATTCTACAGGTATAAACTCAAAAGGATTTGAAAACAGGTATTTAAACAGAAATATTCATAGACCCCTATTCAGAATAGCCAAAAAGTGGAAACAAATCAAATGTTCATCAACAAGTGACTAGATAAACAAAATGTGGTGTATCTATACAATGGAATATTATTTAGCCACAAAAAGGAATGAAGTACTGATACATAGTACAATTTGGAAGAACTGTGAAAACATTTAAGACTACATGCTGTCAAGTTCAGTTTATATGAGATGAGCTGAATAGAAAAATCCATCAAGACTGAAAGTACATTAGTGATTCCCAGAGAGCAAGTGCTAAAGGGTACAGGGTTTCTTTTAGAGATAATGAAAACATTCTAAAATGAGATAGTTATAATGATTGCACAGCCATGTGAGTATATATCAAGGCCACTAAATTGTATACTTTAAAAACATATGTTTTGTGGCATGTGAATTATATCTCAAAGTTTGTATTAAAATAATAGATTTGGGTCATTTTGTGTGTGGTTGATGGGAGCCCATAGACATGACAGACAGAGCTGCATGGGGAGGCATCTGAATGTTTGGGCGGCAAAGAATACTGAGGATAAGCATTAGAGGGAATCCTAATTTAACTGCAAAAAAATGCTTGAAATATAACAGATACTGAAAGGTGCACAAATGGTTAAGTGCTGGCCAATGAATTGTCATAAATTTAATGCTCTTGTATTACTACTAATAGTAACCAGGTCAAGAAACAGAGTATGGTCACCACCTTCCTGCCTCCCTGTTCCTGTTACTATCCTTACCTCTAATGCCACAGTTTTGCCCATCTTTGAACTTTGTAAGTTCAACAATTCTATTTATATATAAATAAAACCATATGTTACACTCATGAGTTTGGCTCATTTCCATCAACAATGAGATTCATGCAAATTTTTGCATAGGGCAGTAGATCATTCATTCTCATGAGAGTATAACCACAGACTTATCTAAATTACTATTACTGAGTATTTCCATTTGTCAGGTATCATGACAACCTGCCATGCAGGTGTTGGTACCTGTCTTCCAGCAAACTGAGACATGCAGCTCTGTGGAATGTACAGCCATGAGTGGAATTTCTTGGGTAGTACAGTATGTCAGAATCTATGAAAGATCAATATAGACAGATCGTTTTCCACAGTGGTTATAGCAACTGAGAAACTTTAACTTCCATATTTTACTGTGAAGTTCCCAGGAGGTTAAGTTTGCATAGGAGTAACAGAAAAGAAGAAAAAGTAAACACATTAAAAATATATAGTCCTCTGTAGAATCATCAGTGATCATGATGAACACGGAGACTTACACTAGTTTTTCTATGTTGCACATTCTATAGGTCAAGGCTCTACAGAGCAGCTGCACGTCATCCCGAGAGAGATTTATGTTGAAGAGGTTCAGGTGTTTCAAGTCTGGGTTGTGAAAAAGCACCTCAAAGACAACCATAGTCTCACCAGAAAAGGAAACAGCATTTAGCCTGCAAAACAAAGACAATTGTGGATGGGTTTCATCTAATGAAGCCTGAATACCTTTCTTTGACTATGTCTTTTCATCCATAATTAACTCATTTTCTAATTTCACAACCAATTATGTAGCTCAGTGCTTCTCAACCTGGGCAGTTTTCCTCCCCCTAGGGACAGTTGGCAATGTCTGGAGACAATTTTGGTTGTCACAGTTAGAGGAAGCTACTTATCTAGAGGGCAGAGGTCAGGGATATTTCTCAACATCCTACAACACATAGAATAGGCCCCTCTCCCCAAAGAATGATCTGGAATGTAAGGTCACCAAGTGCTGAGGTTGAGAAACTCTATTCTAGATTCTAATCCTTTGCTTATACACAGTTAGCCTCTACCAAAAGCTAATTTGGTCGAGACAAATGTGTTACTTCCACGATATTCTCAAGTCAAGACTGATCTTCAACTTACTCAAGTGTTTGAAGGCGGCAACTGGGATGTCTCAGCTGATTACACAAAGTCATCAGAGCTGACGCATTGAGGATACTGTCCATCAGCTTGAATTCTTCGAGGTGCTCACTGATCGTGAGCACAGAGCAAACGTGATGCCAGTGGATGAGGCTGCCACTTGACCTGTGATCAAGAAGAAAGGAAATGCTCTCCATGGGAAAACAGTCAACACGAGCCACTCACAACATGTAAGCATGACACATTATCTTCCTGAACAGAAGACATCTGAGTCACAGCCTCCTTCACTCAGGGAGAATAGGGTCAGTCGAGTACATTCACCTTCTATTAGTGGTTCTCAATCTGAGGTGACGTGGGCCCCAGGGGACATCTGCGCTGTCCACAGGTCCTTTTGGTTGTTATGACTTGGGGGAGGGGTGCTTCTGGCATCTAGTGGGTAGGGGCCAGAAACAGTTCTGAACATCCTACAATACACAGGATACTGCCCACACACACACACACACACACACACACACAAAAACAGGATAGCCAGCCTTAAACATCAACAGTGCTGAGATTGAGAAATCCTGCTTTATACCCAGGCAGTTTTCCAGTAAAAGATGAGGGAGCACAACACAGAGTCTTCAGCAAGATGCCCCAGGCTCCAACTATATGACTTCGGGCAGCCTGCTTGACTTCTTTGTCCCAGTTTCCTCATCTGTAGCATCATAACAGAATCCACCCCATACGACTTTTATGAGTATTAAGTGAGCTAAAATTTGTACCACTTTTAGACCAAGTTTTAAATGGCAATTTGTAGTTGGGAGGACAAGAGAGAGCCTGAGCATGGCCCTGTGAGAACAAGGTCAGTGTTAATTATAAGGACTGATCAGCTGATATTCGAGAAGGGAAGGAATATGAGAGTCGTGTAGACTCTCATATTCAATCCTCACAACACAGTTGTTAATATTATTCCCTCTTTTGTGATGAGGCAGCTAAGAAAGGACAAGTCTCACAGCTTCTAAAGAGGCAAGCTGGGACTTGGACTAAAGCTTTTTAGATGGGAAAGGCAAGATTCCTACCATGACCCTCTTAAACACTCCACTAGCAAAACCTACTTGAGAATATGGGCAGATTCTGAAAAGGAGAAAAAAGGAAAGTCATTGGATGGACTCACATAGAGCACTGTCCATTCTCTTCCTTAAAGACCTTTTGGACGGTAAACCGAAGTTTCCTCAAGCCAGAACAGTATTTCAAGCAGTAGGCGCAAACCTCCAAGTCCGAGTTTTCAAGGATACAAAAGTTAACTTCTTGGAGGAAGTTCATGGCCTGCCTTGCAAAGGCTTCATCCTGCATCTCAAACAGACAGTAAAACAACGCCAAGAAATCTGTCTGCCTCTGAAGATCTTCATGTTCGCCTAAGCTCTTCAGGCACTGGTGAAATTGCTGCTTTATCTCTCGGGACAGTTGGAAGCCAAAAAATGCATCTAGTTTTTCTTGTTCATTTTCATGTAACAAACCACATATAAAACTCCCCAAAGCAATCCAGCGTGCTTTCTTTTGTGTCTTTAGATAAGTAAGGAGTACTGTCTCTCCAAATCTGACAGCTGGGTTAGGATGGACACCGTCGATCTTTAGCAAGTAGAACACGGCCGCACAGAACTCCTGGAGGCTCATGTGAATGAACATGTATGAGTGCTTCGCGCACTTCACAAGGATCTTTGTGTCCAGCAATGCAGGGATGTCCGAGGCAAGTAACCCATTTCTCCTGAGATCCTGCTCATTAAACTCAAACACCTCGGTCCACATGCCCTCTGCAGCCAGGGAGCACAGCCCCTTCAGCTGGAATTGGCTTTGCTGATTTGGACAATTAGCACCCTTGGGTGTAAACAAGTTAAAGACAAACGAGGCAAACAGAGAGGTGACACGTCGGCAGGTCAGCGCCAGATCTTTGCCTTTCTCCATCTCTTGCTTCACACAGGTGCACACAATCCAGCAGAGGAGGGGGATTTCGCACATGATAAACAGTTGTTTGTTTTCCCTCACAAAACTGAAAGCTTCCATGGCTCTACTCCTGTCTTGAAATAAACAGCAGAAAAAGAGCTTCCGGTCACTCTCACTGAATCCTGGGAAGGGTAGGAGTTCTGGGCACACAAACTGATCCTGAAGTTTCAATGGGCACTGAGATGCCACTCCGATGAGCAGTGAGGCCTCTGGGAGCATCTTCTTCCTCAGCAAGCTGCTCAGGAGCACCCGCACTGGCTGCGTTTTCATCCAGTCGCTGCACAAGTCTGACTCGGGTTCATTCAACTCACATTGCAGTTGTTCGAAGCTATCGATGATGAACAAGAGTCTCTCTGGCTGAGACATGATCTCTGTGATAGGCGTGGGGGAGCCGGGCCAGTCCCTGGAAATCAATTCAGCCAAGCTTGTCTCCGTCAACTGCTTCAGTTCTCGGCAGCAGAAGTAGAACACGTATAGGAATCTATCCTGATAGACGCTGCTCTCTGACCAGGCCAACATTACCTTCATCAGAAATGTTGTTTTTCCAATTCCTTCCAGCCCGTGAATGACCAACGTATACGGCTGTTTCCCCGTTTCCCTGGGAGCAAAAACAAGTTTCAAATGTTCACGTTCTTCCTGTCTGACTTCTGAGCGAAAGTACGCATAAAAACCAGCGACAGATCTGCTGGACCATAGATCGCTGAATTTCTTCCTAACGTGATCTTGATACATCTTTCTGTGTCCTGAGTCAGTGAGGATGAGAGGGGGAAAAAAACGAAAAACAATGACATATCAAAACTAAACATTCATGCATATATTCTCTGACCCTGAAATTTTTCTTCTCGAAAATGTATCTTCTCGGGGTCTGTAAACTGTGGCCTATGGGCCAAAGGTGATCAACAGTCTGCTTTTGTAAACACAATTTCATTAGACTCTGTCATGCCACCCATTTGTGTGTTGTCTACAGCTGCTTTCTTGATCCAATAGCAGAACTGAGTAGTTGCAACAGAGACTGTATGGCCCAGGAAGTCTAAAATATAAACCATACGCTCTCTGCAGAAAAAGCTTGCGAGCCCCTGCTCTAGACACACATGGCTATTCACTGCTGCTACGATAGCAAAAAACTAGAAAAGAACTGTTATGACTATGAGTAAAACAATTATATATGTTCTTTGTATGAACTATATCACACCTGTATGAACCATCATACATATATTAAAAATATGAAATAACCTCTTTATGTAGATTAGAAGTAAGTATCTGTAGCAGGTACCCATTTGTGTGAACAAGGGATTTAGACATAGATACAGGAATAGATGTGAAAGTCTACATAAGGAAGACCTGCCACAGGGACTTCTCCAGGAGGGGAAGCAGATGCAGCTGCTGTGACAGAGTGGCCTCTAGTATTCATTCCAACTTTATTCTAGTGAGCTTTCTTGTCCTTTTAATGGCAGAATGCCGAAAAAAAACAAACAAAAACCAAAGAACAACAAAGCCCTACCTGTCTCAGAATCCCTTGCAGCTAAGACTGAAGGTACAGGTTAAGTTCTGCAATTTACATACACTCTCACAACACTGGAAGGTAGAAGGGAAGTGGAGTCTATCTTCTGCCTTTCTGTTTTGCTACCAGTCACCATGAATGCAGGGACACCCGGTTTTTCTATAACAAAATAGTTTCCAGTTGCTGTAGTCACAGATTTCAAGAAGCAGCTCCTTGGGGAGACTCCTGGAATCATAGCTACAGTGGTGTATTTTTTATTTTATTTTTAAAATTACGATGGGTACATGATAGTTTTATATATTTACAGTGGTGCATTTTTAAAGTCCCAGTTCTAGCCATGGCCCTCTGATCTCCTCATTCCTAACTGCACGAGAGTTAGCCGCCCGCTGGTGGTGCCGTTCTTGAAGTCATTTCTGGAGCACCAGCCTAGAGCCTGATCCCTTAGCTCTTCCAACAGGTTTAGAAACACTAAACTCCCCTATAAAATTATTTTTTCCTTTAAATAACTGATATGATCTTTGTTTTCTGCAAATGAATGATGGCTAATGGACCAGAGATGTGGGGGACTGCCCCTACACCCCTGCCTAATTGTTACTGGATTTGTTTGAACGTAGGGGAGAGATACAACCCGACACCCACAGACAGAAGCTATGTGTGACAGGATGTAATACTGCCTTAACCTTTTAGGGAGAACAATGGATTCTCCTAATCAATCAGTCCTCTGAGGTTTCCAGCTGCTAAAAATGTCCCCCCTCCCCAACATCAGTGAGGATCCCATTGGCTGCATGTTTGGTTGCTCACTAAGGGAATTAAATGGGTACAGCCCTAATCTTACTGAGGAAGGAGATAAAGACAGAGGCACCCATGGAGGATCTATCTTCAGTCCCGACTGCATCTTATTTTAGCAATATCCTTTTGTTACATTGTGTTTACCATGTGCAAGGAATGTTCTTCTTCACATAAGTTACTTTTGGCAAATGAAAAACAGTGGCAAAAAACTCAGAACGTTAGAACACTTGATGGATTTCTATAGAAAGAGTCCTGAATTTAAACGACCTGCATTGAGCACTGTTACTGCTCTTCAAGGCTACACGATCTTGGGAAGGAAAAACCTCCCTGAGTTTCATGTTTCTTAAACGAAGGTGAAACCATGGTGCCTACTATGGGTACGTTGTGAAACTCACAAGCCACAGGAGATCACGCGTATGGCAGCATGTTACGTAGTGTGAAGGATATAGACTGGGAGGGCTTTATAAGGTTTGCACTTCAGTTTGGAAGGTGATGACAATACCTCCTGTGGTTGGGAACAATGACAACATCAACTACCTCACCCCCACCTACACATAAACACCGTCATGTCTTATGGGCCTGATTCTCTACCAGGTTCTGAGGAAGACAGTATTTACACAGCTTTCATAATCTCCAGGATGATGCAATGAGGTAGGGAATCTGCCTGTTTACCACCAGGGCTGACAGAGGCTCACGTGTTCCACCAGGTCCACGTGCATAAGCAGAGTCAGGATTTCAACTCGCATCTGCCTTCAAACCCAAACCCCATCTGCCCCACCCAGCCATGTACTGTCTGAAGCCCAATTCTGCAGAGCATATCTGAAAGATTCTTTCAACATTTCCTGTGTGCAACAATAACGTTCAAGGACCTGAATTAGAAATGATCACATTTCTGGAGACGTTTGATGCCCAACTCTCACTGTGGGGCAAAAAAAAAAAAAAGATACAAAAGGAGGAAAGCTAGGGAAATACATAAAGAGGAAAAACAAAGGACCCTAAATAAACTTCCAAGAAGAGAAAAAACAATTGAATCATTTGAAGTTGAGGTGCATAAGAAGGGCATCATAGAAGAAAGCTGTTAGAACATGAAAACTACTTATAATTTCATCAAATAAACACACTCCACCAAAAGCGTGACATTTTTAAGATCACAGGTTGAATCATACTGTGTATTTTAAACATCTTTCCAATCCTCCCGAAAAGTGTGGTAAAGGTCTTTTCGGGCCCTTTCTCTAAGCACTTTCTTCCTGTGAGAAGGTAATGTTAAATCCTCTGCCATCCAACATGGCAGCCACTACCATATGTGGCTATTCAGCAATTGCAATGTGGCTACTGGGATTAAATGAGTTTTCAATTTGATTTAGAATAATTTATATGTTAAGGGCCACATGTGGCTAGTGGCCACCACGAGACAGCGTATTTTCCACACCCTTCTAGTACAGGCTGCTCAACTTCAATACCCTTGGCATTTGGGGACTGGATGATTCTTTGTGGCAAGGGACTGTCTTCAGCATCCAGAATGTTCCACAGCATCCCTGGCCTCTAACCACTAGACACAAATAGCACTTCCCATCCCCACCCTTGTGGGGACAAGAAAAAATGCCTATCGACATGGCCAAATGTCCCCGGCAGGGGACAGCTAGGAGGAGGCAAAAATCACTCATGGTTGAGAGGCACTGCCAATACTAGGCCAACACATGTCGGGGTAGCTTAGAAATGTTGGGGTGACCTAGGGATACTGCTAGTGTAGAAACCTCGGTGGACATGACAGTCTGCATAGGTGTGGCTGTTTTCCAAATGGTAAGGACACTCCAAGGGCAGGAGGAACTGAAAAGAGTCTCTCTCCTGGGGTGGAAAACTGCTCCAGGACTGTAATCAGGAACCGCCAACCTGCTGGAAAACTGGCCTGGCCACAATCCCAAGATTTATGTTATTTTGTTTTAGGCTAGAAATAGCTTTGCTGAGGTTGATGTGCACCTGGATATCTTAATCTTTATCAGTGCTCTTTAAAGCTTAACTGAATGACACGTACCTGGTTATTGTAATCTTTCTGGAAATCTTTAGAATTTGTCTGTGGGATATCTACAGAGCATTGTTTGCTCGTATGATCTAGGATGATCTTTTGTTCTTAGAATGAATAAATAGGAGTAAGGAATTACTCTTGGGACTCTTGATCTGGAAAGCCTTGAGTCCCCTGACCCCACTCTTTCTCCTCTATTGTCTCGTTTCTTGTTCCTGCACGATGCCCTGTTTTCGGCCCTGTCGGCTGGGGAATCCCCCCGGCAAATACACATGCAATTTTAATGTGATCCTGAAAAATCCAAGATCATGGAAGAATACATAGATCAACACTTCAGTAGAAATGAGACCTGCCTCATGACATTGAAGTTCAGCAACAGTGTTCCTGAGCACTGAAAATATTGATGGAAAGAACTCTAGACTAGGATTTTTTTTTTTTTACATTCCATTCAATTTATTAGAACACTTTTTAAGAAATATGGCTTTATTCCTTAAACTAATATTTTGCCCAGGCATTGCCACTTACCTACTAAGTGGCCTTGGAGGAGTTATTTACAGATGATAAAATTGATTATCATGAGTTTTCATAATTTCTATCATGTTACATGCAAAAGCAGTTCACAGAAGAATTAAATGCGAAACCCAGGTCAAAGCACTTCCCAACACTTAAGT
This sequence comes from Eulemur rufifrons, assembly GCF_041146395.1. NCBI lineage: Eukaryota > Metazoa > Chordata > Mammalia > Primates > Lemuridae > Eulemur > Eulemur rufifrons. Next base: position 14,469,039 of record NC_091006.1, read on the forward strand.
AACAGAGTTCAGGTGACGTTCATTGGGATGTCAGAGACTTGGTTGTGAGATTTTGGTTCTGCTGATCTGGATGCATCATTCCCCATTTTCCTCCCAGGGCAAGGAACTCCCCTTCCAGGTGGCAACAGCACATTCATGTACCAAGGGCATTAAGGGTCATAACAGTGTGAGGGAAGAGAGGTTTGGAGTCAGGTGGACTCAAGAGTATAGGCTGAAAAACTGCTACAAATAATGAAAAAGTCAGTATTCATTATATAGTTGATACAATTTCAACACACTATGGAATAAGTGATACTTGAAAAATATTAACAAAGATAACATAAGAATATCATTTTTATGTGTGTTAACTTACAAAAATTACCTCCAAGATATCAAGAAGTTTTAGAACCATTTTTTCATAAAGTTTGTAAGAAAAATCCCCAGAAATTCTTGGGGAAAAAAAAAAAGGACAATGAGAAGAAACTATACTAATAGACAGAAAACATTTTTAAAAGTAATTAAGATGCAAGCCAGGTGTGGTGGCTCATGCCTATAATCCCAGTGCTTTGGGAGGCCAAGGTGAGAGGATCACTTGAGGAGGCAAGGAGTTCAAGAACAGTCTGGGAAACAGAGCAAGACCCTGTCTCTAAAAAAAATTAAAAAATTAGCCAGGCCAGGTGGTATACACCTGTAATCCCAAACTTGAGAGGCTGAGGCAGGAGGATCGCTTGAGCCCAGGAGTTCAAGGCCGTATTGAGCTATGATTGCACCACTGCACTCCAGCCTAGGCAACACAGCAAGAACTGTCTCTAAAGAAAAAATTTAAGAATCAAAACCAATAGAATAGAATAAAAAATCTACAGCTTAACATGTAAAGTTGGGAGATTTAGAATATGATTAAGTTGGCATTTCATGTCTGTGGGAGAAAACTTGTCTATTCAACATAAGGTTTTAGGACAATTGCTTAAATATGCAAAAAACAAACACCTCCTCCAAACCCCCCAGTATCAGTAGGTCCCTACTTCACACCTTATATCAGGATAAATTCCAAATGGATAAAATAGTCTAATGTAAAAAAGTGAAACCAAAAAATCTAGAAAATGTGGAGATTAGTTGTTTTTACTTTTTAATTTGGAACACGGAGAGTTTTTCTGAGTAATGTACCAAATCAAGAAGATATGCAAGAAAGACTAGCATGGCCAAAAATGGAAACTCTCTAATTATCTTATTTCAAACCAACTATCCAACTAACAATTGGAAAATATGAACAAAATGTTTTTTTTTTAAGTATTGGAAATCACTGAGGAATGAAAGCAGAATGGCCTTGAGGAGTCAAGATCCAGGAGACAGAGGAGGACGAGGAGAGGTCAAGGCATTTTTCTCTAAGGAGGCCGAGCAGACATTAAGGACTAAGAGACTAGTGAGTCAGGCCAAACTCTAGCAGTTTCCAGGGTCTGGGGTACAATAGATGGGAAACACATGCCAAGGACGAGGGGTACGGTTAAACACTTCAGGATTTCAGTTGGGATGCTGAATGACTAAGGTCTGGGGAAAGAAACTAGAAACAGATTATCCCTTACAAAGACAAAGCCTATCTTTGAATTACTGCAATCCTCCATATGAAGGAACTATTCCCCTAACTGCTACCAGAAGCAATTCCAATTTATCTGGAAAAGGTATCTTACAGCACCTCGATAACCTCCTCAATGGCTACTATTCAAAATCTGGCACTCAAAATTACCAGCCATACCAGGAGACCATATGAGCAAAAAGAAGGAGAAAAATCAGCAGTAGAAAAACACCTGTAAAATGCCAAAATTTTCAGATTTTAAAATAACTTAAGATGTTCAATAACATAGAAGAAAGAGTTAATGTTCCAGAAAGGATGGAAGTCCGTGAAAAACAAGGGCAAACTGCATAAATAAAATATGGTCATTGAATCTGAGAAGTCAATAAATGGGTTTATTAGCAGATTAGAAACAGCTGAATAGCAAATTAGAGAGTTTAAAAAATTAGAAATAAATACCCAGACGAAAGCACAGAGACAAAGCGATAAGAAATGTAGAAAAGAGAGACACATGGCACATAAAGGTCTAATTATACCAATTACAAAGGTATAACTGGAATCCCAGAAGGGAGAGAAGAATGGGATAGAAATAATATTTAAACAGATAACGGCTGAAATTGAGAGCTAAATGTTACTAAACCTCAGATGCAAAAATATCAGAGGATCCCAAGCAGGCTGAATACAAAGAAAGCCACATCTAGGCATATCACAGTAAGATAGCTGAACATCAAAGCCAAAAGAACATCTAACAGTAAGTCAGAGGAGCTATCTTCTGCCATTGATATCTCAAATATGCAAAGTAACAGTAACATCTTATACCAGGATAAATGTAAATGTGACCCTTAAGACTATATTGCTTATAGATCATAGCTTCTCTGACGTGAACTTCTGCTTGTTCAATATTAAAATACACACATACGTGACAATGATTTAGAAATATTATTAAGCACTGGCATTCTATGGCTGTTTTGAACACACACAATTATACCAGTTAACCTCAGTTCATTGTGCAATCTACAGCAGGTGTTAATTGCTGTCGTGACTGCGCCAAGTCCAGAGTTCCTGTGCTACAACTTCACCTTGGAGTCTCCGGCTAGGATGAAAGTTCTCAGCTCAGAGTAAAAGTATTGGTGACACAGGTAGAGGTATAATACAGATTAGGACATATTATCCACTTACATTTTACCACAAAACCTACCGGGTCTAAAAGAAGCTATTTCTCACCTACAAGGATACTATTTTCCATAGCACATTCTGTCCCTGTTGTAGACAGGCATTAGAGACCATTTACCGAAGTTATGATGTGATCTTCATGGTAAGAAGCCTTGGCCCCTCCCCACAGACTCACTCACCTGTTCTCTCCCTCAGGACCTTATCGCAGAGATCCTGTCTACCGATCTTCTGAAAGATCTTTAAGGTTATATTCCACATTTGTTGTTCCTCATAACGCTTGACCAACAGGTTTGCTAGATCTTCCCGGGAGGCTTTTTTCACTTCGGTCCAGGGAATTTGCTGGAGTCCAAGTTGCAAAGTCTCTTCCTTGAGGTGCTCCTTAAATTTTCTGAACTCGTCCTTCTTGAGCTCCTCTAGATACCATATAAGCCCAAAATCAGAAAAGAAAGATGATGCCATCTCATCCAGGGCACAGATAACAATCTTCCGAGAGATAATTACCAGGAACAAGAAAAAATAAAACCTGTGGAAAATTTGGGGTAGAATCAAGTTATTCAAAATGAATGAAGTGAGATCACTGATTTTTTGCTAGTTTGGGGGGTATGGTGATGAGGACAGGAAGTTCTTTAACTAGACTCATCTCACATTCTTATTGAGACGGTCATTGAAACAGTGATAACTGAAAAAAAACTTAGTAATAGATGGGGAAATGATAGATAAAATAATCCAGGAGATGTAAGAATCCTAACCTGTAGTCACCTGATATATCCTCAATATACAAGCAAATACAGACTTACTTTCAAGTAGTGGAAAATTACATTTTTCTCAGTAAATAACAGAAGGCATGCCACCACAAACATAGTCAATTGATTTTTTCAATAAAACCTTTTCAATAAAAGATGCTGGAACAACTGGAGGCCCATATGCAAAACAAAACAAATTAAGCCAGACATGGGTTCACAGCCCTAAGGGAAATGCTCAAAGGTGTGTTACACATGGAAACACCATAACAAAAAACACATTAAAATATAAAAGTCAAAGGTCTAATAAAACAATCACACAAAGGAGGAAGAGAAAAGAATTAAATGGCAACGTGACAGAAGTTCAGCAACCCACAAAGACAAAAAGAGGAAAAAAAAAATTTATACAGCTAGAAAACAATTAACAATATGAGAAGAACAAAGCCTCACATATTGATATTAACCTTGAACATAAATGGATTAAGTGCTCCACTTAAAAGGTATAGATTGACAGAATGGGTAAAAAAAATCATCCAATTATATGCCATTTACAAGCAACTCACCTTAAGACACACAGAGATTAAAAGTAAAGGAGTAGAAAAAGATACTCCATGCAAACCAAACCAAAAGAGAGCAGGAGTAGCCATACTTAGATAAAATCAGACTTTAAATTAGAAACAAAAAGAGACAAATAAAGTTATCATATAATGATAAAGGGATCAATTCAGCAAGAGGATATAACAGTCCTAAATATATATGCACCCAACATCAGACCACCCAGATTCAAAAAACATTACTAGACCTAAAGAAATAGACAGCAGTGCAATAATAGTGAGGGATGTCAACACCCCACTCACAGCACCTGACAGATCATCAAAGAAACATTGTACTTAAATTAGACTTTAGACAAAAAGGACTTAACAGACATTTACAGAACATTCTTCCCAACTACAAAATATACGTTCTTTTTATCAACACATGGAACATTCTACAAGATAGATCATACGTTAGGCCACAAAAGAAGTCTTAACAAATGTAAAAATAAAAAAAAAATCAAAATCATATAAAGCATCTTCTCAGACCACAGTGGAATAAAAGTAGAATACAAACAGGACCTTCAGAAACTATATAAATACATGGAAATTAACCAACGTGCTCCTAACAATCACTGGGCCAATGAACAAATAAAGATGACAATTTTTAAAAAATTTTGAAATGTGAAAACACAACATACCAAAACCTGTGAGATACAGCAAAAGCACTACCAAGAGAGAAGTTTATGGCATTAAATGCCTACATCAAAAAAGCAGAACAATCACAAAATAACAACCTAACATACATGATGGGTGCAACGCGCACTATCTGGGGATCAGACACGCCTGGAGCTCTGACTTGGGGGGAAAGGCGGTACATGGGCAACGTATGTAACCTGCAATTCTGTATCCCCCATAACAATAATATGAAACAAAAAAAAAAAAAGAAAAAAAAACAAACACAAATTTAGCAGAAGAAAAGAAATACAAAGATTTGAGCAGAACTAAATGAAATGGAGACCAAAAAAATATAAAGAATCAATGAAACAAAAAAATTGTTTCTCTGAAAAGGTAAAATTGATAAGCCATTAGCTAGAATAACCAAGAAAAGAGAGAAGATCCAAAAATACACAATCAGAAATGAAAAGGGAAACATTACAACTGATTCCATGGAAATTCAAAAGATCAGAGACTATTATGAACTACTATATGTTCATAAACTACAAAACCTAGAGGAAATGGATAAATTCCTGAAAACATATAACCTCTCAAGATTGAACCAATATGAGCCAGAACTCCTGAATAGATCAATAATGAGTAATAAGACTGAATCAGTAATTTAAAAATCTCCTAACAACAAAAGGTCCAGGACCAGATGGATTCACAGCCAAGTTCTACCAGACATACAAAGAACAGGTACCAATACTATTGATACTGTTCTAAAATATTGAGAAAGAGGGGCCGGGCGCGGTGGCTCACGCCTGTAATCCTAGCACTCTGGGAGGCCGAGGTGGGCGGATCCTTTGAGCTCAGGAGTTCAAGACCCGCCTGAGCAAGAGCGAGACCCCATCTCTACTAAAAATAGAAAGAAATTATATGGACAGCTAAAAATATATATAGAAAAAAAATTAGCCGGGCATGGTGGTGCATGCCTGTAGTCCCAGCTACTCGGGAGGCTGAGGCAGGAGGATCGCTTGAGCCCAGGAGTTTGAGGTTGCTGTGAGCTAGGCTGACGCCATGGCACTCACTCTAGCCTGGGCAACACAGTGAGACTCTGTCTCAAAAAAAAAAAAAAAAAAATTGAGAAAGAGGGAATCCTCCCTAACTCGTTCTATGAATCCAGTATCACCCTGATACCAAGCTAGGATAGGACACAACAAAAAGTAACACTACAGACCAATATTCCTCAAGAATGTAGATGCAAAAATCCTCACCAAAATACTAGCAAACTGAATACAACAGTACATCAAAAGGATAATTCATCACCATCAAGTGAGTTTGATCTCAGGGATGTAAGGATGGTTCAACATACACAAGTCAATAAATGTGATCCACCATGTAAACAGAATTAAAAAGAAAAACACATATGAGCATCTCAACAGATGCAGAAAAAGCATTCAATAAAATCCAACACCCTTCATGATAAAACTCCTCAAAAACTCAGCACAGAAGGAACATACCTCAAAATAATAAAAGCCATATATGACAAACCCATGGCCAACATCATACTGAATGGGGAACAGTTAAAAGAATTCCCCCTAAGAACTGGAGCAAGACAAGGGTGCCCACTGCCACCATTTCTATTTAACATAGCACTGGAAGTCCTAGCCTGAGCAATCAGGCAAGAGAATAAAATAAAGAGCACCCAAACTGGAAAAAAAAAAAAATGTCTAATTATCTGTTCGCTGATCACATGATCTTATATCTTGAAAACCCTAAGGACTTATCAAAAAGAATCCTAGAGTTGATAAATGAATTCAGCAAAGTCTGAGGTTATAAAATCAACATACATAAATCAATAATATTTGTATACACCAATAACAACCAAACTGATAACCAAATCAAGAATGCAATTCCATTTCTAGGAATATATTTAACCGAGGAGGTAAAAGATCGCTACAAGAAGAGCAACAAATCACTGAAGAAAGAAATTGTAGATGACACAAACAAATGGAAAAACATCCCATGCTCATCAATTGGAAGAAACAGTATTGTCAAAATGACCACACTGCCCAAAGGGATCTATAGATTCAATGCAATTCCTATCAAACTACCAGCACCATCTTTCATGGAATTAGAAAAAAACAATTATAAAATTCATATGGAACCAAAAAAGAGCTTGAATACCCACAGCAACCCTAAGCAAAAAGAACAAAGCTGGAGGCATCATGTTACCTAACTTCAAATTATACTACAAGGCCATAGTAACCAAAACAGCGTGATACTGGTATAAAGCTAGAGACATAAACCAATGAAACAGAATAGAGAACCCAGAAATAAAACCATATAGCTACATCCAACTGATCTTCAACAAAGCAGACATTCAGGTGATACATGCACTAAAAGCCCAGACTACACCACTATACATGTAACAGAATTCAACTTGTACCCACTAAATGTATTTTTTAGAAAACAGAATAAAATAACCCAATAAAAAATTGGAAAAGATCTGAACAGATAACTCATCAAGGAAGATATACAGATGACAAATATAAATATTGTAAGATGTTTAACATCTTTGTCATTAGAAAAATGAAAACTAAAATGAAGATGAGATACCATGATACATGTATTGAAATGACTTCCTTGCTGGTGGAATTGCATGCTCTGGCCACTTCAGAAGATAATTTGGCTAATAGCCTTGCCATACAGTCCAATAATCATGTTCCTAAATATTTGCTCAATTAATTTGAAAACTTACCTGTAGTAAAACTACACATGAATGTTTATAGCAGCTTTACTCATAATCAAAAAAATGAAAGGAACCAAAATGTCCTTCAGTAGATGAGTGGATAAACAAATTTTGGTAGACCCATCCAATGGAATACTATTCAACAGTAAAATGAACTATAAACCCATGCAATATGTAGATTAATCTTCAGTACATAGCACAAATTGAAAGAAGGTAGTCTGGAAGGCTACACACTGCATGATTCCATTCATATAACATCCTGGAAAAGGCAACACTATAGAGATGGTAAAAAGATTAGTGGTGTCCCACGACCCAGGGGTGGGAGTAGGGGTGAACAAGGGAAGCATAGGGGACTATTTTAGGGCAGCAAAAACACTCTGTACAACGCTGTAGTGGTGGATACATGGTACTATGCATCTGTCAACCCCATAGATTCTACAACACACAGTAAGCCTTGATGTGTTCATGCTAAAACAAACAACAATGAGGAAGTCCAGGGACCCCAAGATAGAATGCATACAGTAACAAAAATGTAACTGTATCACAAGTTTAGTAAGTGACATAGCCTCACTGAAAGGGGTTAGAGGGAGAAAGTGTTAACCTAAATAACTCTGGAAATGAGTGCAGAGTGTAGGATGAAAGACAAAAGGAAATGTATGTAAGCACCATGCGCTGGTTGGTAAAGTTGTTTGATGCTGAATTACAGTTTAACAATTCTGAAACTACTGCCCAGTTTATTCACTGGGTGTGAATAAACCAACAGGTGGATGGGCAGATAGTGGGAGCTGGGTTTCCTACTGTTGGAATGGGAAGTTACACATAAGCAAGGAGAAAGGCAATAAGGAACCATGTGATATGGGATTAGAGCTAATGCACTCACATTGAGCTTAATATAGATGCAGCTAAATATACAGTGTGTCCTCACTTAATGCTGTTGATATGTTCTTGGAAATTGTGATTTTTTTTTTTAACTGAAATGACATACTGGATAAGGAAACCAATTTTCCCATAGGCTAACCCCAGTGAGACTGGCCTTTATCAAAAAAAATCCCAAAACAACAAATGCTGGTGACGATGTGGAGAGATAGGAACACTTACACTGTTGGTGGGACTGCAAATTAGTGCAACCTCTGTGGAAAAGAATTTGGAGATACCTCAAAGAGCTAAAACTAGAAATACCATTTGATCCAGCAATAGCACTATTAGGCATCTACCCAAAAGAACAAAAGACATTCTATAATAAAGACATCTGCACCCAAATGTTTATGGCAGCACAATTCACTATTGCAAGGATGTGGAAACAACCCAAGTGCCCATCAATTCATGAGTGGATTAATAAATTTTTTATATGTATACAATGGAATATTACTCAATTATAAGAAACGATGGTGATCTAGCGCCTCTTATATTTTCCTGGATAGAATTTGAGCCCATCCTCTGAAGAATAGGCTCCACACGTACTCACCATCAAATTGGCACTAACCGATCAACACTATGGTGCTCACATGGTAGTAATATTCTTCAGGGATTAGGGGGTTAGGAGTAGGTAAACTCATAACTAATAGATGTGGTGAGCACTGTAGGAGGGAAAAGGCATGCCTCAATCATGGTTTGGGTGTGGCAAAGTCATAACATGTAACCAAAATGTTTGTGCCCTAATAATATCAATCAATCAATCAATCAATAGACAGTTCCCCTTAAAAAAGAGTTACGTTCCTATAGCATACAGTACAGCGTTTTGCTTAAAGTCACAGTTTCCAAGAACCTGTCAGCAATGTTAAGTGAAGACTTACTACATATAGAAATAATTCTGCACACACAGGTTAGTATACACACATATTTGTTTACTCTGTCCACTGAGAAGGCTGTTATGAATTGAATGTTTGTGTCTCTTCAAAATTCACACATTAAAGCTCAAACCCCCAATGTGACTATATTTTGAGATAGGGCCTTTCTGGAGGTAATTAAGGTTAAATGAAGTCATAAGGCCCCTGATTCAACACAACAATCATTCAATTCTGCTCTGGTGCCTGACTGCATTTTGGACTCCAGGGACTTCTGACAGTTTTCAGGACATATTGTAGAACAGTGGTAAGTCCTCAATGCCTTTTTCTCTGCATTGTGACTGCATTGGTGGGGATCAGTGGGGAGCTAGCTTAGGTCTTTCATTCTTGCATAAAATAAAGATCTCAAGTGATCACTCCTGTATTTGATCCAGTGTTCAGCATTTCTTCCTCTGGATCCAGTAGATCCTCCCTAGCAATCTCCTAGATTTCCAGATTGTGGACTGGTTCATTTACTGAACTAAGAGAAATTGCTCTCCAGATCTTAGAAATGCTTGCAGATGGACTGGGCATCTAAGTCCGAAAAGCAAAAAGACACCTGCACTCGAATGTTTATAGCAGCACAATTCACAATTGCAAAGATGTGGAAACAACCCAAGTGCCCATCAATACATGAGTGGGTTACTAAAATGTGGTATATGTATACCATGGAATACTACTCAACTACAAAAAACAATGGTGAACTAGCACCTCTTATGTTATACCGGATAGAGCTTGAGCTCATCCTTCAAAGTGAGGTATCACAAGAATTGAAAAACAAGCACCACATGTACTTGCCATCAAATTGGTACTAGCTGATCAACACCAAGGTGCTCACATGGCAGTAATATTCACTGCGTGCCGGTCACGTCGGGGAGGGGGGTAAACTCACAACTAAAGAAGATGGAATGAACTGTATGGGGAGAGGGCACGCCTCTAGCCCTGGCTTGGGTGAGGCAAAGGCATTACTTGTAACAAATGATTTTACCCCCATAATATTCTGAAATAAAAAATAAAATAAAATAAATAAATAAAAATGTATTAAAAACTGATAGGGCAGATAGTTATTGATGATGCAGATGTAGAAAAATAAGCACATTATCTCATGGATATTTATAAAATTCTACAAACAAGGAGAGAACATTCTTTTCAAACATACTTAGAACATTCATAATGGTTGATTATGTCCTGAGATATAAAACAAAACATAATACGAAAACAAAAAGCCCATAGAAGAGAGACCATATTCCTTGTCATAAAGACAATGAAATTAGATATCAGTAAAAAAGTCAATAATAAAAGCTTAAATTACACAGTGGAAAGCTGAAATAAATAAAACCACTTTAGTTCCTTTCGGCCGGAGCCGCCATCTTCCAGTAATTCGCCAAAATCACGAACACAAAAGGAAAGAGGAGAGGTAGCCGATACATGTTCTCTAGGCCTTTTAGAAAACATGGAGTTGTTCCTTTGGCCACATACATGCGACTCTACAAGAAAGGTGATATTGTAGACAATCAAGGGAATGGGTACTGTTCAAAAAGTCACGCCTCACAAATGTTACCATGGTAAAACTGGAAGAGTCTACAATGTTACCCAGCATGCTGTTGGAATTGCTGTAAACAAACAAGTTAAGGGCAAGATTCTTGCCAAGAGGATTAATGTGCATACTGAGCACATTAAGCACTCTAAGAGCCGAGACAGCTTCCTGAAACGAGTGAAGGAAAATGATCAGAAAAGAAGGAAGCCAAAGAGAAAGGTACCTGGGTTCAGCTGAAGCACCAGCCTGCTCCAGCCAGAGAAGCACACTTTGTGAGAACCAATGGCAAGGAGCCCGAGCGGCTGGAACCTATTCCCTAGGAATTCATGGCACAACAGGTGTCTCACGCTTTGTGAGAAGCTGTGGAGGGGAGCCTGAGGTGCTGGGACCGGATCCGTGCATAGCACACTTTGTAAGAAGCACAAAGAAAAGGACCTTGAGCCTTGCTGGAACCCATGCCCTGTGAGTTCATGGCATAGGAGACAAAACTAATAAAAGCCTCTAGACTCTTAAAAATAAATAAATAAATAAAAACACTTTAGCCTTGAGTGACCATTAGGCAAAATGTTACCCACAATAGACTAAGTGAAAAGTTAAAAAATAAAGTTTAATAGCATCAAAGATCTAAAAATTAGGGGAAATTATTAAGCAGTATACAGAATAAGAATACAATTACAAAAAGGTGACCCCCTGGTGCCTTCTTCCCTGGGGGCTTTTGCCAATGGTTTTAAAAAGCCCACTTTTAGTAAAATCTTCATTCACAGGCACATATGTCTGAGTCCTCCCTGGGCCCGGCCCGGCCACTACCTGCGGGCAGGAGGAGGCCCGGCACGCACAGCCGGGCAGGCTGGCTGTGCTCTGGCAGAACCAAGAACGGAGGCAGGGCCAAGGGGACAAAACGAAGGCCTAAAGTAACAGGAAACAAGCGGATAAGAGAAGCGCGGCGACCAAACCCCACTCACCTTCCGGCCTCCCTTCTCATCCGGTCGAAGACGCCGGGCCTGGGGGAGGAAAACACCAGAGCTGCCGTGCGATTGGCCGGCGAATCGCTCCCTCCTCATTGGCCCAGGAAGGCGTTTGTGGAAAAGACCCAGGGACCAGGAGACAAAACGTTTCCCCCCACCTGGTGTGGATCTAACAGCCCTTTGCCCCTGCTGTCCCCCAGAGCGGTGGCTAGCTCAGAGTTAGGGGTCCCAGGGCTTCTGACTGCAAGGAAGCTCTCCGGCCTCTCCAAGGTGGCTAATTTGGGGAGGGAGGATGACTGTCTTCATAATCTAAACGCTTGGTTCCTTCCTACGTCCTAAGCTCGCTCAGGAACCCTAGTGCGTCCTGAACATCTTTCTGCGGTCACTGTGCCCAGAGTGCGAAGGATCCCGTTGGCTGCGGCTGTGAGCGTGGAGGACACGTGCTGGGTTTCAGACGTGAGGTCGGTGTTTCCTCACGGAGCACGGTTTTCACTCTCTGTTCCAGCTGCCTTACAATCATCACAGCTGTCTCCAACGTTCATCAAGAACTTCGATGGACCAGGAGTTATCTATTTATAATCACAATTTTGCTTCCTCCTTACAAGAATCCTGAGTTAAGTGCTATGACGATGATGATGTGAGATTTATACACACACACACACATAGGGTTGTGAAATATACACGTAAAAAATGTAGGCAATATTATGAAACATTTCAGGGATAACTATAGTCCTAACATAAATATCTCTGGTCCAGAGCTGAGATTAAGAAAGAGACATGATAAGCAACTTTGCAGACTCTGTCTACATAGCCCAATGGCATGCCCTTTCCACCTTTGGTGGTTGCCACCAAAGAAAATTTTATGTCACAAAGTAAATTTTATCCCCCCTGGATTTTATTTTTTCCATCATGTATGGTTCCCATAAGAGGTATGTTTATTTTTGCTCATTTTTGAATCATAGTGTATGAGTCTGTGACTTGATTCTTTCACTTGCCATGTTTTTGAGATTTACCGTGTTAATTTATTTTAGCTGCAGTTCATTTCTGTTTATAGCTTTCCAGTATTTAAGTGTATGACTAGATCACAATATAATTATCCATTTTATCAGGGATAGGTGGTTAGGCATGTTTCTCAGTTTTTGCCAATATGAAGGATGCTGTTTTGAACATTTTCCTCCATCTCCCTAGTTCACAAGATTCTTGAATTACCTGAGTGGAGCTGCTGGGTCCCAAAGGCACAGGTTACCTCCTTTGCCTATTCACAAGTGGCTTTACCAAATTATGTTACCATCGGGCCTCAGTCAATATCCCCATGTCTGCCTACCCCTGATATTGTCAAATTTTTAAAATATTCACAAAACATTGGTTGGAACATTATTGTTGCTTTCATTTCATGACTTAATGTTAATACAGCTGAGCATTTTTTTTCATGTTCCTGGGCCACTTGTTTCCTCTTCATTGTTTTGCTTCTATTTCTATTGGCTATTTTTTTGTTTTTATTTGTATGTAAAAGTGCTCTATGTATTCTAAAACAGTCACTTGGTCAGCTATATATGATGCATATATCTTCTCCCCGTGTGTGGTTTGTATTTTTCTTTCGTTTGATAAGGGCTCATTCACTGAACAGTTTTTATTTTTAATGGGGAAATATTCACATCCTTATAAAATTGATCATTCTTATACAAGAACTTAGTTTTATTCATTTTTTAAAACTTCTTTTTTTATGTGGCTGTCAATAAAATTTTATATTGTTTTCAGTAAGGCTTACAATCCTCTATTAGAATTATCCCCACTTTATATTTTTCTTGTCACTGCACATGACATCCTTTTAAACTTCAAATTCTAACTAGTTTTATTTATAGAAATACAATCAGATTTTTATGTTGATTTTATATTCATCAAAGATGCTTTTAATCCTAACAGTTTTTGTATAGATTTGGGGGGAAGGGATTTCCATAGATATTCAAATTATCTCAAATAATGAACTTTTGCCTCTTTGTTTCAAATCCCTTTCCTTGTCCCACTGAACTGTCGGCACCATGTTGAAATAAGAGGATGATGGAGGACATGTTTGTCTTGTATCTTATTATGAAGGGTATCCTTTCATCATTTTCCCATTCACTATGAGGTTTTTGGTTGCTTTTGGTTTTTTTGGAACCCTTTATAGAGTTAAGGAAATTCATTTCTTTCCTAATTTACACAGACATATCTAAGACCATAAATAGATGTTAAATCTTCTATCGTTCCCTTTTTACATGTATTAAGATGATCCTTTTTCTTTTTCAATCTGGTTAATAAGAGATTACCAGAGCACACCCCTCCCGGTTTAAGCAGAATACCGGCAGGTGGGAACAAGTCACCGGTAAGCCTTACAGATCCCCACGTGACCCCTGGGTTCAGGATCTAGGAAGTGTCTCTGCAAATTCTACCACCTGTTAAACATAGCTGTGATTGCATTCATTCCAGATATATCTATGGCATCCCTCAAATTTGAAAGGATCCCTGCCAGGGATGATGTGCATGAGACAGAATATTCCCCTGATGGAGTTTACGGCATAGATGGTTATCTGAAGTTGAGATTGTTGGTGGAGATGTTCTTTCCCTCAGGCATTGCCCAAATCAATTATTTTGGAGGTTCTTGACCAGATGCCCCCAAATTTTTATGCTCCGCCATCATAAATCAGGTTTGGACTATCTTCTAATCAGCAGATCCTGTGAAGGCCTGGCTGGAGGAAGACAGCTGGGGCCTCCCAATCCAGGGCAGACACGCCCAGGTGTAGCAGGTGTATCTCCATTCCATTGTGAACTTGATCATCAAGAACCTACATCAGCCAATAAAAAGAGAGGGCGGAACTAGTTAATCACTGAGTAGGCATAGCCTTTTTTCTTCCCATTCCTGGTTTGCTTTGGGAACTGGCGTCACAGTTAGTGAGTTACCTTTCTTGCCAATTTGCTGCTTTGGATTTAAAAATCCCTTTACTTACATTGTTACCTTAGTTCTCTGATTTTCTTATGTTTCGACTTGTTTTTCTCTTTTGCTGTTTTCAAATTTATTTATCCTAAATTGACAGATAAAATTGTATTCATTGTTACAACGTGATGTTTTGATGCGCATGTACGTTGTGGAGTGGTTAAGTCTCGCTAACTGGTCACTGCAATTTTATCAGGGGTGCCATTCTTCTATTTGGTGTGTGAAGTATTGGGGAGGGAAAGGATATCTTATTTATTTTTACAATTTTTTGAGACATAAAATTTCTACGTATTGGGTACATGTGATACTTTGTTACATGCACAGCACATTACAATCAAGTCAGGGTATTTAGGATATCTATCTCCTTGAGTATCATTTCTATGTGTTGGAAACATTTCAAGTCCACTCCTAGCTATTTTGAAATATACAACACATTGTTATTAACTATAGTCACCCTACTGTGCTATCAAACATTAGAAGTTATTCCTTCTATCTAACTGTATGTTTGCACCCATTAACCAATCTTCCTCCATCCCCACCCCACACATACCCTTCCCAGCCTCTGGCATCTGTCATTCTCCTCTCTACTTCCGCAAGATCTGCTTTTGCTCCCACATATGAGTGAGAACACAAGATATTTGTCTTTCTGTGCCTGGCTTTCATTTAGCACAGTGACCTCCAGTTCCACACATATTGCTGCAAATGACAGTAGAAAAGGGTGCTCTAAATGGTCATGTATAGCTTTCCTGCTTTTAGGAACACTCAACTGACCTGTTAGGTATTAATTGGCTCTCAATTTTGTTTGCCTGTTGAAGTTCCCTAGGGAAATGTAACAATACATTGATTCCTGGGTCCAACCTCTGAAGTCTCTAATTTATAGCATGGGTATCTCTGGATGTTGGATTTTTGAGAACTCCCCAAGCAATTCCTCTGTGAGGCAATGCTTGAAGGGCTTGCACTGTCCAACTACATGGTTGCCAGTTACTCAGACACCTTATTGATTAGTCAGGACACTCACACTTTAGCATCAGTTTTTCATGTGAAACTCTCTGCAGGTGTTGGGTCCCACGTACTCTCAGGTCTTAGAATAAGTCTGAGTCACAAGGATGAGGCTCAAAGAAAGATGATAGTGTGAAATGGAAGTCCAAGGAGAGAAGAGTTTGAGAATTTGGGGATGGGTTGGACTTTGTGAGGCTTAACTTTTACTGATGCATAATCAACTTGTGTTCGTTGATAAAACAGATACCCAAGATTTAAAAGAAGAAAACACTTATTTCTGTTACATAAATGTAGCCAGTGTTCAACAAATTTGCTGTGAACCCTTGAAAGACATGAGTTTGAACTGCGCAGGTCCACTTATATGTGAATTTAAAAAAATAACTATATTGGAAAACTTGGGGGAGATTTGTGACATTTTAAAAAACTTGCAAACAAACCACATAGTCTGGAAATAGTGAAAAAAATTAAGAAACTTAGGTATGTCACGAATGCACAAGACATATGTAGATACTACTCTATGTGTTAATCAACTGTTTGTTATTGGTAAGGCTTCTGGTCAATGGTGGGCTATTAGTAGTTAAGTTTTTGGAGAGTCAAAAATGATACTCAGATATTTTGACTGTGTGGGGGTCAGTGCCCCTAAACCCCACATTGTTCAAGGGTCAGCTATATTTTCTTCTAGTGATACGTTTTTCTAGGAAACTGGAGTTACCTTAAGGACTCTTAAACAGTTTGTGTTTCTCTAAACATTATAGTATGAGTTTTTTCTCCAGTGTTGTTTGAAGGACAATTAAGTAGGTTTATAATACATGCTAGTGGTGCTCCAGAAATCATGCCCTTGCCAATCTTCTTTTGTTTCTGATTTTATACTATTATATCGGACAATTTAAAGAAGGTCATATAAGTTTATGCCTTGTGATTCTGCTCCATGGATTCCTAAAGAATACAATGTTGAGTCACAGTGATAAAATTCATTAAAAGCTTTTATTACTATTTTCCCAAAGGGTGAAACACTGTCTTACACCAGAGTTTCATACACTTATCTGACCACTCTGTGAAGATGCTTTTTTGATTGCTTGAATTTGCCTTTAAGGGACTACAATGTGCCTGTTTTGTATATGCATGTCTTCACCATTTATAACTTGTCTGTTTTTAAGTTTTGTATCTAATCGGTTATTTCCTCAGTTATTAGAAATAGAGCTCTCAAATCAAGGATAACTTTAAATCTTGTTTCTTTTACTATTTTGTCTTTATCCATTGCTTTCATGTTTAAATGTTTTTCTTGCTTCGAAGGTCAGATACACACACCTCTCCCTGTGTTTTTATTAAGTTGCAATCATATTCACTTTAAAAAATACAATCGACTCTTTTATGTACCTGGACTTTGTGTGGAGTGTGATGTGAAGCTTGTGTTTTCCCTATATCTAAGCAGTTAGCCATTTTTCTCAGTGCCATTTAATGTATATTCCACTTCAATGTGGATTTATAATGCCACTATTATAACATGTTTAGTTGGGGTTGCACATAGTTACATGCACTCACCACACATATGTATCTGTTACCTTTGCTCTATGGAATATTAACTTCGTTACAACAGATGTCCTCCAGGAGAGGTAAGGAACTTCTTTTAAGTGATTACTAATTTTGCAGTCTGCTAAAATTCTAAACTTTAGTTATACAGTTCTTCTTTGGTATCCTCTGACATATAATACTCCATGACCTGAAATATCACTTCAGGGTGGGAGGAGAGAAATCTCATTGAGATCACTAAGGCAATCTTATTAACCATATGAGCAGGAAAAGAATTCTTGTTGTGATGCGAATATGCTAAGGGTCAATTATGGGTCTAGATGCTGAGACTATTGAGAAAGAGAAACCCATGGTCCTGCCCTGGTGGAGATTTCAATTTAAGGGAATAATTAGACCTTAAAGCATATCTTGCCTAACTAACAATAAAATGTTAATGGTGTTGCCTGCTGCATGGTGAAAGACAGTAAATGCAAAAGTTTACAGGGATATAATGCAGGCCATGAGGCTATTTCATGTTAGTCTGTATTGTGGGGGGACCCCAGACCACCCCCAAGTCTGGTGATTGGCTAGGAGAACTCTCAGGACTCAGCATGCAGTCATACAGCTATGACTGTATTGCAGTGAAATGATACAAAGCAAAATCAACAAAGGAAAAAAGCACATGGAACAAAGTCCAGAGAACACCAGGCTTCATTCAGCGTGGAACCAATCATGTATGTGAGCTCTGCTAGCTCATGTGCCTCCTTCTGCCAGTCAGGCATCAATGTCAAATGTTTCTGTGATACCCGTGATTCTCTGTATGGCATTTGGTACATCTTATCAGCTTCACCAGTGGCTTCTTTACGCCAGATAACCCAGTTGCAGTTGGATGTCTAGTTAGGTTTATTTCATAGTTGGAGATTGAGCAGTTTAGCTTTGAGCAGACACCTGCCATCCTTCAGCACCCATTTGCTCCTCAAAGGGAAGACTTATCCTTTATTTTATACATCAAAGCATTTTCCATAAAACCACAGAGAAGCTGGCCAATCCCCATCCACCCGTGCCTCATCAGATCCTCCCTCTCCATCCTTGTATTAATAAAATCTGAGCACCTTGGCTATGTTAAGTCAAGGATCTGGAATGAATTCTCCTTCAGACACCTGCAATGCCTATTCCACATGACCCTGTGTGACGGTGGCAGGATCAGATGTTGAAACTTGGGTACAGGGAGTTCCAGGGGTTTAGGGGCTGATTAAGGAGAGAAGATAAACAAGAGGTGACACATGTGCACATATGCTTTATCGGGCGGCATTTTGACAGGTTTGCATGTAGGGGATGCCCCTCACAGCAGGGGTCTGTCCAGGTGCTACAGCAAGTGGGTGCCTACTCAGAAGGGGAGGCCCCCTCCCCATCTGGGGGAGGCCTCCTGGAGGAGAGGGGAATTGGAGAGGTGGCTTAGGTGTGTAGGTAATATCCCACAGAGGCACAGTGGGGAAGATCTCTGGTCCGGGAGTTCCAAAAGGCAGTAGCGGGTTGTGATCTTTCTGACCTGGGACTTGTTGGTGGCAGATGTTGGCAACAGTTTTGTGGAATATGCAAGGCAGGCAGGCTCTATGTGGCTAAAATTCTGCTTATTTGGGCTGTGTTTAAAACAACTGGATGTACAAAAACTTAAGTATGGGGCCAGTGGGCTTTATGAGCGAACGAGTTTCAGCCTATGGTAAAAAGATAACCTAGGGGCTGTCTTCAGCTCACTTATGTAGCAACAGACATGATAGAGCATATCCTAACACTTAGATTTTTTCAGAAGCATATAAGACCACAAATAAAGCACGTTATGATGATAACAGTTGTCTCTTCAATGGGAGTCCTGTACAGATTATTCCAGGAAAGGGAGTCTCAAATACAACAGCACATCCTGTAAGAGACCATGAGCATAGATTTTTGAGCTGCACAAGGGTGACACAGTTACAAAAAAAAAAAAAAAAAAAATCACTTCCCCCAAAGTTTTTATATTATACTCAATTATCAAAGCCTAAATACTATTTACCAATCAGGGGTAATTTTTACAGTAAGGACGTTGCCTTTTAACACAACTGATGCTCCACATTTACCTCAACCTAGAAGTTTACTAAGATCGATTGACAAAGTCATTGTTCCAGAAAGAGTTCAGACCTGTTGTTAATGGATTATTCAAAAAAGCTCCTTGCAGACCACAGGAATTTTCTACAATGTCAACTTTGAAAGAATCGTACTATTGTGTAGTTTGATTCTGATTCTATATTTGCTTTTTAGATCTCACGTTCCTTGTTCCTCCAAAGTCCTTTCTCTCTGAAGCTTGACCTCACTGGAGAAGAGGGATGGCAGAGTGGGATTCTGCTGACTTTGACCTGCTGTCGTATTTAGAGCATCTTAGTGATGAGCAATTTCGGAGTTTTAGGAATCATCTACAGCAAGAGATACAGCAGTTAGGACTGCTATGGATTCCATCTGTTGACCTAGCGAGGAACAAAAAAGAGCTGGCTAAAGTACTGATGACCTCCTATGAGACACAGTACACCTGGAATATGGCATTCAGTATATTCCAAAAGCTCGGTCGTGAAGATCTCTGCAAGAAGATCAACACTAGACGAAACCGTGAGTGGGGCCATTCTCAGAAGGGTGGGTAGGGGTCGGGGGCAGTTTGCAGGAAGCTTGGTTATTTTGATAAGTGACTTCTCCATCCCCGAAGAGCAGGTCTGCAGACTTGGAAGTCATAAAAGGGACAAGAGATGGGCTGGATGTGGGTCATGTCCTGTCTTAGGACTTTCTGACTCTACCCCTGTTTTCTGTCTTCATGCTAACTAGCTTTTATGAAAGTGGCCAGGGGCAAGTGCTTATGATAGAGTGGATCCCTGGCATGGAGCTTTGTCCTAAAACTGTAAGATCTAGCCCAAAAAATGTATGGTCCTGTGTATAAAGATTATGGAGCGTTAACAGAGTGGAGACTCTCCTAAGTGGATCATGTTCGTTGGCTTACTCGGTATTACCAAACACCTCTGAAAGAGATATAATTCCGTATCTCAACTGAAAAACTGAATATCTGAATGCTTAAGAGAACTTACCAAGATCATGAATCTAGTCCAAGGTCTCCTCGGTAGCAGAGCTAAGACTTTAAGCAAAACGCAACTGACTCTAAATGCCAGGCTTTTTTCCTCATCTTTCTCATCCCTTCAATATTCTCCATCTATCTGGAAAGACTTACAGGGGCCAGCCAGGCAGGTGATTAAAATACGCAAAGTAGCTGCCAGTTCTAGAAAAAAAACATATGTTTGGGTTTACTGCTACCCCTCAGCTCTTATCTTCCAGACAGTTACAACTGGTTTCACGGGAAAGAAAATTTCAGGTTGTCTCCTGTCATGGCCCCAAATAAATTATTGGACATCAACTAGTAAACTGTTGGAGACATTGATAACGGTGATGTGACTCCAGTGCCACCAGATCTTCTGATGTGACAAGACAAACCAGAGATCTAGAGTGTTTGGTGTTAACTTTTGACATTTAATTGCTGACAACTAAGTCAAACAAATCAAATGGCTTGTAATTCAAGCCAAACCATCTCGTGGACCAGGTCCAGGTTTGGTGCCAATTTTAAACTTCTGGCACGGAATGAGAGGGTTCCACCAAGTCTGCTAAGCAGCATCTACTGAGCAATAGAGAGAGAGCCTTGGTTAGCACGTCTCATTCACCCACCGTATTTAAACACCGAAAATTGCTTTGACTTTCATATCTTCACATCATCTCCCATATAAGTAAGATATATTTATAGATTTATTTATTTATTTTCATTTTAGAAACAATACATAGCATAGAATATTCAAAGAATACAAAAAGTAAAAACAGAAAAAGTCACCCCAAACCCTGTAACCTTGAGCTATATCCTTCAGGACCCTCCTATGTAGATACAAATATATGAAAATTAAGTCATACAATACGTTTCACTGTTTAGACCCATTTTTATCTGCCAAACCTCACATAAACATTTTCAAGCAAGGTTAATCTTAAACCATCCCCCATTCTGGGACTCCCCCCAAGGGGTGAAGTTTATCAGTTTTCGTAGATATCTTTCCAGAGTTTTTACAGTTAATTTATGTCAATACATCTAGATAGGAGAGAGTAACTCTAATGGAAGAAGTGGGGTTGTAATAAGAGCTTCAAATAGTAACTCCTATTAGAGAACCTGCCCTTTTCCGTCAGTGGGTTAGGAGAAACCATGTCTACCCCCCTTTCTAACAGCCAACAAATGCTGTTCTCATATGAAGAGTCCACTGTGTATCTGCAATTTGTTCAGGCTGATACATCCTGTTTCTCTGAGGGTGAAGTCACGAGCCCAATGTAGTGTGGACGGTTGGCAACCCAGTGCCTCAAAAATGACATTTTATACTAGCTGCTGCCTGGATGGGGGTCCATAGTGGGGAAAGAGAAACAAAACCTGAGAATCTCCGTGTGCCTCTTCTTAGATACTCCCTTGGTTAAGAGCACACACACTTCAGTCACCTGGACTGGCATTCAAACCCCATTTATATTTAGTAAACATGTAACTCTGGAAAAGCTTTTTAAATAATGGGGCAATGTGAAATGATACAGGCCCTCTATCTAAAATGTCAAGAAACAAGGCTACTTCAAATTGATCATTCCAGCAAAGTGGAATATCTGCATATTCCAGCAGATATGAAGGATGAACAAGTCTAGAAATCTAATGTATGACATGGGGACTATAGTTAATAAAATTGTGTTATATTAGGGATTTTTATTAAAAAGTAGATTTTAACTGTTCTTGTCACACTAACTATGTGAGGTGGTAGATATGCTAATTTGCTTCAATAGAGTAACAATTTTACTACCTGTGTGTATCCTATAACATCATGTTGTAAACCTCAAATGCATACAATAAAATTTCTTTAAAAATTAATCATTCCAAGCCATACTATCAAAATGTAACTAGGATTAATATTTAACTCTATTCCTAAACATCAGTTAGGTAATTAATAGTAGAAACATGGTTGTCAATGTGACTTCTGAGTAAGATACTTTTACTTGAACATTCAAATTTAGAAGTAAACTAAAACTAAAGAAATTATACTACAGATCTTTTTTATAATGAGGAAATCGTTTGGTTTTTTAAAAATTCCTTTGATTATTGAAGACAGTTATAAAATATTAAGTCGGTAAAACTTTATCTTCTTGATTAAATATTACAGTATGGCTTCACTCCCTGCTATGACAGGTAGGTTTCTGTTCTTCCTATGTCATCTTCCTCCTCCTCCTCCCCTTCCGTTGCTTATTATGTTCATGGTGCCAAGGTTCATAATATTGGCTCTTGATGGTGATCACAAGTGCCTTCTTGTTTGGGCTCCTTTCTGTATTTGAGCCTACATATAGCTTATTGCATACCACTCTCCCTGATGTGCCAGAAGTTCATTCCACTGTCTTAGTTAACTGGACTTCATTGTTGCTCACCCCATTTCTGCCCCAAGAAAAAATCACGGGTGCTGGATTCCTTGATTTAATTTTATGTCTAAATCTAATTGGATGTCTTTATACACAAATGACATCTGGACATAGTACTCCTCAGTTACTCCTTATTATGTTGTGTAAGTTGCTTCTATGTCTTCTGGCATTGAATATTTTTGGTGAAATCTTAAAAAGTTTTACTTTTTCCTGTTTTCTTCTTGCTGAATCCTTAAAGGATTTCTTCTTTTTTTTTTTATTTCAGCCTATTATGGTGGTACAAAAATTTAGGTTATGTATATTGGATTTCTTCTTTATCCTTGGAGTTCGAGAGCTTAATAGGGGTGCACCTCAATATTGATCATTCTCTTTTTAAAAAAAAATCACTCACATTTATATATTTAATCCTTAGGATCAAATTTATATATTTACATATTTTATTTATATATTTATTTTATTTATATATATTTACTTAAAAATCCAAGAATTTTTTTCTCTCAGATTTTCTTTTTGTTTACATTCTCCATTTTGAGGACATAAATTTTTCTTATATTTTTGCACATTTTTCCTCCATAGCTTTTTTCCAGACTTATTGAGGTGTAATTGACAAATAAAAATTGTATATATTAATATTTAAGGTATACAACTAGATGTTTTGATATACACATACATTGTAAAATGATTGCCACAATGTAGCTAACATATCCATCACCTCACATACTTATTTTTTGGGGATGAGAAAACTTAAAATCTACTGTCTTAGCAAAGTTCAAATATGTAATACATTATTAAGGATAGTACCATGCTGGCCGGGCGCGGTGGCTCACGCCTGTAATCCTAGCACTCTGGGAGGCCGAGGCGGGTGGATCGCTCAAGGTCAGGAGTTTGAGACCAGCCTGAGCAAGAGCGAGACCCCGTCTCTACTAAAAATAGAAAGAAATTATATGGACAACTAAAAACATATATAGAAAAAAAAATTAGCCGGGCATAGTGGCGCATGCCTGTAGTCCCAGCTACTCGGGAGGCTGAGGCAGTAGGATTGCTTAAGCCCAGGAGTCTGAAGTTGCGAGGTTGCTGTGAGCTAAGCTGACGCCACGGCACTCACTCTAGCCTGGGCAACAAAGTGAGACTCTGTCTCAAAAAAAAAAAAAAAAAAAAAAAGGATAGTACCATGCTGTACATTAGATCTCCAGAACTTATTCATTTTATAACTGAAAATTTGTACTCTTTGGCTAATATCTCCCCTTTTCTCCCATCCCCAGTCCCTAATAACCACCTTTATAGTCTGTTTCTATGTATTCAACTTTTTTCGATTGGTTGATCTCCTTTTCAATCACAAGGTAGGCATGTCCTGAAATAAAGAACTCCATTTAAAAAAAAAAATCCATGTATAAATGAGATCATACAGTATTTCTTTCTGTGACTGGCTTGTTTCACTTAGCATATTGTCATCCAGGTTTGTCCATGTTGTCACGAGTGTTACAACTTCCTTCTTTATTAAGGCTGAATAATATTCCGTTACATATGTATTTTCTTCATTAACCTGTCAATGGACACTTAGGTGGTTTCTGTATCTTCACTATTGTGAATAACATTGAAATGAACAGGTGATTACAGATATCTCTTCAAGATAGTGATTTTATTTCGTATGGATATGTACCCAGAAGTAGAATTTCTGAATCATGTGATAGTTCTATTTTTAATTTTGCTGAACCTCCATACTGTTTTCCATAATGACTGTACCAATTTACATTCCTACAAAGGTGTACAAAGGTGTACCTTTTTCTCCATATCCTTGCTAAAACTTATCTTTTGTAGTTTAGATAATATCTATCCTAGCAGGTATAAGGTGATAATTGCCTTGTAGTTTTATTTTTGCATTTCCCTGATTAGTGATGTTGAGCACCTTTTCATATTTCTTCAGCCATTTGTATGTCATCTTTGAAAAAATGTCTATTCAATTTCTTTGCCCACATCTTAAGTTATATGGTATCTTGCTCATTGACTTTCTTATGTATTTTAGATATTAACTCCTTCTCAGATGTATGGTCTGTAAACACTTTCTCCCCCTCCATGATTGTCCTTTCATTTTGTTGACTGTTTCCTTTGCTATGTAGAAACTTTCTAGTTTAATGTAGTCCCATTTGTCTAACTTTGCTTTTGTTGCCTATGCTTACAGTGTTGTAATACATCCAAAAAATCATTGCCACCACCAATGTCATGGAGCTTTCCTCCTATGTTTTCTTCTAGCTGAGTATCCTTAAAATAACTATTTTACATTCTTCGTCAGGCCATTCGTGGATCTCCGTTTCTTGTATTCCTGTGTTTATTGTATTCCTGTGTTTTCCTGATCCTTTATGATCCTTCTAATCTTGCACAAGTATCTACACATTTGGAGAAGTAATCATCTCTCCAAGACTTTATGGATTGGATTTGGTAAGGAAAGACTTTAACCTGTTTATGGGGAGTGGCAGTAGGGAGGTTTGCTAGAGTGTGCTGGCACCAAGTGTGAGGTATGCAGTGTCTCTGGGTCCAAGGAGTATGGTGCCTCATTGGCTTAGGTAGCTGGGGTCCACAACATCCACCACTGCCTAGTCCTTGACAGTGGGAGCTGTAGGCAGTCCTCAGTAGTAAGGGATTAGGGCTGGAGATGACGAGGGCTTGGGTGGTAGTGTATGTGTCACATGGCTGCAGGGTCAAGCTACATGCTCAGGGTGGTGAGAGCTAAAGCTCTCTCAGAACTTTTCTATGGATACGCCCATTCCACACCTCTTGTTTCTTCCTGGGGGCATTCTTAAGATTATTTGCCCATTCTCCAAACTGTAAAAGTCGAGCTAAGTGCTGAAAATATTCTGTTTATTTTCCCTAGAAATGTTCAAGTTTGTGTGCCTTTGTCCAGTCCTACTGGGTTGAACCAGCTGTCTTTGTCAGAAGCTCACACCCTGCAGAGGTGCCCTTGGGAAGCCGGCCTGAGGTGTGGGACAGGGTGAGATTCTGAGTGTTTGCGATGCCTGTGGACAAGTTGGAAGGAGGAGTCATAAGTGGCTCATAGGCAGGCTTCCTGATGGAGTCCTAGGAGAAGCTAATAGAGTTTGTAGCATCTCTTCTCTACATCCAGCCTTTTCCAACTACTCAGCAGTGCCAGATCACCTCAATATTCTTGGAGGGGCAAGAAAAAAATGGGTGTTTTGGGCAGAATCCCACATGGCTAAGGGAGTTACACACTCACTCATTATATTTTCACTTTCTCCCATGGGGGAAACTGTAGGCTAAGAGCCCTGGCCCTGAGTTATGCTGCCTTGAGGAAAGTTTGACTTGGGTGATGTAAAAACTTTCATCTTATCCTCTTTAACGCATTTATTCTTGAAATTTTTGCTCGAACAGTGTGCTGGAACTTCTCTATTGGACTCTCACAAAGGTACTCTCATTCATAGGCAGTTGGCAAAATTGATACTTTTGTACAGGGTATATAGTAGAAATCTTGTATTACACCATCTTGTTGACATCACTGCAGTCTCTTTTTCATAGCTGTTCTTTCGAATTTCCTTAGACATTTTCTTCTATATATAATGTTTATTATATATGTGTGTGTATGTATATACATAATGTTTGTTATAAAGTCCTTACCTCTTAATTTCAAAAGCTAAGTCATAGGTAGGTATGCTTCCACTGAATTTTTTCTTTAAATTTTTATTTTTAAGTGATAATAATTGTACATATTTTAAGGGTACAATGTGATGTTTTGATATGTTTACATTGTGGAATGACTAAATCAAGCTAATTAACAAATCCATCACCTCATATACTTACATTTTTGTGTGTATGTATCAAACTAAAAAAGCTTCTGCACAGCAAAGGAAACAACTGAGTGAAGAGATAACCCATGGATTGGGAGAAAATACATGCAAACCATATGTCTGATAAGGGGCTAATATCCAAAATATATAAGGAACTCAAACAACTCAATATCAAGAAAACAAATAACTCAATCAAAAAATGGGCAAAGAACTTAAAGACTTCTTTTCTTCTTGATTAGGAATCATGGTTTTCTACTGCTTTGAATCTCAGCTTTTTAATTGTATGCAAAATATCACGCTTGAAGCTTTGACTCGGGGGGATGGGTGGGACATGGGCAATATATATAACCTGAACTTTTGTACCCCCATATTAAGCTGAAATAAAAATATATATATGTCATATATAAAAACAGTAGAGAAAGAAGTGTTATTTCTCCCTGAAAGGACTTGTCTTTCTCTTCGCCAGGCTGCTTAGGCTGTTCAGATGTGCTAGATCAGGACCAACCAGCCACCATAGTCTTGGAGGTGGGATCAGGCCCATCTCCACTAGGGAAAGCTGGATCTATCGCATTCCAGTGCCCTACACCAGCCCCTGTGCGGCTGTTAATAGCTAGCTGGTTTTTACTTATTCCGTCAAAGTTCTGCTGCATTGTGGGGTTCCCTCTTCTGCCTGCCCTTACCCCAGGGATAAAAACATCTTTAGGTATCTGCTCACTAAGGAAGGGATTATTCCCTTCTGGAAGTTCATTTATTTAGATTCAGTTTTGCATCATAGCTGTATAGACTTATATATTTTTATGTCATATTTTCTTGTTATAGTGGGAGTGCAAACTTATATATTCTCAGGAGAAATGAAACTCCCTCTACAATAAAGAATTTTATCCGGTATATCATTTCATTTACCTTAAGTAACTCACTAAGTGACCAGGATTTCAGTAGGAGTATGCAAAAACAAGAGGAAAGATGGGTGTGAAATTAATGATTATAGCCAAAGATGTAATAGCTGCTTTGAGCCAAACATACGTTAGGAAACAGCCCCTGAACTCAAGAACCATTATCTAAGAGGCAAACTTGATGTGAAATGAAGCGTTATAACTGAAGGCTATATAAAATGCTGTGCAACCACAAAATGAGAAAGTAATAAGTCCTTGATTAGCCGAGCTAAATAAGAGGGGAAAATGAGCATGTAATGGTAAGAGATTGGCAGATTCTATTGTATGGATGAATAGGTTTCCTCAACCTTCTTCTTTTAAAGCAGGGTGATAAATATCCTTATACCTATATCTTTGTGGTGAACGGGCAGTAAGTAAAAATCTTTTATTTTTACTGTGCTTTTACTGTAAACATGAAAACAGGGTGAAAGTGTTTTTACATCTCAATGTTTTTCCATGTCCTGCATTTCTTCTGCCCTGTACTCACTCTCTCAGGTAGCGAAGAAACACACAAATCTCTCATGAGGACAAAATTCCAACTCGTGTCGGAAACGTGCCCCTTTCCAGGAGTTGATTACAGCTTCTACTTCCAAATGATAGGAGATATTTTCTACGCACTTGAATCATCATATGATTTCAGCACCTCTTCAACAGAAAATCTTAATATGTTCCTGGTGGGAGATAGAGCAGCTGGGAAATCTCTGTTCGTAAAAACAGCAGTGGTGCAGTGGACAATCGGTGAGCTGTGGAAGGACACAATCTCATATATCATTCACCTCTCTTCTCATGAAGCAAACCAGGTGACCAACTGTAGCTTGATTCAGATGATCTCCAAAGACTGGCCCAATAGGCAAGCTCCAGTCGCAGACATCCTGTCCGATCCCCAGAAGCTCCTTTTTATCTTTGAGGACTTGGATAACATGAATTTTGACTTCAGCGTGGATGAATCTCTTTTGTGTAGTGACAGCAGACAGCACGTGCCGGTATCCATTCTCTTCCTCAGTTTGCTGAGGAGAAAGATGGCCCCAGGTTCCTGGGTCCTCATTTCATCAAGGCCCAACTGTGACCCTTCCATAAAAACATTAATGTGTAAGAAAGATTGCTACGTGTCCCTGGAGCTCTCTGATGAAAACAAGCAGGAGTATTTTTACTTATTCTTTAAAGACAGACAGAGGGCTTTGACAGCCTTCACACATGTCCTTGAGAATGAAATTCTTGTGGACCTATGCCAAGTCCCCGTCCTGTGCTGGATCGTGTGTACTGTCCTGAAGCAGCAGATGGACAAGGGGGAAGATATCAGAATCTCCTGCCAAACACCCACGGACATATATGCCCATTTTCTTGCCGGTGCATTGACGTCTGAGACTGGAGTTACTGAATGTGGGCATCACCAATTTCTCCTAAACCGTCTGTGTTTGCTGGCTTTAGAAGGACTGTTTAGCAACACCCTAAATTTTAGCATTAGAGACCTCACAAGCGTGGGGTTTACCAGGCTTGACATCTTTGTGTTGCAGGCCATGAATATTCTTTTGCACAGCAGTCACCCGAAAGACCATTACAAGTTCCTACACTTGAACATCCAGGAGTTTTGTGCAGCTGTTGCATGTATGATGGTATTACCCATTTGCTCAATCCCCTCAGCCAAGGAAAAATATAAAGAGAAAAGGGAATTATACAATGATTTTAGTCCCGTAATTATTTCCATTTTTGGTCTTCTTAATGAGAAGAAGAGAAAAATTCTTGAGACGTCCCTTGGCTGTCAACTACCAAAGGCAGCATCTTTCAGGCAGAACTTGCTAATGCTAATGAGACATTTGGGGAACAATCCAATCCTACTAGAACACCACATGCCTTTGTTTTACTCTCTCTTTGAGAATCAGGAGGAAGAACTTGTGAAAGAGATAATGGGCTTTTTCTTAGAGGCTACCGTTCATATTCACGCACACACAGATTTGATGGTTTCGCTATATTGTCTGCAGCACTGCCATCCTCTAAAGAAACTTACGTTGTGTCTTCAACACATCTTTGAAAACAAGAATCCAGCTGTGAAGCTAACTCCTAGGTGAGTCTTTAAAAAAATTACTTTCTTTCCTGTATTTCTAAAACCTGCCCATGATTCCAGTGCTTGTTGACCATAAGAGGACAAACTAAAGGCCATGCAGAACTTGATTTCCACTGTGGTTTCTCCTGGGACCAGTGATTTTTAAAAATTTCTCTGTTTCAGTTTAAACTCGGGGTTTCTAGGTTAAATCTCAGCATTATTGACATTTTGGGGGCCAGATAATTCTTTGTGGTGGGGAGCTATCTTGTATCTTGCATATTACAAGCTGTTTAGCAATATCCCTGGCCTCTACCCTGGCCAGTAGCATCCAATTGTGACAATAAAAATGTCTTGAGACATTGCTAAATGTCCCCTGAGGGAAAACTTGCCCCTAGTTGAGAACCAATGGTTTAACTTCATTTCTTCAAATCTGTTGTATGGATTAACTGAAGTAATCCTTATATTACATTAGGGGTGCTCATAATAGCACATAAAATGCAACATTTATCATCAATACTGATGTTTTTAGATGTGTAACGTTTCCACACTTAAAGACACTGCACTCAGTTGTATCTTGTCTGAATGTGGAATCACCAATTAACTTTGTGGGTCTGGGTGTTGTTTTTGATACTTGACCAGACTTTATTTCTTCCTGCCTGGTATTAAGTCTGAGTCAGGTAATAGGTTACTCTCAAAAGATATCCATATCTATCTATATATATATACACACACACATACACACACACATATATACACACACACAAACACGTGTGTGTATCATTTTTCAAATTGCTGGAGTTGAATTGATTCCACTAGAGAACCCCGCGTTTCTTCTATGTAGACAAACAAAAGGCCTCGACTATTGGAGAGACATCTGCTGTCTACTTCACACTAAGAAGAACCTCCGGGAGCTGGAAATTTGTAGCAGTGTCTTTGATGGTATTTCAGAAGAACTTCTGTCTAAAGCCCTGGGACATCCTAACTGTCAACTTCAAACACTCAGGTATTCTATCAATCTCTAAGTTAGTGATTCCCCCCACAGTAACAGTAATCTCCTTTTCCTTCTCTGGGGGAAGACAATACACAAGAAAATGATTATTTCATGTGATAAATAGTAAAACTAGAACTAGTAATACTAGGAATATACCTAATGCTGTGAGGGGAATTGGGGTAGGAGTAGGGAGATCCTGAAGTCCCTGGTATTGTTTTCAGTAAAAGGATAATTGATTCAGATAATGATGATTCACAAGTTGTCCAGGTGAAAAGAATCTACATCACTTTGGATTATGTTCAACCATATGTAACAGACATTCTCCCCTCCTCCTCTAAGAGTGCCTTAAGCACATAAGGCTTATTTTTCTACTCCCATGAAAGGTCTGGAGGTAGAAAGCCTATGGAAGACATACTTTCAGGTCAGATTCATCAGGGCCTAGGCCCCTTCTGCACTTCCCCTCAGCCATCTTTAGCATGTCTATGAGCAAGATGATCTTGGGCCACAGTGACTATTGAAGCCCCAGCCATCATGGCTGCCTCAAGGCAGGAAGCCACAGGGGGAGGAGGGGAGGAAAAGATACACCTCTGAGCCTCAGGAGCTTTCTTGACAGAGACTTTATAGAACTCTTCCTTGTGTCACTTCTGCTTGCATCTCATTGACCTGTTCATCTTGTCATCACACAGCTTTTTATAACTGCAAAAAGGGACTGGGAAAGTAGTCTCTGTTCTTGGAAGCAGTGAGAAATAGTAAAAATTGGAGTTATCCTAAAGAAGAGTGGTGGTTGGGGGTGTAGGTTGGAGTGAGATCTGAACAGACTTGAGCAAGGTAAAGAAATGAGCCAATAAACAACTACTGATTATCCCCTGGGGTCCATGGAACTAAAGCTCAGTGTGTTCAAAGAAGTTCGTAGACTCCCATGGTTAGAGCAGTGAGGGGCAGAGTGTGTTAGGAAAACAGCTCATAGGAGTGTGTGTCAAGATCACAGCCCTCAAAAAAGCATCAGGATTGGATTATCTGGAGTGGGGTGAGGAGTTTTGAGGGCTTTTGAGCATAAATGTCAGAATATGCATTTTTAAGAGACTCATTCTGTGTATTACACTAAGACTAGCAGATCCTAAAGCCAAGGTGGAGTCAGGGAGCTCAGAGGAGGCTGTTAGCATCCTCCAGGTGAGAATGAATGGTGCATCTGATGAGGGTGTGAGCAATGCGGGTTGGTGAGGCGCCAGCTTCGTGCTGTATATCAGCAAAGGATGATTCCTTGACTGAATGTAGAATATAAGGGAAGAGTTGACTGCCCCCAATATCTTTGGTTTGAAAAACTGCCAGGTTAGAGTTGCCACTGAGATGGGAGGATATACGACTGAGGCAAGTGTTTGGGGTAGGTCAGTCTAAAGTTGTTTGAAGTAAAGTTGAGGTGTCTATTAAACATCCAAATAACAGTGTGGGATGTTCATGAGTTGAAAGTAAAATTTGAATGTCATATGTATATATAAAAGTAGTGAATAAATTTAAAGCCAAGGACTAATGGGTTCACCAAGGGTAGAAATGTTGCTCAGGAAGGAAAACGATTCAAGGACTGGTTCCCAGAGTTCTCCAAGGTGAAGTGTCTGGGCAGAAAAGCAGGAACCAGAAAAGGGATTTGACTGATCATGAAGCTGTGAGGAAAAGTGAGGAGCATGGCATCCTTGAAGCCAAGGGAGAAGTTTCCTTATTAACAAAGGAAAGAGCAACTGTGTTGGAAGGTGCTGGTCAACCAAGGAGAGTAAAGACTGAGCCCTGACCAGTAACATCCGTAGGTGGAGGGCACTGATGACCAAGAATGGTTTTGGAAGGGGAGCACAGGCAAAGCCTGATTGGAAAAGACAATGGTGAGAGGGGAATGAAGACTTTTGAGTAGTTTCATTGCAATAGGGTGCAAAAAAGGAGGGAAGTTGTTTGGGTAAAATGGGGACCAAGAGATCATTGGACTAAGCACTCTGGAAATACAGACAGAAGCAAGCAAGACACGTCCAGCCTCCTGCCAACTCACCAGTAGTCTGGGAATTAAGTTAAAAGGACTCTCCATGTGTTATATCTTTAAGTTCGTCATAGAATTCTCAATCCTGAGTCATTTCTCTGGGGGTTGGCTAATTTTCCAGGCCCTTTTCACATTTCTCTTGTTTAACTTTGAGTTGTAGGTTCCTAACTCAACTCAACTCTTCTCTTCTCTTCTCTTTTCTTCTCTTTCCTTCTCTTCTCTTCTTCTCTTCTCTCCAGATGGCCCATAAAGAGATAATGACCATTATATTGCCCTGATACTTTTCTTCCACTTTCAAGGGAATCATGAAAATCTCTTTCTGGGTTGGGGGACAGCGGTGGTGGTGGTTCACTCAGGGACTCTGGGCCCACTGTTTTTTCCCCCAATGAAATATTGAATTGTTAATGTGTGCTAGATCCTGTGGATGTATGGCCCATCAACATATTATGGCCTTTTCTCTCATAACAGAGAAAAGCATGGCTAATTTTACATGTAGGTGTGTGAATTTTCTTAATGGCCCACTCACAGGTCCTGCTTTGAGGAAGGTCAAGGTGTAAACGCATCATAAAGACCCCAGAGGATGATTTCAAAGTCAACAGCGTGGCCTGACCTTGGGATGAGTGGAAATCCCCTGACCTCTCTAGGCACCTACGACTGAGAACAGCATGTGAGGAAATGATCAACACTCAGAATCTGTTCTAGAATGAAATAGGGCAGGCAGGAACAATTGCAGAGATGTTCATATGGTATGCAACCTTCACTGGACATTTCCTACCATTTTATCTTCTGCAGGTTGTCACATTTCTCAGCTGATACTGAATTTGACAATTTGTTCAAGTCTATGGTTCATAACAGGAACCTGACCTTACTGAACCTGAATGGTATGCCCATTTCCCTACACACGTTTTCCCTTCTGCGTGAGATCTTGAGTGGTCCAACATGCAGCATACAGCACCTGAGGTGAGTCGTTGCTTGGCCAGATATTCGATGTGCATAAGGGGGATGGCTGGGTGTTAGTCTGTAGAAGTGCTCTTCAGACAATACCACATTTTGCCCATCCTTGATACCATTCATTCCTTGAAGATTTTCAGCACAGGGTGTATTTCTCTGTAACAAATAGTATTCCTATTTATTTATTTCAGAAATTATGGGGTTATAAACGCTTTGGTTACATATTCACCTTTGCATCGCCCGAGTCATTTTGATTGATCTGAGTTTCTACATCAATCTTTTCTATCACTCATCTTCTCACTCCCGCGACTTAATTTTTCTAAAAATCTAGTTCTGCTCATTCTCAGGGATGAGACACCCTGGTCAAACCCTAAAGAAACATGGTCAGATGGAAATGCTATGTGAGCCGAGCCACAAGAGTAGTTTTACATTTTCTAGGGGCTACATTTAGAAAGTAAAAGGAAGCAGGTGAAACTTTTTAAAAGTAAAACCTTAACCCAACATATAAAATGATATCAATACATAATATTAAAAAACAATTAATGGGATTTTACATTCCTTTTTTGTATGAAGACTTCAAAATCCAGTATGTATTTTATACTCATAAAACATCACCATTCTGATGGTAAATTTTCACTGGAAACATTTGAGCTCTATTGTGACTTCATAAAATTTACCATTGAAAAAAACTGATTCACATACCCAAGGTATTCTTAA
Organism: Eulemur rufifrons; assembly: GCF_041146395.1. Classification (NCBI taxonomy): domain Eukaryota; kingdom Metazoa; phylum Chordata; class Mammalia; order Primates; family Lemuridae; genus Eulemur; species Eulemur rufifrons. The sequence goes on from NC_091006.1 coordinate 14,503,186, forward strand.
ATACTGTTTTCCAATAACTAAATTGAGAATTAACTTGTATTTTTAATTTAAATGAATGAAAATTTAATAAAGATTCCCGTTCCTCCATCGTGCTAACCATACTTTAGGTGCTCAGTAGCTATGTTTGTTAGTGATTTCAGTGCTGGACAATACAGCTCTAGACCTTGTCTCCAATAACTACGTTTCACTTGTGCTCACAATGTCAAGCACCTCATGTTCCAACAGCACCTCCTGTCTTCTCAAGCCACTCTGTCTTGTAAGCAATTCCCCCACCCTTAAATCCTACTGGGTCCTTCAGTCATTCGACCATCAGCTTCCCATTGTCGTTTTCCTCCCTCATCCTTCCCTTTCCTTCTTGAACAATTGGAATTCTGTGGTCCTTTGTAGTCGTTGCCTTATATCTTCTCACTCAATGTCCTTTCTTTCCTTCACATTCTCCTGGCAAAATCCCAACTTTGCTGCCACTCTGTGGTCAGCCCCTCCCCTAACCCCACCTATCTCCTTCCATTTTGAAACATTGTTCATTTGGCCTTTGGTCTTCCCCAAACTTCAGTTGCTCTCTCTCAATCTCCTTTATGTCTTACCTTCCTGAGCACTAATCTCTGGGATGTTTCTAAGTGGTTCTCAACAAATCTGAGTTCTCATCCATGACATTAAGTAGCCTCTATACACTGTAGACTCTGAGACATATATTTACAAACGTATATTTCTTCTGGTTTCAGACTCAATGGACTTCTAAATGTACCTATTTTGATATTTAATAGGCATTTTAAATACAGATTTTCAAGTGGCTTGCCTTAGACAAATTAGTCAGGTCTATAATTAGAATGGATCTGACTACTTCCTGCTGCCTCTGCTTCTAAACATGGTAGACCAAGCCACCACCTCTCACCTGAGCTACTTCAGCATCTTCCTACCTGTTCTCCCTGTTCCTACCTTCACCTGTTACGTGGAAAAGAGCGTAGAAGAGCAACTTCCATTTCGTTCTTAATTCAAGTGAGATCTTGCAACTCTTCTGTCCCCTAATCTTCAAATCCTCAGTGGCTTCCACTTTTATCCCAAATAGAATACATCATTTCACCGTGTGTGGCCCTGGTCAACCCTCTGACCCGTCCTCTGCACACACACCGTGCTGCAGCCGTACTGCCCTTGTCGCAGGTCTTTGAAACACTAGCCCTACTCCTGCATCAGACACTTTTTTTCTGCCAGAAATTCTCTCTTCAGGTCTTGCCCTTTTATTTCTCAGGTTTCTGCTCCAATGCCACCTTATTAGCTAGAACTTCTCTCACTGACTGCTCCTCACAGAAGTAGAATACCTCCTTTCCTTTCTCTCCATTCACTCTGATTTACTTCTTATATGGAACTGACCATCAGCTAGGTGCATTACATATTCAGTCCTTTCTTTGCACTGCTAGAATTCCATCATTTTTTTCTAGTTCTCTGCTGTATCCCAGGAGCCTAGCACAATGCCTAAAATATGGCAGATGATATTTATTAGTTGATTGAATGATGATTAGCAAAGACCTCATTAAAGAAGTGAATGTTGAATGACAAGCTAAAGGAAGGGAGACAGCCAACCACGCAAATATCTGGGGAAAGAACACCAAGTAGAGACAAGGGTCAAAGCAGAGCCACTAAGTTAGCAAGAATGTGCCTGGTGGACTTGAGGGAAAGTGAGGAGATCAGGGTGGATGGGACAGAGTGAGCAATGAGCAGAAGTTAGGAGATAAAGCCAGATGGTCATTGAAAGCCAGATCATGCAGGGCATCATAGACCATGTGGAAAACCATCAGGGGTCATTGCAAACGTGATAGAAAATTGAGGGTCTTGACCAGGTTTTACATGTGGGTGGCACACACACATCACGTGATCAGGTAGGTGGCCTGATACCTGACAGTCCTGAAACATGCCACTGGGGACCACGTGGAGATGGATGCAGAAGGATGAAGAACTGCCTGCTCACTGCCCATCTCAAATCTGCACCTGCACCCAAATTTGAACTCTGAGAACTGGTGTTGGGTGAGAGTAGAAGCAGAGAGATCCAATTATTTCCTATTCTTAGTAGCTGTCATCTCACTTGGTTGGGGCCAATTTTATTTTAAAAAGGCATGGCTTAGAAAACTGGGAGGCCTTTCTTTCATCTCTGAGTTCCTCTTACAGCTTCGTGAACTGTAATTTGCAAGCCAGCGCATGTGCAGAAATCTCATCGATCCTGGTCAGCAGCAGGAATCTGAAAAAGCTGACCTTAGCCAACAATCCCCTGGGGGATGATGGGGCAAGAACACTGTGCGATGCTGTGCTCCACCCAGATTGTGTTCTCGAGTCACTGACGTAAGTTGACTTAGACAAGCCCACCACATAGGAGTTCGGACCTGGGTTTGAATGTTAGGCATGTGGTCAAAGAACAACGGAGAAGAAAAGGGCAATAGAACACAGCAGCTGAAAGTATGGCATTAATATTTGGAGTTGGACAGGTCTGGGTTAATATTCTGGGATCTTTTTTTTTTTTTTTAAGACAGTCTCACTCTGTTGCCCAGACTACAGTGCTGTGGCGTCAGCCTAGCTCACAGCAACCTCAAACTCCTGGGCTCAAGCAATCCTCCTGCCTCAGCCTCCCGAGTAGCTGGGACTAGAGACATGTGCCACCACACCTGGCTAATTTTTTCTATTTTTTTTAGTAGAGACCGGGTCTCACTCTTGCTTAGGCTGGTCTCGAACTCCTGACCTCAAGTGATCCTCCTGCCGTGGCCTCCCAGAGTGCTAAGATTACAGGCGTGAGCCACCATGCCTGGCCTAATATTCTGGATTAACAACTAATTTGCAGTATGATATTGGCAAAAATGAATTTAGGTGTTCTACCCCTCCCCCGCCACACGCACTTGTATTTCCCAGTCTGGAGAACAGGGGTCACAACATTAGCAAACTTAAGGCTTTGGAGAGAGAGTTGCATATGTGGGAAGGAGATTCTGAATGCAGCAGCTGGGCCACAGCAGCTGACTGTGTAAGAGCAGGAGCCGATATTGCAATCCCTGGTCCAGTCTACCTTCCCCCCCCCCTCCCCCGGTGGAAACCACGATCTAGTGTGTTCATTACCAACTTCGTAAAATAGAGAGACTGGAAATCCAGATTGGAAATGAGTAAACTTTCAAATATTGGTAGCAAATTAAACCTGAACATAAAAAACTGGACATGGGTTTACCGTTCCAGAACCCGAGGGCTTCAGGTGTGTGTCCTGCCTTTACTGTCTCCAAAATTTTCAACAGTTCACATATTCCCTTGTAAGAAGCAAGGTAGCTCTTTTAGAATCACAATTTTTAAACTGAAAAGAATTTTAGGGTTACATTAAACAAAAAAATACACTTTAACCAACAATGAGGAAACCAAGTTACAGAAGTAACTTGTGTAAGATGATCCAGTTAGTGGGAGTTTGATTGTGTTTTTCATGCCCTGTTCCATATTATCCATTCTGGTATTTTACCCTCTGCACTATCTTGGGTAGCTCCTATCTCCTTTTCCCAGTAAGAATGTCATAGATAGAGATGTACTGGGCTGTGGCAGCAGAAGGCATGGAGGCACTTCTGGATTCAGGGTGGGTGATGGCATCTGAGCCTTTCCCAGTGGTCACTGTGTGACTAACTCGCTCTTTCTGTGTTTGTGGCCTCACACAGGTTATTCTACTGCTGTCTCACCGAACGTTGTTCTGTCCACATTACGAAACTCCTCATGCTCAGCAAAACTCTAAAACATCTAGACCTGTGTGTGAATCACTTACAAAACTATGGAGTATTGGCTTTGACTTTTCCCCTGTCGTTGCCGGAATGTCGATTACAGGAGCTAGAGTAAGTCTCTCCGTGGTTCTATTGGACGATGGCGCCCCTGCCGTGTTGAGGGGTTTGCAAGGCGAAGTTGGCAACAGAAATAAGACTTTAGCAGTGGTGTCATGGGTGATAAAGGGTGTGACAACATGTGTTTCCAACAACAGGTAGCACAGTAAGGTTTGTTGGCAAAACCTTCTAGCTGAGAAGGGTCAGAGCCCACAAAATCCCTGAGACCTTCACCACGCAGAGGGTGAAGGGTGAAGAGGGGTGCCTGGGCCAGGTCCAGCAGGACATACTGTGTAGAAGGGCTGTGGGGGAAGGGGCCTAAAGATTCAGCCCTGACCTGGCTTACATATTTATGGGGAAGGGAACATTATTTGGGGTAGGCAATCACAGGGACATCTTTTTTGAGAAATAGCTTTATTGGAAAAGGGGTATTTTGGTGCACATGGGGGGAAGTTGTGTATCTAGGCCACGACTATGGGCCAAAGACGTGCTTCTCTGATAAGGTGACTTAGTCGTGATCCAGTGGCCTTGGACCAAGCTTCCAGGAAGAAATAAGTAATAACCTTCTACAGCCTTCTGAGTGTCTCTCCTCGATGATACTAATCAACTTTCTCATATTTTCTCAGGTGATGAGCTATCACTTGTCTGAAATTTTTTTGTTATTCTTTGAACTTATCAAATGTGAAGTCTTTTTTTTTTTTTTAATGTTCTACCTCAAATGTCTGTCTTTGGCTCAGAAATATGAGAACCTGAGGATCATAAAATCATCGCCTGTTTACAAAATAGCAACACTTTAGCTTGTGAGCTGCTGAACTAATGTGCTTAATAGACTATATAAGAATGTAATCAACACTACCATATCTGACTTTTTATTTCAAATTTATTTCTGCCTTGTAGTAAACCCATGTTTCCATTTACTTTGATTTGGGAATAGGCAGGCCAGGGGGAAAACGGGAAATTCTAGGGATATACTTTCCTCCTCGGATCTTGCTTATTTGGGCATGGCGGTTTATAGGAAGCTGCCTTTGGGAAAATGAAATAAGCCTTTTTGTTTTCTTGGCCCTTAGTTTGTACCCAGAAGGTTGAGAAAAATACACACAATACTTTAGAACAGGGTCAGCAGGCTTTCTCTGTAAAGGGCTAGATGGTAAATATCTTGGGCTTCACGGGCCATAGGTCCCCGTCATAACTATTCAACTCCACCATAGCTCAAGGGCAGCCATGAACAAATATGTCAACAAATGGGTATGGCTGTGTCCCAACAAAACTTCATTTACAAAGCATAGGGTTGTCAGGACTTGGCGCTCAGGCTGTAGTTTTAAATCTTGCTGTAGACTCTAAACATGTTGCTTCTGTCATCACTCAAGAATCTCCTTAAGTGAGACTGTGCATTCTGTCTGTTGCCTTCCCAAACCTGGGCAGAGACCTCTTCTATGAGCCCCGGTAGGACATATTAAACCCTGTGTTTGTCCTACTTCCTCTCCCTCTAAGCTTGAAAACATGGATGTGATTGGCATTGTTAATACCCCATAACTATTAAATAAAGAATAAACCTGGGATTTTTCTAGAATCTGCTTGCATATCTAATTATACAAATTATTACCAAATGTGTACTAAATGTCAGGCACTCTTCTAGGTGGCTGGGACACATCAGTGAACAAAACAAATATCCATGTCTTAAGGATCTTGCATTGGCACTGGGGGAGATAGAAAATAAGACGTAAGTAAGTTATGTATTATTAGACAAGAGGTCAGTAAGCTATCATCCAGAGGCCAAATCTGACCCTCTGCTTGTTTTTATAAAGAAAGTTTTGTTGGAACACAGCCATTTATAGGGTGTCTATGAACACTTTTGTGTTGTGATGGCAAAGTTGAGTAGTTGTGACAGAGGCTGTGTGGCCCATAAAGCCTAAAATGTTTATTATCTGGCCTATTACAGAAAAAGTTTATCAGCCCCTGCATCAGACAACAAAAAGTGCTATGGAAAAATTTTTTTTTATCAGTTTAAAATAGATCAGGAGCACTGATGGTGATTTTCCCCTCTCTAAGCAAGGTTAGTCAAGGTAACCTCATTGACAAGGGGACATTTGAGCAAAGACTTGGAGGAGGGTAGGAACTGAGTCGTGCAGATCACCAGAGTGGGGATTCCAAGCAGAACAAATAGCCTATGCAAAGGCATTGGCACAGATATAGCCTGCCATGCCACTGTGGTGAGGCAGTGAAGTAGAACTGTAGAATTAGACATGGGAGATGTGAGTGGGGAAAACAAGATGGCAGATCTCCTGGGAGAATGTGGGCAGTTGCCAGGACTTTACCTACTTTAAGTGAGAAGAAGGATCACGTGGCATAATTACTTTTATCATAAAAACAGTAAATTTAGCTCTCCTCAATAACATTGGTCTTTGACATGAGTACTGGAAGGTAGAAGAATGAATGTCAGAAGAGTTTGCCCAAAATAATTCTTCAGAACCCCAGTTCAGTACCACAAAGATACAGGAATATGATTTTAGTTATCTACATCCTGGGACAAAAATGTTCAAAACATTCTGGCTTCAGTTTTTGTGTTCGTAAAATCAGGATGATGCAAGCCTTGTGATCATTGTATGAGTTAATATGCATTAAGATCTTTGAATGATGCCTGGTATGTTGTAAATGTTCTATAGCTGTTAACACTGCTCTTGTCTCTGTAATGAGTCCCTTCCTCATGAACATCATGAGATGGATCCAAGAACACTTAGCACTTCATGATACAAAACTTTTGAGACAGGTGGTCATGACTCTAGCTTATGTTTGTTTTTTCCAGGCTGTCTGGTTGTTTTCTTACCAGCGATATCTGCCTATATATTGCAGCAGCTCTTATTTATTATAATCTGCACCTGAGGAGGCTTGAGCTTGGGTATAATAACATAGGGGATGCAGGAGTGGAGCTGCTATGTCGTGCTTTGAAATATCCAAACTGCAAGCTGGAGATTCTTGGGTAGGTACCTGGTGGAGAAAGTTCCCTATTTGGAGTTAGGAAAAGTGGAAGAAAAGATAGGTAGGAAAGAATCTGGATTGGGAAATAAAAACTCAGACATAATGGTCTGTTGTTTGAAATGCCGTTCTTTTGTCCAGAACTTGTGGAGGGAAGTATTTGGTAAATATCTAGCTCATGCCCATCTAAGCTACCTGCCATTTCTCCCCAAGGATTGGGTCCTATTTCACCTGTGCATTTCCTTGTTACAGGCTAGAAGGGTGCGGGTTAACCAGTGCCTGCTGTCAGTCTCTCACCTCTGTTCTCACCAGCAGCAAAACACTGAAAACACTCAATCTGTCTGAAAATAATTTGGGTAATGCAGGAGCTAGAAAACTTGTTGAGGGCTTGGGACACCCAGCGTGTGTACTTGAGGCATTTGGGTAAGTTGGATGCTGTTTTCCTTGGTGATGGGGACAAGTCTGTGTTGAGATAATCTAAGGCATATGAGATGATGATAAATGCATTGCCAGTTTCAAATACCAAAAAAAAAAAAAAGAAAAAGACCCAAAAAGGATACCCTTTCCTGTTGGGAGATTGAGAATACGTGTTGAGTTCTTAAAGCAAAAGTATGTACTCAATGATGAGTAAAAGGTGACAATTGGTATTACTTGTTATACTTTTAGGAACTTTTTTTTTCCATATCTTTAAATATTTTCCATTTTCTTTCACCTGCTTGGTTGTGTCCTTCATTACCAGAGGAAGAAAATGGCTAATTCTCAGTCTGCCATCTCATCATTCCAAACCCATTAAATTCCTTCTCATAAAGTAAGGATTCTCTTCCTTTGTGTGTTAGCTAACTATTGCCACATAACAAGTCACCACAAACTTAGGACTTAACACGCATATTTATTATTTCATACCCTATGTGAGTCTCAGGAGTCCAGTCATGACTTAGTTGGTGATCCTCAGGATCTCTTCCAAGGCTGCATCTAAGGCTGGGGTCATATCCAAAGCTTCAACTGGAAGGAAGAAATCTGCTTCTATGATCACATGGTTGTTGGCAGAATTCAGCTCCTGTAGGGTTGTTGGGCTGAGGATCTTAGTGCTTAGGTGGCTGTTAGCTAGAAGAGACCCTCAGTTCCTGGCCACATAGACCCTTCTTGATCAAATTTTGTAAGCCAATAGAGTGAGTTTGTTAGCAAGACAGAAGTAATAATTTTATATAAACTCATCAAGGAAGCGACATTTCATTTTTGCCCATTGGCTAGAAGCAAATCACAGGTCCCACCTACACCCAAGGAGAGAATTATTCAAGGGTGTGACTGACACATGGTGAGGATCTTTGGAAGCCATCTTAGGAGCTGCCTACCACAATTTCCATTCACACTTTGTCCACATATTTAGAAAATCCTGGCAATATCTAGCATTCCATTTCTACGTGCTTTATTTTCTTAAAGGAAAGCAATATTCAGGTTACTGAGCACTCAATTACAGACAAAGTATACACATCTAGGATTTACCCATTGATCAAGTACAGGCAGGGCAGCTCATTTTCTGCTTGCCTTCAATTTTCTCAAATGGAAAATGGGAATATTTATCTCAGAATTCTTAAAGATTAATTCAGAACATAGATGCAATGTGCTTGGGACCCTACTATAAGTTCATTTTCCCTTATGCTCTCCAAATGACACTTTATAATAAAGACAGATATTGAGTCAAACTTTCAGATGTGTAGAAAACCCATTCAAACGTTTTGAGCTTTCCAAATCCCTTATTGTCTTTATTTTCCTGCAGGGCTCTTATCTTCTAATGTACCATATAATGTGTTTATTCTGTCTGTTGTCCAACTCCTTCTGCTAGAATATAAGCTCCATAGTGGCAGGGATATTACTCCCTTCAATGTTGTAGGTGCTTAATGAAAGTAAATTGAAAAAAAATGAACATATTTCAGGTTATAAAGGTATTTGTACCTACATGCTAATTGGGACATTCACATACAGAGAGGGCACAAGATAAATAAAAGTGACTATGAATCTCCCTCCTTAATTTGAAGAAATTATATCAAATGTTATAAGCATGGGCTCTGGCATAAGTATGCCTCTGTTCTCCAGCTATGTAAACAGATTCTAGTTGAAAACTCTGACCCCAAGCGTTGGAATCCATAAAATCATTAATGACTTCATCTCTTGTGAGGATGCGATGACATATGCCTACAAAGTATGGAGTACACATTAACAGTCATTACTATTAACATTAACTTCAAGCAGTTCTCCCAGTGGAATTCTTATCTTATGTTCCAATGCTTAATGGAGAAATCTCCATCTTAGGGTATTTAGTCGAGAGCAGATTTTCCTCTTTCCTCCAAGGTGGCAAGATAGACACTCCCAAGAATGCCCAAAGGATGACATATGGGGAATTAGTCATTGATGGGACAGAGGTGAAATATAACATGTAGTATTAACAGAATTCTCCCTCTATATTTCTTCAGGATTCGAATGAGTGATTTGAATGAAGAAACTCGGAGGTTGCTGATAGCTGTGAGAGAAAAAAATACCAAGCTGGTCTTTCTGTATCGATCTTTCAGTATGAGAGAAGGCAGACAATTCACCGATTTGTTTGCTTCTCAGAGTCATTCTCAGCCAGGTTCAACGAAATCTAACTACACTTGGCAGTCAGTCTTTTTCAAATTTCCCAGAAGGTTTGCATCTACGACAGAGGAAACTGCAGTTTCTGGACAATCACTTTAACCATATTCTATGTAAAGTGTATTTGATGTAAGCTGCTGTCACGACTGGGATACAGGAAAATTAGGGTTACAATTTCTCTTTTGATTTTGTTTTGTGACCTTGATCAAGTCAACGACTTTCTTTATAAAAACTCCTACACTGTCTCACTAGAGTATTCAAAGGAGTATATGAAGTAATAAAAGTTTTAAATGCATTGGGGAAAAGTATGATGCATGATTCTTTTATCAGTATGCTTCTTGGAGTAACAAATTGAATTGAAGGAGCCATGATTTTTTCTTTTCTTTTTCTTTTTCTTTTTTTTTTTTCTTTTTTTTTTTTTTTTTTTTATCTAAAGAGAGTTGTCAAAGGTATCCCTAGGAATCCCTGGAATCTTTCATCTTACATTCCTTCCTTATTTTGTATTTCTACCACACTTTCACTCCTGATCTACTTACACCTCAACTGGTATTCGTTCCCCTTATCTCTCTCCTCTCTGCTCACAAATTTGTAGCCATCCCATAGGATGAAGGGTGACTTCCCCCTAAGCTTCAGAGAAATGTGAGATTTGTGTGATCTCAGAAGAAGCCTCTTTTTTTTAAGTATCCACAAATGGTTTTATTAAAACACAATCCTAAACAGATCAATAATGAGCAGTGAGATTGAAGTGATAATAAAAAATCTCCCCAAAAAGAAAAGCCCCAGACCAAATAGATTCACATATTCAACCAGACCTACAAAGAATAACTGGTACCCATTCTACAGAAGTTATTGCATAACATTGAGTTAGGGAGAATTCCCTCCTTCTCATTCTATGAAACCAGTATCACCATTATCCCAAAGCCAAGAAGGGACAAAAAGTGAAAACTACAGACCAATATCCCTTATGAACATAGATGCAAAATTCTCAATAAAATACTAGCAAACCATATTCAACAGTACATCAAAAAGATAATCCACCAGGACCAATTGCGCTCTAGCCCAGGAATATGAGGATGATTCAACATATATAAATTAGTAAATGTGATTAATCACATAAACAGAAGCAAACACAAAGACCATATGATCATACCAACAGATGAAGAAAAAGCATTCAATATGAGCTGGCTGTATTTATTGTTAGGCGAATTCCTCACTGTGCAAATGTCATACAGTATATTTACACACACTTGGATAGTATAGCCTACTACACATCTATACTATGTGGTGTAGTATACTGCTCCTAGGCTACAAACCTGTACAGCATGTTACTCTACCAAATACTGTAGGCAACTGTAACACAACGGTAAGTATATGTGTATCTAAACATAGAAAAGGTACCATAAGCATATGGTATAAAAGATAAAAATTGGTACACCTGTCTAGGGCACTTACCATGCTTGCAGCTTGCAGGACTGGAAGTTGTTCTGGATGAGTCTGTGAGAGGTGAGTGGATGGGAAGACCTAGGATGTTACTGTATGCTACTGCAGACTTTTATAAACATTGTACACTTAAGCTACCCTAAACTCATAAAATTTGTTTCTTTGTTAACCCTTGCTCTATTCAAAGCTTGCATATAGGAGGTCTTCTCAAAGACGATGCTTTCTTATAATTGCACAAAGGATATTGGCTAGGGGATGTGGACTAACTCCAGGTGTTAGTTGGGCACCAAACCCAGTGGATGTTCTGAGGCCAAAGTCAGGTTGGGAGAGAAGGTTCTGCCCTTGCCTTCAGTAAGGACTCCAGGCCCTGACCCTGTTGAGGAATCTACAGCAGGCACTGTTCTAAGTGCTTTGGAGTTCTAACACAGGCAGTCATTATGCACTCCTTTCCTTAACTTCTAGACATCATTATTCTTTCAGGCATTGACAAGCTCACTGGCAAAAAGAAAAAAAAAAAATGCTGTTAGACTGTAGATTCCTGAAATAGATCCAGGCTTGGGGGAGAGGTTGAGGAATTTGGAAATTCATTGTAGAGAGGCTTTTAGCTTTTAGCAGTGTGGGATCTAGATCAGGGCTTCTCAGGCTTCGTACTATTGACATTTGGGACCGGATCCTTCTGTGTTTGAAGAGGGCTGTCCACAAGAAATTCCCAGCTTACTGGTTCCAGCAGTTTCTGGGTTCATGTTGGCAGAAGGTCGCTCCAGCAGCTCAGGAGCCCCCCAACAATCCAAGATGTGATGGAGGGAGAAATTAACTGCTACACCTTACCCTTCTCATGAGCCTCCAAGCCTCTCGGGGCCTAATCCCTGCCAATGCATTTCTCCTTCCAGTTCTGCTCAGCAACCTCTTCCCATGGAGTCTCCTGTAGATTCAGGCACCTCCCTCTTCTGTTCTATCTTTGTCTGTCTGGTTGAGTTTTTTTCGTTGGTTGGTTGGTTTTTTTTTGTTTGTTTGTTTTTTCTTGTTCATCTAAAACTTTTTCTTCTTACAGAGACACTCTGGGTATTGGTGTCTCTGGTCAGCCATCTTCAAGTTCTATTTTATTTAGAAGTGTTTTTTTTTTTTTTAATTTTCATACATGTGGAGATTTTACAGATAGTTTTCTGTTACTGATTTCTCATTTAATTCTGTTGAGATTAAACAACAAAGTGTATATTATTTTAACTTTAACATTAATGAGTTTTGTCTCATGACCATATACTTCTACCTTGGTGAATGTTAAATGTGGGCTCTAAATAAAAATATGTTTTTCAGATGTTAGGTAAAACTGGATACATACACCTATGTATTTCTATCATTTATATAGGTCTATTTTCCTTATCATTTACCAACCAATTAGTCTGTTGGGGCACGTTAAAATTATTGTTTTATTTATAATTTCAATAAGACACTGAATTGATCTTACAAGAAATAAACAAGAAAGCATTTGCAAATTTGTCTTAAAGTTTAAAATATTTATTGGAAAAAAATAAACAAAAGTCCCAAAGAAAACAACATGAGAATACTTCATATTTGAAATGTAATTTTCCCCAATCAATATAATTAGTTATTAAATGACCCAGTTTTTTACTGTATCTTTGTATTATGCAGAAAAGTCCTTAGCTCCGATCATGAGCATGAAGTGATTTCCTACAGATGATTCTATGTTCATGGGTTTATTCCCCTTGCCCAGGATAATTTGGAGGACTGACAATGCCTGGATTCATCACAGGACAGATACTCAGGAAGCTTTGATCGTCACTCATTTCATCTACAGGAGAGAAAAATGGGCGCAGTGGCTCCGTAGTAGAAATCTTAGTGAATGTGAAGACATGGGACCCATCACTGAGGTTATAAAAGGACACGGTGCCCATATCCATGTCCAGGAAAATCCCCATTTGGCGTAACCGGGGACTCACCCAGAGACCTGTGAAAGGTGTGGTGCTGGCAGTGTAGAGCTGGTTGTCGATCAAACCCACAGTCCAGAAACCCAGTTCTGAAGACAGTAGGATTTTTCCTTGTCGATTAACGGATTCTTTGCAAACTCCCACGTCCCATTCTTTGCTTGTGCCCACGTCCACCTCCCAGTAATGCCGGCCGGAAGTGAACCGAGGGGAGCCCAGGACACACAATGCATGGTTGAATCTCTCTGCATGCTCTTCCCTGTTCTGCTTGAAACGCCCACGACGGACATTCCTCAAGTCGTCAGAAATGATGAGATGGTTGTTGGCTGTGTCCACATCCAAGGTCACATCCACTGTGGAAAAAAAAACTAGCAATTCAGCAAAGACATTTTAGTCTCACTCATCCTTTCTACTGCAAAAACCCAAACATTTCATTTAATTTCACTCTTTTTATTCTACTTTTCTTCCGTAATCAGAATTTCTTGGGGTAACTTACCTGGCCCCCCTTATTAGGTCAAATGTTATGTATAGAATCCATGAATTTGTAATAGAAATTCCACTGGCATTAAGTTTGGATAATTTGTTTAAAGATTTTTTTTCCATTTAGCACTTAAGAGATGTGAAGGAAAAGACTAGTTTGCTCTCAAAATTATGCTAAGTAGCACAGATTCTATGAACATATAGATATCTAATAAATAATTTAACAGATGTTAAATATGCTACTAACTGCAGAATACTGAAATATTAATTTTCTTTCTTTGCAAACATTTCATTGAGGCAATTGTTGAGACAATTGCATTCCAATTTTCTTTCCTGAATTTATAAAAATAAATAAATAAGAGATATTCTAGGAGTCCAGAGAGGAACGAGGTTAACTCTGGGGAAGTCAAGATAGAGGAAAGGATTCCCATGGATATGAGTGGGGATGTGTTGGGATCATGGCAGCGATTTATTCGCAGAACTTGGATATGGCGATATTCAAAGGTAAACTTGGAGAATGACTACGTGTATTGCCAACATCTCCAACTACCCCTAATTGTTAGGATGGGTGCAGAGAGCTGCCTTTTCTAACATATCTATGCATGTGAAGCCAATGTCAGCCTCTGAAATAAGCCTCTGTATGAAAGACCGAAACTTTATTCAGCTCCCATATGAATTGGCTCAGAGGAAAATGCTCACAGAGGATTTGTCAAGGAAAAATCACCTGGGACAGGTTTCACCATTCCACATACAAGTTTTAACGCAGCAAGAAGAAAAGAAAGTAGTCTATTTTGTTCACACTTGATGTTGCAGATTGAAATGCCTATCTAAGCACACTTGTCATATTCATACCCACATATCCAGCACTGATTATAAGACACATTATAGCAGGCACAGGGAGTAGAGAAGGATCCAGGCCTTGGAACACACCAAGGACCCTGGGTTCAAGGATCTGACAGGTCTGGTCTTGCATTCTGACTAGCACATTATCTATGCAGCTGCTCTGTGATCTTTCCCCTTAACTCAGAGTTGATGCTGAATCGGGCATTATTCCTCTTTGTTCTGTGTCCGTGAGAGAGGTAGGTGTTTCAGTGCTCAGCCTGGAGTCTACTGGAACTACCAGCACGAGGCACCTTTGCCCCCTCGCCTGGGGGCCTGAGCACGGAGGCACATTCACTGCCCACACTCTCTCACTGATCAGAGCCACCTGAGGGGTTGCGCATTGCAGGTTCCTGGGCTTCACTGCCTGGTGGTGGTGGGAGGTGCTAAGATTCAGCTGTGCACGTCCTTACTGCTGAGAGTATGGTTCGGGAGCTGTAGCATCAGAACCACCTGAGCTCTTCTTAGAAATCCACATTCTCATGCCACCTCAGTGCTGCAGCATTGAAATCAGCATTAAATTAAATATTGTGTTTCTTTGGGCAACCAAATAAATGCATGATTATAAATTTTCTTGTGAACACACAAAAAGTAGTAAGATATAGGTATCATTAGTTGTAATGATTTATTTCATTTAATGCAATATACTCAAAATGTTCCCACATGTGAACTACCACATTTCAAGTGCACAGCAGCTACCAGTGGCTACCCTATTCCACAGCACAGATCTAGGACGTGATGTCAATGCTGTAGCCCCTTAAAATTCCCCAGGTGGTTCTGATGTATGCTGAGAGATAAGGATAGATGTTGTTAGGGGCATATAAAAGTTTTAGGTTCCTGAAATTAGCTAATGCCCATATTTAATGGAGAGACAGTTAAAAGCAGTTTTTGCCAAGATCCTGTATGGGCTTCAGGCAGGTTGCATAGACTCCTTACCTTGGAACTTCTTCATCCTTCGGTTCATCTGTAGAATAACTCTCAGCTGGGGCTCCAGTTCCTTGACTTTAGAAACCAGCTCCCCCAGCTGGGGATTGGCCCTGATATCGCTCTTCTGAGAGACCACAGGGCAGAGGGGACACAGCAAACCCTCTCCATGGGGCTCCTTCTGCAGTGAGTTGAGGCATTGGAGGCAGCAAACATAGCCACATATCAGGTGCACGGGTTCATTGAGATAAGAAAGGCAGGTAAGACATCTACTTGCTTCTTTAAAATGTTCAGCCATGGCCGCTGTCTGGCAAAAAATGTGCATGACATTAGGATTTGCATGAGTTGAATAGCTAATTGTCCTTGGGACACTTTGAGCTTTGCATGTGTTGTCTACTATTTGTAATCACTAGAATGAGGAAATGGAGAGACAACATAAGTGCAAATATAAGTGAGTCATGGCCCAGAACCTCTAATATTTAAAATGCTAGTAATAGTTAGCATTCCCTGTAAGGACATCATTCCTTGTAAAGCTTTGAGTTGAAGTGGTGGAATGGTGTATACTTGAGCTGTCCAATATGGCAGCCCCATCGGCCACATGAAATGGGGCTTATCTGAATGGAGATTTGTTGTGAATATAAAATACACACTCAATTTTGGAGACATAATAAAAAAAAAAAGAGAATGTAAACTTACTCAGTTGAGAATCTTTAAAAATTTACTACGTTTATAATGATTATTTTTTGTGAGTTAAAAATAATTAGGCTTATGTTATTTATTGCTTTCCATGGCTACTAGAAAATAAATTTGTCCTTACATTATGTAAATGTTAGCACTGGACATCCACCACTTCCCCAGCTGTCCAAATTGCATGTGGCACAAAACCACCCCAAAGGCACAAGCACCAAAAATGCATAAATAAGTGAATTGATCTATGTCAAACTGAAATGCTTCTGCACAGCAAAGAAAACTAGAAACAAAATGAAAAGACAAACCACTAAATGGGAGAAACTATTTGCAAACCATATCTCTGATATTAAGTTAATATGAAAAATATATAAAGTTCTCATACAACTCAATAGCAAAAAAAAAAATTAACCTCACTAGTATTCTGATTTAAAAATGGGCAAAGGACTGGAATAAACATTTATCCAAAGAACACATACAAATGGATAACAGGTACTAGAAAAGGTGCTCATATTCACTAATCATGGGGTAAACAGGTTAAAACCACAATGAGGCCGGGCGCGGTGGCTCACGCCTGTAATCCTAGCACTCTGGGAGGCCGAGGCGGGTGGATCGCTCAAGGTCAGGAGTTCGATACCAGCCTGAGCAAGAGTGAGACCCCGTCTCTACTAAAAATAGAAAGAAATTATATGGACAACTAAAATATATATAGAAAAAAAAATTAGCCGGGCATGGTGGCGCATGCCTGTAGTCCTAGCTACTCGGGAGGCTGAGGCAGTAGGATCGCTTGAGCCCAGGAGTTTGAGGTTGCTATGAGCTAGGCTGACGCCATGGCACTCACTCTAGCCCGGGCAACAAAGTGAAACTCTGTCTCAAAAAAAAAAAAAAAAAAAAAACCACAATGAGATATCACCTCTCACACTTTAGGGTGGGTATTATCAAAAAGACAAGGTAGGATGTATTGGTGAGGGTCTGGAGAACAGGGAACTCTACACTGTAGGTGGAAATGTAACTTGGTGCAACCACTGTAGAAAACAGTAGAGAAGGCCGGGCGCGGTGGCTCACGCCTGTAATCCTAGCACTCTGGGAGGCCGAGGCGGGTGGATCGCTCAAGGTCAGGAGTTCGAGACCAGCCTGAGCAAGATCGAGACCCCCGTCTCTACTAAAAATAGAAAGAAACGATCTGGCCACCTAAAAATATATATAGAAAAAATTAGCTGGGTATGGTGGTGCATGCCTGTAGTCCCAGCTACTTGGGAGGCTGAGGCAGTAGGATCGCTTGAGCCCAGGAGTTTGAGGTTGCTGTGAGCTAGGCTGACGCCACGGCACTCACTCTAGCCCGGGCAACAGAGCGAGACTCTGTCTCAAAAAAAAAAAAAAAAAAAGAAAAGAAAGAAAACAGTAGAGAAGTTCCTCAAAAAATTAAAAATAGAACTACCTTGTGATCCAGCAATCTCACTTGTGATACCACGGAAATGAAATCAGTGTCCTAAAGATATCTCCGCTACTTAATACAGCATTACTCACCACAGCCCCAAAAAAGGAAGCAACCAAAGTTTCTGTTGGTGGAACTATGGATAAAAAAGTTCTGGTATATATACAATGAAATATTATTCAAAAAAAGAGAAGGAAATCCTGCCATTTTCAATATCATGAGTTAACCTTGAGGGTCTTATAGGAAGTGAAAAACATCACAGAACAATAAATACTATGTGATCTCATGTGAAATTTAAGAAGACTGAACCCACAGAAACAAGGAGTTGAGTTGTGTTAGAATGGTAATTGCCAAGGGCTGGAATGTGGGAAAAATGGAAAACAAAACAGAACCTATAGCAGAGTCTGAGAGGTGAATAAATCAGTGCCTGAAACTATGCTCATGATCTCGTAAAGTCTACGGAGTTCACATTCTATTCAAGAAAACTAACGATTGTCATTTTTCCAGCCTGGGTATGGAAAATCTAAGTCCCACCTACCACTGCCAGGGCAGAGGCCCCAGCGTCCTCAGGTACATACAGTGTGTCTGTCACAGAGTTGGCCTCTGATGACACCTCCAGAATAAAGATACTACTCTGCTATCAAACTATTTTCTCCTATCTGCTCTCTGTAGAAATTTGAGTAGTAAAAACATAGTCCATAAGAATGAACTCACCTCTCCTTCACTAAGTTCTCATCTGGCTTCCGGCTCTTTCCAAGGACAACACAGGTCTGGAGTGAAACTAACCTGCAAGGGCCTTTTATTGGAGAGCATCTCTCCACCCACTGATCCTCATCCTGCCCCTCCTCTGTAATCCAGAGTTTAATCCAATTACGGCACCTGTGAGAATTTGCATTTTTGGCTTAGGATATTTTCAAAAAAGAACAGGGATGATTGCATTTTGAGACCGTTATTTTATTTATTAAATGGACAACCTACTGCACATTGTCTTTCCAGATTAGATATTGAACGCCATGCCTGTTGATGATAAGATACAGAGTAAGGATGAGTTGGAAGTTTTCAAAAATTGAACTACACAATTAACCCTTCCAAAATGAATGGGGCTAGTTTCAAATCGTTTTTGATCATGAAAGTATAGTCTCCTCACCTTTCAATAAAGAAAGTCAGTTACCAAAAAAAAAAAAAGAAAGAAAGAAAGTCAGTTAAGCCTATTCAAAAGTCTTTACTAAAATCACACTTATTAGACCACACTCACTTCTTCACAAAGGAGTGTTCTCCAAAATGTGAAGATTCTCACTTGGACATTTGGTAAAGAAACCTCAAAACTGTTGCCTGATCGTCATCCAGGGAAAGTTCTGGTTTTTGCTAATGAAACTATTCAAAATAAAAAATATTGTTATAATTTCACTATTTCCCATATATAAGCATATATATAAAAATGAGATTCATCTCTGTTTTTTTTTAAAAAATATGCAAAAAGTTTCCTCAGGGTATTAGCTGAGTCACAGATGATCAGATTTTAGGAGTTAAGAGGGGAAACTGGATTACTGGAAGTCGGGCGGAAGGGGCTCGAGCAGATTTAGGTGATTGAATAAAAGTGTCTTGGATTGGATCATTTCCACACCCCTCCTTTGCTGGTGTTTGCTGGATGCTCTTGTCATTTTACGTTCAAAGCCAAGGCATGTTTTCAGCTCTCAATTCCTTTTATCTCCTGCACGCAGATTTCAAAACACACAAACATAAGTTGTGACACACATTTTATTATAAATCCTTTCATGTTGCATTTCTTTGTTGATTGGGAGCTACAATAATCTTCCATATGTATAAATGTATATACATACATACACATATATATTAATACATATATAACATGTTTATTTCATGTCATTATTTTAATAAGTTTATTTTCTTTTACAAATCCTTTTAAAGTGTCCTCACAATTTTGGGAGTTTGTAATTTTATTGATTCTTGCTCATAAAGCATTTGTCCCTAAAATGTTTTCCATTCATTTATTTTGAATCAATCAAGAGCAGGACTTATGTTCTCTTTGGGACACCAAGTGGCCTCGGTTGTGGAAACACCAACTCACGTGGTTTGTTTTTTCTCTAACAAGTTCTCCCTAAATATCCTTGAGCCTGGAGTTGCATTTATGTTAATTTTTTGGATTAGGAATTTTCCCCTTAAGTATTAGACAAGAGCATATGAGGAGTCCAAGTACACTCATGGTTGACCTTGAGGGTTAGTTACTTTCACTATTTTTTCCAATTGGGTCTTTCAACAGGAAGTAGCCTTACTGCCTTCTGTTGGGATGGTGTTAAAATTCTCCATGCCCACTCTTTACAGTTCAATACTGTAAGTCTTCTATGTTTGAAGGAACTTGTCTTTTAACATCCTACTTAGGAAGAAAGAACTTTTGCATGTCCTGAAGAGTGGACATAGAGATTGGAATAATAGACACTGGAGATTCCGAGGGTGGGAGGGTGAGAGGGGAGTGTGGGATGAGAAACTACCTAATGGGGATGACATTTACTAATCGGGTGATGGTCACAGAAAAAGCCCAGATTTCAGCAATGCACGATATATCCATGTAACAAATCTGCACTTATATCCCCTAAATCTGTAAAATAATAATAATAATAAAAACACTTTTACATTCTTTATAAAAACAACAAAATTTCCATGTTCTGTCCGTGAAGGTGTGTCATGCAAGTCAAGACTCCAGTGGTTGGATCTGATGGTTTCTGATCCCTGGGCTCTGTTCAGGGTCACAACCACACTCCCTTTTGAAAAGAAAAAGAAGCTCAGTGGGTCTGAAAATCCAAGGCATGGCTCAGTTTCTCAGGAGAAACTGTCCTTCTTTCTCTCAACATGAGTGTTTTAGGGCACAGTTTTTCAGTGACTGGACGTTCTGGTCCCACACTGAGACACTCCCCAGCACATGACCACCCAGCCAGTCCAACCAGGGCATGACTAAGGTCCATAGTTTTGAGTTCTTGTTCTTTCAAAGACCATTTATGTTCTGATTTCTTTTATTTTTCTTTCTTTCTTTCTTTCTTTTTTTTTTTTTTTTTTGAGACAGAGTCTCACTCTGTCACCCTGAGTGCAACGGTGTCATTGCAGCTCACAGCAACCTCCAACTCCTGGGCTCAAGGGATCCTCCTGCTTTGGCCTCCCAGAGTGCTGGGATTACAGGCGTGAGCCACCTGTGTCTGAGAGATATCTGCACTAGTTATTGCAGCATTATTCACAACAGCACAAACAAGGAAACAATATAAGTTTCTGTTAGTGGAACTATGGATAAAAAGATTCTGGCATATATACAACAAATCCTATCATGCCTGGGCTGGGGAATTCCCAGACTGATAAAGCATTACCTCCTTCCCCAGGTGTAGCAGTTGCTTGGGATAGGATTAAAGGTGGTACAACACCAAAATGGAGTGCCCACCCTTAACCTGCTTCCTAGGTAGAGCAATTTCTGGGAACATCACCAAAACAGGGAACCCTTATCCCGAGAAGAATTGGATCCTATCTACATATATAGTCAAAAATCTAAAATCAGAATCAAAGTCATAAATTTCTGTGGAAGGAAAACTTGTGGGTGGATCAAGGGCTCCCTTTACTATATTTCCAACTGGGCCTATTCCTCAATATCCTCCAGTTTTCATCCTTGGTATAAATGATAGGATTAAGGATGAATCGTATTCCATTGTATGTATGTACTTACCACATTTTCTTTATCTGTTCGTCTGTTAATGGACATTTAGGTTGATACCACATCTTGGCTATTGTGAATAATGTTTCAATAAACATGGAATTGCAGATAGCTCTTCAACATATTGATTTCATTTTCATTGGATGTATACCCTGTAGTAGAGTTCTGGGATCATTTGGCAGTTCTATTTTAATTTTTTTTTTTTTTTTTTTTTTTTTTTTTGGAATCCTCCATTCTGCTTTCCATAATGCTGTAATAATTTATATTCTCACAAACAGTCTACAAGTGTTCTTTTTTCTCCACATCCTCTCCAACACTTTTGTCTTTTTTGGTAATAGCCATTCTGACAAGTGTAAAGTTATGTCTCTTTGAGGCTTTAATTTGAATTTTTCTCATGATTAGCGATGTTGAGCATTTTTTCAAGTATCTGTTGGCTATTTGTATGTCTTCTTTGAAAAACGCCTATTTACATGTTTTTCCCATTTTTAAATTAGGTTTTTTGGGGTTTTTTTTTACAATTGAGTTAAGTTCTTTATATTGTATATTCTGAATATTAACTCCTTATTAGATGTATGGTTTACAAATATTTTTCTCCTACTCTGTAGGTGATCTCATCTTCTTGTTAATTGTTTCCTTTGCAGTACAGAAGCTTTTTAGCTTAATGCAATCCCATTTGTCCCGATTAGCTATTTTTTTTACTGTGATTTATGGATGATATTTAAAAATTCATTACCAAAACCAATGCAATGGACCTTTTTCCTGTGTTTTTTGTCTGTGTGTTTGTTTTTGTTTATTTTAGTTTTCAGAAGGAAAGAGAAGATTATTAATTTGCCAGCAAATGAGGAATTTGGCAGACTCCCGTCTTAAAGTACCAATATCCTTCTCTGTGTTTTTGTCTAGTAGTTTTGCAGTTTTGCAGTTTCAGGTCTTACATTTAAGTCTCCAATCCACTTTGAGTTGATTTTTGTATAAGGTATGAGATAAGTAAGGGTCCAATTTCATTCTTCTGCATTTGGATATCCAATTTTTCCAACACAATTTTTTGAGCTATCCTCAGCCACATAAATGCTTGGGATTATTTCTGGGCTTTTATACTGTACATTAGTCAAGGGTGTATGTTTATGCAGGATCGTGCTATTTAGGTCATAATAGCTTTATAATATATTTTGAAATCAGAGAGTGTCATGTCAACAGCTATGTTCTTTTTGTACAAAATTGTTTCACCTATTTGGGATGTTTTGTAGTTTCATACAGATGTTGGGATTGTTTCTGATATTCCTGTGAAAAACATAATTGGAATTTTGATATGGATTGTATTGAATCCATAAATCACTTTATGCAGTACAGACTTTTTAAGAATATTAATTCTTCTAATCCATGAACATGAAATACCTTTTCATTTCTTTGTGTTTTCTCTAACTTCTTTCAATGTTGTTTTATACTTTTCAGTATACAGGTCTTTCTCCTCTTTGATGAAATTTACCCTGAAGTATTTTATAATTTTTCTGCTTTTGTAATTGGGATTATTTTTAATTTTCTTTTCAGATAGTTGGTTACTATAGAACTATGTGTAGAAATGCTACTGATTTTTGTATGTTTATTTTGTATCCTGTAAATTTACTGAATCTGTTTATCAGATCTAACAGTTTTTGGTGGAGCCTTTAGGGGTTGTACATATATGATTATGTTGTGTTTGGGCACAGTGGCTCATGCCTATAATCCCAGCACTCTGAGAGGGTGAGACAGGAAGATTGTTTGAGGCCAGGAGTTTGAGATCTTCCTGGGCAACATAGCAAGACCCTGTCTCTAAAAAAAAAAAAAAATAGGCCTGGTGGTGTGTGCCTGTAGTCCTAGCTACTTGGGGGGCTGAGGTGGGAGAACAAATAGCTTGAGCCCAGGAGTTCAAGGTGGCAGTGAGCTATGACTACATCATTGCACTCCAGCCTGGGGTGACAGAGCAATATGGTGTCTGTAAAAAAAAATGCCATCAGTAAACAGAGACAATTTTACTTCTTTTTTCATTATGATGACCCCCAAAATAGCGGCTGTCCACCCACAGAGAGCCAGCACTGGGGGCAACTGCTTGGGGGTCAGCAGGTGCCAGATTTGGATCTGAGCTGGCATGAGACACCGTGGATGGGCGTGGCAGCCCACGGTGGTTGGGTGAACTCTGCTGAGCGGGCACAGGGCCGATGGGGCACAGGGCGTTACCTGAGGCCCAGTGGGAAGTTTCCAGGTAAGAATTTCTCATAAGAAGTATATTGCTTATGGAAGCCTCCCAGGCCAGGGAAAAGTCAATGGGGGTAGGGGAGTGAAGTGAGTTTAATGTCATACAATCCCTTTTTTTGAATTCTAAGTTTTCTTTATGTGCAGTTAAATGATAGAAAATAAGAATAAGTTAGTAATTTGTTATTTTTGCCCACATTGGCTGAATGTCAAGTGCTTCCGTGCTACAACATGCTCAATTCAGTCTACTTCATTTCTGCACTATGGGATGGTTACAGATTAATTTGAATTGTGCACCCAAATTATAGCGGTGATATTCTGGATTCTGCTTAGAGATGGCTCAGCTCCTGCTATGGATTCCTGGTGCAGCCAGTTGGACTTTTAGGCATCCGGGAGTGTCCTTGTAAGTCTGGACGCTTCCCCAACTTCACCCAAAGGACAATGGTGGGCCGTGTCTCTCACCCCCTTTCTTTACATTACAACCTCACTAGTGAGCACTGGGGCTAGCCAGCAGTGGATGCAAGTGACACTTGTCACGTAAAGCACTAAGGAATCTCAGATGCTTCTATGCACTAAACTCATCAAACCCTCCTTTCGTGAGCTTTCTCTACCCCCCAGCTGTGCGGCTGTGGCTGAAATGTTTCAACCAGCAAGTGTCTGAACTGCCTGATCTATCCGGAGAAACCCATGTGGTCTAAATGCGGACACATCTGGTGCCTCCTCTGCACTAATGCACTACAGGAGTAGTTCAGTGGGGAGGAGTCTCTGTTACGTCCCGAATGTGTCAGTATTTCTGACGGTGGAGATCAGGCCCGTCTGGCTGCAGGGGAAGCTGGTTTCCAAGGTCAAGGACTTAGCCCCCAGCTGAGAACCAACGTGCTCATGAACCCAAGGGTGCTGCAGTGCCAGGCAAGGAATCTGCATTGACATCCCCTCCATGGTCCTTTCCCTCCCTGTTAACTCTTGTCTCTGTGTCTCCCCTTCTACTCTTCCGTCCCCTGAGCACATGCCACTCCCAGACTGCCTCATGCTTCCTTTCTTGATTTCATCATCTGCTTGATTCTTGTGACATCTCGTAGCCAATCTAGAAAGCCACCTCCAGCATGGCAACCACGGTTCTCACAGTTGTCCCTCCCCTGTGGTCTGCGGGCTGTGTCCCCAGCACACCTGCTGCTGAGGATGAAAGTGACAGTGTGATGTGCTCATACTGTTGTTTCCCCAGCAGGCTGGGCTCTCCAGGGAAGGGGTTGACACTTAAGTCTGACCACCGTTGGTCTATGTGGTATGCATCACAGATGCCTGTTTCACCACCAATCTCTTTGGTCATTTTAGTGTAATTTTGAAAGTAAAAGACAACCTTCTCTGAACCCCAGAGCATGCATAATACTGCTACAGCTGAGACCTAATCCTTGAAAGATCTGATTGTAGAACTCAGCCTTATTGCAATATTCTCATCTCACTCTCTTTTCTTAGGGTTCGGATAGAATGTGTCATGTGGTCAAAATGTCTGCTTTGCACATAAGTACAGACATCACTTATGAAAATATTCAAAGTGAAGACTGAGCCATGTAGTCTGCTCACTGGCTGAGCCATTGTGCCTCTTCAGCAGATATGAGCATCAATGTTGGCACAGCCAGCTGATTCTCCATCATTTCTGACAACCTGAGGAACGTCCAACGTGAGAATTTCAAACAGGACTGTCCAGAGTGTGCCAAGAGATCCAGGTATGCACCATTGGTCCTGGCCTTTTTGGTTCGCCTCTGGCTTCCATTACTAGGAAACAAACATGAGACAATGCAAAGCGTGGTGTTTACAAAGAATCTGTTAATTAGCAACGGAGGATCCTATTGTCCCCAGAATCCGCATTCTGAACACTGAGTTTGAGATGGAAAGGATGTCTTCCCCAGCGTTGTGCCTGAGGTGGCCTCCTGAGTGACCTAAGCTACACCAACTGGGGGTTTTCCGGGATGTGGAAAAAACGAGTGCCCCTCGTGGTCTGCTCTGAGGATAAAGTGGGTTAATGTACTCGGGTCCTTAAACCTGTGCCTGGCTCCGTAGGATCTCTGTCCACGTCAGCCCAGAGACCCTCCTGCCTCGTCCTCAGCAGCTCCTGCCCTGACCGCAGCCTCCCGCCACTCTGTGCCCCCAACCCCAGCGCTGCTCAGTGTCTCGCCTGTTACTCTGACACATCACCCCTCCCATCCTAGTACAGAGTAAAGGGCATGAGGGCAGAGAAGTGAGCCGTTTGTCCATGGCCAGATCCCCAGCTCGTCATGCCAGCAAGCATTCAAATACCCATCCACAGATGTCAAACAGGTACACTCTAAATGCAAATATAGTTTTCAGAACATTAACTGCTGCTCTTTATTGAATGGATTTCTGAGTCAAGACTCTGATCATGGAAGACAACTTTTCCATGGACTAAGGGGGTGAGGGTGTATGTGGGGGCTCTGGAGCCCAGGTGGTGATGTGCAGCCCATTTCCTAACAGACCACACACCGGTCCCGGGCCGTGGCCCCAGGGTTGTGGAACAGAGCTTTACAGGACCCCTTCCAGCTCTGAGCTGGTGTTGCACACTCAGGGGCACACTCAACATGAGTAACATACCTCCTATCTTTACAATCCCCAAATTTCTTCATCTGAGCCACTGTACTCATGTCTTACTCTGCAAATCCATATAATGTTGATCAAGTCTTCCCAAGTATCTGAAGAGTCCCTCATTTTCAGAGGAATGTGAAATTATATTCCCATCTAATTGGAATTGATTTTATATAATCCAGCTTCTGTGTCACCTTGCTTTTATATTATGTAGCAACAATATAATAAAAATTCTATACCAGGCCAATTAAGGCATGAGTAATTTACCGTAGAGGCAATGGAGAACCAGGGAATGTTTACTTATGACAGGGGAGTGTTTATATTTGAAAAAAGAAATAATGCTAAACTCTGCGGATACATTTGTAAAAGATAATACTGAATTTTTTAAAATTCCATTGGAGTGTCATATACTACAGGATATGCAGAGATTTGGAAATGCTTCTTTTATTAGACGAGAAAAATGACCAAATATAAATCTGGACAAACTAGAAAGTCTCAGTGGATGTTGGCTCTAGGGACACCAATATAATCACATCCCAGCATCACTTCCAAGTAAGAAGTATCAGAGGATTGTGGTTCCTTCAAATGCAACCTCCCACACACCAAGACATCCACTGAGAAAATAAAGCCCTGTTTTCCGAAGTGTTCAGCATTCATTTAACATGTTTGTTCTTCTAAATACTGCAGGGTAGGATGAAAATTCCAAAGATAAGGGAGTGGAGGGCCGAGACAAAGACAACCACGTATGCGCTGAACCACATTCCATAATTGCATTGCCAGGACCGTCAGGGAGGAGCCCTGGGGTCACAGCCCCCAGTGCCAGGACGAGCAATCACAGGACCGGGCATGACAGCAGGAGACGCAGGAAAAGCCCTCGTGAAAAGGCCACTTCAGGCTGCCCCCGTCAGAGGAGCACACCCCTGGCCCTGTACTCCTCATCCACCCACGGCTGATGGGAAATAGTCAGGTGGGGAAGCTTTTCCTCCACGGCTGTCAGCAGTATCTGAGTTACCTCACCAAATGCAAACTTGTCCAGCCTGGAAAGACAGAAATAAAAGTTTCCTTTGCACGCGATTACTTGCCTCTCTGCCTTCCGATGCCTCCTTTCTTCTCTTCCCTAGAAAGACTGGGGAGAATGCGTGGAATTTGAAGAGAAAGCAGGAATCTTTCGTATAGAATCTGACTTGCAGTGAAAGTCCATGTAAGTCATGTATCAAGAAGTTAAGATTTAAGTCCAAAAAAAAATTTGAAGTTATGCAACAATGACAACTTCCATTCATCGGATGTTTATATGCTCAGGCACTTTTGTTGTTCTTACATGTAATGTGCGGGTTTTTTTAACTTAAATAATATATCATGGACTTCTTTCAAACATACAGAGAGGCCAGTATGATGAATTCATGTACCCATCACCAGCTTCAATAATTATCAATATTTAGCCTTTTCTGTTTACACCCCACCCACTTTGGGGAGGTAATTTAAAGGACATGCCACACCCATCAATACTTCAGACATTCTCAAGGCCAGCTTGAAAGCAGTTGTGGTCAAGCATATTGTCTGGAACTGAGTGTCTGGAGCCTGCACAGCCATTTTCAAGGTCTGGGTAAACCCCTCCCTGGCCGTGTGCCCTCAGGCAGCAGAACGCTCCTCTCTGGGCATGGGTATCTTCTTCCGTAAGGAAGGGCAATACGAGTGCCCCTCGTGGTCTGCTCTGAGGATAAAGTGAGCTAATGTACTCGGGTGTTTAAACCTGTGCCTGGCTCTGTAGGATCTCTGTCCACGTCAGCCCAGAGACCCTCCTGCCTCGTCCTCAGCAGCTCCTGCCCTGACCGCAGCCTCCCGCCACTCTGTGCCCCCAACCCCAGCGCTGCTCAGTGTCTCGCCTGTTACTCTGACACATCACCCCTCCCATCCTAGTACAGAGTAAAGGGCACGAGGGCAGAGAAGTGAGCCGTTTGTCCATGGCCAGATCCCCAGCTCGTCATGCCAGCAAGCATTCAAATACCCACCCACAGATGTCAAATAGGTACACTCTAAATGCAAATATAATTTTCAGAACATTAACTGCTGCTCTTTATTGAATGTACTTCTGAGTCAAGACTCTGACCATGGAAGACAACTTTTCCATGGACTAAGGGGGTGAGGGTGCATGTGGGGGGTCTGGAGCCCAGGTGGTGATGTGCAGCCCATTTCCTAACAGACCACACACCAGTCCCAGGCCGTGGCCCCGGGGTTGTGGAACAGAGCTTTATAGGACCCCTTCCAGCTCTGAGCTGGTGTTGCACACTCAGGGGCAGTGTAGGTAGGAGACAGTGTTTACAGAAGAGCTTTGGTTCTACTGGTGCAACTGTGCCTCCCAGGGGACATTTGGCAATGTCTGGAGATATTGTGATATATTTCACAATGGGAGGGAGGCGCTGCTGGCAACTAAAGAGGTGACAGAGGTCAAAGATGTTGCTCAACATCCTACGATGCACAGGACAGTCCCCCACAACAAAGAACACTCCAGCCCAATGTCAGCCATCTGCTGAGGTTGACAAGGGACTAACCTTGCTCTGAAGTCATGCGTCACCTGGGGAAACAGCGTCCACTCACCCAAGCATCTCCAGGGTGCAGTCCGGGTGGCTCAGGGACTCACACAGCACCACCACCCCCTCATGGCCGAAGGTGACGGAGCCGAGGTTCAGGCTCCTCAATGTTTTGCAGACGGTCAGGGCTGCGGCGAGGTCTTCGCAACAGGCAGTGGTGAGCTGACACATCTGCAGCCTGCAGAAGGGAGGCACGGCAGGGAAATGGCCGTGGCTTTGGGCAGGCTGGACAGCACGACATTGTTCCACACCAGCTCCGTGGAGTGGAGACTTCACCACCCAGACTAGCCGTCCTCAACCAGGGTGACTGTGCCTTGGTGGATGGATGACAATGTCTGGTGACATTGTCCCAACACAGGGATGCTACTGGCAGCTGGTGGACAGTGGCGAGGATGCTGCTAAACATCCTCTGATGCACAGGACAGCCCCACAGCCAAGAGCCACCCAATCGCAAATGTTGGCGGTACCGAGATTGAGCAAACCCTGGGACAGCATTTCATTTGTCAGGTTGTTCCAGATAGACTTATTTTTATAAACCTGCTTGTCTGTGATCCTATTAAACCTCCAAGCTTTTCCTACTCTTCAAATAGGGAAGCTCTCCCACAAGGATGAAGGCAGACACTCACCCAAGACACTGCAATTTACAGCTCGGATGCCTCAGAGCCTCACACAACTGTTTGACGCCAGCATCTTGTATGTTATTTTTCTCAAGTTTCAGGGTCTTTAGCTTTTCATTGCAACGGAGAACAGCAGAGATGTCGTTACAGGAGACAGAAGTGAGGTCACAAGCCGCCAACCTGGGGGAGAAATACACACACACACAAACACGTGTGTACTCAGGAAGTCCAGTCTTTAACGGCCCAGCTTATTCCAATTTATTCGTATGAAGCAAGAAATACCCAAGTGCTTTCAGATGACAATGAAGTAGCAGCTTCACTGCGGGGAAGTTCTCCCCCTTCCCCGCCCTGCTCCACCCCACCCAGCTCTTCCCCTCCTGGGCCTTGCTCTGCTGCTCTCCCGGCCGAAATGCCCCCGCCCTGGTTGTCCGCAGAGCTCCCTCCTCACTGCCTTCAAATCTAAGCACCAATGTCACCTTTTCGGTGAGGCCTCCCCTAATTATATGATATCATGTCCCTGATCTCTCTCCACCCCCCATGCTTGTGATTCCCCACAGTACTGTCACCTGCCAGCACACAGGTGACAGAAACATGGTAAGTGGAAGACAGAGGCTAGGTGGAAGGTGGATGGACAGACGGTAGATGAGTGACACACAGATGACAGATGTGTGTGTACACACATGCACACACACCCATGCAGATGTGCATGTGTCTCATATGTTTGTGTGTGTGTGTCAGCGGCTCTCAGGCAGGCGTGATTTTTGCCCTCCAAGGGATATCTGGCAGTGCCTGGAGACTTTTTGGTTTGCCACACTGGTGCTACTGGCATCCCGTGGATAGAAATGAGGGATGCTGCTAAACACCCTACAAAGCACAGGACAGCCCCCCACAATAGACAATGATCTGGGCCAAAATGTCAAGAGTGCTAAGATTGAGAAACCACAATATAAACACACATGCACACATGTATGCAACCTCGCACGCACACACATGTGTATATGACACTCGGTAAGTAGAAGCCCACGAGAACAGGGATGGGGGAGCGTTTCATTCACCCATCCACCTTATCCACCCAGAAGAGTCTCCAGTTCCCAGAAGGAATGAATGATTCTCATGCTACAGCTCCTGCTGTCATTTACTGAGTGCATATTAAGAGTCATTAATAATAGATTTTCGTGTGCATGATTCCAACTGGCCACCCCATTTCTTTGAGGTGGGACTACAGTTATCCTCACGCTACACCTGGGGAGAGGTGCATTGCCTGCACAAGTTCACACAGCCCGTCAAGGGCACCCTGGACTCCATTTCAGGCCTTTCTGGGGCCAGAGACCCAATTCCAGGGGAACACGCTGTACTTCCTGTGTC
Organism: Eulemur rufifrons; assembly: GCF_041146395.1. Classification (NCBI taxonomy): domain Eukaryota; kingdom Metazoa; phylum Chordata; class Mammalia; order Primates; family Lemuridae; genus Eulemur; species Eulemur rufifrons. The sequence continues at coordinate 14,533,505 of NC_091006.1, forward strand.
CTCGTAATGCCCTTGGTCAGGACCCAGGTGAGCACGCCACTGCACATTCCTGGACGAATCACATCCATCATCTCACATCATTACATATTTAGCAGGCACAGTTCTCTTCCTGTCTTAGTCCATTCAGGCTGCTATAACAAAATACCACAGGCTGAAATACGTGGCTTATAAACAACAGAAATTTATTTCTCACCACTCTGGAGGCTGGAAGACCAAGACCAAGGTGCCAACAATTCAGTGTCTGGTGAGGGCCACTTCCCGGTTCATAGACGGCATCTACTTACTGTGTCTATGTGTGGTGGAAGGGGCAAGGGCGTCTCTGGGGCCTCTTTATAAAGGTGGAAGACTCCATCCACCCTCATGACCTACTCACCTCCAAAGGCCCCACCTCCCAATACCATCACCTGCGGGGCGAGGAGTCAATGCATGAACCCCGGGGAGACACAGACGTTCACACAATGGCACCTCCACCTCCCTATTTCCTTCCTTCCCAGAATGCCAATATCCAGAAGAGGAACCCTGACATTGAAGCACATCATAGCCAGTCCTACCACAACTCCTGTATGTTGCAGTTTGAGCGCTTCAACGCTTCACATAGAGATGCTACTCCGCCATCTTTCAGCAGATTGGACCCCAGATCGAGCAAGGACAGGGATTTGTTGCACAAAAGGGCTTGGGAGATGTAGTCACAGGAGACACGGGTGAGACCGCAGTTCCTTAACCTGCAAAGAAACACACACATAATCTGCCAACCCATGTGAGCTTCACATGGTAATATTCCCATGACTCCACATGAAAAGACTTTTAAGTTGTTCCTTGTACTCTGCCGTCACTCGAGAAAATAAGGAGATGAAAACTTGTAGCAGCTATGGAAATACAGACGAATGAATGTGGAACACAGTGTCCTAACAAACAGAGTTTCAGGTTCCAGTTCCAATCAGACCACCACCTGCTGAATGACCTTGGACAAAATCACCCGTTCTTTGCAATAGAGCATACTTATGGCTTAATGGAATATACTGCTACCCCGGCCAACCACCCAGCAGAGGAAGCAGTTCACTTCGCACGTTAGCAACAAGTAAGAAGAGGAGACACCGGGGGAACTCAGTAATAACCCAGAACACACAAAGCCCTGAACTGAAAGGAGTCAAATAAGTTCCTTTTTCCTGATTATTTATACTGTCCCCTATCCCAGCACTATTTCTACAGGGACATCATCCCTCTTCATGACAACTAGAATCCACTGAGCTCCAAATTAGATGTGAGGCATCTAAGGGCTGGTCTTGCACCTCCTGGATGCAGTGTCATGGTGCTTCTATGTTTGTGTCATATCCATTTACAGAGGAGGCAACTGAGGCATGAAAAAGAAACTCAGGTCTATCTACAGGTTCTGAGTTCTGCTGTGTCCCCCAGTGGGCATTTGATTGCTGGGTGGATCCATGTGAGCCTGCACACTTCTGAAACCTCCCTCAGCACTCCCTCAGCCTCCCCCGACCCACTTACATCAGCGTCTCCAGGACACAGCTCGGGTGTCTCAGGGCTTCACACAGCTCCATGATGCCTCTGTTCTTCACGGGGTTTTCTACCAAGGAGAGACGTTTCAGCTTGTTGTTGCAGATGAGGACACAGGCAATATCTTGACAAGCTTCACTTGTGATGTCACACTTCCCCAGTCTACAAGGGAGACACGTCGTGAGATGCCACCAAAGCTTTCGGTGGCTTATGCAAGATTAGTCAGAAACCAAACGATACCTCCAATTCTAATCTTGCCCCTGCCAATCCCTTGTCTACATTCTTTGCTTTTTGAAAGCACAGACATAATTACGTGGCTTTCCTCATTAATCACTGATGGCTTCGCTCTGAAGTTAGCAAAAAGTCTAAGCCAGTAGTTATTGACTGGGAATGATTTTGCCTTCGGGGAGAGATATTGTTTGTTGTCACAATGGAAGAAACAAGGGATGCTGCTCAACATCGCTGAGGACAGAACCCATGGCAAAGGGTCATCTGGAATTCAATAAATCTGATTACATGATTACTTGTCAATAGTGCTATCAGAGACAGGAAAGACCACACTGCCTGTCCTACACCCACACACTCAGCATCACACACGTCTGTGACTGGATGTACAGCAAGTCCCCCTCCCCTCCGCCACAAGAAGCATTTCTTCAGTGGACACCAAGTGGGTGTCCTAAAATGTAATGCAGTCCTGACACTGTCCACGTGAAGTCAGAGTGAGACCCACAGGGCGAGTGCTCAGTCCCACAAGACTGCCCTGTGCCCCAGAGGCCACCCATCAGCCCCAGGCTGTGTTGCCCGTGCTTCCGACCAACTGACCACAACCCCTCCTGGGGTCAGACTAATTTTCTAGAGTGGATCGCACACCTCAGGAAAACACTTAAACATTTAATAAACGAAATGATAAAGGATATAGATGAACAGCCAGACAAGGAGATATATAGGATGAGGTCTGGACGTGCTCGGAGTGCAAGAGCTTCTGTCCCCGTGGAGTTGGGGTGTGATGGGTGGATGTGTTTGCCAACCCGGAAGCTCTCTGAACTCCACGCTTTTAGGATTTTTAAGAGGCTTCCTCACATAGGCATCATGGATTATTAACTCCATTTCTAGCCCCTCTCCCCTCCCTAGGGCTGGGGGTGAGGCTGAAAGTTCCAAGCTTTTAACCATTGCTGGGTCTTTCTGGTGACAGCCTCCATCCAGGAACCCACCAAGAGTCGCCTCATTGGAATCAAAGACGTGCTGCTCACCAGAGATATTCCAAGAGACTTAGGAGGCAGGAACCTGGGATGAAGGCAGGAACCTGGGATGAAGACCAATATACATATTGCTTATTATAAATCATAAAATCACAAGTGCCGAGATTGTTAAACCCTGTTCTGAGCTTTCATGCAGCTTAAAAGTGACAGGTAATCAGGAACCTGCCAATTTCTTCAAATCAGTCTCACACCACGTCCAGCTACAGTTGACCTTTGGACAACATGGCTTTGAACTGCACGGGTCCACTCATACGTGGATTTCCTTCCACCTCCGCCACCCTGGAGACGGCAAGACCAACCCCTCTGCCTCCTTCTCCTCAGCAGACTACTCGCTGTGAAGATGAGGAGGATGAAGACTTATGATGACTCACTTCCACTTAATGAATAATATGTTTTCTCTTCTTTATGATTTTCTTAATAACATTTTATTTTATCTAGCTTACTTTATTGTAAGAATACAGTGTATGATACATACAACATACAAAGTAAGTGTTAATGTGTGTTCATGTTATTGGTAAGGCTTCCAGTCAACAGTAGGCCATTATTTCATAATTAAGTTTTGGGAAAGTCAATGGTTATGTGCAGATTTACTACAGCGTGTGGGGTCGGCACCCCTAACCCCCACATTGTTCAAGGGTCCACTGTAGCCGAGTTACGTGGCTGTTTTCCAATTTCTCTTCTCTGTCCTACTCAAAGATCAATGCATAGGGAAATATGGATGCATGAAGTCTTTGTTTCTCCATTCTGATATTTTTTTTAAAAAGCTCCTCACTCTTCAAGCCTCTTTTGATTAAAAGTATAATGGGGATCTGTCCTCTCAGACCAGGAGGAAATTAGAGAGAAAATGGAGCAGAAGCAATATTTAAAGATATAATGGGAAAGTGTTCTCAGAAACCTAGGCAAACATTCATCCACAAATATAAGAAGCTCGGTGAATTTTTTTAAGTAGGATAAATACAAAGAAATACAAAAACCACACATGATGGGGGAAAAAAATCTTAAAATTAGCAAGAGACAAGACACATTAAACACATTGCCTTCAATTGGACAAAATACTGATGACTAAGTTTAGAGAAAAGTATGGAAGCTAAAATATAGTAGTACTACATCTTTAAAGTGTAAAGGAAAAAAAGAACATTAACAATGTACAATTGTGATGTGTGAAAAAAATCTTCAAAAATAAAATCAAAACAAAAGCATTTTCAGTCCCACACGTGCACCAGTGGTCATCTGGTTTCCAAAGATAGCTACTGTCATTCAGTTGAGAAAAAGTGGGCTTTCAACAGTGTTCTGTGTTCATATGGAGAAAAAACTTCATATCACACAAAAACATTCATTCAAAATAGATCATACCCTCAATTTTGCATGGTAAAATAAGACTTTCAGAAAATACATAGAAAGTTATCTTTATTACTTTGGCCTTAAAAAAATTTCTTAAACAAACATGAAAGGCACTTAAACATAAAAAAATTAACAAATTAATTTTGATAAAGAATCTCTCCTTCATCCAAAGACAATGTTAAAAATGTGAGAAATCAAGCTACCCAGAGAAGATATTTGCAATGCATATGTTTGACATGGAATTCCTTTCAGAATATATTTAATAGAGAGAGCATCCATCAATCAGTTAAAAAAAGACAAATAACCCAGTAAAACAATGGGCTTAACCAGCACATCAAACCAGCACATCACAACAGGAAGACCAAACAGTCAAACTTACGAAAAGGTGTTTAAATTATTGGTCCTTAGGGAAATGCAAATTAAATCCAGCCAGATATTGCATCACAACCACAATGATTAGAATTTAAAAGATCACCACCACCGAGTGTAGGTGAGGAGGTGGCACCAGTAGAACACTAGTACATTTCATAGCAGTATAATCTGGTAAAGACGTTGGTAAACTCTTTTGTAATATCTACTAAAGCCAAACATACACATTCCCCATGATCCACTTCTGGGTACATGCTCAAGAGAAATGTGTGCTTATGCTTATGTCTCAAAAAGTATGTACAAGAATGTTTATAGCAGCTTTATTCATGACGGCCAACCATTGGAAATAGCCCAAATATTCAACAGCAGGGTGATTAAGCGGATTGTGGTATAGTCACACATGGGGATAATATTCAGCAAAAACAAAAGACAAGAAAAGGAAACTAAAGACACTGGAGGAAAAAAACCCAAACCTGCTGCTACACAAGACAATATGAATATCAGAAATGTTAAGCAAATGATATCAATAAAAAGCATATATCCTGTATGATCCTATTTCTGTAAAGCTCAAGAACAGGAAACATAATTAAATCTAGAGCGCGGGAGGTGTGAAAACCTAGGAAACAGGATCCTACAAGGAAGAGGCCCCTGTTGACAAAGTACAAGGAAGACAGCCAGGGAGCAGGTACAAACAGCATATTCTACTGGAAGGCTCTGGACGCCAGTCTCCAGGAGAAAATAAAAAGGAAAGAAGATTCTTTTACCAGGGTAAAAAAAACTGAGTTGTTAGAAGGTGTGGGGAGATTTCACAATAAATACAGAAATCTAATCATGGGAAATTAGATTTCTTTATTCAAAGAAATTCTTAAGGCAGAAGGAAATGTAGTATTTAGTAACAAGTTGTACTTTACCAAAGTTTTTAAAAATGCTAAGTTTAGCTTTACTTGATTTTTCAAAAAAACATTTTTTAAAAACACCTATGTGTAGGCCGGGCACGGTGGCTCATGCCTGTAATCCTAGCACTCTGAGTGTCCGAGGCAGGTGGATCGATTGAGCTCAGGAGTTCGAGACTAGCCTGAGCAAGAGCGAGATCCTGCCTCTACTAAAAATAGAAAGAAATTAGCTGGACAAGTAAAATATATACAAAAAACTACCCAGGCATGGTGGCATGCACCTGTAGTCCCAGCTACTTGGGAGGCTGAGGCGGAAGGATCGCTTGAGCCCAGGAGTTTGAGGTTGCTGTGAGCTAGGCTGATGCCATGGCACTCTAGCCCGGGCAACAGAGTAAGACTCTGTCTCAAAAAAAATAAATTAATTAAAAAAAAATAGCTATGTGTATTATATTAGTAAATTATTAGTTTAATAACATACTATTATTTTGTAAGATGTTACCCTTGGTGAAAGCTGGGTGATCGGTACATGGGACTTCCCTGTATTATTTTTGTAACTTCTTGTGAGTCTATAATAATCTTTAAGTAACATGTAAACAACAATGGCAAAGTAGAATGGCTGGTGTCAAAAAATAGGTGTTGGCCGGGCGCGGTGGCTCACGCCTGTAATCCTAGCACTCTGGGAGGCCGAGGTGGGCGGATCGTTTGAGCTCAGGAGTTCGAGACCAGCCTGAGCAAGAGCGAGACCCCATCTCTACTAAAAATAGAAAGAAATTATATGGACAGCTAAAAATATATATAGAAAAAATTAGCCGGGCATGGTGGTGCATGCCTGTAGTCCCAGCTACTCGGGAGGCTGAGACAGGAGGATCGCTTGAGCTCAGGAGTTTGAGGTTGCTGTGAGCTAGGCTGACGCCACGGCACTCACTCTAGCCCGGGCAACAGAGTGAGACTCTGTCTCAAAAAAAAAAAAAAAAATAGGTGTTCACCAGAAAGGTATCAAGACACACATAGAGTAAGGCAGTGGTATCCATAAAAACATTTGTCCAGGGCCACTGTATACTACTGGATGGTTTTTGCCCAGTACAAGGGCCCCGGGGTTGATTTAGGCAAATATCCAGCCCACGCTGTTAGCCAAGCTGACCCCTGCCACCACCAGAAGAGATGTGTCACTCTCATGCATCCTAGAGCACCTCCTGGGCTCACACTACCAATGTTTTGGACTAGATAATTCTCTGTAGTGTTGGTAGGGGGGCTGTCCTGTGCATTGTAGGGTGTTGAGAAGCATTGCTGGCCTCCACCCACCTGATGTCAATAGCACCCTCCCCGTTCAATTGTGACAATCAAAACTGTCTCCAGACATGGACATCCCCTAAGGGACAAAATTGCCCCTGTTGCGAATGACTGAGTGAGAGAGAACTTGAGTTTGAAGACCACCCACCTTCAGTACCAAACTGAAGTCAATCAAGAAAACAGCTGGTTTTCCCTGAAAGGCAACATTTCCAGCTACAAAACGTCTGTGATTCACTCCTGCTTTCCACAGATCTGTTGTTCAGTTCTTATATTAACGTATAAAACCCTGTGCAAATGGCATAACTATGAAATGGGGTAAAATACTAAGGAGTTTTGTAAGTTACCCTGAGAAAGTTAGAGTAGAAGGGGAAAAAAATTTCCATGATATGGAGATAGCTCGAATGATGAACGAGATCTACGGCAATTCTATATGCTCAAACAACTCATGCATAGAACCTGCCTCTTTCTCCTGATCCATTGTGACCCATGAAATTAACCGACTGCACGAGAATCCATCAATAGTATTTGCTGTGGTTACAACAAAAAGACAGTGGACCAAGAGAGACCAGCACGTTCTCCTGTTGGGTTAATGACTTGATTTTGTTTCTTGTTGCCTCACTAACTTCTCTTTGTTCTTTCTGTGGAGGAATGGATCGGCCCTGCCTAGAAACCATCCAAATGGTATAGGTGAAGCCCAAATAATTTTCAAGACGAAGAAATTACTTTGGGCAAGTCCCTTTCCCTCCAGCTCAGTGTTGTCATCTGCCAGGTTACATTACACTTGTGATCATTTACATGCTTTTTAAAGTTTCCACGAATATCTTTGCGAACGTAAATGGAGTTCTAGTTTTGGCATGGTTGGTTGAGGGCAGAAACAAGCATCAGGTAAGGCGTCTCTGAGATGGGAAAGGTGGACCAAACCTTCTGAGAGGAAGCCTTGCCCCCCTAGAATCCATGCTCACCTTGCTAGAACATCTGGGGAGACGGAGGTTGAAAAGATGGAAAAACATGAGAGACAAAGGCTGATGAAATGACCTCCAGGAAAGAAAACGGGCGTATTCAAACCGCAAAGTTGGCATTAGGAAAAAATACCATTTGACATGGACAATTCAGAGACTTACATCAGCTCTTCCACATTGCACATTGGTTTCTTCAACATCTCACACAGGTGCCTGACATCAGCGTAGGACAGGCTGGTGCTATACAGGCTCAGGTATTGCAGATGAGGGGTATGAATTGCCTCAAAGAAGTCTAAATTATTTCCAAAGCTATTTACATAACTAAACCTGCAAAGGATAAGGAAATAGAGTCATGCAATGAGATCTGAGCACACACAAGACATCTCTCATACGATTCTTCCTGCTTTAAATTCTTAGTCTCACTCTACTGTTTTTGGAATTCTCGTTATTCCTGCCCATAAATGATTTCTCGCTGGGATCTTTAGGCACCAGAAAAGCACAGAGGTCCAAGCTGCTTCGAAGAAGAAGAAAAAGAGTTCAATGAGGTCCACTGTTTACTATCCATCTGGGATCTTTAGAAATTCATTTCTGAGTCAGTCTCCTTACATAAAATGAAGAAAGCGTTTTCAGGGTGCATTCATTCAGGAGACATTTACTGAGCCCCTACAAAGCTCTGTGTTTTGCTACATGCTGGAGATACCAGGGTAAAGAGCAGAGATGTCATTTCTCCCATCGTGGAGGTTTAGTCAACAAACACGTGCTGTGCTCTGCAAGATCACCCCTAGCTTTGGTGACCTGCTAGAAGGTCTTGTGTGACTTGGAATATAGTCATACTGTGGCTGTGATTTATTAAAGTGAAAGGACATGAACCAAAATCGGCAAAGAGAAAAAGAATGTGGGAAAAATGCAGAGGAAATTAGGCATAAGCTTCCAAGAGTTCTCCCACAGTAGAGTCACCAGGATACAATAAATTTCTCCAGCAACAAATTTTAACAACACAACGTGAAGTGTTGTCTACCAGGGGAGCTTATTAAAGACTCAGTGTCCAGAGTTTTTACTGGGGGCTTGTCACATCTTATGCCTAGCATGTGCCAAAATTCAAAACTCACAGAGGGAAATGAAGCATTCATCATAAACCACTTTGTTGGTGCAGTTTAGGAAGAGTGAACCACTCCTATCAGTTAAGGGAGTGGGAATTCTCCCCCAAATCCAAGTTTCAAGACACCAACATGCTTGGATCAACCTAGCATGCAGGCCTCTCCAGGGTCAGGAGTGTTAAGCCTGCTATATTAACTCTTTTCTGTACAAATATATTGGCCCATAATTAGACGTGTGATAACTGTTACCAAAAAAAAAAAAGGTATAAGGTGCTCTGGGAGCATAGAAAGTCTTCCATGAAGAGGTGATCTTTAAGCTGAAGGAACACTTAAATTTAACCTGAAAGCAGTCAGCCTGTGGGGGTAAAGAGAATAGCATGGTCCAGGCGAATCAAGATAATCAAAATGTCAGCAAATGACTGTGCTCCTCTACCCTTCTGGTATGTTATTTGTATAAAGGTAACAATAATAAGATTGTTACGAGTATTAAAAGAAGCTGAAGGAAATATTGCATGAAAAGCAACCAGCTGTCTGCAAAAGAAATCTTTTATAAATGCTACATATTCGGTATGCTTATTTTTATTATGTTTCTCTTTTATAAATTCAAGGCTATTTTCTGATCTGTCGTGCTCAGTACTCTTCCTCCTCTTTTACCTGGGAAACATGTATTCTTTTTTTTTTATTATTTCAGCATATTATGGGGGTACAAAAGTTTAGGTTATGTATATTGCCCATGCCCCGCCCCGCCAAGTCAGAGCCTCAAGCGTGTCCATTCCCCAGACAGTGCGCATCATACTCATTAGAAACATATATTCTTGATCCATCAACATCCACACATCCTACCAGGACTGCTCCCTTTTCAGATCTCCAACTGGACTTTATTTTACACGTCCCTACACTTAACACACTGGATTGCAGCTCTGCATTTATGCGGTAGTAGTCTTTTCCAAAAAGGCCAGAATAGAGAGAAGGAAACTTTGCTATTTACTTAAAGGACATGTTGATATCAAACTTACCGAAATTTTTGGAGTTTGCAAGTGGGCTGAGCCAGGGCTTCACAAAGAATCGCCTGGGAGGTACTGTCGAGGGTAGAGTTTTCCATATCTAATATCTGCAAGTCCTTGCTGCTGCTCAGCGCTGAGCAAAGATCCTGCCAATAGGTGAGCTTCTTAACGTGACTATGAGAGAACAAAGACTGTGATTCTCCAGCGGCTAAATTCAATTCAAGACATTCTCTGAACAGGCAGAACACCATTCCCAAAGCCCCTCAAAGCTGAAAGACACCCAGGCCTGAACAGGAAGAAGGTCAGTCAGGTAAACTGAGTCAACATAGCTTTGTGGTTAAGAAAGTGGACCCTGAGGCAAGAGGAATTGGGGTTGAACCTTGGTTGAACCACTTATTAGCTATGTCACCCTGGGCAAGCGATTCAACCTCATTCTTCCTCCATTTCTTCCCCTTTTAGGTGAGAATATGTGATCGTTATGTGAACAACGGTTGATATTTGGTAACCTTTCACTGAATAGGGACCTGTATCCAAAAACGTTGTGAAAGATGGTATGCATTTGACAGGTAAAGTATGAGCTGGTAATATTAAGCTGATAAGAGAACACAAAGCAAAATAAGAAGAGGGAAAATCACATGGAAAAAAAAATCCAGAGGACACCAGGCACAAGCTTCCAAGAGTCCCCTCCCGGTGGGGTCACCAGGGCACAATACACATGCTACGGAGGGGAAAAAGCACAGTCGTGACAACAGTAAAAACTGCCTGCCTTTTAACTCCACATTGGCCCAAGGAAGTAGACACAACTTTTATTCTTCCTTCTACAGAAGGAAGAATTTCCAGAAGTTGCGCTCACAGTCAGGCAGCTGAGGAACGGCAGTGCCAGGGCTCCAGAGGAAGTCTTTCCGACCACAACGTCCCTGATTTTAAGCACAGAAGTGTAAGGATTCCTGCAACGCCCACGCCACACTGCAGCAAACTGCAAGTACGGGGTGTGTGTGTGTATGTGTGTGTGTGTATGTGTGTGTGTGTGGAGGTGGGGGGATTAATGGACTCACTCTGAGGCGGATCTGGAGTCGTCTGGAAAGATATTCTCCATACACAGACTGAATTTCTTCAAATTTTGACAATGCTTTACGCAGAATGAAGCTATTACCAACTGTTCCATAGTACCAATATAAACACTGACCTCTTCAAAGAAATTCATCACTTCTGTTGCAAATTCTTTTTCCTGGGTTTCAAATAAACCATTGAACAATTCCTGGAAACCCAGCTCCTGACCGGGTTCACACTGACTTAAATGTTTAAGGCATTGGGTTATTTCCTGCTTTATGTCTTTTGACAGTGGAAAACCAAAGGATGTCTCCAGCATGGGGATGATTTTTTCTGCTGAGAGTCCAAACACGAATACCCCCAGCTGGATCAAGTAGATTCGGCCTTGAGCGACAATTGCTGTTACAAGCTGGGTTATGCTTCCAATGGCCGGGTTAGGATTGTCTTCGGGAAGTTGGAGCAAATAAAACATAGCAGCGCAAAACTCTTGGATAGACACGTGCTTGAAGGTAAAGCAGTCACCGTTCCTTCTGAGAAGTGTCATGTCCACCCACATTGAGGCATCAGATTCAGACACCCCATTCCTCCTGAGGTCCTCAGGGCAAAACACAAACGTGTAAGTCCACATCCCCTCTGCAGCCAAAGCACACAGGCTTCTTAGCCCGACTCTGCTCAGCTTAGGGGGGCTGTCCCCACTTCCTGCTTTGCATATACTTGTTAGAAAGGATACATACAAAGAGGTGGTGGTTTCAGAATCAATTGCAAGGTCTTCTCCCCTCTCTAGCTGCCCTTTCATACAAGTACAGACCAACCAGCACAGGAGGGGACTTTGGTACAAGGCAAACGGTGATTTAATACCTCTCAAAAAATTCAAGGCTTTGGAGGCTTCATTATTGTTGGAGAAGAAGTGGTAGAAATACTGTTTCCTTTCATGCTCAGAGAATCCTGAGACAGTTATGAGTTTTGGATGATGCAACAAGAAATAGTTTCTCTGCATAGCCACTGTTCCGAATGCAAGAAGCAGAGAGGAGGCCGGAAGCAATTTTTTCTGCAACAAACTGCTCAGGATAATCTGCGGTGGCCGCCGCTGCCTCCAGTAGTCACACAAGTCAGCCATCAGTTCCAGGTCAAACTTCAGTTCCTCAAAGCCATCCATGACAAACAGGACTCTCTCTGGCTGGGAGAAAACATCTTCGATCATCTCTGAAGACTCAGGCCAGTCCCTGGAGAGAAGCTCCACTAAGCTTATCTCTGCAATACAGTTCATTTCATGGACATTGAGGAAAAAAACAAATGTGAATCGGTCCTTCCAGAAGTTTCCTTCTGCCCATTCCAATGTCACTTTTCTTAAAAGCGTTGTTTTTCCTATTCCCCTAGGACCTCGCAAAACTACAGTGACTGGTGCAGCCCCCTGAGCAGTATACGCTTCATTCAATTCCATATATTCGTTCCTCATGGTTTGTTTGCAGAAATGCTCGGGGACTTGAAGACAGGCTTCCTTTTCCCATATGAGACGGAATTTCTCCTTCATATGCTTTCTGTGTGGGGTTAGCTTATCTGAGTTAATGAGAACAGAATATGAGACAGTTAAAAACACACTCCTTCTTCTCTACTCTGCAGAACTAATCCTACAGACTTACTGGGACACACGTCTGGATGCCCAGGCTGGTTAACTTAGTTTTGTTAGGACCATAATCTATCTGAAATCACGGCCATGGAAGCACGTGACCAAAACTGGAAACCTGCCTCAGAGTTCCAGGCTGTGGCAAAGTGGGAATGTTTGGAAATTACATTTCAAACTGGGAGAGGGGGGTCGTATCTCCCCAGGACAGAACCCATCAGCACCACCATTGCCTGGGGGTCTGCCAGGAGTCAGGGCTGAGAATGTTACCATGTATTCTGCATATTTCACCTCTTTAAAAACCCATCACGAGCCATTCTAGTCCTACTTACAGGAAAGTGTTGGGAGAGTTTATGTGACTTGACTAATTTAGACGGAAGAATGAATATTAGGGGACAGTGTCTATCCCATCTCTGTCTGACCTGAAACCATTTGGTCTGAGTTATTTCTATGACCATGCTGACTGTACTTAATTTCAGAATTGTGCCCCTGAACCATCACCCTTTCAACCTGCCCTTAGTATATACCTTTGATGCTCAAAGCAACAAATTGGGGGAGGTAAAAAAATATATAATATAGCTAAAGACCATACCTTGCATTAAAGAATATGCACCGCAACAGGTGACCTAAGGCAGATTTTCAGGGAAAGATAAAGCGGGGAATACTGTAACGAGAACCCAAAGACGTCTCCCAGAGCAAATGGCCATGTTACTCCAATAATTATTTAACAAGGACTCCCTGTGTAAAAGGCTATTTTATGTGGCCTTTACACAAGTTGAGATTTGGGAAACTTCACATCACAAAGTGTATCCTAAAGGAGCTGAGGCTCAATTTCTTAATTCCTTTAAGAGCCTATTTCCAGTTTACTCACATGAAGATTATTGGAGTTCTTTCTGAAAGGCAGATTTGGTGATGCCAAGACCAGCTTAGCTGCCATCAGGGACTTCCTTTCCTTCTCACACAGAACTGATAGGTCCTCAAAATACTCCCGCTCCCTCTCTGCAGGGACACCTGTCACCTGTCACCTGTGACATGCCATACTGCTTCAAGCCTCCTTGCGCATTCTCGTGCCGTTTCCTTCTACCCAGGCATGTTTTATCCCTGAGAAGGGAAATTACATTTTCAAACCCAACCCCCTGGCTGTCAGGTGTGACCACATGACTGAATTCCAACCTGCGGATTGTGAGCAGAAGCAAAATGTGAAATTTCAGGCCTTGCCCAGAAAAATTTTCTGAGCACAAGCCTCGTGCTGTTTTCCCCTGACACCAGCGTAATGCAGGCAGCCCAACAACTGGGCCGTGTACTCAAAATGGAAGAGCAAAAAATACGGATGGAGCAAGAGTCTCTGGGTCACCTCTTGGGGGTGAGTGACCCACACCAAGAAAGAACAACTGCTGTAGATTTCCTGTGCCCTAAAAGACACTTCTTTCTTGCTCACATACTTCACTGCAATCAGTAATATTATAGTAACTGAGATTTGAGTGTTTCTGTTAAAATATCCAGTGTTATTCCAACTACTAGCGACAAATCCGACTCTACCTTTAATTCTCAGCCAGCTTTGCCGTCCTCATGCAACAGGAACAGAAATGAAGACCTCACTCCTTTATTTATTCTTTGATGACGTGTCACATCTACTGCTAAACTAGCAATGGCCTTGGTGCCTCTTGATAACAGTCTCTCTTAGGATGGTGATTTTAAGAACCAGGATTGCATTTTTTTAATCTGATATTTGCAGTGATGTTATATCAGGCCCAAAGTTAGAAACTTGGAAGAGTTTAACTGTATCGATTGTTTCTAAAACTGGCCTTGTTTCTATAGCCTCCCCCTTATTTATGCATTTTCTTTAATTAAACTGACGCGAGCAAGTCACCCATCAGCAAAATACAATTGCATGCAAAATCTATCTAATTAGTGATAAGAAATGGAAAAGGGAGCAAAGTTAAAATCCTTTTCAGAATCTGAATTTTCAAATTGCAGACAATACTCAAATCCAGAAGCAGACCACGAAGGGGCCCTAGACTTACACAGAGGGAGCACCAAGCACCATCTCGCTGAGCACCTGTGCGCTCCACAGACGAGGTGACGCCCACTTCTGTTCCCAACTGTATCCCTTCAATCTACCACACAGGAGTCACTCAAGCCTCTGAACAGTGATTTTGATTTTTTACAAAGTTAATATTACAAAAGTGTCTCAAATTTAAAACATAAAGAGAAAGGAAATACAGGCATTCTAAAACTGTATCACACATCCATGATCCTGGTTCAAAGTCTGGTTTGTGTCTGTATCCTTCCGCCTGCTGTTTCTCCCTTCAGTGGGATTACACTGTATGTACTATTTTGGAATATGGTTTTTGACTCAACAATATAATATGGATTCTTTCCGTTCATGCACTTTTTCTTCGTAAAACCCTCCATTATTTAATTGAATGGATTTATCATTATCTATTTTCTATATTTGTCCATAATGAACCTTTGATGACAGTCAAGATTTCTTGAGACAAAATTCATAAATGAGGTTATCTAAAATTAATAATTTATAATTAATTATTCATGGTACACTTACAATGTACCAAAATATAGGCACCTGAGATATAATAATTAATAAAAGAAAAATCCATGCATTAAAGTTTTTGGATTAAAGACAAGAAAAATGAAGCCTTGGATTCCTGTTGCCAGACTGCAACTCCATTTACACTGCTTATCGACTCAGGACAATGTATTTTTCCTTTCATTCTCTCACAAGGAATGACTGAGATCATATTACAATAAAAATATTTACATAATATGTATATATATTTTGAGACAGAGGCTCATTTGCAAACCTCTGTTGAGTTGTGATGTGAATGAAAGGACATTATGCACAAAGAATGCTTCCTGTATACCCAGGACATAAGCTGTCTACCATTATTTCCTAATATCAGGAATCTGCCTAGTCCCTAGCACCTGTCTGGTCAAAGGGACAAGCCACTCCCGTCCTAGAACTCCATCTCAGCGGACCTGGCAATGCAGACACTAGCCCCCAGGTCATCTCCTACAATAGAAGTGACACAGCTTGGGACATAAAAACAGGGAGACACTTAGATGAACACTACAAATCAGGACCCTGTCCATCCCCAGCTCATCGTGGACACACATATGACCAGCGTTGGCCTGCGACTCTTCTACTACCTCCCAGGCTCACACTGACCCACAGCACATTCTCACCCGATGGGGGTGGCCAGCCCTTCAGCAGTGATATCACCTTCCTGTTGAGAAGCTTCGGTGAACCAGCCATCGCTGCTGGGCCCCTGCCCATCCACCCTGCACTTACCTTTCATCTCTTCCTGAGCCTTCGTCCAGAGATCTCTCCGGTTGATCTGTAGGAACAGGCTCAGTGTCACCTCCCATGCTTGTTTTCCTGGGTAATGCTTGTCCAACAGCTTTGCTAGATCTTCTTTGGAAGCCTTCTTTA
This sequence comes from Eulemur rufifrons, assembly GCF_041146395.1. NCBI lineage: Eukaryota > Metazoa > Chordata > Mammalia > Primates > Lemuridae > Eulemur > Eulemur rufifrons. The sequence continues at coordinate 14,549,351 of NC_091006.1, forward strand.
TCTCAGGCCAGGGGATTGGTTTGAGTTCAAATTTCAGAGGTTCTTGCTTGAGGAGCTCCTTGAATTTCCAAAACTCTTCCTTTCTGAGCTCTGCCAGGTACCATTGCAGGCCAAAGTCAGAAAAAAAAGATTCAGCCGTCATGTCCCAGGACTGTGAGCTCAGACTTTTCCAGAGGAAAAAGAATCTTCAAAAACAAAAGAAGCAATACCTAGAAAAGGATGACATGGTTACAGAGCTACATATCAGCAGCCTGAGTGCCTCAACAGCGCCAACACTGGGCATTGCTGGCAGCAAACACACCCGGCCAGGTTCATCTGGGGAAGAAGCATCACTCCCCTTCAACTTTCTGCACGAACGCATGTGAATTCAGTGCTAGCAACTAAAAACGTAGTTTATGCTTAGTCAGATGTCAGGGGTGATCATAACCAGCTAAAGCCATAATAAAGCTTTGAGTTTCCTCAGTGAAGTCAAGGAAGAAGTCGGGATGTTTCTGTCCCTGTGCCCTCCACCGTGTGTCTGCAGAGACACTTCTGAGAAGAGCTGGATGCTGACTGTGATTGCAGGAACTTCTATCTAAAGTCCAAAAGGCCGTGTTAATACTGACTGTTCCTTGGAGTAGAACAGTTTCTCTTCTAACTTAACTAAGCAATGAGTACTTTTTAAAAATCAAAAACCTAAAGGTGTGTCTTCAGTATACATGAAAATGTGATGACTCCCTGAAAGACAGAAGGCAGATTGAATTTAAGGCAAACCCAGTGTAACTGCAACGAGACCAAGAGGGAAATCACAATCCTTGTACTCCTTGCTTCATAGCTACACCCTGCTCTCAAGAGATTACCACTGCCCTGACACTAGGTGAGTTTTGCTGTATAATCCTATGACTTAGATATTCATTCTAAACAATATAAGTTGATGTCATACAATAATTTTTAGCAAATAAAACGATAAAGTGGTTTCTATCTGGCCTCCTTTGTTTGGCATTTTATTTGCAAGATTAGTTCATATTGTTGCATGTAGCTATAAGTGGTTCCGTTGTATTGGTATATAGTATCCCACTGTTAATATTCGACCATTTATTAATGCTACAGTTGACTGGTATTTGTATATTTTTCTCATTTTCACCTAGATAAATGATGCTCTGAAGAACAAGCTTGGTGCATATCAGCACATATTCCTCTAGGTTTATAATTGTAAGTCACTGTGTTCACTGCGTAAGGCCCAAGAGTTTACCCAGTGGATATACTGATTTACATTCCCCCAGCATCCTATGAAAGTTTCCTTATTCTATAAACCTGCCCATATGTAGCATGCTCTAACCCAACTTTGACGATGGAGAGCATGAACTGGCAGTAAAGTTGTAGGTGATGTCATTCTGAGAGATGGAAATAAAGATGGCAGAGAGTTCATCAAAACATGTTTAGATTCTTTGTCTTGTTTAGCAGCGATATGCCTTCCTGCAATAGCATATAAGAAAAAGGTTATATTTACGATAGGGTAATATCTGCAGACAAGCAATTAGAAGAAGAAAAACAGAGTATTTGACTTTCTCACCATCAGATAATCATTGCAACTCAACAAAAGGGAGGAAATGAAGCAGAAATATAAGCTAGACAACACAGGCTGCAAAAATAATGCCAAATATAATTATAATGTCAACACATATGAAGGAAATAAAATCACTAGTTAAAATACAGACTCACACTGGGTAAACCAAGATCCTACCATATATTATTTATAAGAGAATTTTAGATAATACACAGGAAAGTATAATGGAGGAATAATAAGCCTGGTGAAATATAACCCCCTAAAAAAGTATACAATGTCAGCATTGAAAAGCACTCAAACTAGAAACCACTAAATAGACTATTTTTCAAACCAAGGTTTAGTCCTCCAAGTTATAGAATTCATGAACATATATGTACCTGAAAGCATTGCTTCGTACACAGGAGATAATGACAAACTCACAATCATAGCATAGACTAATACACCTCTCAGACACTTGCAAATCATTAGCAGAAGATTATTACCATCTATAGCCACATGCAAAGAATGAAGCTGGACCCTCACTTAACAACCTATATAATTCAAAATGGATCAAAGATCTAAATGCAAAACCTAAAATTATAAAACACTCAGAAGAAAACAGAGGGCAAATCTTTAGGACTTTGCATCTGGCAGTGAGCTCTTGGCTACGCCCAAAGGCATAAGCAACAAAAGACAAAATAGACAAATTGGACTTTATGAAAATTTTAAAATTTTGTGCATCAAAAGACAACATCAAAATAGTAAAACAAGCCGGGCGCGGTGGCTCACGCCTGTAATCCTAGCACTCTGGGAGGCCGAGGTGGGCGGATCGTTTGAGCTCAGGAGTTCGAGACCAGCCTGAGCAAGAGCGAGACCCCATCTCTACTAAAAATAGAAAGAAATTATATGGACAGCTAAAAATATATATAGAAAAAATTAGCCGCATGGTGGTGCATGCCTGTAGTCCCAGCTACTTGGGAGGCTGAGACAGGAGGATCGCTTGAGCCCAGGAGTTTGAGGTTGCTGTGAGCTAGGCTGATGCCACGGCACTCACTCTAGCCTGGGCAACAGAGTGAGACTCTGTCTCAAAAATAAATAAATAAATAAATAAAAATAAATAAATAAATAAAAATAGTAAAACAGGCCGGGCGCGGTGGCTCACGCCTGTAATCCTAACACTCTGGGAGGCCGAGGTGGGCGGATCGTTTGAGCTCAGGAGTTTAAGACCAGCCTGAGCAAGAGCGAGACCCCATCTCTACTAAAAATAGAAAGAAATTATATGGACAGCTAAAAATATATATAGAAAAAATTAGCCGGGCATGGTGGTGCATGCCTGTAGTCCCAGCTACTCGGGAGGCTGAGACAGGAGGATCCCTTGAGCTCAGGAGTTAGAGGTTGCTGTGAGCTAGGCTGACACCACGGCACTCACTCTAGCCTGGGCAACAGAGTGAGACTCTGTCTCAAAAAAAAAAAAAAAAAAAAAAACAAAATAGTAAAACAATAACCCATAGAATGGGAGAAAATGTTTGCAAATTGTATATCTTATAAGAGACTGATATTCAGTATATAGTGAACTCCTAAAATTCAACAACAAAAAACATTCTGATTCAAAACAGACAAAGAACTTGAATAGACACTTCTCCAAAGATACACAAATGGCCAATAATCACACAGAAGATGCCCAAAATCACTAATCACCAGGGAAATGTAAATCAAAACTACAATCAGATACCACTCACATTCATTAAGATGGTAACTATCAAAAAGTCAGAAAATAACTAGAGTTTGTGAGGATGTGGAGAAATTGGAACCCTCGAACACTGTCGGTGTGAATGTAAAATAGTAAAGTCACTGTGGAAGAGAATATGGCAGCTCTTCAAAATTATAAAAACAGAATTGTCATAAGATCCAGCATTTTCACATTTTGGTGTATAGCCAAAAGAAGCAAAGGCTGGGTCTCAAAGAGGCCTTTGGACACTCATGTTAGCAGGAGCATTGCTCACAATAGCTAAAACATAGAGGCAACTTAAGTGCTCATCAAGAGATGAATGGAAGGCAGGGCGCGGTGGCTCAGGCCTGTAATCTTAGCACTCTGGGAGGCCAAGGCGGGAGGATCGCTGGAGGTCAGGAGTTGGAGACCAGCCTGAACAAGAGCAAGACCTCGTCTCTACTAAAAAAAGAAAGAAATTAGCTGGACAACTAAAAACATATAGAAAAAATTAGCCGGGCATGGTGGTGCATGCCTGTAGTTCCAGCTACTCAGGAGGCTGAGGCAGAAGGATCACTTAAGCCCAAGAGTTGAGGTTGCTGTGAGCTAGGCTGATGCCACAGCACTCTAGCCTGGGCAACAGAGCGAGACTCTGTCTCAAAAAACAAACAAAAAAAAAAAAAGGTAGAACATTTTACCAGAATTTTTAAAAAACTCATGTGCTCTAAGTCTCTTCTTTAAACATTTCTCCTTCCTGCTCTGGCTAACTAACGCTTCCTCTGAAGGTAAGTACTGAGTCTCCTGTGCTCTCTCTCGGACTGTTTCATCAGCCCCACCCCTCATGCTACGGGGTCCAGATGTGGGGTGCGTGTCCTCACGGGGATCCCTAATACCTCACACATTCTCACCAGGCAGACTTGAGGCTCCACCACCACTGCCATTTGTGTTGTACCCATTCAAGGTCCTCGGCACACCCTGCCTCCCTCCTCCTGAATTGTACCACCTGGCTCACACCCACAACGCTTGTGGACAGACAAAACAAAGTCAGTGATGAAGTAATTCACACACAATTTAGCATAAACTCGGGACATCCTAGCATGTCTGGGTGGTAACAGATGACTTCAAAGCCAATCAGCCTAATTACCACAGCAACAGGTCTTAATTCTCTACAGTTGCCTTCCTCTTCCTTTGTAATTCCTCAACACCAGAGATTTCTTTGTATTTTCTCTCCAGGTTACATGAATCTCACTGTCGGAACCAACAGACCCACCAAGTAGGAAAAAACGACCTTTGACTTTCAGTATTTTCATCATTCTCCTTAGTTCTCCAACACCATGGCCTCCAATTCCCTGCGTCTCCAATTTGGTTTTAGAGAAAAATAAGGAGCCCCTTTTCCTCCTGAAAGGGTCCCCTTGGGTTTAAGGAGTGGAAGTACTGGGTGCACGATCTCTCTGCAAATTTAAATGGTTTCCCCTGCAGCACAACCTTGCCAAAGCAAAGGGGCAGGACTGGACCACCTCTGGTGCCCTCTTCCTTGTCCTTTATGCACTCCAGGACTTTAGTAAACTCGGAGAGTTTGGAAAGGAAGGAGAAAGAAAGGAGACGACTCTCACCCCATCTGGACCGTCCTCCCGGCTGGGACTCAGCAAAGAACAGCTGTGGAAACTGGAGTAAAAGGCTGTGCCTGCCATTGATTGGCCAGAGAACCTCTCCCTCCCCATTGGCTGCACAGCTCTTGAAGACCAGACACAGAGGGTGAAGGGAAACTGTTAGGCTTCTTCCTAACTGCTCAGGTGCGAATGATCTTCATCCAGGTAGTGCTGGAAGCTGCCAACTGCTGGATGTCCCCAGGATGCTATTAATACTATCTTCCTACAGGATATAATATCATCACAGGGCTTCTGTGAACAATCTTCTCCCCTAGGTAGACTGCTAAGAGGAACCACTCTGCCCATAATCGGAATATCTGACTTCCCCTCTAAGCTTCCCAAGTCGGGCTATTTTGTGCATCTTCTCAACTTTCATAGCAGCACTTAAAAAGGAGCAATGAATATTCTTGAACAACTAGCTTTGCACATAAAGAGCAGAAGTTAGAATCTGCACCCCATATTACTCTCATCATTGAATGCTGTGTGAACTCTGCCCCGCCTCCGTGTGATCACCATCACCCACCTTCAGCTGTGGCCATTATCTCCGCCATCTTTCACACCAATTGAATGCTAATGATGCAAGAGCCCTACTGCTAAGGGCATTTTATGCAAGATCTGATTTGTTTTTCTTAACAGCCCTCTGAAGTAGGTGGTGTTACTGTTCCCATTTCAAAGACACTTGAGGCCCTCAGGGTGGAGGGTGGAGTTGTTTTAAAATTTAGAATAGTCTGTTTCATTATTCTTATCATTTATGGGAGATGTGAATCCTTCCTACCCTGAAGTTATATTTTCTTGCACAAATTAATATTTTCTTTTTTCACATTTAGATTTTCAATTTACTTATACGTGAGAAACCTGCATGATGTGATGTAGTGGTTCAATTTTATTACATGTATCTGTTGATACCAGTTACTTCAACATATACGTTGCACAGCCTGCCTTCCCATATTAATTTCTTAGTCCCCTCCACTTATGTGAAACAGCACATGGTGCCTTGGTCTCTTTCTGCATCTTTCATTGTACTGCATGGGTCTATTTTTTGCTACTGCTACACTATCATATTACTTTTAAAATAGTGGCTATTGCTCCATTGATGTGGCTCAATATTAATATATATCCATATTATTTTATAGTGTTTGTTCTCATGCATACTGTATTTTATTTTATTTTTTTTATTTTTTTTTTCAGGCCTGACTAGTCTGAAGTCTGTATTTTAATGATTTAAAATTAAGTTGTTGCTTAGCTCCTTTTGGAGTGTTTGGCTACCTCATTTCTTGGGGCTGGGCATTCTCATGTTGTGTCACTGACTTCTGCTCATGAGAGATCGTTTCTAAGTGTGTCGTGTAGTTACTTTGAGGCAACAGTGAGTGAAGAGGATTTTCACTTTGGTATTTGGTATTTTTTATTTGCTGAATGTGGTAACCAAAATAAAAGATACTTCAATTTCTCTTTTTAATTAAAAAAATTTCCCCCAACTTTACTGAGATATAATTGAAAAATAAAAATTTTATCTATTCAAGGTACACAGCACAATAATTTAATATGCATACACATTGTGAAGTGTTTACCACCATCAAATTAAACACAACCACAGTTACCTTTGGGGGGGGCAGATGAGGACTCTTAAAATCTACTTTCTTTGAAAATTTCAGGGAAACAATACAGTAATGTTAACTGTAGTCACCACCCTGTACATTAGATCCCTGGAATTTACTCATCTCACAGCTGAGAGTTTGTACCCACTGACCGGCGCCTTCCCACTCCCTGCAATCTTCAGACCCTGGCGACCGCCATGCTATTCTCTGCTCTTGTGAGTTCATCTGCTTTTTTAGATTCTACATATAAGTGAAAACATACAGTATTTTCCTTTTTGTATCTGGCTTGTTTCATGTAGCATAATGTCCTCCAGATTCATCCATGTGGTCACAAATGGCAGAATTTTCTTCTTTTTCATGGCTGAGTAATATTAGTGTGATGATTTTGTAATTTAATAACTTTTTCTACATTTATTAGTGGACCTAATAATAGACGGAAGAACTTTATACTCTTATTTATTTGGCCAGCATTCAGCTCCTTGAGTCTTATTTAATTCTTGAGGTTATAATCGGTTACTACCATGGTTTAGTTTTATTTTCAAATTGTTCCCCATTTGGCCAGGAGACCCACTTCAAGCTGCTTCTGTGACCTGACCCCATCACTGAGCAATTCATTATTTGCTGGGACCAGAGCAAATTGTTTTAAAAACAATTTTTTCTATAGTCTATGATGACATCACTTTCGTTTTAGATGACTCTCTGAGTGATCACAGATTTTTGTTGAGTGGGTGAAAAGTCAAGAGAAACCACAAAACAGACCAGATTGACTTTAAAATTTAAATCTAATCATTGAAGTTCAAGGGATTGAGGGTAGGTGATTAAATTATTGTTCAAATCATTAAAGTCAGTTGCACTTCATTCCAATGCAGTGATGTGCCAGATATTCTTTATTATTTAATGTCAAAAATCAAGGCCACAAAAAACTTTCAAGTGTGGTCATTTCAGTAAGAAAAAGTGAAGAACACACAACTCTTTACATAGTGACTGGTCCTAATAAAAGTGTTCACAAATTATCCTGGAAGCACAAGACAGAGGAGTGATTTGTCTTGGTACTGAAGGAAAGTTTCCTATAGGAAGAAACAATTGAGTGGCGATAAGCTTAGTGGAGTTTCGCCAAACTAAACACTTCCAGGCAGAAGGAAGGCTGGAAGGTTATTTATCTATGAATTTAAACTGCTGCGTATTTAAATAGTCTTGCGAACAGCAGGTAATCAAGATGTCCTTGGGTGTCACGAGCCATAAACCCTTAGTGAAGTGAGCAGTGACGGAATCAGACGAATGCTGGACCTCTGGCCAGGGTCTCAGGAAGTAGAATGGAAGCAGGAAGCTGGATCCGAACCAGGAAGTGAGGTTTCCACCTGGGGGGTTGCTGTGAGCTGACCTGAGTCAGGTTTATTTATTATGTCATTTATTAACTGTTGTTAGAAGTGTCTGCAGTTGTAACTCCCAAGGCAAATCCTGTCCGGGCTTTTTATATTTGGAGAATAAAGGCCAAAATAAGTAGGACGTATCTAACAAAAACAAAGCAAAACCAAAACCCCTTTATTTTATATAGTACTATTTACAGATTAATAGTACAGTAAATCCTCATTTAACATCGTTCATAGGTTCTCGTAAACTAAGACTTTGAGCAAAACGACCTATAAGGAAACCAAATTCGCCATAGGCTAATTGATATAAACAACACTTGAGTTCCTACAGCACACTTCTGGTCACCGAAACATCAGCAAAGGTCTAAATAAAGACTCAAACCACTTCTAATATTGAACATTGAAATAAATGTGAGCTACACAAAGGTTTAAGAGAGAATGAAAACAAGAAGGATGGTTATTTGCCCACTTTGTGGTGGGTTTTTTTTTTTTTAAACACAGAATATCCCTGTTTATTTAGATCATCTTTGAAGTGAACATTGTCAGGAGCACGTGACACGCAGTTCAGAAGCCACCACCAGTGTGGCAGCTCTGGGAGGCCGTCGAACCACATCGTCATTGTCTGCATTTGTAAGATTATCGTATACCCTGTGAATTTGTATCTGACAATCATTTGTATTCGTTCATTCATTTTCCAACCCGCCCGGTCTAGTTCAGGATCCGGGAGCAGGAGCGCCCCCTGCAGATCAGGGCCCAGGCGGGGGCCGGCGCCAGGACACATCCCAGGCCCAGGGCCCCCTCCGCTCAGACCGGGCCGTGTAGACGCGCACTCAACGCAACGCGCACAGCTCTGGGATGTGGGAGGAAAGCAGGGACCTGGAGAAGAACCACGCAGACAGGAGAACCTGCAAACGCCACACGGTCAGGGGCCCCGCGGGGAATCGATTTTCATCTCATCAACGTTAGAACCAAACGGACGTGGAAACATTTCACGATTTTTTTTTTTTTTTTTTTTTTTAGACAGAGTCTCGCTCTGTTGTCCAGGCTAGAGTGCCGTGGCGTCAGCCTAGCTCACAGCAACCTCAAACTCCTGGGCTCAAGCAATCCTCCTGCCTCAGCCTCCTGAGTAGCTGGGACTACAGGCATGGGCCACCATGCCTGGCTAATTTTTTCTATATATATATTTTTAGCTGTCCAGATCATTTCTTTCTATTTTTAGTAGAGACGGGTGGGGGGGGGTTCTCACTCTTGCTCAGGCTGGTCTCGAACTCCTGACCTCGAGCGATCCCGCCACCTGGGCCTCCCAGAGTGCCAGCATTACAGGCATGAGCCACCTCGCCCGGTTTTATGACCTATTCTTAACAACCGTTTCAACTTTATGAATTTCAAAAACATTTTGAATTTCTTTTAGACACACATTACACGATTTAAATGCAGTAAAGCAAGCTGACAATAGGGGATTTCTTCTTTTTAGCCATTGCTTGGCAGCAAGTCCGGGGAGGACTCTGCCTGGTAGACGGACACAAATCGCAGCCAAATCCCGTCTCAGCTTGCCATGGACACAGAACAAAACGACCAGCGCCTACGTTCTTCCTCCATCAACTAAATGCCTCAGCTCAAGTGAGTGAGTGTTTATATCAGGTCTTGGAATAAGATGAATATCAGTAAATGTGAGTTTTTGATTTTAAGAAGGTATCCAAATTAAAATGAAAGTTTTACCTACCATTGTGTTGTTTGCAGATTAAACATGATATTTATATATGAACCTATTTTTGAAGTTAAAAGTATAGTTGTAATTTTGTCTAGAAGCGAAGGAAAGAAAAACATGTTGATGAGCCAGGATCTTGAGATTTATAACCCCTCAAAATAGACATTTTTAACAATGCAATAAATTTGGATTTTTCAGATTAAATAAAAAAAGCATTTGTCATAACCTCTCTAGGTCACTAGTAAAACTCTTATTTCTGCCATAATTGAATCAAAATATAGGATTGGATTAGAGGTGTGGCCAGGTGTGATTAAGGTGGGAGGGCCCCCTTTCCAATAAAAGCCTCTTGTCAGCAGGTCTCACTGCAAAACCGAGTTGGCTGTAGAAGCAGTTGGAAGCCAGAGGAGAAGCCGGTAGAGGAAAGGTGAGTCCAATCTTAGGTAATTTCTTTTTTACTTACCAGATTCCTACAAAGGGCAGTTGAGAGCTCAAGTTTGGGGGTATGAGGTAATTTATTAATGCAGCGAGTGTTATCTGAGGCCAACACCACGCCAGACACAGCATGTGCTCTTGGGGACACTGGGCCTTCTGTCCCGGCAGCAAGAGGCAGGACTTAAATTTGAACACCCAGGTTGTTCACGGGGTCTTCATTTTTCTTAATCAGATCATAGCTTCAAGAACTCTCCAATATGCTGGTCAACTGACTTTCAGCCACCGACCTTCTCAACTCCCAGGTCCTGCTAGTTTTCCCCACAGTCATACTAGACCAGCTGGGGGAGTTGGAAGGTCTCTGAGTCCAGACCAGAACTGTCCATCAGAAATATAATGTGACTCACATATGTAATGATAGTTTTCCTAGTAGCCACAGTAAAGAAAGTGAAAAGAAACACGGTGAACTAATTTTAATACCCAAAACAGTATTATTTTAACATGTAAACGATACTAAATATTAATGAGATGTTTTTCGTACTGCAGCTTCACAATCTAGTGTATTTTTAATACTCACAGCACATCTCAATTCAGATAAGCCCTATTTCAGGGGAGTGACAGCCACGTGTAGTTGGTGGCTGTCATCCTGGACAGCACAGGTACAGACCCTTTTACCATCTCCACTCCAAGTCTAATGGTGAGTGGCATCCTTAGTTCCAGCTGGTATTTGCAATTCAGAAGAGAGCAGCTGTAACACTTTGTGTTTGTACCCTTATTGCCTAGTACCATGGAGATCACATAGTAGGAACATAGTATCTCCACATGTATAGAGGAAGAAGCCCTAGTTCATTCATCTAATGAAATCTTCACTAAGATGTACATTTCTCCCCCAAGCAGCAGCCATGGCTGAACATTTCCGAGAAGCATGCAGATGTCCCGTCTGTCTGAACTATCTCGAGAAACCTGTGGTCTTGCATTGTGGATTCCTCTGTTGCACCAACTGCATCAGTTCCCTGGAGACGGAGCCCCAAGGGCAGGGCTTAAAGTGCCCCTTCTGCACTCTGGTCACTCAGAAGAAAGAGGTCAAGACCAAGTGGCAACTGGGGAAGCTGATTTCCAGCATCAAGGAACTGGAGCCCCGCCTGAGATCCACCCTGCAGATGAACCCAAGGGTGCTGAAGTTCCAAGGTACCGTGTCTGCCCCACCCGGACCCTCCCACAAAGGGCCTAGGAAAAAACAACTGGGCAAAAGCCCCTCCACTAAATTTTAGAAGAGTTCTGACACCTAAAATTTGTATGCATGCTCAGTGTACCATCGAGCTGCAGTGGTTCTCACCGCTGCATACTGATTAGAAGCACCTGGAGATGATTCGGGAATTGTAGTATTTAGGCCACTCCCTAGCCCTGCGCTGGGTAATGTGGTGGCCACTGATGGCTCTTGACCACTGGAAATGTAGCTCGTTCCGACTAGATATGATGTTTTGTAAATAACATATATTACTAAAGTTAATCTCACCAGTTTCTTTTTATGTTTTTGAATGGAGCTACTAGAAAATTTACAATGACATCTGTGGCTCATTCATGTGATATTTCTTTGGGCAGCACTGGCCTAGAGCTGGTATGTCCTTCAGCTTATCTGAGGATCTTGTTAAAATGCATATTCTGATGCTAAGGCACTGGGCTTTCTTGAAAATCTGGGGTTTTTTTTTTTCTTTTTCTTTTTCTTTTTCTTCTTTCAGAATATTGTAAGGGTACAAATATTTAGGTTACGTATATTGCCTTTGCCCCACCCGAATCAGAGCTACAAGCGTGCCCATCCCCCAGACAGTGTGCACCGCACCCATGAGGTGTGAATACTAGAACAACCTCTATGCAAAGCAATGTGGGCAATCTGGGTTTCTGACAGAGCCCAGGCAGTGCTGGTGCTGCTGGTCTGTGGACCCCAGGCTGAGTAGCAGCAGGACCTGCGCCTGCCGCATCTGACCCCTCTCTGCTCTGAGGCCCAGGGAGCTGTGATGCTCAAAGCCCTCAGGTGACACTAATCCACAGGAAAAGTGGGAACCACTGTGATGAAGAAATTATCCCCATGCTCAGACCTCCCAGGCACAGGGTGGTAAAGTGCACATGGTGGTTGTCCCTGTAGGTTTAGGTCCAGCTGCAAACTCTGGGCCTGAGCACAGAGGCAGGTGCTTCCCACACTGGCCACCCCAGGGCTTTGGGACGTGACTCCTGACTCCATATCCCAGGCTAGCCCTGCACTGTTGTGATGTAGCTTAAAGAAAGGTGCACAGTTAAAGTGAATCATCACAGCTCAGCTGCACGTATGATGTGCTGAAGTTAGGACGCCAGAACAGACCTACCAGCTGCCCAAACCCGTGCTCCTGGGAATGTGATTTGCTGACCTGTGCATTTTTCTCTCCACAGTGGATGTCACCTTGGATGTTGACACAGCCAACAACCACCTCGTTATTTCCGATGACCTGAGGAGTGTCCGATACGGGCCTATCAAACAGGACCGGAGGGAGTGTGCCGAGAGATTCAGCCACACCCTTTGTGTCCTGGGCTCCCCTCGGTTCACCTCTGGCCGCCATTACTGGGAGGTGGAGGTGGGAGTGAGCGAAGAGTGGGACGTGGGTGTTTGCAGAGAATCTGTGCCCCGCAGTGGGAAGATCTTAACGTCTTCAGCACGTGGATTCTGGACACTGAGCTTGAGGGAAAAAAAATACTTCTCAGCCAACACTGTGCCTCAGACCACCCTCTGGGTGAACCCCAGGTTACGCCGAGTGGGGATTTTCCTGGATGTGGCTTTGGGAAACATTACTTTTTGGGACATTAGAGATGGATCCCATATCTTCACATTTACCGGAATCTCTGCTTCTGAGCCACTGTGTCCATTCTTCTCCCCAAGCCTAGGCTCTGGCGACCAGGACGCCCTGCGCATCTGCCCTGCTGTCCCGACTCCAGTGTGGGTGTAGACCCATAGGCCAGGAAGCCAAAGACCAAAAACTACTAGAAGTTACTTTGTGCTCCTACCTATAGCTTAATACTTGGTATGCACATTGCACCAAGTAATCAAGAAGTAGGGAACATTTTATGCATCATGTACAAAAACATTAGATTACTTAGAATTAGATTGAGATTAATTAAAATGTAATGTGCATTTTGAATATTAAATACTGTCACTACCAAACTACTTGGGTCTTATGTTTTTTTTCTTTTTTTTTTTTTTGAGACAGAGTCTCACTTTGTTGCCTGGGCTAGAGTGAGTGCCGTGGCGTCAGCCTAGCTCACAGGATCCTCAAACTCCTGGGCTCAAGCGATCCTCCTGCCTCAGCCTCCCGAGTAGCTGGGACTACAGGCACGTGCCACCATGCCCGGCTAATTTTTTCTATATATATTTTAGTTGTCCATATAATTTCTTTCTATTTTTAGTAGAGACGGGGTCTCGCTCTTGCTCAGGCTGGTCTCAAACTCCTGACCTTGAGCGATCCACCCGCCTCAGCCTCCCAGAGTGCTAGGATTACAGGCGTGAGCCACCGCGCCCGGGGTCTTATGTTTATATTTCTGTTCCTATGCATATAAAACTCTCAGATCAGTTTCAAAAATGTCTTTTATTTCTGTGAGATGAGCTTCACATGTAATGTGGCTTATTAGTCCCATAAACATTAGGATTGACCAGATGGATTTTGTGATTTTCTAAATGACAGGGAATTGATATCTCTTATTCACAGTAAACGATGTGTGTTTTTGAACACAGAAAACTGAATCCATGCCGGTATGTTACCCAGAATTGCAAAGACAACTTTTCACCATTACCCCATAGATTATCTGATATTTGGTTGGACCTACCCTCGTATAGGAAAACCACCCTTCCTACTGCAGAAATCCGACTGTTCAGTCTTCCTCATAACATGTGACATACTGGTCACCCTTTATTCCATAATTTCTCCCATCTGGCATCCCCAGTGCTGGGCTCACTTCCTCTTCCTGATACAAACCTGGTCACCAAATGTCACATGCCAGCTAGTGATGCTCTTATCACAAATTGTTTCCTCATGCCACAGAGTGATCCAATTTTTAAGAGCTTCTTTGCCATTTAAAACTTTAAGCATATTTATATACAAAACAGCTGAGCATTGTTGAACTATTTGATCATTGTTTTCCAACATCAGCTTTATCAGTCATCATGGTGATAATTTGATTGTTGTATTTCTAACTGCTCGTTCTAACTTGGTATATTTCAAGCTTGGATGGGCACAGGCCTCTCTTGTATTGATTGCCTGAAATCCTAAGAGATTATATTATTATTGTTATAGTTGCTTGAAAGAAACAGGCACTCCAAATAATGTTTTCATTTATTGATCAGATATACATTGCTTACCATTTGGTTTTAGTGAACAGGTATAGACAGGGCTATCTTGGACTCTACGTTAGGTGAGATGTGACCACTGAAAGCAAGTGACATTTTGCTCTGTGTTTTCTAATGTGAACCATCAGGCAGAAGTGCAGAGAGAAAAAATAACAGACAGAGATAACACTTAGAAACCATCAGACAGTTTTAGTCTCAGGACCAGGGGAAGAGTGCTGCATCCAAGCTTGACATCTTCTCCTGAAATAACTTGTCAAAGGCTTCACTCTGGGCCACAGTGAAGTGGTTTTTCCAGTCCCCAGAAACTCCTGCCAAGCAGAGATCAAAGGAAAAGCATCACAACATTGACGAAAAGCCGAGGACATGCAACCAAGACTGTCACGCCATGTCTCCCAATGGCCGCATCAATCTAATCAGTGTTTTCTGGGAGGAGTAAAACAGGGAGTTCTATAGTTTTTGTGCTTTTTGTGCTCTACCAAAGCCCACTGAGCACAAATGGCAAAGGGGATGTATCTCATAAAACAATTTCCTGGATATAAAAATCAAGACTAGGAGGTTGAATATATAGTAAGACCAAGGTATTTCCCATAAACAAAAGACATTTTTGTAATAATAAAACCTATCCAATTTCAGAGTGGGCCTCCTGCCCTCGTGGATGGTGAACTCTACTGCAGTGGATATTTTAAAGCAGAAATAGTTTGTCCTGGATATTGAAGGTGGTGTCTAAAGACCTTAAGGATCCTGTCCTTTCCTATGGCCCCACACAAAATCCCCGTGTTGTGGAGAAGCCACAGCGAACAGTAGGTAAGCTCAGCAGAGAAGGAATCGGGGACATCTGTGTTCTCACCTTGGCTCTGCCTTTTCCTGTCTGTGTGACCTTGTACAAGTTCATAAGAAACTGTGGGTAAAATGGCCACAGTAATAAGAGTTCCCACCCCAGAAGGTTTTGTGGGAGTGATGAAAAGAGATAACTCGTGGAAATTATGATAGCTAATATCCATTGTGTTGCCCACGTGGCAGAACTTATGGCCATATGGATGACTCAGTAATAAAAAGGATACACAGGGAACAACTTGCATGGAGCTCAAGGGTACTGTGCTGTGAAAAAACTCAATGCCAAGAGATCACATCCTATAGAATTCCACTTATGTAACATTCTCATAATGACAACTGTCTAGGGCCAGAGACAAATCAGCGATTGCCAGGGACTGTGGATGGTGTGACGGACCAGATCTGCATTTTCATGGTGGTGATTGTGTATGGCTCTATGTATGTGATAAAATTTCGTAGAAATATACAAACAGACATGCAAATGAGTGCATGTAAAACTGGTTAAATCTTAATAAGACCTGTGGATTTCTGTGATGTCGATATCCTGGTTTTGATACTGCACTATGCTTGTGGGAATGCAGAGGCCGGGGAAAGGCACACAGGAACTTTCGGCACTACTTGTGTAGCGTCCTGGGAATCTATGATTACTCCTAAGTGAAAAGTTAATCCAGTAAATGCCGCCTGGAGGATCTGACAAGCAATATCTGCTGAGGGTCCTGGTGCTCTGGGCTTTCTCATACCTCGACAGAAGCAGAAAAAGAAGATGAGTGATGTATCTTCGGACCCTTCCTTACTACAGTCCTTCCAGGCCCATTTTACTCTTTATTCTGAAAATAACCAGACCCTCAATATGGGGCAGTCAGGATTCAAACACATCTGTTTCCATGTCTTGCACTTCACATGACTGTTGAAAAACAGCCCATCTGTAGGGTACACCTTTGCCCCCCTAAAACACTTGCTCTCACCCTTTCTCAACATCGGTGAAGTGAAGATACGAGTTACAAGCCTGTCTGGTGTGGAAAAGTTGGACATCTTGTTCTCTTTCATGGCTGATAAGGAACTGTTTTGCAAGACTGAATCAATTTCATGTGGTTTCAATTTTTTACCAAGAAATTGACAAATCTTCTCCACACTGCCCCTGAAGTCCTATAGAAAGAGAAGGTTGTCAGCAGATAGTGTTTATCAGCACTGGTTATGGAACAGGTGCTTGAATTCTAATCAAAGCCAAACTCTTGATATCTGTGGGCTCCCCTGCAATTTCTGATGTCCTATATGCCTCAGTTTTCAGATCTATAAATTGGAGATTGTAAAGGTACCTACCACATAAGCTGGTTAAGCCTACACAATAAATTTCCTTGAAATTCTAACATTTAGCACTAAGTCTGTTCCTTGCTGATAAAAAGTCTAGGTGGATTCTGCTAGTCACGTGAATTTTAATATCACTTTTCATGGTCCTAACCTCCAGCCACTTTGTGGCTCTATCCTTCCTCACGTGTTCACACGCCTCTTTCTTCCATTGGTGGATGAAAAAAAATATCACAGAAAAGAAGCACCCCTTCTTAACTGACCAACACTGAAGTGCACATATACTAGTAACATTCATCAGGCATCGGGCAGATGGGAAAGGGGAGGAGGGGATGGGTATATTCACACCTAATGGGTGTGGTGCGCACCATCTGGGGGATGGACACACTTGAAACTCTGACTCCAGTGGAGCAAAGGAAATATGTGTAACCTAAATATTTGTACCTCCATAATATGCCAAAATAAATTAAATAAATAAAAAAGAATTAGAGTAAAATCAATAAAATATCTTGAATCAAGAAAGAAAGAGGCTGGGCACGGTGGCTCACGCCTGTAATCCTAGCACTCTGGGAGGCCAAGGTGGGTGGATTGTTTGAGCTCAGGAGTTCGAGACCAGCCTGAGCAAGAGCGAGACCCCTGTCTCTACTAAAAATAGAAAGAAATTATCTGGCCAACTAAAATATATATATAGAAAAAATTAGCCAGGCATGGTGGCATATGCCTGTAGTCCCAGCTACTCGGGAGGCCGAGGCAGTAGGATCGTTTAAGCCCAGGAGTTTGAGGTTGCTGTGAGCTAGGCTGACACCACGCCACTCACTCTAGCCCGGGCAACAAAGCTCAAAAAAAAAAAGAAAGAAAGAGAGAAAAAAGAAGCACCCTTTCCTGCATCAATTCTGCCCTGAAGCAACACAGGCTTTTCATTGGCAAAAACAAGCCACGTTCCCCATCTGGAAGCAAAGGGGACTGAAAAACGGGGTTCCTACATGGGCAGCCACTTTCCAGAAACAGCTCTCCATTACAAAAGGGAACTTGAAATTTCAGTGGTCCCTGGATTAAATGAGTTAACAGAAGTACATGTGGAATAGAGAAAGGATTTGATGAAAATTGGCTATTGTTATTGGCACCAGAATGGTTGCCTATAACACAAAGTCTATAGTGGTTAGATTCCTGTTCCTCATTTCCCTCTTCAAGGCCTCCTCTCACAGGAACAATGTCTGAGAGTTGAAGCGAAAGGACTCGTGCCTAGGCTGGCGGTCCCATGGCACATCCAACTGCCATATGGCCCCCAAGTTGGAGACAAACATAGGTGCTTTCATGAAGCATGTTGATGAGATGTAGGAGTTTTCAGGTGGGAACATCTTTGTATGTAAATCATAATTTCCATGTAATAGCATATACATGCTTCTTGGAGAATGTGCATAAATCAAAGAGAAGAGGATAAGATGTGCCAGGCTACCATTCTGACCAAACTCCTTAAGAGTGTCTTATCCTGAAACTGGGGACATGTTTGGAAGGAACATAGGTCTGTAATGATGACATAGCTAACACACACACCATGCCAGACACTATTCTAGACACTGTTCATTGTATTCTCACGGTTCAGAAAGCTACAGTTGTTACCCAGGTTTAGGGATGGGGACGCTGAGGCAAAGAGTGGGTAAGAACTTGCCGAGGTTGCCTAGTCAATGGCAGGGAGCTGGGCTCAGAGGGTCAAGGTCTTCACCACTACACTGCATTGCCTGTCAGGAATGTTTCTGCCTAGAGGAATAGAAAACGGATCTAGGAAAGGGGAGGACAGTATGGCTAACTCTAGGAGGGAAAGGAAAAGAGAATTACCTTCTGCAGCTCCTCATAGAAAATTAGTAGGAAGGACCCCATTTCTCTCCTCTTTATCCATCCAAGAACATGATCAAACCAAGATCCATAAATAACTGCAGCAATAGGCACAAAAGAGAAAAGCTAATTATTCTTCTCAAACTCATATTCCATGAATATTTATTGCCATTCCTAAGTGAAAGTTCATGTTTATTTTGTGGAATATGTAAGAGGAATAATGCCAAACCTCTCCCTCTAGAAGCTTATTTGATTAAATAAATCATCAAATCTAAGATGCAGTTTTCTATGTCCTGAGAAACAGCTATACTCATTCTTACCACTTAGATTTTGGTTTTTTAAGAGACAGGGTCTGGCTCTGTTGCCCAGACTGGAGTGCAGTGGTGTGATCATAGCTCACTGCAACTTTGAACTCCTAGACTCAAGCCTCTCACCTCAGCCTCCCAAGTAGTTGGGACTACAGGCATGTGCCAATATATACCCAGCTAATTTGTCATTATTTTTGTAGAGACACGGCCTTGCTATGTCACCCAGGCTGGCCTTGAACTCCTAGCCTCAAGAGATCCTTTTGACTTGGCCTCCCAAAGTGCTGGGATTATGGCTTGATCCACTGTACCCAGCCCAGATTTTTTAAGTGTAATGGAAGTGAAATAAATATATGTGTTTAGGTGTTCTTAAATTCTACACATTCAATCAGTTTTGAAGTAATTTCTAAATAGGGACTTTGACATCCATATTTCCAGATGATATTGGTTTCTGTGCCAGCAACTGGTGCATCATGGAGCTTTGTAAAAAACAATGATAGACTTATTAATTAATGGTAATAGGACATCTCAGTATCACTTTGGGAAAAAAGATTAAATTAGATCTATTCCTCACATCATACACAAGAATATTAAATTAGATCTATTCCTCACATCATACACAAGAATAATGAATCAGCAATTTAAATGTAAAAAATCAACATCTATGAAAAGATAATACGAATAAATTCACATTTAGTTTCCCTGTAGAAAAAAAGCTTCCTATGATTCAAAATCCTGATGTGGCTAGTCACAGTGACTCACGCCTGTAATCCCAACACTTTGGGAGGCCAAGGAGAGAGGATCGCTTGAGGCCAAGAGTTTGAGACCATGATGGGCCACATAGCAAGGTCCTACCTCTACAAAAAAAATTTTTTTAATTAGTTGAGTATTGTGGCGAATGCCTATAGTCCTAGATACTTGAGAGGCTGAGGTGAGAGGATCTCTTAAGCCCAGGAGATGAGGCTGCAGTAAGTTAGGATCGCACCACTGTACTCCAGCCTGGTGATGGTGAGACCCTGTCTCTTTAAAAAAATTTCTGATGTGGCCTGGCGTGGTGGCTCACTCCTGTAATCCTAGTACTCTGTGAGGCCAAGGCAGGCGGATCCTTTGAGCTCAGGAGTTGGAGACCAGTCTGAGCAAGAGCAAGACCCCGTCTCTACTAAAAAAAATAGAAACAAATTAGCTGGACAACTAAAAATATATATATGAAAAATTAGCCTGGCATGGTGGCGCATCCCTGTAGTCCCAGCTACTCGGGAGGCTGAGGCAGTAGGATCACTTGAACCCAGGAGTTTGAGGTTGCTGTGAGCTAGGCTGACACCACAGCACTCTAGCCCAGGCAACACAGGGAGACTCTGTCTCAAAAAAAAAAATTCCTAACATGATGAGAGATTAAAACATTAATATACATTTTAAAACATTGCATGACCAAACAAAAAGAGTTAAAAAGACAACTCACAAGCTGGAAGAAATATTTGGAATAGATATCACAGACAACGGACTAATAGTGCTAATTTTGTAAGCTCTTAAAGATTAATGGGAAAAAGATTAAATCTAAATAGAAAAATGGGGAAATGACAAAAACAGACATCACAAAAGAAATATAGAAAATGGCTCGGGCTGGGCGCAGTGGCTCACGCCTGTAATCCTAGCACTCTGAGAGGCCAAGGTGGGCGGATCCTTTGAGCTCAAGAGTTAGAGACCAGCCTGAGCAATAGCGAGACCCCATCTCTACTAAAAATAGAAAGAAATTATATGGACAGCTAAAAATATATATAGAAAAAGTTAGCCGGGCATGGTGGTGCATGCCTGTAGTCCCAGCTACTCGGGAGGCTGAGACAGGAGGATCCCTTTGAAGAATAGGAATTGATAGTAGGAAAATGTGTGCTCTCTTTGATTCTAACTGATGCTATTCGCTTCTGTGACTATGCTTGCTTTTAGTTGTTTAATAAATATAGTTAATCAGAATGAAAAACAGAGATAAGAACAAAGGTAACGCCATGATAGGCTAGGCTTCCTGGATGTGAGAAGCCTAGTTCTGCTTCTGTATATATGGCTTGCTGGCTTGGTGCTTAGCATATGGCAGGCTTCACTAAAGTAAAGGAAAACAAAGCCCCGGGGAGGTAACTGCAAGTTGCTTTCTGATAAAGGGCTAGAGAATCCAGGTGTCCTCCAACTAACTAAGTAGATAAGAAGAGCAAGACATGATCAGCGCATGAACGGCTTGTGCAGGGCGTGTGTTCCCAGTATCGCTTGTAACCAAAAACTAGAAGGTATGCAACAACAGCCCCCCTCCCCCATCGGAGACCCTCCTCTTCCCCTGGATGGTGTTAACTACAACTGGCGCCAATGCAAAAAGCCCGAAACTTAGAGTCAACAAACCTGAAGCCAACGTGATCAGCCACTTCTAAACAAAAGGAACAAATAAACTGAAGGGGGATGAAGTGCAGACTAGTGTGTCGTGTGCAGACTAGTGTGTCGTGTACAGACTAGTATGTCATGTGCAGACTAACGTGTTATGTGCAGAATAACGTGTCGTGTGAAAACTAGCATACAGAAAAGTATAAAAGCCTAATCTTTACCCCAGGGTGGGGTCCTAGTTCCTGGAGAGGCCACTGCGTTGGTGCTCTGGAATTTGGACCCTGGCCCCGGGCTAGTTAATAAACTCCTTTGCCTTTATGCAGCCTCAGTGACTCTGCCTCTCTGTTCCTGGGGCCAAGGGGAACCGGATCTAACACCTTGAGCCCAGGAGTTTGAGGTTGCTGTGAGCTAGGCTGATGCCAGGGCACTCACTCTAGCCTGGGCAACAAAATGAGACTCTGTCTCAAAAAAAAAAAAAAAAAAGAAAAGAAAATGGCTCTTAAATGAAACAACTTAGAAACAGTAAAACAAATACTTCATGTCCTCACTTATAAGTGGGAGTTAAATAATGTGTAAACGTGAACATAGAGTGTGGAATGATAAACAATAGGGACTCAGAGGGTGGAGTGCAGAGAAGTATGGATGATGAGAAATTACTTAATGGGTACAATGTCATTATTCCAGTGGTGGATGCACTAAAAGCCTTGACTGTACCACTATGCAACAATTTAACTGTGTAACACAGTTATGCTTGTACCTCATAAATATGTACAAATTTTTTTAAATTAAAAAATGCAACATATGATCTAAGATTGGATCCAGGATTGGAAATTTAACATTAATGGTAATTGGTGAATTGTGAATAGTTTTTACATTAGGTAATAGTATTATATCAATATTTAAATGGTAATTTCCTGACTTTGATCATTGTACCATTCTTATGAAATATGTTATCATTTAATGAATCTAGGTACGTGGGAGTTCTTTGTACAATTACATATTTTATAGATCTGAAAATATTTCGAAAAGACAATTTTTTTAAACACTTGCAAATTACATTTATCTAAGGTAAAATCCACACCCTGAAGAGCAAAGCCAAACACCTTGCCAAGGAATAGAAAAAAACATGTTTCATGGTGGGGAAAGCCCCCATAAAACATGTTTGATTCAAAAAATAAGAATCCTAGTTGTACAAATAAGCATACAAACTAACCATATTTGTAATAAGCACTCTGTGTATGGAGTAGTGTGGGGAAAAAAAGACTCATGTTGAATTTTGAATTACTCATTTCTTTTGGCCATTGATAATTAAAGGGTAGCAACTTTCACAGAAATCCTGGGACACGAGAATACATACTGCAAAACACATCTTCGAGTCACTTACGAAAATCTGATGATAGCTCAATGTGAAAAGCCTCTCCTCATCCAAAATAGTAAAAACAGATCATCACAGAAACTACACAATTATCTAAAATAAAAAGAAAACCAGAGTGCTACAACATACTAAATGGCCTCTAACAACTTCTCAACAGAAAAATACGTTGCCAAGAAGTGGGGGGAAGCTCAGTTAATTCTGAATTTAAAAACTATTTAATGAATCTGTTACAGATGATCCCCAACTGGAAATGGTTCAACTTACAATGTTTCACCTTTACAATAGTATAAAATCAATACGAACTTAGTAAAAATCATACTTTGGATTTTCAATTGTGATCATTTCCCAGGCTAGCAACATTCATGTTAGTGTTCTGGGCATCTCTAAGGCAGGGTAGGCTAAGCTATGATGTTTGATAAGTTAGGTGCATTACATGCATTGTTGACTTATGATATTGGTTACAATGAGTTTCTTAGAACATAACCCCATCATAAGTCAAGGAGCATCTATACATCATCAATAAGAAAGAACTCAAGGGAGGAATATAAGATCATGAGATAACAGAAGGGATTGAAAATGTAGAAATAAAGAATATATATTCATTCAGGCACCTCTACTAAGTGTTCTCACATTTGGACTGATTTTCTGAATCAAAAAGGAATTAAATAAAATCATAATATCTCTGATCTCCAACTAAGTACTTGTCATGACATTCGGTAAATTTTAAACATTTATGGAACACAGATTTACTCTGTGAAACAATGAATGCAAAATAGATCATATCTCTGAAACTGCCCAGATTACTATGATTCTACAAAATTTATAATGAGAGGTCTATGTTTTACTTACTGTCGCCTTGCATAAAGTCGTTCAATAATTCATCAAACTGTTTTGGTCGCTTCTGTCTCAATCCTCCTTTGAATAAGTGATACATAGAGGTAACAACATCTCTTGGATTCCTTATGATATAAATGATCTAAAAGATAAAAGAAGTTTATGAAAATTCAGTATGAATATTTATCTCTGTCTGCTCTTCTTAGTTATCCACATTTCTTCATACCCCAAACCCAAACTGCTCATCTGTTCAAACACAGCTGGTATTATTCAACAGAAATCTTCACTCTCAAACCATTACTCCTTTAGTACAAGCTGTCCTCCGTTTCCACTCTCCCCTTTACCCTTAGATAAAGAAGGCTAAATTAATCTTAACCTTGGCCAAGTTTAATTAATGGGTAATAGCTGTCCTGTCTCACTACATTAAGAACAATCTGGAACTGCCCTCTGAGTTCACAAATGAAGTACTATGATCAGTTAATTATGACCGCCATGGATGCGGGAGCAAGGGACACTGGCGTATGCACCACGGATTTGGATTACTTCCTTAGATGTACCATTTCATCAAATGGGAGAACATCCCCTGAGATCCCTTCAAAAGGACCCACATCCACGCACCTTGGCATTGGAGGTAAAGTAGGACTTGGGGAATAATTGTACAGGGAGATGTGATGACATCAGGCATGATCCATCCTGTTTCTTTATGTTTTCCTGAAAATTATTAGACTCTATCCATGGGGACCTGACATAAATTGGGACAGTTTGGACCCAACTAGGGTCCCCATTGCAGTAGATGAGAGAGAGAATCTCAATCAACCAGTGTGTTCCTGGTAGGAAAATAAAAGAGAGAATCACAATATTAATATGCTACATTAACATTATGAAAATGTTTCACACATGGAGTGTCCAGAATTCTTCAATCACATGTGGGCCCCTATAATATTGACTATCAATTCAACAGTCTCTGTTCCCATCCCCTTCTCACTTTGTACCCCACTTCCAAGGAGATAGTCACATGAAAATGACGCCTGAAAGCAGAATAATCACCAATTTATATCCCCAGGCCAGATGCCCCCTGTGCTTCAGTTTATGAGCCCAGCTGGCTCCTTAGCCTCTCAGAATGTTTTCATTGGAAGGCCCAGTAACATGATGTTGGTAATTTGATAGGAGTCACACTGAATCTGTAGCGCGCTCTAGGCAGTATGGTCATTTTAATAATATTTTTCCAATCCATGAGCATGGATGTCTGTCCATTTGTTCTTGTCATCTACAATCTCTTTCATCAGTGATTTTGTATTAATAGTTTATCTTGTAGAGATCCTTTATCTGCTTGGTTAAATATATTCCTATAGATTTTTGTGTAGTCATTATAAATGTGATTGTTTTCTTGATTTGGCTTTAGGCTCCACAACCGGCTCTCTCAATTTCACCATAAATAAACTTAAATTGTATGTAAAATCAGGTTTCTGGCTATGTGCACACATGGCCACAAGACAAATGCCTCAGGCCCAAAGTTAACCAATTTGCCACATGAGGCCATTTCTTGTTGAAATTCTGGATGAGACATAGTACAAGGAATTAGGAGCTGGGCAATGAGTGGATGCTTTACTCAGGTTTCCTAAAAGCGGAGTGTGAGACAGGAATTCTCGTAGAAGAGATTCATTGAGAGAATGCTCTCAGGAGGAACCCATTAATATGAAGAGTGAAGAAATCAGGAAAGGGCATTGGAAGAAAGTCATCTTCAGTCTGACGTCCTGGGTCCTCTGGGGTATCAGTGGTGCTACAGAGCTGTTCCAACTTGAGGGGAGAGGCCGAGTCTTTTGTATCAGTCCCTCTTTGACTGCACACCAGCTCTGCAGAGAGACATCAGCCCGCAGGCACCTCCAGAAGCCATTCCCACAGCCTGGGTCCATTCTCCACAGAATGGTGGAGTGGAGGTCTTTGGGGTGGGGAACCTGCGGCCTTGGGGCCACATGTGGCCTTCTGGATCCTTGAGGGTGGCCTTTTGATTGAATCCAAATTTTACAGAACAAATCCTTTTCATAAAGAAAGGGGACTATTGGGAAGGGATGACTACATTGTTTTGTGTGGCAAGAATGGGGGAGGGTACCCACCATTCTTGTGTCAGTCTCTTTTAAACAATCAGATCTCACCAGAAATAAAAGAGCAAGAACACACATGTTACCATGAGGATGGCACCAAGTCATTCATGAGGGATCTGCCCCCATGACCCAAACACCTCCCACCAGGCCCCACCTCCAACATCGGGGATCAAATTTCAACATGAGAAGACTTGGAGGGGACAGACATCCAAACCAACCACAGCATTCCACTCCTGGCCCCCCAAATCTCATTTCCTTCTCACATGCAAAATACAATCACCCCTTCCCAATAGTCCCTTTTCTTAACTCCCTCCAGAAGCCTCAAAAGTTCAAATTCCAAAGTCTCATCTGAGACTCAAGGCAAGTTCCTTACAGATGTGAGCCTGCAAATTCAAAAACAAATTACGTACTTTGAACACACACACACACAAAGGCATGCACATACAGGCATACACCCTTCACACACGCACACATTCTTCTTACCTGATCTAGGATAACTCACTAGGATGACATCATCGTCCTCCACCAAAAATTCATTCCGGGCAAAGCAAACTCTCTCTAGAGGTGTAAGATACGAATCCATCCGTATCCCCTCAAACAAGAAGTCTTCACTGGTCATCTTCAAAGAGTTTTGCAGTGAAGCATCCAGGGCTGACAGATCCATGTTCTGCTATTGGATGTAACAGCCCCTTAAATCAGGCAGAGAAGAAGGCCAAACTGCCCAGTTACTAATGCAGAGCAAATCACAGTTCACTGAAGGTCTAGGACAGCAGGTCCTACTCAATACTTGGGATTTGGCCGGGCGCGGTGGCTCACGCCTGTAATCCTAGCACTCTGGGAGGCCGAGGTGGGCGGATCGTTTGAGCTCAGGAGTTCGAGACCAGCCTGAGCAAGAGCGAGACCCCATCTCTACTAAAAATAGAAAGAAATTATATGGACAGCTAAAAATATATATAGAAAAAATTAGCCGGGCATGGTGGTGCATGCCTGTAGTCCCAGCTACTCGGGAGGCTGAGGCAGGAGGATCACTTGAGCCCAGGAGTTTGAGGTTGCTGTGAGCTAGGCTGACGCCACGGCACTCACTCTAGCCTGGGCAACAGAGTGAGACTCTGTCTCAAAAAAAAAAAAAAATACTTGGGATTAAAGCAGCTGACCCGGCGAGGGAGAAGACGAGCATTTATTCACCTGTGAGGCTCAGAGGATAGGGTCCAAATTCTGAGCCCCGAATAAAGAGTGTAACAGTCCTTTATACATTTTTAGGAAGGGTGAGGGGCACAGTTGCAATGTAGTTATCTCTGTTCCTAGCGGAGGCAGGGTCTTGAGCAGACAGTGTTCAGGCATGCATGTAGGCCTTGAATTTTTATCTTTCTGGTGCAGGCCTGTTCTTTGTAAGTAAATAAGTTACAGAAGTCAGAAAGTAAGTTAGCAGTTTTGTAATCTTAGTTCCTGGCATAGAGTTCCCATAGAATTTCTTCCTGTTTTCTTTCTTTTCTGTTTCACAGGGGCTGGGGACCCCTACCACATTCTCCTCTTTGAGGCCCTTATTTTAAGAAGTCTCACTTTTAAATTTCTCATTTTTTCTTTGTCGGCTAGTAACATTTGTCCAGGATAAGGGGGAGGGGGTCCGAAAGAACTGTGTTTAGTAAGGGCAGTTTCTATTAGTCTTTGAGTTAATCCTCAGGAGCAAGGGATAATACAGCATCTTACTAAGATAAGTACTTTTATAACTATAATAAGTGAAGTTAATATAGAGGTTATAAGTCCTTTTTATTTTCCAAATCATCTTTTCATCCAATCTCCAATGGGATCCTCTACACCAGAATTTTTAGCTAATTGATTGGCAAGAGTGGTTAGGCCCTGGAGGGCTGTTGGGGTGGTGACTATAACAGTAAATGGCCCCTTTTACTTTGCCTTAAGCCGGGTAGAATTTCAATCCTTTACCCCATACCTGATCCCCTGGCGAGAAGGGGTGTACGGGAGGTGACAAGCTAATGGGGACTCTCTCTTGAAACCACTTACTTAAGTCATTCAATATATTTCCTACTCCCTCCATTACCCCGTGAATTTCTAGTTCTCCCCATTCTCTCAGTCATTCGGGCAGGGACCTAAGGCTGGGAGGAGGCCTAGCATACAGCACTCCATAGGGTGAGTATCCTGTTCTCTTAGTGGGGATACATCTGATTCTAAATAGGATCATAGGGAGAGCTTGGACGCAGGTAAGGTTTGTTTCTTGGCATAGTTTTCCTAATCCTGCCTTTATGGTTCTGTTCATTCTCTTTACCTTTCCCGAATTCTGGGGCCTATAAGCAGCACGTAGCTTCCAAGAGATCCCTAACCCCTTTGAGGTCATCTGGACTACCTCTGCTATGAAGGCTGGCCCTTTGTCTGAGCCAGTCTGTAAGGGGAGTCCATATCAAGGGATGATTTCTCTTAATAGGACCTTTACTACCTCTCTAGCCTTTTCAGTCCTGCAAGGGAAAGCCTCAACCCATCCTGAGTAGGTGCACGCCAGTACCAGCAAGTATTGATTCCCGTTGCACCGAGGCAGTGCGGGAAAGTCTATCTGAAGTTCCTCGAAGGGCACAGTGCCTACAGTCTGAATTCCGGGAGACGCAGCTCGGCCTTTTTTGGTGTTGTCTTGGCTGCAAATGGTGCAACATGAGCAGAGGTCAGCTGCTTGGGTGGCTGACATCGGTGCCCCGAAGCACACGGTGGAGGCAAATCGGGACCTTGAGGTCCTCCAGGTCTTCTCCCAGGATGGGTGGGCCTAAGGTCCCTTTTACTGGCCCTCAAGAGTCCCTAGTTTGCTTTCCTCCTTTTCCCTTCTTTGCTACTAGTACACGGGAAACGGGATCCCTAAGCCAACATAGGGGGTTCAGTACTAGTTGCAGCCAAGTAGCAATATAGGGGAATTGGTTGGGGTGACCTGGGTCCCCTATCACTACCATCCACACTGCCCAAGTGGTAGCCTTGTCTAGGGTGCCCTGTAGTGGCCACTCCACTCCAAAAGTGAGCCACTCTGATTCACACAGTGCCCACAGCTTGGGGGCCTTCATCTTGACCCTATAGTCCCCCTTAAATCCTTTCTTGAAGTTTTTTTGTTTTTTTTTTTTTTTGAGACAGAGTCTCGTTCTTTTGCCCAGGCTAGAGTGAGTGCCGTGGCGTCAGCCTAGCTCACAGCAACCTCAAACTCCTGGGCTTCAGCGATCCTACCGCCTCAGCCTCCCGAGTAGCTGGGACTACAGGCATGTGCCACCATGCCCAGCTAATTTTTTCTATATATATTTTTAGTTGGCCAGATCATTTCTTTCTGTTTTTAGTAGAGACGGGTCTCACTCTTGCTCAGGCTGGTCTTGAACTCCTGACCTCAAGCGATCCACCCACCTCGGCCTCCCAGAGTGCTAGGATTACAGACGTGAGCCACCGCGCCCGGCCCTTTCTTGAAATTCTTAATCATGATCTCTTAGGGTGTGGGTTTGCCCTGATTTCCACCCATAGTTCCTGAAGTCCAGCTTTTACCAAGGCACTTCAACACAAAGAGAAAGACAACGTCCCCTTCGTTCGTCTCTGGCCAGTCCTCTGGCGGGGATATTTCAGGCCCCTCTTAGCACTGGCAGGCCGGTGATCCCAGCTGTCACGGTCGTGGGGCCCTAAGCCCTATGAGGTGGCCGTGGAATCGCAGATCAGAACGCAACACTCGCTTGGGCCCTATGCAGGGGAGATCGGAACCCGCTCCCTGTCCATCTCATTCATACTTGGCACACTCCCTCCCAGACCTAGCGGAGCTTGGTTTCTCCCTTTAAGCGATACTCCATACTCGGGAGTCCGCGGGGGTCGTCCAGGGCCCCCTTCTGTCCATTAGAACAGGTCTAAGGCCCCGGGGCTCCCTACCCTGGTTCAGACATCTGCCGAAGAGCCTTGGTCCTCCCTGGCTGGAGCCCAGGCTGGGGCTTCCACTCAGTGGCAATAGCAGGCCTCTGGAGCGCTCTCAGTGTCACCTGGGGCGGAACCGGGGACCCCCGCAGTGCAGCCAAGGAGCAGGCAAGGCGCTCTGGGTCGTGTCAACCAACAGCCCTCCTGGCTGGCTCGCCAAAATGTTGCAGGAGGAGAGGGGTCCCCCTTCTCCTAATGACTCACCCAAAGACCTGGCGAGGGAGAAGACAAGCGTTTATTCACCTGTGAGGCTCAGAGGACAGGGTCCAAATTCTGAGCCCCGAATAAAGAGTGTAACAGTCCTTTTATACATTTTTAGGAAGGGTGAGTGAGGGGCACAGTTACAGTGTAGTTATCTCTGTTCCTAGCGGGGGGGCGGGCAAAGTCTTGAGCAGGCAGTGTTCAGGCATGCACGTCGGCCTTGAATTATCTTTCTGAATGCGGGCCTGTTCTTTGTAAGTAAATAAGTTACAGAAGTCAGAAAGTAAGTTAGCAGTTTTATAGACGTAGTTCCTGGTATAGAGGGTTCCCATAGAATTTCTTCCTGTTTTCTTTCTTTTCTGTTTCACAGGGGCTGGGGACCCCTACCACAGTATAAGCAAGAGTCTGAGCCGGAGAAGGCACCAATTCCACTGCCCACGGCGTCCCCCAGCCACACACCTATTGAAGGTCATGCGGATCAGCCCAGACATAGGTGTTGCCTCACTGTTTAGAGAACCCCCCTCCCCCAGACAAAGGTTCTGGCAGTTTTGTAGACTCTGGGTAAGCAGGGGGATGGGGGGGGAGCGATGCGAGTGGGAAGAACTAGGAGTGGAAATATACTGGGTGCTGAATCAGAGTTGGGAAAAGCGTCTCTCCCTCCTGGTAAGGAGGCCTGGGCAGAGGCACCTGAAGAAGGGCTCCACCCAAGGCCTCAGGTGGAGACCCAGGAAGGAAAGCACCTGGGCTAGGAACACAAATGTAGTGACAGCACACGACTGGCCAGAGGAGCCCGAGTCCTGGACTGCAGCTGCTCAGAGACAGCAACACGTGGTGCGGGGAGGGCTGCTTCCCAGGAAGGCTGGCCAGGCATAGCCTTTGTCAGGCCTGGGAAATCACACACAGTTTTTTAACCTGGAGCTTGATTCCTTGATGTGTATATATCACATACATTTAAAAGAGATTCAAAAAGACCAAAGAGGGGCTATGGTTTAAAATAAAGGAAATGTTACACATAGAGATTCTTAAGTGATTTTTGCCATCAGTATTTCCATAATTCAAAAAATTAGACAAAGCAGTAACCAAAATCCATATGGTTGGCACACCTCCAGTTCCATGCCTCCTGTTCCCCGCCCACCTTCTAGCCCACCCCTGCTGTGGCAACCGGCTTTGTACACTGGGAGCTCTGCACACGCCCTACCCTGAATGACTTTATTCCAGGGGCCGGAAGAGGTGCGTATGACATGCATGTGTTAGTTGCAGATGTACATCTGGTTGGAGACTCTGGTCAGCTCAGAGGGGAGCATGTGCTTCACCCATGAGCCCAGTACAACAGAAAGTAGTCTTTGACTTCACGTCTCTGGAAGGAAAGGACAGATAAATGGTGAGTATGTCTGCCTGGGTGAAGAATTATATGGTCACATCCCCCCACCCACTGTTGATTTCTACTAATCCATCTACTAATATCTATAATTAAACTACAACATTTACATAATTTGATATTTTCCTCTCCCTCCTGAAATAAAAACTAACCCAGGAAATGAAAATAAATGTAGACTCATCCTCGTCCACCATAGGCTGCACAGGCACCAAGATGTCCAACTGAGTGGTCTGCCGGGAAGCCACGCCAGGAGCTGGTACACAGCCTCAGGACCACAGCTGAATGCACAGCTAGAAGATTGGCTTTCACAAGTACAGTCTACAAAAAGACCTGCTAGAGCCATTATTGCACCCTATGCAGGATATACGTACTGTGGGTCTTGTGCTGCCCATGCTTACAAACAAGTGAATCCATCTATTACCAAGCAAATTTTCATCCTTGGGCCTTCTTGTCATGTGCCCCTTTCTCAATGTGCACTTTCCAGTGTGGATATATATAGGACACCTCTCTATGGCCTCCATATTGAACAAAAGATTTACAGAGAACTATGGAAAACAGGAATGTTTGAACACATGTCTCTGCAGACAGATGAAGAGGAACACAGTATTGAAATGCATTTGCCTTATACAGCTAAAGCCATGGAAAGCTGTAAGGATGAGTTTACCATTATTCCTGTACTGCTTGGAGCCCTCAGTGAGTTAAAAGAGCAGGAATTCGGCGAACTCTTTGGTGAATACCTAGCAGATCCTAGTAATCTCTTTGTGGTTTCTTCTGATTTCTGCCATTGGGGTCAAAGGTTCCATTACAGTTACTATGATGAATACCAGGGGGATATTTATAGATCCATCGAACATCTAGACAAAATGGGTATGAGTATTATAGAACAATTAGACCCTGTATCTTTTAGCAATAACTTGAAGAAATACCATAATACTATATGTGGAAGACACCCCATCGGGGTGTTATTAAATGCTGTCACAGAGCTCCAGAAGAATGGAATGAATATGAGCTTTTCATTTTTGAATTATGCCCAGTCAAGCCAGTGTAGAAACTGGCAAGACAGTTCGGTAAGTTGTGCAGCTGTAGCACTCACGGCCCACTGAAGCTCTGAATCCTCAAGGATGCCACCTGCACATTCTCAGACTCTGTGCGGGGTCCCAGCCTAGCTTTTACCAAGATACTGGTCCTGGTTGGGGGGGATTCTGAAACCTCAAACTAATAGAACTTTCTTCTCTTCTTTTCTAGTAAGTGTAGTCCTTCCTTAATTTCAACTCATTAAAAAATGCTTTACAGTTTACGGCAGTGGAAGGAAGGCTGGCATCAAAATATTTTGATCGGCCCAGTTGTGGCAGAGTTTTTTGAAAGTAACTTGTAAAGCATTTACCATATCCTAAATTTGCCCTCTTTGCAGACTTGTGCATATATATATAACGCTTTCAGAATAGTTTTTCAAATTGTACACAAACAAAAGAGGTGGAAGCTTTTTAACAAAAAACTTGCACTTATAAATGATCTGCATTAGAATATAATAAATTTCCAGTTACAGTCAATTACTACTCGTGTTGTACAACAGATACCTTCTATTTTAGTTGCCAATAAAGGGCTACACAACTCAAAAAAAAAAAAAGAAAAGAAAAGAAAAGAAATGCAATTCCAGGTTGAAGGATGTTTCCACTAGAGGCGAAAATCAAACCACTGGGTTTGGTCTTTCCTACAAATGAGGATATCTCATGGTACCCAAGAAAATATAACTCCTGTTCATGATTGGCTGAAAATAAGTAGATAGAAAACACTTTAGGGATCCTTCATTTCAGCCAGCAATTCAAATATAAGAAGATCAGGACCAGGAATACTTGTACAATGAGTACCACATCTGTACATATGTTGTGTCCTCATTGTCTAGTACTAGGGAGACTACGTACTAGGTACACCAAATCTCTGTGCGTGTAGAGATGAAAGGGTACCAAGGGCCAATACTCATTCTCTCCGGGAAACTCCATTATCATCCACATTTTTCCCCAACAGGGAATAAGGCTGAACACTTCAAAGAAGCATGAGATGGTATCTGCCTGACTTACCTTGGAAAGTCCAGGTGTCCAAAATATGATTATGTCTTCTGCCTCCACGGCCCACGGGGAAGGTTTGCTGTGCCCCCTCTGCTCTGTGTTGATCAGAAGAATGATGTCAGGCACAGTTGGCATCTGGAGACGCTGGTTTCCCAGGTCAAGGGTCTGGAGCCCCAGATGAAATCTACTCTACCCACAAACCCAAGGATGCTGAGTCCCACGGGGAGGAATCAGTATAAGACACTCCTCTCACAAAGGACCTCGGAACAAGCAGTTGTGCAAAGGGCTCTCCAGTAATTATGGCATTAGAGGAATTCCAGCACCTCAGATTTCTGTACCTCAAGCAACAGTTTCTCAACCCTGACATCAGATTAGAACCAACTGGAGATTTTTAAGGAAAGAATTTATGAAGAAGACCCCAAAGGTCTTCACAGCAACAATAAAAATAAATAAATGGGACCTGATCAAATTAAAAAGCTTCTGCACAGCCAAAGAAACTGTCACAAGAGCAAACAGACAACCTACAGAATGGGAAAAACTTTTCGCATGCTACATATCCAATAAAGGGCTGATAACTAGAATCTATTCAGAACTCAAGAAAATCAGCAAGAAAAAAATCAAACAACCCTATCAAAAAGTGGGCAAAGGATATGAACAGAAACTTTTCAAAAGAAGACAGAACAATGGCCAACAAACATGAAAAAATGCTCAATATCTCTAATCATCAGGGAAATGCAAATCCAAACCACAATGAGATATCTCTTATCTCCAGTGAGAATGGCCTTTATCAAAAAGTCCCAAAACAATAAATGTTGGCGTGGATGCAGAGAGACAGGAACACTCATACAATGCTGGTGGGACTGCAAACCAGTGCAACCTCTGCGGAAAGCAATATGGAGATACCTTAAACAGATACAAGTAGACCTACCATTTGATCCAGCAATCCCATTATTGGGCATCTACCCAAAAGAACAAAAGACATTCTATAAAAAAGATATCTGCACCCGAATGTTTATAGCAGCACAATTCACAATTGCGAAGAATGTAGAAACAACCCAAGTGTCCATCAATACATGAGTGGATTAATAAAATGTGGTGTACATATACCATGGAGTACTACTCAGCTATAAGAAACAATGGTGATATAGCACCTCTTGTACTTTCCTGGATAGAGCTGGAAACCATTCTACTAAGGGAAGTATCCCAAGAATGGAAAAATAAGCACCACATGTACTCACCATCAAATTGGTTTTAACTGATCAACACCCAAGTGCACATATAGGAATAACAATTCATCCGGTGTCGGGCAGATGGGAGGGGGAAGAGGATGGGTATGTACTTACATAATGGGTGTGATGCACACCGTCTGGTGGATGGACATTCTTGAAGCTCTGACTCGGGGGGGATGGGCGGGACATGGGCACTGTATGTGGCCTGAACTTTTGTACCCCCATGATGATAAGCTGAAATAAAAAAAAAAAAAAAAAGATGGTAAGTTCACACCAGATCTATGGATATTAAATGATATGATGAGAATATTACAAACAACATTATGCCCATATATTTAGCAATGATCTAATACCCCCAAAAGACAAAAATGTTTGAAGTAGTTAAGAAAGAAAAATCTTTCAAATTAAGAAATAAAATCTTGGCCGGGCGCAGTGGCTCACACCTGTAATCCTAACACTCTGGGAGGCCGAGGCGGGTGGATCGCTCAAGGTCAGGACCAGCCTGAGCAAGAGCGAGACCCCATCTCTACTAAAAATAGAAAGAAATTATATGGACAACTAAAATATATATAGAAAAAATTAGCTGGGCATGGTGGCGCATGCCTGTAGTCCCAGCTACTCGGGAGGCTGAGGCAGTAGGATCGCTTAAGCCCAGGAGTTTGAGGTTGCAGTGAGCTAGGCTGACGCCACGGCACTCACTCTAGCCCAGGCAACAAAGCGACACTCAGTCTCAAAAAAAAAAAAAATAATAAATAAATAAATAAAAATAAAGATAAAAAAGAAATAAAATCTCTCATGAACATAGATGCAAAAATTATCAACACAAATTTATAGAAAATTGATTTATTTAATCTCTAACAGTGTTAGAGATAATACATCTTGACAAAATGGGGTTCGTCAGTGAATCAAGGGTAGTTCAACACTAGAAAATCAAACATTCTCATTCACTATATCAACAGACTAAAGAACACTGCCAAAGTATACACAAAGCTACATAACAAAATCCAATAGATAGAATTCATGATAAATACTATCAGTAAAATAGGCATAAAAGGGAACTTCCTACACATGGCAAAGGGCACCTATTAATACAAAGATTCTACAGGCATCCTACTCAATCATGAAAGACTTGGTTTAAAATATACCCAGGATTTATTTTAATCATGTACAGCTAGATACACAGAAATGGAAATTATGGTCATGAAGAAGATTTTATACTCACAGACCCCACGAAGCAGGAGGCAGGGCCCACCATGCAGGGCCACATGGGCGCAGACCAACACCAGCTGAGAGGCAGAGTCAGATACCCATTTTATGGAATAGAAGAATTAATATAGTTAAAAATATCCACACTACGCAAATCAATTGGCAGAATCAAGGCAATCCCTATCAAAATTTTAATGAAATTATTCACAGAAAGAAAAAACGTCCTAAAATTCATACAAGTCCACAAAAGACCTGAAAATATCCAGAAAAATAACTTTTAAAAAAATATATTAGAGTTTTCCAGTGAAAATTGGAAAACCTGTTATGAAAATTCTAAAAGAGCTGCTAATACTTAGCCAAAGCCATCTTGAGCAATAAGGACAAAGTGGGAGACATCACACCACCTAATTATAAAGTATACTACAAATAGCAGTATAAAAAGACAAGGCCATTATATAATGATAATGGGGTCCACACAGCAAGAGGATATAACAATCGTAAATACATATGCAACCAATACCGGAGCATCCTACCATGTTATTAAACACTAGAGTTTATTTCTTCCAACTCTATGTTTGTGCCCATTAACCAAACTTTACCCGCCACACTCACTGTCCCCAGCCACTGGTAAGCAGCATTCCACTCTGTCTCCACGAAATCGACGTTTCAGCTCCCACATGTGAGTGAGAACATGCGATATGTGTCTTCCTGTGCCTAGCTTCTGTCACGTAACATGCTGACCTCCAGATCCACCCTGGTTGCTGCAAATAACAGGATTTCATTCTTTTTTAGGACTGAGAATTTTTACCATGAAAGTGTTGTACATTATATCAAATGCTCTTTCTCCATCAGTTGAGGGGATCATGGATGATCTTGACTTTTCCTTTATTAATGTGGTGAATGACATTGATTTATTACGACATGTTGAACCACTTTTGTTTTCATGGCATAAATCCCACTTATCGTGAGACATTAATGTAAGCTCTTAATATGCAGCTAAATGTGGTTTGCTGCTATTTTGCTGATTTTTGTATCTGTATTCATATGCAATATTGGTGTATAGTTTCCTTTTTCATGAAGTGTTTGGTTTAGTATCAGGGAAGTGATGCCTTCATAGAAGGAGTAAGAATGTGGTTTCTGCTCTTCTATTAAGCAGAAGAGTTTGAAAAGAGTTGATATTAATTCTTGAAATGTTTGGTAAAATTTACCAGTGAAGCCATCTGGTCCTGGGCCTTTAAACTTGGGAGGTTTTGATTATTCAATCTCCCTATTGTTACACATCTAGTAAATTTTTTACCTTTCTTGAGTCAGTTTTGGTAATTTCTGTGTGCTGGGAACTTGTTCATTTCACCTGGGCTATCTAATCTGTCGGCACACACTTGTCCCTAGCACAGTGTTGTAGTCGTTGCTTCAGTGGAGGGGTGGAGGCTTAGGGTTCACTCTGAGGAGGACATCACTCCTGCTTAGCAATGTGAAAGAATTCCAGTGTTACATCTCTAGATTCCTTAGTCGTTGCTTTTTCCTAGTTACATTTGTCCAGAATTGCTGGGGCCAATCCTCCAGAAAACAGGGACAGTCTGGACATCGCTGAGAGGCACAAGGAAGCAGGGCTCCCTGGGTGTCCTGGGAAGCAAACT
Organism: Eulemur rufifrons; assembly: GCF_041146395.1. Lineage (NCBI taxonomy): Eukaryota > Metazoa > Chordata > Mammalia > Primates > Lemuridae > Eulemur > Eulemur rufifrons. The sequence continues at coordinate 14,586,300 of NC_091006.1, forward strand.
GTCACCTCCCTGCAGAGCCACGCGGACACCAGGGTGACCTGAGGGTTCTGAGGAGGGAAACACTGGCTCCAACTCGTGTATCTTCCACACTGAAGAGACGTGGGGACATGTGTGGCAAGAGTCGTGGGAGGTCAAGTCACAGGAAGACCCAGACTCCAGAGCACAGGCTGATGCTCAGTGTGGAAGGACCTTGGGGGTAGCATGACTTTGGGAAGTGAAACAGCACCGGTTTGAAACAGCCCTTGACCACCTAGGAGTGTCTGTTCCACCCTGATAACAACATTGGTTCTGAACTTTTAGTTTCTCCCACAGGGAACATAGAAAACTTTCTCAGCCTTCTGTTCAGCAGCTCGTTAGGACCTTCTCACTAATTGCCAACACTTACCACTCTCACCAGAAGTGGCTGAGGGTGATTTGCATTGGGGATAAGATCAGCTCCTCACTGGAGATGCCCCAGTCTCCCAGCAGACCATGTCACTGATGCTACGGATGACATGATAATGGGATCCCTGTAGGGGGTCAGGTTCAGGAGTCCTGTCCCTATAACTACAGACTTGGGTGCCCCAGGCTATTCCTGGGTGACATTTCACTGCACAGAGCTCTGGAGCCCAGACTAGCCTGGTGAGTGTCTCCACGTGCTCAACCTCAGGGATAAACATGGGACAGAGGGGCAGGGTCTCCAACAGGAGAGGAGCTCAGAGCTGAGCTCGAGCAGTAGCTTGTTCAGGACAAGTGCTGACCTGCCTCATCCTGAGCAGGCGTCCATGCCCTGACTTGGCAGGTGGACTGTGGGGAAGTGCTGGGGAGAGTTTCAGGGTTGCACTAGAATGGGGAGGTTTGCTGCAAATCCTTATTCCTTGAAGCCTCAGGCAATGAGAAAAAGAAGCATGGAGTCCCTTAAAAACTGAGCCATGCCCCGGCTTACTAGAGCAAGAGCTCCTCACCCATGCCAGACCAGCAAACTAGCATTGGCTGTGGGCGCAGATAAACAAATTGATGTGCAGAGCGGGGTTAGAACTTTAAAATCTTAAAACATAAAATAATATCCAGGAACACACACATGGGGTGTGTGCAGGGGGAGGGGAGAGAGAGAGAGAGAGAGCGCGAGAGAGAAGGAGAGAGAAGGAATACACAGAAAATCAGAGGCTATAACACATTTTTGCTTCTCAAATCCCTCTCCAGTACGATGCAGTCATCCTAGGAGTTCTCCGAACATTTTCTGGTTCCTGGGTTATCGTTCTATGTGTTCTATATTGTGTGTGTTTGTGTGTGTGTGTGTGTCCTGCATATGTTTAATCTTTCTAAATAAATGTTTAAAAGCCCTCTGTCTTTCCAGAACATGGAGCAACAAGGGGAGTAAAAAATAATAATAGTAATGAGAAGAGCTTCAGTTAATTTCTGAATCTATCAAAATTGTGTGACTGTTGAAATTCCACTGACCTATTATTCATCCACTTTGTCCATTGTTCCCGACGCCCATGACTGTGGTGAGTAACACAGATGAGACAGAAATAGTAACTGCAGGGGCAGGTTCTGCTTATACTAAGGAACTTTGTCATGTGTGACCACTTGTGATCAGAAAACTCTCATTGTGAGGCCGGGCGCAGTGGCTCAGGCCTGTAATCCTAGCACTGTGGAAGGCCGAGGCAGGAGAATCGCTTGAGGTCAGGAGTTCGAGACCAGCCTGAGCAACAGCGAGACCCCCGTCTCTACTAAAAATAGAAAGAAATTATTTGGACAGCTAAAAATATATATAGAAAAAAATTAGCCAGGCATGGTGGCACATGCCTGTAGTCCCAGCTACTTGGGAGGCTGAGGCAGAAGGATTGCTTGAGCTCAGGAGTTTGAAGTTGCTGTGAGCTAGGCTGACAACATGGCACTCACTCTAGCCCGGGCAACAGAGCGAGACTCTGTCTCAAAAAAAAAAAAAAAAAAAACTCTCATTGTGTGTTCACACCATTTTTATGCCCTATAATTACACTAATAATTATTTTATTTTTTAAATGAGAAAACAGAGGCACAGAGTAGTGAATAGATACCCCAGGTTGGACCAAGCTAATAAGTAGATCATTTGACATGAGTTGGGAGCTGTCTGACTCCAGACACTGGACTTTTACAAACTTTTCTCCTGCCTCTAACCTCAGGTCCTTTTATTGTCCCCTTTACACAGTCAGAAAATAAGGTTCTGAGAGCTCAGGGGTGACTTCCAATGTCTCAGCCGCAGAGAGAGGGCGTCAGTGTGGGACCCACGTTTGGGGAATCCTGAGCTGGTGGCGGCTGCTCTTCCCTGGGCCCTTCCTGTGCCTACCATGCTGTAGTTTCAGAAGGGACCAATTTTCCTGAGAAGCAAGAAATATTGGTAACACTGGACTTTTGTCTAGAGTTCACGTCTCACTTCTGCACCTGGCAATGGTTTCTGGATCCTGCAGTAATAATTAAGATTAATGTGTCTGGAAGACTTTACTCCTTTAGTGAGAATATGTTGACCTTTGTGCTGTGTCTCACAGAATCTTCTAACTCACTCGCAAGGGCTCAGATTAAACCCTGCTGTAGTGTGACACCCACGTGTGCTATGGGTGGTTATGAGCTCAGGTTTCTAGCCTGATTCTCCTTTGTAGACCCTACAACCCAGTAAATAGGCAGACAACATGTTTGATTAAAAAAAAAGAATTTTAGGGCCGGGTGCGGTGGCTCACACCTGTAATCCTAGCACTCTGGGAGGCCAAGGTGGGCGGATCATTTGGGCTCAGGAGTTCGAGACCAGCCTGAGCAAGAGCGAGACCCCATCTCTACTAAAAAAAATAGAAAGAAATTAGACAGACAACTAAAAAAATATACAGAAAAAAAATTAGCCGGGCATCGTGGCGCATGCCTGTAGTTCCAGCTACTCGGGAGGCTGAGGCAGGAGGATTGCTTGAGCCCAGGAGTTTGAGGTTGCTGGGAGCTAGACTGATGCCACGGCACTCTAGCCCAGGCAACAGAGTGAGACTCTGTCTCAAAAAATAAAAAATAAAATAAAGAATTTTAAGAACCATTGTTCAATGGATCTAATTATCATGATACTTATATCTTTGTGTGGCCTGAGGATGATTGGAGGCCACTCGTGAATAGCTTCCAAGATCTAACTTCTCAGCATTACAATTTAATATCTGGGACATATTAGCAACTAGCACACTGTGGACAATAAGCATCTGTTCTCTACTGAACAGAACAACTGAGGGCATTCTAAGATCACCTATAAATTCAGAGGCCTATTAACTTAGCTAAGGTACCTTGTATCTTATCACTCTGACAAGTAATATTAAGAGGTCTCAAAAGTTGACAACTGATTCCTTTTTTTTTAATTAAGTAGATAATTTTATAATTCTTATATGATTTTTCATTTTATTTCATTAATGCATTATGATAACAATCAGGAAGTTCATGAATTCTAAGGATCGTATGGTGCATTTTGCTGTTGTTTCATTTCATATAATCATTTATAAAGTACCAGTTTCTTTAGTACTTACTGTGTCACCTCTGTGTGTAACAACACAGAGATGGCCCTTGAATCAATGGATGTTACATTCTGGTGGAAAGTCAGAATATAAAAGTAAGTAAATATAATACACAAGTATAATTGTGAGGTGCATATTGGCGTGAGAGCTATGTCTCCAGGTGCAGCTTCTCTTGTGGAATATAAAGTGTCTCCCTTCTGGGAAGATCATAAGGCCCAGACATCCTATACCAGGTTGGATAATGGAGAGAAATCTCAGTACCAGCATTGGCACAGCCTGCTCCCAGGCCCTGACGCTCTCTTTGTGTCTTTTCAGAACAATGCCCTAAGAACCACTGGAGAAGTGGCTCTGAAAACCATCATTCTCTTCCAGATTGGGGTCGGGACTCTGGCCAATGTCACTCTGTTCTTCCATAATGTCTCCCCAATGTGGCTTGGCCACAAGCTGAGGCCCACACACGTGATTCTCATCCACATGGCTGTGGCCAACTTCTTGGCCCTTCTCGCCACAGGGATCCCTCACATGGTGGTGGCTTTTCTCCCAGGGAAACCCTTGCCCCGTCTTGTATGTAAACTTGTCCGTCCCACCTTCCTGGTGGCTCATAGCACCACCTCGTGTTCCACCTGTGTCCAGAGCACCTATCGCTTCTTCACTGTCACCCCCAGGACAAAGGAGAGGTCAATGTTCAGAGGAAGAGCCCCCAAGACCGTCACTGCTTCTTGTTGTGCTTGCTGGGTGTTTGGTGTCTTAAAGAATCTCTATGTACCCATGCAAACCACTGGTCCACAGGACACACTCAATGATACTGACACCCAAGGCTCCTGGCTCTGCCAATTCTCAGATCAGCGTTCAGGCATAGTTTTCTTGCGGTCAGTTCCTGATGCCGTGTTTATTGGCCTCATGATCTGGACCAGTGGCTCCATGGTGCATCTCCTACAGAGACACCACCTGAGACTGCAGCATGTTCACACCACCAGCCACCGTGACAGGTGCCCCGCAGAGACCAGAGCCACCCACACTGTCCTGATGCTGGTGGTCACCTTTGTTGTCTTCTACATGCTGAACTCTATTTTTACTTTGTGTATCACTGCTGTTGCAGATGCCCGTGTATGGTTGATGCGTACTACTGACGTTTTGATTTCATGTTTTCCCACTGTTTGCCCCTTTGTGCTGATCCTTAGGGATCCTAGAACTCCCAGATTCTGCTCTTGAATTGCCAAAACCGCAGTTGAAATGCTAAACATGTATAAGATAGTTTCATGAATAGCCACAGTTGGCCGGGCGCAGTGGCTCATGCCTGTAATCCTAGCACTCTGGGAGGCCAAGGTGGGCAGATTATTTGAGCTCAAGAGTTCGAGACCAGCCTGAGCAAGAGCGAGACCCCATCTCTACTAAAAAGATAGAAAGAAATGATTTGGACAGCTAGAAATATATATAGAAAAAAATTAGCCGGGCATGGTGGCACATGCCTGTAGTCCCAGCTACTCGGGAGGTTGAGGCAGAAGGATGGCTTGAGCCCAGGAGTTTGAGGTTGCTGTGAGCTAGGCTGACGCCACAGCACTCTAGCCCAGGCAACAGAGCAAGACTCTGTCTCAAAAAATAATAATAATAATAATAATGGCCACAATTATGCTATTCAGTAACCACTTACTAAGTACCAATTTTCACACAAAATCCACTGTGATCTTAGAAAGTCAACATGACACTGGCACCCCATGGGGGATGTGACAGTCTATGGATGAAATTATGAGCTGAAAAAAAAAAATCCATGGCATTATTGAGAAAATGACTATTTTCCTCTGCCAGTGGAGCTGTCTAAAGGAAACTGCCGTTTTTCAAGGGTACTTGAGAGTTTCCACAAAATTTACCTCAGTGTGGATAAAGCTGATACCTGCCACACATTGGTACCTAGTTCAGTGTGGGTCCAGGTAAATTTTACACCAGGGCAGGTGGAAATTTTATCTCACAAATGCAAATAGGAAACCTGAAACACTGTGAATGTGCCATTCTAATTATCTTGCATCTGCATTTCACTCGCATTTCTTCCAAAATGCTGACCGTTATGCAGGATACAATGGTGTGCAATGGATTGGTCTCTGGGAACATTGCAGATTTTCCTTACGTTTGACCCACAGTACATCCTGTTGCTTCACTGGATGAAGAAATGCGACGGAGGCTGTAGGAAGCTGCCCCTCTGCGGATTTGTCTGGATTTTTACTTTTCACCCCTGAAAATCAAAGCTGGAGACTTTATTTTCTGTTTGTTCTGTCCGATGTTTTCCCACTTCGATTTTCTTTTTACACTCTTTGGAGATAGTCTGATATTTTTAATATACCAATTATAAGCACCACATGTACTCACCATCAAATTGATTTCATTGATCATCACCTAAGAGCACATTCAGGAATAACGTTAACCGGGTGTCGGGCAGATGTGGGGGGGGATGGGTGTATACATACATGATGAGTGCGATGTGCACCGTCGAGGAGATGGACACGCTTGAAGTTCTGACTAGGGGGCGGGGGTTAGGGCAATATACGTAACCTAAACCTTTGTAACCCCATAATATGCGGAAATAAAAATAAATAAATAATATACCAATTAATTATTTTTATGTGATGCTAATGAGGTATAACTATTTTTAGTGGCTACTGTAGCCATCCCATTAATGTTTCCTTAAGTATTATGTCTAATTAGGACAACTAGCTAACACCACACAGAATAGGTAAGAACTTAAAATGGTGTAAATCCATATATACTCTCTCTAACTTTATGCTATTGTTTTTATATATATTAATTCTATACATGTTATAACACACCTTACATGCTATTATTTCTGCTGCCATGAAAATAGCAATGAAAACAAAGATTTTACATGTAGCCGCATGACTGCCATGACTATGATTCAAAGCTCATGATTCTTTACAGTCAATCTCTCTCCCATGGTGTTTTTATCACCAGGACAAAGGACTTCCAGTAGCTTTTTGGAGTACATGCTTTCTATACATGAATTGCTTAGTTTCATTTATTTAAAATATCTTTATTTTCATTTTGTTCCTAGCCCCAACCTACTGTGGGGTTTGGGGATACATGAAGAAAACTAAAATGGAGACATCATCACCAACTTGCTTCCTCTTAATTGGATTGTTTGGAAATAAATTAAAGAAGTTGGTCCTGGAGTATTTTTTATTCATAGTTACTTTTGTGAATAGATGATATTTCTTCCTAATTTTATGTTGATTCTTTGTATCTTATAAGAATTCATTTCATTGTTACCAAATGATATTATGTTTATCCTTTTATAAATTTGATAACTGTGGAGAAACTCTATGATGTTTCCAGACATATAAGCAGAATGAAGTCGTATTTAATTATTTAATTTATAATTATTCTTTTCCTGTTTCTTCATGCAACAGTGGGGTGATACCAAGAACTTTCATTTAAATTTTATGTTTAAGGACAATTTTAGTCAAAACATGACTGAATCATAGGAGACGCAGAATGTGAGGCAACAGGGAGGAGGCGCCTCCACATACAAGCCTCCTGTCCATGGATCTCCCCGCAGAACTCAACTGTGTCTGGATGCTGCTGGCGGCCACAGGAGAACCGAGTGGAGGGAGGAAAAGTGAGTGCAATCATATGGAAGTGTTTACTTCTCAGATTGCTGGACAAGGGCAAACATGAGAGAACAAGGTCCAAGAAATGAGTAACGTATTAATTTAGCAAGTGTCCTCTGAGCCAACTGCATACCCGGCCTTGTGTGTGCACTTAGGAACTCTGTCCTGTGGTCCTGGCAGCCGTAGACAGGACTGAGACCTTTCAACCCCAGGGCTGGGGAATGACAGGGTCTTTCTTGTCCAGAACCAAGTCATGGCTGGATGCCCTAAAATCTAAAAAAGTTGATTTCTTAGACGTAGATAAGAAATGATGGTTACCAGGAGTTGAGGGGTGTAGGAAGGAGGGAATGGGGAGTTGCTGGCCCAAGCATACAAAGTTTCACATAGACAGGAGAAGTTAGTCTTCAGATCAATTGCACAGCAGTGTGACTATATTCAATAATAATGTATTCTATATTTCAAAATAACTAAGACAGTAAATTTCAAATACTTTACCATGGAAGTGATAAATGAGGTGATGCATATATTAAGTAGCTTAACTCAGTCACTCCACATTGTGTACTATATCAAAACATCACACTGTACTATGCAAATGTATATAATTACAATTTGTCAAATAAAAATAGTATTTAAAAAGAGCCATTGTTGTTATAGCATGTATCAGAATTTAGTGATGTTCAGCATTTTTTCACACACTTAGTAAATATCCACATATCTTCTTTGGAGAAATGTTTATTCAAGTCATTTGCCCATATTTTAATCTGGTTGGGTTTTTGTGTGTGTGTGTGTGTGTGTGTGTGTGTGTATGTGTGTTGTTTTTGTTGCTATTGTTGAGTTGTAGGTGTCCCCTACATCTTTCAGATGTTCATCCACCTGTCCACCTGAAGCCCACTCAGCCAGGCTTTTATGACATCTGGAACCAGCCACTGCTGGACATGGGGCCTGGTGCCCACCTCCCCAGGCCTGGACCTAGGTCACAGCTTCACCCAGTCCCTCTTAGGCCTCTGAATGCCAAGGACAGAGAGCAGCAGGATCCCTAGGAGATCGGGAGTCCTTGCTCCACAGCAAGATGCGTGTTTCCAGTTCAGCTCCTCTAAAACTTGTCGTAATAATCAACTTCTCGAGTCTATTTCCTTCTCAGTAATATAGTCCTCAGAGATGCACATAACAATTGGAGAAAGTGCCTGGCAAACAGAAAGTGCTTAATGAATGAATGCTGTAACATTTCCCAGCTCTACTCCTGGGCCGATTCCCAGCCTAATGCAGGGATCAGCTCTTAACCCATCTCTCAGAACCTTCTCTGAAGACCCAGACTCAGGGGAGGTGAGAATTCTTTTAGAAAACATTTTATGTTTTAATTTTTTAAAAGTATATATTGAAGGTGTTCAACACGATGTTTGATATACATGTACACGATCAAATGATGATTATAGTCCAGCTAATTAACCCATCCATCATCTTACACAGGCGTGTGTTTGGGGGGGGGGCGGGTAAGAGCACCTAAAATCTACTCTCTCAGCAAATTTCCAGCATACAGCACAGTATTGTTAACTAGAGTCCTTACGCTGCACAGTAGATCTCTAAACTTACTCATGCTCCAAAACTGCACCTTTGCACCCACTGACCTACATCTCTCCTTTTCCCTCCCTCCCCCATTCTGGTAACCACCATTTATCTCTTGTTTCTGTGTGTTCGATATTTTTATTCCACTTACGAGAGAGACAATGCCGTGGGAATTCTAACGTAGCGGAGTTGTTGCAAGACAGTGTGTTCTCTCAAGAGGATCGTGGAAGGATGCAAGCATGGAGATGGTTTCAGCTGAAGCCCAACCTCAGCCCAATCACACAGGGCAGGGGACACCAAGGTGTGAATGGCACCACAGGTGGCCTACCTTAAAGCAAGGGACCTGGACTCTGTCACCCCCAATCTGTCCCACATTGGCTAAGGCCATTGGGTGGAGTGGAGGGACCCCCCCAGCATTCCCACATGAGCCAGCTGCCCTCAGCCCAGGCAGTCCTAAGAGACTGGGAAGTGTCCCTGTCCTCTGAGCAAAGATCCAACCACATCCACCGTGGTGCCAATTTTAACATTTCTGTTTCACTGATGCTCCCAAATAGACATTGTATTCTTTCATAATTCTTGGAGTTAATGATACTGAATTTGGCTTAGGTAAGCAACTGGAATGAGGAGAATTGAAATGGTGAATCCAAACATTCAACACAGAAGCAATTCTGCAATACATCATAAGCCTCTTCCTTATTATTTAATCCCCTTCTAACACATGGGGTTAATTGCCACAGGGACTTTTCAGCTCAATAAATAAATCAATTTTGCATTTAAGAAAATAAAGAAATAATTCCTTATTTATGCAAATAAAGAATTCTTTCAGGAAGTCATTTAATAGAGCGCTCTTTGAAATTATAAATATGCAAACTAAAATAAAATAACTAAATGATGTGGGTAAACATAACATTAAAGAATTATCCCTAAAGTACACTAAAAACACAAAACGTCCTAAATAGGAAAGAAGTACAGCAAAAAAGACCACGTCCTCGATGGAAAAGCATGTTGGAAACTTGCGGGGAACGTGGGTCGTTTCAGCAGTTAGGGGCACTGTGGGCTTTGAGATGGGGCAGAGGTAGGCACCATTATTCCCGCAAAGCAGAAGTTGTAAAGTAGAAGTAGAAGATCAGCAAACGTTTTCCTAAACTGCCAGACAGTAAATGTTTTAAGCTCAAGGGACATATGATCTCTGTCTTCTTAATGGGGCCCTTGTAACATGGAAGCAGCCATAGACAACATGAAAACAGGTGTGACTGTGTTCCAATAAAACTTTATTTATAAAAACAGATGTCCATGGCCAGGCATGGTGGCTCATGACTGTAATCCTAGCACTCTGGGAGGCCAAGGCGGGCAGATCATTTGAGCTCAAGAGTTCAAGACCAGCCTGAGCAAGAGCCAGACCCTGTCTCTACTAAAAATAGAAAGAAATTAGCTGGACAACTAAAAATATATAGAAAAAAAAAAATTAACCCCGAATGGTGGCACATGCCTGTAGTACCAGCTACTCGGGAGGCTGAGGCAGGAGGATCGCTTGAGCCCAGGAGTCTGAGGTTGCTGTGAGCTAGGCTGACGCCACGGCACTCTAGCCCGGGCAACAGAGTGAGACTCTGTCTCAAAAAAAAAAAAAAAACTAGATGTCCATGCCTTGGGCTGAAGTTGGGTGACTCCAGAGTCAGGGCATTATGTGCTGTGAGTGGGCAGGTTTCACCTCAGCACAGTGCAGGGCTTGTCACACAAGCTGGCACAAAAACAGGGGTGCTGAGTAAATTGCGGCAGGACCGATGGAACCAGGGGCTCAACCATATAATCGACAGGCTTCATAGAGAGAGGCAGATGAGTTCTAAAGGAAATAAAGCATTTCTGTTCGTGGAGAATGTGAGGAAAAGGCAGGGGCTGGCTGAAGAGGTCTGTGTCTGAAATGAAGTTTCCATGGGAGAAAAACTGAGAAAAAAGGCAGGGCTGAACCCATGTCTGTGCACAGTGAGGGGACCCACCACAGATAGTGAGCACATCCACAACAGAACGCATGGGTGTTGAGAGAAAATTCTAGAGCATGTGACTGAAGTAGAATAGAGTGTCAGGAAGACTGTGGATGTTGTGGAAAGTTTTGGGGTTTATATGATGACGGTTGTAAAGGGGTGGGAGTATTAGAAAATGAAGAGTTTTTGTTTCATGGGCAAAGAGTTTCAGTATTGCAAGATGAATAAGTTTTGGGGGAAAGATGGTATTTATGGTTGCAAAACAATTTGAATGTCATTGATACCATTAAATTGTACACTTAAAAATGGTTTAGATGGAGGCCGGGCGCGGTGGCTCACGCCTGTAATCCTAGCACTCTGGGAGGCCGAGGTGGGCGGATCCTTTGAGCTCAGGAGTTCGAGACCAGCCTGAGCAAGAGCGAGACTCCATCTCTACTAAAAATAGAAAGAAATTATATGGACAGCTAAAAATATATATAGAAAAAATTAGCCGGGCATGGTGGTGTATGCCTGTAGTCCCAGCTACTCGGGAGGCTGAGACAGGAGGATCTCTTGAGCTCAGGAGTTTGAGGTTGCTGTGAGCTAGGCTGACGCCACAGCACTCACTCTAGCCTGGGCAACAAAGTGAGACTCTGTTTCAAAAAAAAAAAAAATGGTTTAGATGGGAAATTTTTTTTTTTTTTTTTTTTTTTTTGAGACAGTGTCTCGCTATGTTGCCTGGGCTAGAGTGACATGGCATCAAGCTCACAGCAACCTCAAACTCCTGGGCTTAAGCAATCCTTCTGCCTCAGCCTCCCGAGTAGCTGGGACTACAGGCATGTGCCACCATGCTGGGCTAATTTTTTTTTTCTATATAGTTTTAGTTGTCCAGCTAATTTCTTTCTATTTTTTAGTAGAGATGGGGTCTCGCTCTTGCTCAGGCTGGTCTCAAACTCCTTAACTCTAGGGATCCTCCCGCCTCGGCCTCCCAGAGAGCTAGGATTACAGGCATGAGCCACCGTGCCCGGCCTAGATGGGAAATTTTATGTTATGTGTATTTTATCAAAATTAAAAAAAATAAAAGAAGACATAAAAATTAAGAGTTATTCATGGATCAATATCAAGCCTTACAATATACCTGTACTTGGAATCTAGGAAGAAGGTCAGAGAAAAGAAGGGACATAAAAATTAACTAAATAAATATTGGCTGAAAACTTTCTTTTTTTCCTGAAAAATATCACCCTACTGATCTCAGAGGTAAAATAATTCTATTCTACTAGGTGTGGGAATTATCCTATTCAAATGAATAAAGGCTAAAAGTAAGGAGAAAATCCTGAACATAGCAAGAGAATATAGTATATCACGAGGTCAAGTTTTCATTCTAAGTGACATGTATTTTTTTTAATGGAAGGGAAGGCTGGTTGATCAATCTTAGCAATATTGACACTTTGGGCTGCAGTATTTTTGGTTGGGGAGGGTGACCTTCTCCTTTTAAGATGTTTGTCAGCATCTATGAGCTCTACCCCGTTTGCTCTCATTATCCTTTAACTTCTGTAGAATTGGAGATGATGTCTCCTAATTCACTCCTCATATCCCAGGTAATTTCTGTCTTCTCTCTCCCATGTCTCTCATTTTTCTCTCTCTAGGTCTCTCTTGCCCTGCTTCCTCCCTCCTTTAATCCCTCCCCTCCCTCTCTCCTTCCTGCAGTAAAGATAGATTTATTTCTTTGATCTTATAAAATGTTTTCAATTTTTAAATTTTTATATAATATTTGTCCATTTTAACATTTTATTGATAACCATTTACAGTCTTTACTACTTCTTTCTACTTACTTTGTGGTTGAATTGCTTAATTTTCTAAGTTAAAGTAGCTTAGATTATTGATTAGGGTAATTTTCTCCTATCACAAATTTTTTAAAGCTATCATTTTCCCTCTAAGCTTTAGCTGCATCTACTTTCATTCAACTGAAGATACTCTATAATTTCCCTTGTAATTTAACCTTTGAACTATTAATATGTTTTATTTATAAGTGGTTGCTTAATTTTCATATATGTGGAGATTTTATGGATTCCTTCCTGTTACTGATTTCTAATCTAAGTCTGTTAGGATTAAAGAACAGGGTGTGTATTTTTCAATTTTAAGACTAATGAGGTTCGTCTTATAACCACCTATGTCTATGTGAAAGTTTAATGTGTGCTTGAAATGAATGTGCATTTTTCAGCTGTAGGGTAAAACTGAATACATACACATACAGGTTAGGTAGATAGTCAGGATCTCTGGCTGTTCTCGGGACAAGGGTTTCTGGATTTGGTGTTTTCTCAAGCAAGTGTTCCACCTAGGAAGAAGGATAAGGGTGGGCACTCCATTGTGGTGTCGCCCCACCCTTAATCCTATCCCGAGCAACTGCTACACCTGGGGAAGGAAAGGAATGCGTTCTCAATCTGGGAATTCCCAGGCCCAGGCATGATAGGATTTAGAAAATTACCTAGAGTGACGTAGGGGTGATTATTATGCCATTAGCTTGACTCTGCATTGTGCTTCACCCCCTGCCCCCATGGGCTTTCACAGAGGGAGCTCATAGATGCAGATGGAATTGAGGACACCTGTTGATCATTTGATACTATCCCACACCTCCCGAGAGCTGGCCCCAAGACCGGGCTAATAAAAGGAAACAATCTGAGAATTCAGAGAGATTGGGTCAGTCGATGAGTCGGTTTGTCGGTCTGTCTCTCTCCACTCGTGAAGACAGACCCACTTGTTCTACAATAAAGAGCTGCTGGTGAGAAACGCTTGCTGCCTGAGGTTACTCGGTCGCACTGGCCCTGCTGGTGATTTTTCCAAGGAGGGAGCCAGAGGACCAGCACAATGGTCTGGACTTGACACTTTGGTGTGTCTGATCCTTCTTCGACCAGGAGAACACCAAGAACGGAGGGCAGACTGCCACCCTGGCATATATTTTTCCTGTTTTATAGGTCTTGTTTCCTCAACATTTAGAAAAACTATTAGTTTTTTTGGTCAAATTAAAATTATTTATTGTTTAAGCTCCACGACACACCGAGTTGATCTTCCAGAAAATAAAAAGGAATACACTTGCAAATTGATGTGAAAGTTCAAAATATCTCTTTTGTTTATATTTCTGTTCCAAAGAAAACAACATGACAATATTTTATATCTGAAATGCAAACTTTCCCTAATGTGTACAGTTAATTTGTATTCGCGATTCATAAAATGGCCCATTTTTTTCTTGCTACCCTTTTATAGAGAGCAGAAACGTTTTTAGCTCTGGTTATGGACACACGGTAATTCCTACAGGTGTGTTTGTGTTCACAGAGTTATTTGCCTTGCCCAGGATGAATTTGAGGACCGGCAATGCCGGGATCCATCAAAGGACAGATACTCAGGTACCCTTGACTATAATGAGTTGCATTTGCAGGAGAAAAAAATGGGCGCAGTGGCTCCACAACAGAAATTTTAGTGAATGTGAAGATATGGGCCCCATCACTGACATCACAGAAGGACACAGTGCCCATATCCATATCCAGGAAAATCCCCACTCGGTGTAACCGGGGGCTCACCCAGAGAGGGGTCAAGGGCACGGTGCTGGCAGTGTAAAGCAGGCTTCTCCTCAAACCCACGGTCCAGAAGCCCTGCTCTGAAGACAGTAGGATTTCCCCTTGCCTATTCACCGATTCTTTGCAAACTCCCACATCCCACTCTATGCTTGTGCCCACGTCCACCTCCCAGTAATGCCGGCCGGAAGTGAACCGAGAGGAGCCCAGGACACACAATGCGCAGCTGAATCTCTCTGCACGTCCTATCCTGTTCTGCCTGAAACGCCCGCAGCGAACATTCCTCAGGTCGTCAGAAATCATGAGACGGTTGTTGGCTGTGTCCACATCCAAGGTCACGTCCACTGTGGAAAGAAAAACTGGAAGTTCAGCAAACACACGCCCTGTAGCCTCCCTCTTCCCTTCTATTGCAAAAACCCAGACATATCATTCACTTTCACTTCTTTTAGTCTACATTTCTTCCCCAAATAGAACTTTCTGGGAAAATTTCCCTGGCCACCTGGTTATGTGAAATTTTATGCGTGGAATAAAAGGATATAATTGGAACAAGTCCACCTAACTCATAGTAGAAATTCCCTTTTACTTAAGTTATTAAATATCTTGATCAATAATTTTTCTTCCGTTTAGGGCAGAAGATACATGAAGGATAAGAGTGTAGTTTGTTGTCGTAATTATTACACAAGCTGACACAGATCCTGTGGAAATCTATACTCAGAGGTGTTGGTTTTAGGAGTGTAAAAGTTTTAGGTGCCTGACATCGGCTAATGGCCATAATTTCATGGACAAATGTTTGAAAGCTGCTTGTTCCAGGGCCCTTTACGTGTTTGGGGCAAGTGGAACAGACTCCTTACCTTGGAACTTCCTCATCCTTGGGTTCATCTGTAGAACTCTTCTCAGCTGGGGCTCCAGTTCCTTGACCTTGGAAACCAGCTCCCCCAGCTGAGGAATGGCTCTGATGTCACTCTTCTGAGAGACCACAGGGCATAAGGGACACAGCAAACCCTCCCCGTGGGGCTCCTTCTGCAGGGAGTTGATGCATCGGAGGCAGCAGAGGTATCCACATTTCAGGCGCACGGGTTCTTCGAGGTAAGTTAGGCAGACAGAGCATGCGCTTACTTCTTTAAAGTGTTCGGCCATGGGCCGGGCGCGGTGGCTCACGCCTGTAATCCTAGCACTCTGGGAGGCCAAGGCGGGTGGATCACTCGAGGTCAGGAGCTCGAGACCAGCCTGAGCAAGAGCGAGACCCCGTCTCTACTAAAAATAAAAAGAAATTATATGGACAGCTAAAAATATATAGAAAAATTAGCCAGGCATGGTGGCGCATACCTGAAGTCCCAGCTACTCGGGAGGCTGAAGCAGTAGGATCGCTTGAGCCCAGGAGTTTGAGGTTGCTGTGAGCTAGGCTGACGCCACGGCACTCTAGCCCAGGGAAACAGAGTGAGACTCTGTCACAAAAAAAAAAAAAAAAGTGTTCGGCCATGGCCACCGCCTGGCCACCACCTGGCCAAAATGTGCAAGATATTAGAATTTGCATGTGTTCAATAGCTAGCAGTCCTCGGGACACTGTCATTGTCTTTCTTGCATAAAGTTATTGCTGCCTACTCTTTGTAATCACTGCTACTAAGAAATGAAGACATAACACCACTATAAATATAAAAGACTCGAGGCCCTGAACTTCTGATATCTGAGATGCTAGAGGGAATGAAGGACATGAGCCATCATAAATCTTTGCACTGAAGTGGCTTTATAGGGTCCATACCTGAGCTGTCTAATACAGTATCCACCAGCCACAGGTGGCTAATGAGCACCTGGATTGGGGCTGATCTGAATTAAGATGTGCTGTGAGTATAAAATACGTACTCAGTTTTGAAGACACAATGAGAAAAAAATGTAAACTCTGTCCATGAAAACCTTTAAAAATTGATTACAGGGCCGGGCGCGGTGGCTCACGCCTGTAATCCTAGCACTCTGGGAGGCCGAGGCGGGCGGATCGTTTAAGCTCAGGACTTTGAGATCAGCCTGAGCAAGAGCGAAACCCCGTCTCTACTAAAAAATAGAAAGAAATTAGCTGGACAACTAAAACTATATAGAAAAAAATTAGCTGGGCATGGTGGCACATGCCTATAATCCCATCTACTCGGGAGGCTGAGGCAGGAGGATCGCTTGAGCCCAGGAGTTTGAGGTTGCTGTGAGCTAGGCTGATGCCACGGCACTCTAGCCCGGGCAACAAAGTGAGACTCTGTCTCAAAAAAAAAATAAAATATAATAAATAAAAACTGATTACATGTTGAAACGATTATATTTATGAGTTAAAATTAATTGTGCTGATTTCATTGTATTTCATGTGGCTACTACAAATGTGGGTCACATTATGATTCTAATGGGGGACACTGGAGACCCTCCACTTCCCCAGCTGTCCAACTTGGATGTGGCAAAAAATGTATAGCATGATTTCACACCAAAATTACAAGCACAAATGAAAAAGTAAATAAGTTGGACTATATTACACTCAAAAGCTTCTGCATATCATAGTAAACCAGGAACAAAATAAAAAGGAAACATACAGAATGAGAGAAAAAGTTTGTCAGCCACATATCTCATATTAGGTTAATATTCAAAGCACATAAGGAACTCATGTAACTCAATAGCAAAAAAACTCTAGTGTTCTGATTTAAAAATAGACAAAGGACCTGAACAGTCATTTCTTTTCACACATACAATTGCCCAAGAGTTACTTGAAAATGTACGCAAGTACACTTATCATCAGTAATAAACACATTAAAACCCCAATGAGATGCCACCTCACTTACGTTAGGTTGGCTATTATCAAAAAGACAACAGGAAGTTTGGAGAGGGTGTACAGAAACGGGAATCCTTTGTACACTGTTGATGGGATTGTAAATTGGTACAACCTGTATAGGAAACAGTATGGAGGTTGCTCAAACAATTAAAAATAAAATTACCATGTGCTCCAGCAATCCTACTCTGATACCACGGAAATAAACTCAGTACGTCAAAGAGATACCTGCACTGCCAAGTTTATGGCAACGGTATTTACAATAACCACAATGGGAAAGCAACGCAAGTGTCTGTTGGCAGAGGCGTGGATAAAGACATTCTCATGTATGTATATATACATACATACAATAAAATATAACCCAAGCATACACAAGAAGGAAATCCTGCCATTTGCAACAGCATGGATGAACCTTGAGGGCATCATGCTAAGTGAGGCAATTCAGGCAAAGCAAGATCAGTACTGTGTGACCTCACTGATGTCGAATCTAAAACTCTGGACTCACAGATGCAGAGAGTGGAACTAGAATGGCGGCTGCCAGGGGCTGGCAGAAGCGGAGCACGGGAAAACCGAACAAAATAAAACTTATAGCAGAACCGAGAGGCTGGAGAGGTCCGTGGCTGACACTCTAGTCACCATCTCAAAAAATCTGCCAAGTTCTGGTTCTTTTCAAGAAAACAAAGATTGTCATTTCTCTAACCTGGGCATTGAGAATTTGAGTTCTACTTGATGCTGCCAGGGCAGAGGAGCCAGAGTCCCCAAGTGCATACGCTGTGTGGGGCACGGAGCTGGCCTCAGACGATCTTTGCCCAATTAAGAAATTGCCCCCTTAGCCAGACCTGACTGTCTCACATCTTCCCTCCATAGAAATTTGAGAAGTAAAACTAAATTCCACGAGTCTGAACTCACCTCTCTCCCGCTAGGTTCTCTCCTGGCTTCCAGCTCCTTCCAGGGACAGCTCAGGCTGGAGTGAAACTGACCTGCAAGGGGCTTTTAATGGAGAGGGTCTCTCCACCCCCCTGATTTACATCCTGCCCCTCCTCCTTAATCCAATCAGATTGTGATTTAATTCTGGCAAAAGTGAGGTTTTTACACTTGGATAGGGCTTTCACGACAAAAACAGGAGATAACTGTCTTGAGAGTGTTATTTTTAAAATTCATATGGAAATGTTATATTAAGTGAAGTATCCCAAGAATGGAAAAACAAGCATCACATGTACTCACCAGAAAATTGGTTTCCCTGATCATCACCTAAATACACATCTGGGAACGACACCAATCGGATATCAGACTGAGGTGGGGGTGGGGGAGGGGATGGGGGTATGCCTACACAATGAGTGCATTGCGCACCGTTTGGGGAATGGTCACGCTTGAAGGTGCTGACTCGGGAAGGGGGGGTGAGGAAGGGAGGGATATATACCTACATGATGGGTGCAACGCGCACTATCTGGGGAACAGACACGCCTGGAGCTCTGACTTGGGGGGAAAGGCGGTACATGGGCAACGTATGTAACCTGCAATTCTGTATCCCCCATAACAATAAGAAGAAATAAAAAAAATTCATATGGAAATGGACAAAATATTGTCATGTTATCATTCCAGATTAGATGTTGAATATTATGCCCCTTGAAGATAAGATTTGGAATTGGGATTAATTGAAATTTTTAAAAATTGGATAATATGGGCCGGGCGCGGTGGCTCACGCCTGTAATCCCAGCACTCTGGGAGGCCGAGGTGGGCGGATCGTTTGAGCTCAGGAGTTCGAGACCAGCCTGAGCAAGAGCGAGACCCCACCTCTACTAAAAATAGAAAGAAATTATATGGACAGCTAAAAATATATATAGAAAAAATTAGCCGGGCATGGTGGCGCATGCCTGTAGTCCCAGCTACTCGGGAGGCTGAGACAGGAGGATCGCTTCAGCTCAGGAGTTTGAGGTTGCTGTGAGCTAGGCTGATGCCACGGCACTCACTCTAGCCTGGGCAACAGAGTGAGACTCTGTCTCAAAAAAAAAAAAAAAAAAAAAAAAATTGGATAATATGATAAGATTATTTTTCCTTCTAAAATATATGGGGCAACCTTGAAATGGTTTCTGATAACATCAGTGAAATCTCACATTTAGGTCAAGGAAGTCAGTTCAACCTATTCAACCTGGTAGCTGAAATTACACTCACTAGACTGTACTCACTTCTTTGCAAGGGTATTTTCCCCAAAATGTGAGCATTCTAATTGATAATTCGGAAAAAAAAAAAAACCCTCAAAACACTTGTCCAGTAAGCCAATTAAAGTCCTGGAGTTTTTTTCTGTTACGGTATCGAAAATAAAAGATAAATGACATTGTGATAATGTTTCTATTTCTCACGCATCACAGCATATATAAAATGAGATTCATTTCTGCTCTTACAAAATGTATAAACATGTTCCCAATGGGACTGGATGAGTCATAGGTGAACAGAGGTTGAGGAGTGAGAATGCAAAATTGGGAGATTGGAGTTAGGGTGGGAGGGGATTTGATTGCATTTGGATGGTTAAATTAAATGGTTTTCCATTTAATCCTATGCACAGTAAACATTTGCCAGAGTTACTGGATAATCTTACCATTTCAGGTTCAAAGCAAAGGCACATTCCCAGCTCTCAATTCCTTTTGTGTCGTGAAGGGAAATTGAAAAACACCCTACAAATTATGACCCACATTTTTTTTTTTTTTTGAGACAAGGTCTCACTCTCTTGCCTGGGCTAGAGTGCCGTGGCATCAGCCTAGCTCATGGCAACCTCAAACTCCTGGGCTCGAGCAATCCTCCTGCCTCAGCCTCCCCAGTAGCTGGGACTACAGGCACGTGCCACCATGCCTGGCTAATTTTTTCTATATATATTTTTTTAGCTGTCCGTATAATTTCTTTCTATTTTTAGTAGAGATGGGGTCTCGCTCTTGCTCAGGCTGGTCTCGAACTCCTGAGCTCAAACGATCCACCCTCCTCGGCCTCCCAGAGTGCTAGGATTACAGGTGTGATCCACCGCGCCCGGCCGTGACCCACATTTTATTACAAATCCTTTCACAATGTATTTTTCCACTGATTGGGAGCTACAATGATCTCTTATACACATAGACACATGTATACACCACACATATACATATATGTACATACATAAATAAAATCTTTATTTTATATTTCATTATTTCAGTGTTTAATTTCTTTTGCAAATCTTTTAAAAATGTCCTTACCATTTTGAGAGGACCTATTCTCCTGTTTGCAATTTCATGGACTTGCTCATGGAAAGTAGATCCCCAACATGTGTGGCTGGTGTGAATCTGGGGGCTTTGGTGCTGAAAAACATGGCCTGTTGATTTGGCCCACTGGACTGGCTTAGGGCATCTAATAAGAACATAACCCCAGGGCTTGCTGGCCAGGTCTGGGCAGCTGCCAGCATTGGGGTTTGTGGAGAGAGAAGGAAAAACCTGGCCAGAGACCCCAGCACGTGCACCAGTGGACCCCTCCCACCAGGAGCAGCCTCCCAAGGCTGAATGAGCCCTGAGTAACATATTAGCAGCTCCCCCTAGTGGCAGATCAAGCAACTATAGAAGCACACACACCCCAGCTTGCAGGCATCAGCTTCGATCTGTCTTGCCCTCACCCCCACCTTAAGGGGGAACAGGGACCAAATAACCCTCGGGAGTGGCAAGGCCCCTCCCAAAGATCAGGGCATTCATACACCCCATCTGGGGGACCAGAGTCTACCACGGAGACATCAGATTACCTCGATAACCGGCTCCTCCATGCAAACTACAGTCAATGACAGAGAGGGTAACCCCATAGCTTAACACAGTGCCTTCCACCTCAAGCTATCAGAGGGCAGTGAAGTCACACCCACAAGTGTGATCCACCACCTGGAAGCTTTAGCTCGGGACCAAACTCACTAATCTCCGTTGGCAAAAGATGAAGACAACAGGTCAGAGGTAACCCAACTTGCTACAATATCCCTAAGGCAATACAGGACCAGCGTACCTCTCCCCAGCACTGTCAAGGAACGACCCTTGGGAATCTGGAGATAGGGCCATAAATCAGTCCCATCACGCCCAGTTCTCGACCAAGTAGCCTGATGAGAAAGAATCAGTGAAAGAATGGAATGCAATTGTCTAATCAACAAACCTCAATGAAATGTTTGCAAAGAAAAAAATTCAGTATTCTGCAGTTATTAACAATTTATCATCCTTTAAATTATTTATTAGATATCTATACATTCATAGAATCTGTGCTATTTAGCATAATTTTGAGAGCAAACTACAGTCTTTTCCTTCATGTCTCTTATGTCCTAAATGGAAAAAAATCTTTAATCAAATTATCTAAACTTAATGCCAATGGAATTTCTACTACAAATTCATGGATTCTAAGAAAGATTTGACCTAATAAGGGGATCTAGGTAAATTACCTCAGGAAATTCTGATTAGGGAAGAAAAGTAGACTAAAAAGAGTGAAATTAAATGAAATGTTTGGGTTGCAGTAGAAGGGATGAGTGAGGCTACAGTGTGTCTTTGCTGAACTACTAGTTTTTTTTTTCCACAGTTGATGTGACCTTGGATGTGGACACAGCCAACAGCCATCTGATCATTTCTGATGACTTGAGGAATGTCTGTTGTAGGCATTTCGAGCAGAATAGGGAAGAGCATGCAGAGAGATTCAACCATGCATTGTGTGTCCTGGGCTCCCCTCGGTTCACTTTCGGCCGGCATTACTGGGAGGTGGACGTAGGCACAAACAAAGAATGGGACGTAGGAGTTTGCAAAGAATCCATTAATCGACAAGGAAAAATCCTACTGTCTTCAGAATTGGGTTTCTGGACTGTGGGTTTGATCGACAACCAGCTCAACACTGCCAGCACCACACCTTTCACAGGCCTCTGGGTGAGTCCCCGGTTACGCCAAATGGGGATTTTCCTGGACATGGATGTGGGCACCGTGTCCTTTTATAACGTCAGTGATGGTTCCCATGTCTTCACATTCACTAAGATTTCTACTGCAGAGTCACTGCGCCCATTTTTCTCTCCTGTAGATGAAATGAATGATGATCAAAGCTTCCTGAGTATCTGTCCTGTGAAGAATCCAGGCATTGTCAGCCCTCCAAATTATCCTGGGCAAGGGGAATAAACCTGTGAACATAGAATCATCTGTAGGAAATCACTTCATGCTCACGATCGGAGCTAAGGACTTTTCTGCATAGTACAGGAAAACACTGCATCATTTAACAATTAATTTTATCGATTAGGGAAAACTACATTTCAAATATGAAGTATTCTCGTGTTCTTTTCTTTGGGACTTTTGTTTAATTTTTTTCCAATAAATATTTTGAACTTTAAGATAAATTTGCAAATGCTTTCTTGTTTAGTTCTTATAAGATCAATTCAGTATGTTATTGAAGTTATAAATAAACTAATAATTTTAACGTGACCCAACAGACTAATTGGTTGGTAAATGATAAGGAGAATAGACCTATATAAATGATAGAAATACATATGTGTATGTATCCCGTTTTACCTAACATCTGAAAAACATTTTTACTTAAGGCCCACATTGAACATTCACCAAGGTAGACGTATGTGGTCATGAGACAAAACTCATTAATGTTAAAGTTGAAATAATATACACCTTGTTCTTCAATCCCAACAGAATTAAATGAGTAAGCAGTAACAGGAAACTATCTGTAATATCTCCACATGTGAAAATTAAAGAAAAACAAAAACACTTCTACATAAAATAGAGATCAAAGATGAAATACCAAAGAAAATTATAAAATATATTGAGCTAAATGAACGTAAAAGCACAATTTCATAGAATTTGTAGATGCAGCTAAAACTTAGAGGGAAATTTATAGCATTAAAATCTTACATTACAAAGGAGGAAAGTGCTATCATCACGGACCCAAGCTTCCCTGCTAAGTTAGTAAACTAAGCTCAATTCAACCCCAAGGTAAATAGAAGGAAAGAAATAGACTGTGGCAATCAGCAATATGTGAATCAATCAATGTGCTAAACCACATTAATACAATGAAAGATAAAAACCACACGATCATCTCAATAAATGCAAAAACGTCTTTGACAAGGTTCAACATCCATTCATGATATTTAAAACTCTCAACATAAAAAATATAGATGGGGCCGGGCGCGGTGGCTCACGCCTGTAATCCTAGCACTCTGGGAGGCCGAGGTGGGCGGATCGTTTGAGCTCAGGAGTTCGAGACCAGCCTGAGCAAGAGCGAGACCCCACCTCTACTAAAAATAGAAAGAAATTATATGGACAGCTAAAAATATATATAGAAAAAAAAATTAGCCGGGCATGGTGGCACATGCCTGTAGTCCCAGCTACTCGGGAGGCTGAGACAGGAGGATCGCTTGAGCTCAGGAGTTTGAGGTTGCTGTGAGCTAGGCTGACGCCACGGCACTCACTCTAGCCTGGGCAACAGAGTGAGACTCTGTCTCAAAAAAAAAAAAAATATATAGATGGAACTCACCTCAACACAAAAAGGCTATGTATGAAAAGTGTACAACTAACAACATCACAAGGAAAACCGACAGCCTTTCCTCCGGCTTGGTGCAAGGCAAAGATGCCCACTCTCACCACTTCTGTTTAACACGGTACTAGTTTCTATTGATCAGTTTCATTGTTGAGTCATGGTCCACCTTTCCTGTTTGCTCATCCAGTAATTTCTGGTTGAAAACAGGACACTGCAGGAAATGTGTTATAGTAACTCTGGATTCTGTTTTGTTCTTCTGAGATGTTTATTCAGTGGTTTGTTTTTATTTCTGTTTGCTTGTTTTGGCGGGCAAAAAAGTTGCCTGGGCCGGGCGCGGTGGCTCACGCCTGTAATCCTAGCACTCTGGGAGGCCGAGGCGGGTGGCTCGCTCAAGGTCAGGAGTTCGAGACCAGCCTGAGCGAGACCCCGTCTCTACTAAAAATAGAAAGACATTATATGGACAACTAAAAATCTATATAGAAAAAATTAGCTGGGCATAGTGGCGCATGCCTGTAGTCCCAGCTACTCGGGAGGCTGAGGCAGTAGGATCGCTTAAGCCGAGGAGTCTGAGGTTGCTGTGAGCTAAGCTGACGCCACGGCACTCACTCTAGCCTGGGCAACAAAGTGAGACTCTGTCTCAACAAAAAAAAAAAAAAAAAAGTTGCCTGGACAAGTTTACAAACCATATCTCTCTGCAATGAGTAGCTACCTGTGTCTACGCTAAGTTCTTTCAAAGACTGGCTTTTTAGGGGTTTCCGTGCACTGCAAAGTTTAGTATTATCGTCAATGATTGGATCCTGAGGTTATACACAGAAACCTCCAGCCAGGAAAGTTTCCAACTTCAGCCACCTGAGCTATGTGTGGCTTGAGGAACACATTCACAGTGTGGCACATTTGTAAGTCTGCATAAGCTTTTCATTTCTGCTGGGTTCCCTGGGGTCTCGGAACGTTTATGATGTCATTCCTTCTATAGTTCACTCCCAATGCTTCTCTCCCAGCTAGCAGAAATGAGGAAGCTGGCTCAAGTGTCCCCTCCCTGTTGTCTGTATTACAGGAAGACGGGTCAGTGTTGGGACAGGGCGGGCGGGGGGGCCCAGGAGTATCCCAGGTGGCAGGCCAGGCCCCCTCTAGGAGAGAGATAAGCTAAAGATACTCCAGGGACTTGGGAGACAGACAAGTGTGAGCTTGTGCAATGCAGGGTGAGACAGAGCAAGAGTGTCGCGAGAGTGTGCGTGCGGTGGAGCTCGGGGGACTGTGTATGTATGTATGTCCATCCATAGACAGTGCGGGTGACCATATTCACTTGCCAGGGCTGCCATAACCAAGCACAACAGGCTGGGTGGCTTCAACAACAGCAATTTATTTTCTCACAGTTTAGGAGGCTGGAAGTCTGAGATCAAAGGTGTGGGCAGGATTGTCTTCCTCGAGGCTTCTCTCTTTGGCTTGCAGATGGCTGTCTTCCCTGTGTCCTCACATGGTCATCCCTTCGTGCATGTCTGTGTCCTACTGTGTCCTAATTTTTTTTTTTTTTTTTTTTTTTTTTTTTTTTTTTTGAGACAGGGTCTCACTCTGTTGCTCAGGCTAGAGTACAGTTGTGTCATCATAGCTCACTGCAACCTCAAACTCCTGGGCTCAAGCCATCCTCCTGTCTCAGCCTCCCCAGTAGCTGTGACTACAGGTGTGAGCCACCACACCCAGCCCTAATCTCTTTGTCATAAGGACAGCAGTCAGATTGGATTGGGGCCCACCCTAACTGCCTCATTTTACCTCAATCACCTCCGTAAAGGCCCCATCTCCAAATACAGCCACATTATGAGGTACTGGGGGCCAGGACTTAGAAATGTGGATTTGGGGAGCACACAATTCAACTTACATACATGTCTGCATGTTTAGAGGACGTACCAGCGCATGTGTCTGTCCCGGGTGAGAAAGGGGCGGCTGGGAAGAGAGTGGACGAGCTAGAGCAATAGTGTGCACGCTGGGCTGGGAGGGGACGGGATGAGCAAGTGAGAGAGTACGTGTGAGTGAGGGTCTCCGTGAGGTGCGAAGTGGAGGCAGAGGAAATGTTTCTGAGGAACGGAATTCCTTTACTGAACAGTCCGTGCGTGTCACCTGGAAGGAGCACAGGCACGGAAAGGGATTTCAGCACTTCCGGGCAACCCCGCCTGCTGCAGCGCAGAGCTCCGTCCACAGCCTCTGGCGCCCTCTGCTGGACCCAAACCCAAAACACAGGGGAAGCGCTGTTCGGCTTCCCGGATCTCTGCCCAACGCGGCAACCACCCACACGGAGGTGCTGAAATGCAAGTTCATTAAAAGTAAGGTTAGAAATCTCATTTACGCCAGCCACATTTCAAGTGCTCAGCAGTGGCTAGTAGCATCACTTCTGCACAGCACAAAACATTTCTGCCACCTCAGAAAGTTCTGATGTCCTGCCAGTGATCATGAATTCTATGCAAAAAGAGAGGATCCCTGACTACCCACCCCTGTCCCTCCCAGCCACCAACACACATACACACACACACACACACACACACACGCACACACTCTCCCACTCACTTCAACAGAAGAGCTCTGGAGACTTCCAGCATCAGCCAGCGTCAGGGCTTGGTTGGGGCACTTCCCACTGCCCTGCAGGACAACGTGGCCAGGGCAGAAACACATGTACACACGGGCACACACGCACATACGCACATATGCATGCCCCTCCCTCCATCTAGGGCTGGCCCAGAGCTGCCACATCAGCATCTGAGGATGCAGGGCTGCAAGAGAGTTTGCCATCAAAACAGTTTCACTGAAAAGAATGGAGTAAAGATGGCCCCGGACGAATGAATAATCAAATGCAGTCATTCGATCTACTTGAAATCAGTATCAAATTACAAGCCAGGCAGGCCCTGAAAGCAGTAATTTTAAGGGTCTAATGGGGAGAGGTTCTCAGTAACGTCAGCACCTACAGAGAACTGTTGCAGTCTCAATACTCCAGAAAATGAGAGGAGACACAAGGTCCTTAGTCAAATAATGTGTTCCTTGGATACTAAGAAAAAGGAAGAAAAATACACAGAAAAAAATAACACCATTTCTAGCCCCTTTTTCATGTGGCTGTATTCGTCTAGCTAATTTTCATAGATTTTTTTCCCCTTTTCACAAATGAGGACAGTCTCTGACTTTTAATCATTCCAATGAATTCAGGAGAATTATGACAAGTTTGTTATTACTTTCTTCTGTTTCTTTTTAAAGAAATGGAATGAACAGTCAAACATAGAATTTAAAAAAAAAATGGTGAAAGCAGAGAGGGCTCAACTTAACAAACATGTGTTCTAAAGAGCTAAGTTCTGGAGCACCAGGACTTGGTAAGATGGGGACCAAAGTTGTCCCTCGGGGGCCCCAGTATCAGCACCCCACCACAAACCCACACCCCAGCCACCTGGATCGCACCCCATCCCGGCTCGCCGTGATGTCAGGGTCTGGTCACTCTGGCATGTGGGCCCCTGGACCCACCCCCTCCAGGCAGATGGAGGCAATGCTTCCCCAACACAACCCTGAGCCTCCCCACGCTGTCCGTCATTCCCCTCTGAACACACTGGGGTAACTGCTGTGGGAGCTCCCCCCGTAAATGCACTATAGTTATACCTCTTAGCAGCATCATTCAATTGCCAGTGCTGTGAGGGGCCACAGTGGACAGAACAGGGCTGGCTCACTGTAAACGGGCTGGCATCCTTGCAGGGCAAGGCATCCTGGGGTTGGGGAGATGCTGCTGTCTACAGCTTTATGTGCTTGAAAACGTCCACTAAGAAGTTTGCACTGGGGCCGGGCGCGGTGGCTCAAGCCTGTAATCCTAGCACTCTGGGAGGCCAAGGCGGGAGGATCGTTTGAGCTGAGTTCGAGACCAGCCTGAGCAAGAGCGAGACCCAGTCTCTACTAAAAAATAAAGAAATTAGCTGGACAACTAAAAATATGTAGAAAAAATTAGCTGGACATGGTGACGAATGCCTGTAGTCCCAGCTATTTGGGAGGCTTAGACAGAAGGATTGCTTGAGCCCAGGAGTTTGAGGTTGCTGTGAGCTTGACGCCACGGCACTCTAGCCAGGGTGACAGAGAGGGACTCTGCCTCAAAAAAAAAAAAAAAAAAAAAAAAAAGTTTGCATCTATAGAGCAGTCATTAAATAGTGATCTTTGAAATTATAAATATCTGAACTAAAATAATGCGGATGAAACAGGTTAAAGAATTATCCCTAAAAGTAGAATAAAAACACAGAAACACATTCAATAGGAAACAAAAGGCAGCAAAAGGAACAATTTCTCAGTGGAAAACATGTTGGAAGCCCGTGGGGAGTGTGGGCTGTCCCAGGCATGGGGCAGGCACCAGAATCCCCCAAAATACGAGGCATAGCAAGGGGTCAACAAACAACTTCTTACTGAGCCAGATAGTAAATATTTTAGGCTCAAGAGACGTAAGGTCTCCGTGACCTCACTTTGCCACTGCAGTGCAGAAGCAACCACAGCTGGATTCCAATAAAACTTTCTTACAGAAACAAGCGGCTGGCCCTCGGGATGGAGTCTGAGAACGCCGAGTCCCTCCGTGTGAGGCCAGTAGGAGGGTTCCACATCAGCACCGGGAAGGGCACGTTGCACACAGGGGTGTTGGCCCCACTGTGGCCGGTCGGCTCGAGGGGACCATCCAGAAGGCCCACGGGCAGCATGGGGAGAGCAGATCAGTCCTGCAGGAAATAAAGCCTTCCTGCTCCATGGGAACATGAGGCAAAGGTGGAAGATGGCCGAGAGAGAGTCTGTGTCTGAAATGGACTTCAGCGTGAGAAAAACCGATAAAGGGCAGGACTGAACGCCTGCTCGGGCGTCCACAGCCACATGCCGAGGGCCCTGGAGCATGTGGCCCAAAGAGGGAGCAGGAGGCTGGGAGAGGACTAAGCCAGGACGTGCACCCAGGACTGCATCCTTCAAGTCCCTAAGCAACAGCATTTGGTGGCCAAGCGGGGCTCCTAGGTGCTGCATGCTGGGTCCCCTCCCAGCCCCTGCCCACCCAGCCCCCAGACCCAAAACCCAGGAGCACACAGAAAAGCTCCGTGGTGTGTGTCTGTCCACATCAGCATCTCTGGTCAGAAGCACATCCACACGGCCAGGTGGCTCAGCCTGGAACCTGACATAGATCCCCTTTGACCAAACTTTAGTGGGAATTTTGAACCTTTCCCCAGGCCCATCTGTGCATTTCCTTGTAAAGTCCAGTTTTAGCAGAACTCTGGTAGGTCAGTGTAGCCAGAACCCCCACCCTCGCTCTGACAGCTTCCTCACCCTCCACCCTCCCAGGTGAGGTCCGACCACGCGGTCCTGCCTTCAGCAAGAGCCCTGTGAGGTCGAGTAGGCCAGAAGCCCCCTCACCCCTGAGGTTTTCCTCTTGGTAATTTTCCATCCACTGACCGTAGTACCCGCACCTGTCGGGAGGGTCTGGAATAAAGGCCACATTAACGGGTACCACTGAATTTTCTCTTTAACAAGCTCGCACACCACCCTCAGGACAGCGAGCATTTGCTGAAGAGCGAGTCCCACAGAGAGAGTGAACGAGCTCACTCGACAAGCATAGAGGGTCACTACAGACCCAGGTGCTCGGGACTCTCTCAAGGAACAGCTCCTGAGAACTTTGGTGGCTGGAATATTCTGGACAGAGGAATAAATTAGGAGACATAAGATCTTTGGTGCCATTTTGTATTTCATAGTGTAAAGAATGAAAGGAAGATGCAGAACAGATCATGTTATAATTAGCCACTAATTTATGTGCCATGTTACTGTTTGAGTTTTTATCTTTCTTTTAATGTTGTCTCATATTTTGACAAATGAGGAAGAGAGAGAGAACTAAAGCCTCAAACCTTCAACCCTTCCACTAGATTATGACCAACTGTGACATTTTATTACCTTCCTCCTCTGCTTCTAATAGAAGAAATGGAGTGAAGGCTCAGAGATACAAAATAATGAAATGTATCCTGAATCCAGGGAGTGGCCGCTGAGCAACGCTGTGGAAGACCAAGCTCTGCGGGAGGGAGGGCCCGCCCTCCCCTGCGGCCCCACCCAGAACTGCCTGCAGCTGGCTCTCCTGCCCTTGTGGCCCCCGCGCCGAGGACTAGAGCAGCAGGGCTCACAGACAGCCCAAGTATGTTAAGAGACAACTGTTGCTGCCCAGGGATGGCACTCTCTTCCCTCAGGAAACATTATGTCCCCTGGTAACGGCCCTATGTCCTCCTGAGAAGTCACCTCACCCCAACACAGCCAGTCTGGGTGTGAAAAGAGGGGATGCCCTTCCCTGGCTGAGCAGAGACACTCCCCAGGGACTGCATCTTGACCCAGCTGACCCCAGAGCTCCTGCATCCCTGCAGCCCACCCTTTCCTCCAGACACCCTGGTCTGCAAGAGGAGCAGAGGCCAGAGAACACTCCCTGACGTTGACAGGTCGGGATTCGCCTCACAGCAGTAACAGAACCCTAACCTCCTGTCACCCCATGGACACGCTTTTGCTCTACGACCCATGTGGGACATGGAACCCAGGGTCATCTCCAAGGCTCAGGGGTCACACACTCTCCCATCTGCAATCTCCATGCATGACGTAGGTCTGCCCTGTTCACCACAGAGGGGGGCACACAAGGGTGACCGCCAAGCTATTCTCTCTTGGTGGTCTTCCTGGATGTCCCAGCTGGCCAGGGTGCTCCCCCTAGGGTCCCCATGGGAGGAAGTGCCCCAGCGATGCGGCTCTCTGTCCCCTCACCCTGAGCCCAGAGCTCAGGCAAAAAGGGGCAAAAATGGAGCCTGACTGACCTCTGGGCGCCCCTCTTGTCCTCAGGGCCTCCAAGCCCAGGCTGCTGTTGGAGTCACCAAGAGAACCAACCTAGCCAACAGGGCCTGGACCCCAGGGAGCAATGGAAGGAGACACCACATGAAAGGAAAGCCCATTTTGCCCACAACGGATGTGGGTGGGTGCCCATCACTGAGGCCCCTGGGCTGCAGGACCTGGAAGAAGCCAATGTCCATCTATACCTAGAGATGACAGCAGCCCCCACCCCACTAGTGGGCAAGAACCCAGACAACAAACAGGTGGACCCTGGAAGTGCACTCAGCTCAGCCCAGCCAGCAGAGAATGACTCAGGGTTTTCCAAGGAGTGCTAGGATGGATTGGTGATGCCTGCAAAAGATACAGGCGATGGCACTGGTGACACGCGTTGTGAGTATGTGCCATCTCTACAAGAAGTCTTGACATCGTCATCACCACCACCATCTTCCCACTGAAACTAGGGACATCCTTCTGACCTCAGTCTCCCAAGTGGGGCCTCTTGAACCCAGAGTGTCTGGCCAACTCCTGGGCTAAGGAGGGGTGACCATCTGGACCTGCAGGGGCTGCAGGCTGCTGGCCCTGAACCCCTCCTACCAAGGTAGCCCACCCCTGTGGACCCGGGGAGGGTCAGGAAATCAAGCCTCTGAGAAAGAGGGACTGGTTTCCACATGCCCCAAAGAAGGAAACAGGATCCGAGCCCTGGGTCCCAGGGTGAGGGGATGCTGAGGGACGTGTGAATTGTGGATGGGAGTCTGGGGCAGCCACACCCATGAGAATTGCCATTTATTCCCGAAGTTGCCAAAATCATCACCAAGGATTCACCAAGGGGTGCGTAGGGGAAGGAGGAGGCTCAAACACTGATGGGGGGTCAAGAGTTTGGAGGGAGGGGGAATGGGTGGGGGCCCAGCCGTCCCTCCCCCTCCTAATGCCTTGGGAACGGGGTCCTCCTCTGGCCAGTGCCCCTCCCCACCCCGTGTCCAGCTTCTCTTCGGGGAGGGGGGGACATGGGAGGAGGGCGTAGTGTGAGTGGGTGCTGGGAGAGGGAAGGGCGCTGGGTGGGCCCATTTCACATGCACTCACAGCACTGATCTCCAGGGAGCAGAAAGGGGGAGGCAGGGCCAGGCCGGGCCAGGCCCCTCCCGCCCTGTATTATAGGAGGAAGGGGTTCGTGCTGGGGGCCGGGGGGCCCGGGGGCAGCACTGGGGTCAGGCCAGGGCCCCCAAGGGGAGAGATGTAGGGGGGTGCTCCAGGGCCTGGTGGTACAGGGCTGTGCCGGAGCTGGTTCAGGGTGAGCGTCGCAGGTGGGGCAGGCTGGAAGGGGTTGGTGACAGAGGGGCCGGTGGCCGGGGCTCCTGCAGGGAGAGAAAACAGACACATCAATAGTCAGTGGGTGCCACTCACCAAGCAGCTGTGTCCAGCTGGGACGTACAGCGGGTGTGGAGAAGCGGGTGAGAAGCGACCCTGAGAGGCGCCTGCTCTGGCAGAATGGGCAGGAGGACCCGGGAACGGGCAAGCGAGCCACACTCACCACTTGGCAGGAAGGGGTTGGAGGCCTTGGCTCCTGGCGGCGTGGGGCCCGGCCGGCTCACCAGCGAGTCCAGGTCAACAAGAGCTGCATTGGGCCCCAGGAATGACTCCGGCGTCTTCCGGGTGGGGGGCGTGGGGGTTGGGGTGGCTGCAGGTGGGGGGCTCCCCACAGCCTCAGCCAGAGACCCCCCAACCCCACTCATGTCGAATGCCCCAGGGCTGCGGGCAGGCACCTCTCCTGCAAGCAGCTCCAGCTCCCCTGGAAGGAGCCAGGAGAGGGGCTCAGAGGGGTTGCCAGCAGGGGTGGCTCCAACCCGGGAGCAGTGCAGACCAGGTGGGGGCCCCTCAGAGGGCCCAGCGCTGGAGGCCAAGGAGGAGGGACTAGGGCACAGAGGCGGGCATCGCCTGCCCAAGGCCAGCAGCTCTGAGGGTCAGAGCCCAGATTCAAAACCAGGTGGGTGTGATTCCAGTGAACAAACTAGAAGGAATGACGGAACAGGGTGTCGCCGTGACAGCCACAGCACAGGGCCTGCTGCAGGGTCTCTGACCCAGAAGGGTAGGCAGGGCAGGACTATTTACGGGGCACTTCTAGTCTCAAAGGAGCTGTCCCCACAGAAGCTAACTAATGACACAGCCCTAAACAGGAACTTCGAGTGGAGAAACAATGGCAAACACCAATGACCCAGGAGGTTTGATGACATTTGCTGGCTCGAGGTCTCATTTGTTTTTTTAAATAGAAATTCTATCTAATGCTGAAGAAAAATGCACAAATTTGTATGGGGGCGGGGAAGGGCCTAAAACGAAAACTGCAGAGTGGACAGTTAATCGAAAGCGACCCTAGCGTGAGAGGACCCAGCAGGAAGCGTGGGGCCAGGCACTGTCCTCCCCTCACTCCCCACCCCCTGCCAGACACGTATTTCTGTGCCACAATCTGCGCTTCAATAGAAGTTCCCTTCATTCGAAAAAAAAAATAAAAGTGATCAAAGTCGACATCTCCCACGGGCAGATACCAGCAGCTGCTGCTAAGACCCCAGAGCACCCATGTGGTGTTCTCGACACCTCGGACACTCTCCAGACGGGTTGCAGCTGAACGCAGCGCCCACTGAGGACGACCCTGGGCCAAGGGACGCTAGGGGTGAGGAAAGAGACGGAGGAGGGAGGGCAGCATGTCAGGGCCACTTTCCAGATCCTGGTCACCACAAGGCTGGAGACACAGGACAGACCGTCCTGGCTCTTAAAAACACATGGAAACACTCAGCAGGTCTGCAGTGCACTCAAAAGCAACCCGGAAGCAGAGGGGTCAGAGGTTGGCATCTGGGTGGGGAATCTCAAGAAGGAATTCTTTGTACTATTCTGCAACTTTTCTCAAAGTCAGAAAGAACTTAGGTATATACTTCTTTTAAAGGCAGGTGGATGGGTCTGGCTCATTCTATCCGACTGCACTCTTCATTCACCCTTAAGTGCGGCTGGCCCTGCTGGCCCTGCCTGGGCTCCAGAGGAGCCACGGAGCTCCTGCGGTGGGGGGGGTTACCTGTGCTGCTCCCGGAGGTCGGCAGGGCTGTGCGGAGTCGGTCGAAGTCAGAGAACTCGTCGGGCTCCGTGTCGAAGCCCCCAACTGCTGCAGGGGGGCAGGATGGTCTGCTTAGCACCTGCCCAGGGACCCTGCCTCTACCCCCACCTCCAGGTTTAGCACCCTCTCCCCCAGGACCCAGGAGACGACCTGCTCACACTCACTCACTGGGGCTCTGCCTGCCCGCCCCACCCCCGCCCAGTACCTGTGGTGCCGTTGGTGCTGGGCTTCGCAGGTGACCCTCCCCAGGGGTCTGAGAAAGCTGGGGCTGGTGCCCAGGGATCAGAGGCTGGGGGTCCACTGACAGGGGCCCCACCTGGGTGAGGAAAATGGCACATCAGGGGCTGGTGACCTTGCCTGCCAAGGTAGTTCGGGGGCTTGTCGCCATTCAATCTGTGGCTATTCACACAAAAGCTCCCCCCACCATTCCCCTTCCCCCGAGAAGCCCACCCCAGTTGAATGCCCCAATATGCTTGAGTTCCAGCTGTGGGTGTCATGCCTCCAGGCTCTGTCCCTGTACCCCACCCAGGGCGAGGGGCCTCCCCGCTGTCTCCCCTAGACCTGCTCACATGCTCAGGGCCCTCCCTCAGCTCCCTGTCACCCCCCTCCATCCCCATCCCTGTCCCTGTCCAGCTGAGCATCTGGCACCTTCTCTCCTGCCCCAGCTCCACCCACTGCCCACATGAGACTCGGCCTTCTGAGCAGCCCTCTCCACAGCCCAAGGCTTCCGGGCCCCGATTTCACAAGCTCTCCTCTGGGCTGTCTCACCTGACCCCCCTCAGCTCTTGCTCAGGGCCCCCCATCAGTGCCCAGGGTGCCCCCCCCAACTGCCTGGCACCACTTGGCTGTGTGTCCCCATCTAAGGGCATGGCCCAGCGAAGGCCACATCTAAGAAGGCGGTGGCACTCACCATCGGAGCTTCCCCATGGATCAGGCCCCTCTCCAGCTGCAGGGGCAGGGGTCCCACCCCAAGGGTCAACGGAGGGCCCTGAGGGGGCAGCAGGCCTCCAGGGGTCCCCAGAGGCTGGCGTGGGAGCTGGAGCACCCCATGGATCAGCAGCTGGAGGGACAGGGGGACCCCCCCAGGGGTCCGAGGTGGGGGCAGCCGTGGGGATGGCAGCAGCCATGGGCGCGGGGCCTCCCCAGGGGTCGGAGGCTGGTGGAGGAGCCGGGGCTGTGAAGACGTCGGCAAGATCCATGAGGGACGACTACAGAGTGGGGAGAAAGAAGAGAAGGAACATGAGGGGGTGGCAGGGCCAGGCGTGGACCAAGCTGAGCCCTCAGGCATTTGGGGGACAGCCAGGGCCTTGGGCCTCGACAGGAGCCATCCACAATAAAGGATGCAAGGGAGGCAGAGCCATCGAAGACCCCCATGCGCCCTCCTCTACTCTCATGTTCCCAGGGCAGCCTGCCTGTCCACCTGCCCCACCCTGACCCAGGTCACCACGAAGGAGCACCCCCAGTCCCCTCACCCTTGCCCCCCGTCCATCCTCTGCACAGCACAGGGAGGCTCTTCAACCCCACCTGCCCTGAGGTCCTCTGCATGGCCCTGGTGAGGACAGAGGCCCACCCCACCCCTGAACCTGCAGAACCTCGCCACACCTCCCCCTGGAACTCCCGCTGAGCCCCGACCCTGGCCACCCTGAGCTTGCCTCTCCAATGGCCCCCACGCTGCCTGGCAGTCAACGTCCCTTTGTTCTCAAGGTGGAGGTGCCCCCCACACGCACCCAATCAGCACCCCTGAGGCAAAGGGCCCCCGGGGAGAGATGAGCCAAGTTTTACCCAAAGCAGCCACATCCATCCTCCCCACCTGTTCTCAGGGCAGGGTGGGGCAGGACAGGAGCAGAGAAGAGATGGGGGGTCTGGTGCCCCAACTTCCTCCAGTGGAGGAATCCTCACTGGGGATCACTGGGAGCTGCATCCTGAACTGGCTTCTCTGTCCATCGAGAAAGTCCCACTGTGCTCGATCACGCACAGCCACAAGCGATCTGCTGCCCCTCCTATGGGGAGGGGGCTGTGTCCCCACTCCTTAAATCTGGGCTGCCTCAGGACCTGCTCAGACCAACAGCGCATGGCACAGGCCGAGAGCCTGCCCGGTGAGCTTGCCCTCGTGGTGCAGGGAGGGAAACAGCAGCAGCAGCCACTATACCGTGAAGGCACTCAGGACAGACTAGTGACCAGTGAGAGGCCACAGGAAGAGGGTGGAGGACAAGGCCAGCATGAGGGACCTCGGTCCCGTCACACTGAGCAAAAGAACCACCCAGCCGAGCCCTGTCCACAGAGCCGTGAGAAGTAATAAAACAGGATGTGGAAAGAGCAAGGTTCTGGAAAGGTCTGCAACTCAGCTTCAGGGCACACAAACACCAAGGAAACACTGTCCCTCTCCAAGGTCAAGGGGGAGGGAGGGGACCATGCTTCTCTTGCTCACCAATCAGCCCTCAGTGTCTGGTGCATGGCCCAGCACTTAGGAGGTGCCTGAGAAAATGGAACAGATGGATGGCTGGATGAGCCCTATGCCCTCCTGTGGCTCACGTCAGGCTGCTGTTAGCCTATTCTGAGCCTTCCTCGTCCAGCTGTGATGACCAGTGGCATCAGCACCTGGCAAGGTGAGACCACAGCAGCACCTGGGCCTGGGCCTGGCTCCACACACCTGCAGAGAAGACCCTCACCTCCAAGGCAGGAGGCAGCTGCGGAGAGGCCCAGTGGGTTGTTGGCCCCGGGCCCCAGTGGGGAGAGAGGGGCTCCAGGGCCGTGTTTTTCAGTCTCTGCCTCCCGGGGACCTGGCAAGTAGGATGAAGAGCAGCTCACAGGAGGCAGAGAGAGATCAGCAGCAATGGCAGTGAATCGGCCGTCGTGTGCAGAGGCGCCCACACTCACCTCCTCCTTGCCCCCCGTCTCCCTCTTGCTCTCTTCTATGGCCATCTGCAGCCTCAGGTCATCCCCACGACGGATCCGCTCTTCCTGTTGGGGGCACGGAGCAGCCAGCCAGAGGGAGGGGTCAGAACAGAGCAATAGGCAGACGTTGACACCCCCAGCCTAGAAGGCCCCCAACCACCCCCTCCCACCCTGACAAAGGCAACTTTAAAAAATTGAAATGGGATGCGGACAATGTATGGAATGGGATGGGACACCTGGGTCAAAGGTCAGGGAGGACACAAGGAGGAGGGTATGGTCTGGGAGATGAGGAGTGTGGGGGGTGTCGTGCTGGGGGACAGCCCAGGCCTGGTCCCACTGAGTCAGTGGCGTCTCCTGCACTGGGGGAGCAGGGAGGCCCCTGCTTCACCCAGAGCAGCCACAGCATGTCTGCCTCAGGTTCTGTCTGACCCGAGGTCCTTTGGCTAAAGATGCAGAGGTTTGAGCACACGGGAGCCTGTGGGCTGGGGCCCAGAAGAATGGGGGAGTTCTTCAGGAAGGGGCAACGGGGCTGGTCTGAGGGGAGCCCTGGGCAGGGGCAGGGAGGCTGCTCTGACCTTATCGTGCTCTTCTCGGCTCAAACTAAGGGCCAGCTGGAGCTGGACGTCGTCCTCAGGGCCGCAGGACGGGGGCTGGGGGAGAGAGAGCGTGAGGGGCCGGGGGGAGCCAGAGCCACAGAGAGGCAGGCCGAGAGAGGGGGCGGGTGGAGGAGAGCCGGGGTTAGACAGGGCCGAAGAAGCAGAGACGCAGTCGGTCACCCAAGCCCATGAGGGACACGCAGAGGGGCTGGGCCAGGACAGGCCCCAGAGAGGGGAGGAGGAACAAAGACAGAGCACAGGACTCGGGGGAGAGGACCCGGTCAGAGAATGAGAGGGGGCACACGCCTGGGGAGATCAGGGCCAGGAGGAAGGAGGCTGGGGTGCAGCATGGAGATGGGATGGCAGAACAGTGAGCCCTGGCACCACAGCCCAGGTACCTGGTCGGCCTCCTCCTTGCTCATGGCCAGGGCCAGCTGGAGCTGCAGCTCCTCCTCCCCGCTGCTCTGCGGCCACGCCTGCTCCGCCTCAGGCGGGGGCCCAGAGCCCACAGCTGCTGATGAGGCTGGGGGCAGGGAGAAGGAGGTGAGACCCAGACCCTGAGCAGATGGAGGCTTCAGTCTCCATGTCTCCTCCCCTACCCCATGACCTCGGAAGGCCAAGACTGCAAATGAGGCAGGGATCAGACACCAGGTCCTCAGGAAAGCAGGCGGGGGAGTGCAGGGCCCCCAGGGGAGGACAGAACAAAAGTCTGCTGATGGGGAGGCACAGTGTGGCAAACTCTGAGCCCTGCCGCCAAGGCTCCTGCAAGACGGCTGGCCTGGGATGCCCCGTGCCTTGGGGTCTATCCCATGGCCTGGGGCCTCAACGCTCAGTCGGCCTGGGGTGTGGGGAGGCCCAGGGTCTCAGCTTCCAGGGCTTAAACTGCCTCTGGCAGGGAATGGTTGGAATGTAGGGACAAGGACAACATCTGTTCAGACTGTGGGATCCAAGGCCCAGTCAGAGGAGAGGAATGGGCCGACAAGAAGCCCTTGGTTCCAGGAGCAAGAGTGGGAGAAGGGAGGGATGGGGCACCTGGAAGCAAGGCAGGACCCTACCAGGAGATAGGCAGGACATCCCCAGGCTCCACAGGCAGCAGCTTCCCACCTCCTGCCCTCGAACCCGTCCTGCCCTCACACCAAGTCCTGCTTGCTTCACTCCCCAAGGCCTGGGGGTCCCTGCCCCTCCACAGTGTAGAGAACAGACTCTGCCCTGGGCCAGAGCAGCCCCTGCCCCACCCTCCCTGCCCTCCGCACCACCGTGGATGCATCAGCAGGTTCCATCTGCTCTAGCGCCGAGACACTGTGCTCCTGTGTCCTGGGCCCCTGTGCCCACCGGCCCCACTGCCAGGCTGCTCACAGAAGAGCAGGCTCCCAGCTTCTCTTCACCCCACGCAGCAGCAGGCTCCCAGCTTCTCTGGCCCCACCCACACTCAGTCTAAGCAGCCCTGTGCCAGACTCAGAGTGGTGTCCCCAGCAGGGGCCAGGGCTGGGGGCACAGGCTGGGACCAGGGTGGCCAGCTGGGTGAGGGACAGAGAAAGGGTGAGAATGGGAAT
This sequence comes from Eulemur rufifrons, assembly GCF_041146395.1. Classification (NCBI taxonomy): domain Eukaryota; kingdom Metazoa; phylum Chordata; class Mammalia; order Primates; family Lemuridae; genus Eulemur; species Eulemur rufifrons. The sequence goes on from NC_091006.1 coordinate 14,624,774, forward strand.
GCAGGTAAATGACTGTCTGAGAGGACAGAGACAGACGGAGGGATGGGGTCACAGACAGGCTAACCCACTGGGAGGACAATGCCTCTGTGGTCCCCTCCCTGTCCTCCTCTGCCCCAGCAACTCCCTCCCAAGCTCTCAGGACTCCCAGGTGGGTGCTGGGAGCCCACAGCCCATTGCCAAGCCCCTGCCCCCAGAGCTGCCTGGTGCTCAGGGAGGCTGTAGGCCCCACCTCCCACTTCATGGGCCAGTAAAGGCACCGAGCAAGCAACGTTCTGACATCCCCATCCCTGGAGCACCTGGCCTTAGTGTGAGCTCCCTGTGGGGCCACCAGGCCTTCCCAGCCGCCTGAGAGTTTTGGGGCACACTCTCTAACCTCCCTGGCCTCCTCCCTCCTCCTCACCCCTCCATACAGCTCGCTCTAGGACAGGGGCCAGCAAACTGTGGCAAAGCCACCCAAGAACTAAAAAGGTCTTTATGTTTTTTAATGGTTAGGGAAAAAATGAAAAAAAATAGTCAAGACATGTGAACATTACTTGAAATCCACACTTCGGAGCCCATGAGGACAGTCTGAGGGCAGCACAGGCCCCCATTCACGTGTGGATGGCGTGGCCGGAAATGCCGAAGATGGTCACGCTCTGGCCCTTCATGGAAAATCTGCGATCTCCGCTCTAGGATCTCCAAATACCAAAGACTCCTCCCTGAGGCCCCCTGGCTCCTGCCCACATCCCTCTTTGGGTCCAACCCAACCCTGCCCGTCCATCCAACCACCTCGAGCCAGCAGCCCCTCACTACCTCCCACACTCCCCTCCTGGTGTCCCCCCAGCCCCATCACTCCTCCATCACCTGGCTTCCTTCCCTGCACTTTACACTCTCTCTGCTCTAAATGCTGTCTGCAGGCACACAGGTCATGATTCTGGAGTCCCAGGTGGGGCCTGACACACCCTACTATGTCCCATGTCTCTCAGTGGGTGCTGAATAGTGATTCCAAACTCAACTCATCAAAAGAGAAGGCCTCATCTCCCCCAGACGAGCCTGACCGCCCAGCCAGATCCCCTGAGGGTCACAGGCTGCCCTGGCAGGTCCAGCCAATGCCACTTCCAGGGCAATGCACCATCCTCTCCCCATTGCGACCATCTCCTGCCAATCAGAACACCTCCACCCATCACCCAGACCAAGCAACACTCTCAACACTCTACCAGCTTTCTCCACCCAAGTCCCTGAACGGCTGGCGTCGTCTCTTCACGGCTGAGCCCCCAACCAGTATAGAACACATTTCCCAGCACAGTCCAGGACCCACACACCCATCCACACAACTGGAAATGTTTCACGAGACAGATCTCGGCCTGATGGCGTGCAGTGTGCTCTGGTTTCCTACTTACTCTATTTCAATGTTTTGTAAAGTGGTCACAACCCACCTAACTGAGGCCACCACCTACGAACATTTTAAAGGCTCATGACCAGATACAGGGGCACGTGCCTGTAGTCCCAGAACTTTAGGAGGCCGGGGCAGGAGGATTGCTTAAGCCCAGGAGTTCGAGGTTATACCGAGCTATGACCACACCACTGCACTCCAGCCTGGGTGAGACCCTGTCTCTAAAAATAAAAAATAAAGGCTGTTCAAGCAAGCCCAAAGGCCTTGTGGTGGCCTGCAGGCTCTGATGCTGGCCTTTTGGCTGTGTCTCACTCAGGCCACCACCCTCTGCCTGGAGTAACACCCCCCAACCCCCAATCTTGCTGTGGACGGGAGGACAGCACCCTGACGTGTCAGCGTCCAGTCCCCTCAGGAGCCCCTGTCCCTAGCACTGACTATTCTCAGACAGGACCATCACCCACCTGCCTGGCAGCTCCACGAGGTAGAGCTCTGCCTGCCTCCCTTGGCACCTGGACATACCTGGGCCCTGAGGAGGCGCTCAGCTAGTTTTGTGGCTGAGCAGAATAAAATTTCTCAATTCTAGGGCCCCAGGGTATGAGGCAGGAGACAGAAAAGGGCCCAGGTGAGCCTGTAAGACAAGCATCCCGGCTGGAGAGAGGAAAACGAGGGAGAAGGGAGACAGGGGCTCAGTGGCTGGGCACAGGAGCCTCCGCAGGAGAGGAACAGACTCTAGGCCACTGGGCCTCAGCAGGGAGAGGGGAAGGGGCCTCACCCGTGGCAGTCTGCGCCAGCTTCTCCTTGGTCTTGAGCGCGTGTGCCCGCTCCTCTCGCAGCCGGTCCTCGTCTCGCAGCAGGGCCACTAGCTGCTTGGCCTTCTCACGCACATTCACTCCCTGGTCCTTGCCATCTCGATCCACATATTGGAAGTCCTTCAACGTCTGCACGGCATACATGTTCTCCTTGCACTGCTGCGACACGCGCTCTGAGCCGGTCTTGATGAGGTACTCCATCAGCGTCATGGCCTGGGGGCGGGGGACAGGGACACACCAGTCACCAACCAGGCACCATAAAGATGGGCTGGAGACCGCGCCGAGGCCCAGGCCCTGGGGCAGCCGCCGGGATTCAAGTCCCACACCCCATGAGTCGTCGGCAAGTAGGCACATATCTGTCCACACAACAGAATATCATGTGGCCCTGAGAAGGAACAAGGCACTGACACATGTTGCCACATGGACCAAGCACGGAAACACTGTGCCCATGAAAGAAGCTCGACACAAAAGTCCACACTGAGTATGATTCCACCAATGTGAGATGTGCAGACAGGTGACTCCATAGAGACAGAGAGCAGATCATGGGTTGCCAGAGACTGGAGGGAGGGTGGGTGCGGAGGGACCACTTAGGGTGTGGGGTTTCTCTTTGGGAAAATGAAAAAGTTCGGCAACTAGACAGAAGCGGTGGCCACACAAGATTGTGAACGTACCAAACGCTACTGATTGTTCACTTTAAAAGGGCGAACTGAATGCTATACAAGCTCTAGCTCACCAAAAATTAAAAAGAGGAAATGGCAGCTACAGTCGCAGTAATCACTGCAGCCGGCCTGGGCATCAGTGCAGAACTGTTCTCTCTTTTTTTTTTTTTTTTTTTTTGAGATAGGGTCATACTCTGCTGCTCAGGCTGGAGTGCAGTGGTGAAATCACAGCTCACTGCAGCCCTGAACTTCAGGACTCAAGCGATCCTCCCATCTCAGCCTCCCAAAAGGCTGGGATTACAGGTGTGAGCCGCGACCCTGGCCTATTTCTTTAAAAAGAAAATCTAAAGTAACATCACACACACACACACACACAAAAACACATCTGTTAAATCACAGTGAACGGTAACTTAGAAGGCTTTCTGTACTGTTCTGTAAGTTTGAAATGTGTCATCCCTTTTGAATGTAAAAACTCGCACAGACATGGGACAGCAGTGAAGGTAACAAAGGGGGAGCTCATCACCTCTGGCATGAAGGGAAGCCGTGGCCCAAGGAACACACGATTCCACAACACCAGGAACAAAAAGACGGGGGTAGGAAACATTATTGTTCCACCTGCATCCTTTGGTATCTTTGTATTTTATAACATGAGAACAAACCCCCTTTTCAACAAATTGAAATGAGGGATAAAAAACAGTCTCTGTGGCTCCCCCAGCCTGGGCTCAAGCCCCGCTCTGATGAGCAAGATGAGGGGTTGCAGCCCCTTAAAGGCTCTGCTGGAAGCCTCGGCCACCATCCTCAGAAAAAGGCACACCTTAGATTGTGCAGGTGATTCCAGGGCTTTCATGAACCTCCAACCCATCCAGGGCTCCTAGGTGTAGAGAGGGAAAAAGGGAGGGAGAAGTCAGCCACTGAAGCTAAGCTCTGTCTGAACCAAGGAGAAATTTGCAAAGAAAAATGCCAGGGCCATTCATATCTCCCTAACCCTTTGAGGCAGCTGGACCTACATTTGGCAAGGCTTTCTGAAGGTGTGTTAACAGTATTTGTGTCTGTAATCAGAGATTAGTCTTTAACTGGCCCTCGAGGTGTTTACACATTAGAGAAAGGAAAGAAGGAAAGTGATTTCCATGCATTATCACACCCCACTCCAAGAGGCAGTCCTGGGTCCAAAACTCCTGGGGCCCTTGTATGTTGGAATTCAGAATTTTCCAGAGTTCAGACCAGTAAGATGATACACCTACCACACATAAAAGAACTCACCCAGCAGAGAATTATACCAATTGTCACACTAAGGGGACCAACAAACCCCCATATAAATGACCTCAGGTCAGGCTTTCCAGCAAATGGATTATGAACAACTTTTGTTTTCAGAGCTCTTTGGACTTTGGAATTGCAGTGAAAAAGACTGTGAACCAGAAAATAGTGCAAATACTCACCAACAGCAAAATGCATGTATAAACTGTGGTAAATGCACACAGTGGGACCACCACATACAACACGGGTCAACCTCCCAGGCCTGACGGTGATGGTGAGCAAAGCAAGCAAGCCACGGAGGGCCACACACATGAGTCCATGTACATGATTCAAGAATTGCCTCGGGAAACTCGAGTCATACAGGTGCCTCTGGGGGAGGGATATTGTGAGGGAGGCTCCTGTGGGGCTGGACACATCCTCAATCTCCGTCTGGGCAAAGGTTAAACAGGTATACAAACAACGTCTAAGCTGATCGGGCTGTACACTAATGATTTGCTTAGATGTTACTCCTCACAGAAAAACATAAAACTTTATTTTAAGAGTGGACAACTGGGCTAAGTGTAGTGGCCTGGAATCCCAACACTTTGGGAGGCCAAGGCAGGAGGATCACTTGAGGCCAGGAGTTTGATACCAACCTGAGCAACACAGCAAGACCCTGTCTCAAAAAAAAAAAAAAAAAAATTAGCCAGGTGTGGTGATGCACACCTGTAGTCCCAGCTACTTCAGAGGCTGAGGCAGGATGATTGCTTGAGTCCAGGAGTTCAAGGTTTCAGTGCTACAATGACACCACTGCATTCTAGCCAGGGTGACAGAGCAAGACCCTGGTCTCAAAAAAACGAAAAAAAAAAAAAAAAAAAAAAAAAAAAGTGGGCAACTGGATAACCCAATAGTCTTTATTTTTAAAATAACTTTGTCAAGGATGTCTAAAACAGAGTCAGCAAACTTTTTCTGTAAAGGGCCAGGGGATAAATATTTCAGGTTTTCAGGCCATACACTCTATCTCGACTACTGGGCAGCCATGATGAATGGGCCTGGCTGTGTTGCAATAAACCTTTATTTACGAAAACAGGCGGGGGGCGAGATTTGGCCAGTGGATTTCAGTATGCTGATCCCTGTTTTAAGATAAAGATTGAGACCCTGCATTCTTCAGAGAAGTTAGGTACAGTACAGGGCTGAGAGGGTATGCTCTGGGCCTCCTCTTCCAGCTCTACTACATCCTGGGTAGCCCTGAGCCTCAGTGTGCCTCAGTTTCCTCACCTGGAAAATGGAGAAAAAGAAGGAAAAGTATTTCTTTCACTGGGTAACAAGGATTTCCACAGGGCCACACATGCAAGGCACTGAACAAACACTGACCCTCACTCACCAAGACTCGTCCCCAAGGCCATGGAGGGAGGACATACAGAAGCCAGCCCTGCCAGGTCCCCAAGCTCATACTTTCTCGACAGGGGGCAAAAAGAGTGCCAGCCAGGGCTCTTAGGGTGGGAGAGGTCGAGCTCTGGAGAGATGGGCCCAAGACTCAGTTCCCCCACAACAATGGGCAGACAGCTTCCCACTCTGGGCCTTAGCTTTCCCAACCATCAAAGAGGAAAGTTTGCTCCTGCCCAACCTACCACTCAGGGCTGAAGTGACAAAAACGAGACCATGGTGGCAAAGGGATGGCAGGAAACAAGAGGACCTGCCCTCCTGCCAAGACAGGTCAGCACAGAGGGCTCTGGAGAGGGCCAGAGGGGGCGCTGCAGGCTCACAGTGGCTCAGGGACCCTGGGTCTGGGGGATTCTGTCCTGGTCACTCACACTTCTGGGAGGGGACTGAAGCCTGAGGGAGGTGGAAGCCAAGTGCCAGCCAAGAAGGGAGGCACTGGCCAGGCATGGACCCAGGAAGCGCTGCCCCACCCACCCACCTGTGTCCTGGGCCTGTGCCTAGCTATCTGCATGCACTGCGGAAGGGGCACGCACACATGCTGACCCCACACAGCCACTCTCAGGACAGCGGCACACTGAGACCACATCCCATCCTCAGCATGAGGAAGCACAGGTGCAGAGTGAAGTAGGAACCCTGTGCCCTCAGCCGCATGGGCTGGGGACCCCCAAACGCCCAAAGAAAAGACCGGTGCTTTGGAGAACACAGAAAAGGGAGCCCCCAAAATCAGAAGAAGCTTCAGGGACAGAGAATGGAGCAATGGCTGGGCGGGGATAGGGCCCAGGAAAGACTGCAAAGGATCAGAGGGGAGCTTTTGGGGGGTAAAAACGTTCTATGTCTTGACTGTTATGACAGTTAAGAAACAGATGCATCTGTCAAAACCAGAGATCTATACCTACAATAGTGGTATTCTAGGGGGAATTTTATTGTATACATATTATATCTCAGTAAATCTACCTTTAAAAGTTCTTAAAAAGAACTAGGATGGAAGAGTCGGCTAGGACCTGTGATCAAACTGACCCACCTAAGGCTGGCAGGGTCCTCTGCTGTGTTCTTACCTCTATGGCACCTGCCAGCCTGTCTACATGTTCCAAACCTGATCCCTACCCACCCAAGAGCTGCTCGAGGGTTGGGGCAGGATCTGATCGGGGCTGAGTCCCTAACACCATCCAGCAAGGAGCCACCCACAGGAAGCCTCAGGACAGATGTGTGGAACGAACACAGGACAAGTTTAGAAAGCAGCCTGAGTCTCACCTGGCAACAGGCTCCATCCACCCCTGCTACTTCCCTGCCCTGCACCCACACCACTGCACAGCACGCTCCCCAGACTTCCAGGCCTTGGCACTTGCTGACCACCCTCGCCCAAAGACCGCCCTACTGTTCTCTGGCCCCGGCATCACTACCCCAGCCACGGGTGAGGAAGGACCTACTGTCTGGGGCACCTGGGGACCCATCTCCCTCTACACACCCATCTCTCCAGCCCCTTGCCTCCACACAAAGACTCGCCTGCATCCCTGGCCCATTCTCAGCTGGACAAACACCACCCAGTCCTTCACAATAAATGACCAATTACTGACTCAATCTATGATTCAACCCAAGCCACAACCCAGTGTTCGTCTCTCAAGATGGGCATGGAAACAAGCCAGAAGAAACGGGCCTCAATTCCCTGCTCCAACTCCCTGGGCCTGTCTCTGAGCGGAGGGAACCAACCTGCTCATTTTAAGACTTAAGCAGGAAGTCTCAAAAATCAGCAAGGACAGGGAACTCAGCCAGAACACACCCCAGTCTAAGTCCATGAGAGCAAGCCTTCCACAGATGCTTGCTGAAGAACAGCAACAGGACCCTCCAACACTCACCAGCCACTGCCCAAGAGTCAGACGTACATCAACACCCAAACCCTCACACACAGGGAGATACAAGAACCAGCCTGAGGCCCCACGACCAGGAGAATCACCCAGTCAACCTGACCCCGGCCCACATCCTTGGCCATTTTGCTGTAACACAAGGAACAGAGTGACCAGAAGGGGATGCCAGGCCCCAGGGCCCCCAGAGCAGTGGTCAAACTGGAAGCCCACCCAAGTCCTACCCACAGACACATTCCCTTTGGCCCAAAGCCTGAGATCTGCGTGTCTGTTCAGCGGATTAGGGTGTGCACATGGGACCACCACTGTGGAGGGTATTTTGGCCACATTTACCAAAATTAGATATGCACGTGCTCTTTGACCCAGCAATTCCAGTTCTAGAAAATGATAAACGTACAGGGATATTCATGGCAGTCTTGCTTACAAAAGCAAAACACTGCACACTCCTTACAAAAAACTATCAACAGGGAACTAGTGAAATAAATTATGATCGATTCATACAGTTGAATATTCTGCAATCGTAAAAGAAAAAAGTGACAAATCTTTTACATCCTAACAGGGAATGTTCTCTAAGATAGTCTCATTTTCCCTTTTTAAATTGGGGTCTAATTTACATACAGTAAAACTCACTCATTTTAACGGTCTGAATTCTGACAAATGTGTACGGTATGTAATCAGTGCTGCCATTAAGATACACAACAGTCCCATCATCCCCAAAATTTCCTTGTGCTGCCCCTTGGTAGCCGGCCCCTCACCCTCAACTCCCAGCAGCACCAACCTGTTATCTATTCTGTCCCTACAGGCCTGCCTCTCCCCAAGTGTCAGATAAATGGAAGCAAACAGAACGCAGAAGGTGAGGCTGATATGGTTCGAGGGGTTCACCCATGCTGTCGGGCACACAGCCACAGCACAGCATCACCTGTGTCAAGGGGAGCACACGTCTTCTTGGACAGGTACACACAGGTGGTCCCCAGAAGCTGGCTCCCGGCTGTTCTGAGGAAAAGAACCAGGCATCTGGGCACACAGAAGGTATAGAAACCGAGGACCCTCTCAGGCCTTCTGAGTGTATAAATCTTACAAATGCATCCTTCATTTAAAATAGTTTTAAATCATAAGGCTCAAAGCTTCTTAAAATGTTTACAACAACAAAAAAAGGCCAGGAGCAGTGGCTCACACCTGTAATCCTAGCACTCTGAGAGGCCGAGGCAGGTGGATTGCTTGTGCTCAAGTTCAAGACCAGCCTGAGCAAGAGCGAGACCCCGTCTCTACTAAAAATAGAAAAATTAGCCAGGTCCTGTGGCACACACCTGTAGTCCCAGCTACTCAGGAGGCTGAGTGAGATAGGAAGATCACCTGAGCCCAAGAGTTTGAGGTTGCAGTGAGCCACGGTGACGCCACTGTACCCTACCCGGGGCGACAGAGCAAGACTCTGTCTCAAAAAAAAAAAAAAAAAAAGGTTTTACATTTAATGCAGTATTCCAGCCCCTCTTGAGAACTGGGAAGACCCCCCTACTCAGGGCACACACAGACTCTGTCCCATCCTCCACCTCCAGGGGAGGGGACTCAAGGCGCTGACCTTGTAGACGTGCCGCCAGTTCTTGCCGTGGTCGTTGAGCCGCTTCCAGATCATGCTCATGATCTCCGAGAAAGCCACAACGTTGTAGGTGAGGTCGGCAATTTCGGACATGAGGGAGCTGGATGGGCCCCAGGGGTCATTGCTTGTGGCCTCTCGAACCTTGATCTCTGCCTCTGAGTAGTTGTGGACAATGTTCTTCATCTGGCGCCTCAGGGATGAGGTCGACATGGTGCCCAGCAGCAGTGAGGGGCACAGGCCCCCCAAGGCGTGGAGTGATTGGGTGACTCTCAGAGGGAGGCCTCAGCAGGTGCTGGCGAGTCACTGCATCTGAGAAGGGGAGAGAAACTTTGAAAACACAGACAGGATATGGGCTGCCCAGAGCCCAAGCCCGACCTTCCTGGGGCTCCCCACTGCCCTCAGGGTGGAAGACAAGTTCCTAACTGTGGCCTAGAAGGCTCTGCCCTTTGTTAACCTCTGTCTGAAAGTTACCCCATCCAGCTTTCAGTTCCTCAAACATGCCTGCCTTCTTCCTACATGGGGCCTCTGCTCAGCAAGGCAGAGTATGCAGTGGCAGATCACAGGCCTTCGCCCCACCTCAGCTATCTCCAAGCTGGGCTATGCTGGGAAGGCCAAGAACTTCTGTATCTCAGCTTTCTTCTCTATAAAATGGGGCTCCGTGCGATGACCTAGAGAACTGAGATAACCTGGTGAGCAGAAAGCGCTCTGTAAACACTGGCGGCACATCATGAGACCCTCCATCCTGCCCGTGTGCTCTTCCTCCTTCCTCGCCCAGGGATGCCCACTGACCCCAAGGGATCCACTTTAACTGCCCAGATCTGCACCCAAACATCACAACTGCCATTCCCGTGAGCTTCATCGGTAGACTCAGTCGCCCTCATGATTTTATATTCATTTGTCTGATTCTGTGGCTAAGGTCGACCCATGAGCCCCATGGGGACAGAGAACAAATCTGTCTGGAAGTGGCTTTTCCCAGCAGAGAAGATGGCCCAGAAAAACCATTCAGTAAATGGTGCAGGAAGGAAGTGAAAGAGGGAGGGCAGGAAAGACCTTTGGAGCAAGGGTGGAGGGGGCAGGAACGTAGGAATCCAGAGGATACTCGGAAAGGAACCCATGAAGGGATTAAAGAAATAGGCAGAAGGAAGGAGCCATCCCAGGGTGACAAAAGGATAGGAGATAGCAGGGGACTGGGTGGCCCAAGGGCAGGGAAGTCCAAGGCTCAAGGGAGGAGAAATAAGGAACACAGCCACACTGCCTGGGTCCTAGCTGTGCACCAGGCGCTCACTCAGTACAGGGTACGTTATCTCATGTAACAGACGAGACTGGGCTCCTAGAGATTAAATGTTTCAGCCAAGGTCACACACTTGGAACAGCAGTGCAGACTCTACCCAAGGCCCATTTCAATTTCCAAACTTACACTTTTAAACTATGAACCTGAACTGCCACTGGTGATGAGAAAAACGGGAGGGGAATGAAGCAAATAATGACGATACCAGCAGGTACTTGCCCAGCACTCACCCTGAGCCAGGCACTGCTCTGAGTGCTACACACAGATCAATTCAATTAATCCTTACAACTCCATGATTCACAGCCACCTTAGAGGAGAGGAAACTTGAGACACAGAGAAGTTAACTCCCTTGCCCAGGGACACACACCTCACCCTTGGAGCAGTCTGGTTTCAGAGCAGGCTCTGACCAACAGTCTATGCCGCTCCAACAAGCCACAGAAGGAGATTTTCGGAGCCCCACCATGATCTAAAAGGGTGAATGAGAGAAGTTGGCCCCTGCCTTCAGCTAAGGCCAGAGAGCCAAGCACCTGAAGACAGGTATAGCTAGTTGAACAAAAGCAGCCACAATCCCAAGACAGGCAAAGCCAGACAAACTACGATAAAGTAATGATGTGACAAATACAGAGAAAACGACTGACAAGAAATTAAATAAGAAAGAGAGACAAGGACAGAAAGAAACATAGAAAAGCCCAGGCAGAGAGAGCTACCCAGAGACATGGTGAGACAGACAAAGACACAACAAGAAGCAGATACAAAAACATGGGAAGACAGGCAGGAGGACAAGGAGACAAGACATAAACTCTGAAAAAAGAGCCCTGGGACTGAGAAAAATGGGATGTAATGGAAAAGAACATGAAATTTGGGTTCAAAACCTGGCCACATCAGCTACCAGTGGAGCAAACCTCCTTGAGATTTGGTTTGCTCGACTCTGAAATGAAAGAAAGAATTCCTATCTCGCATGCTTGTTGATTAAACAAGATGGGTACATAAAGTGCTTGGCTCTGTGCCCCACAGATAGTAGGTACTCAATAACACTGGCTGCCATTATTATCAGAGAAAAAACACAGAACATTCCCAAATGGGTGGCGGCAGAAGATGTGCTACCTTAATACTGTGTACTTATTTAAAGTGTGTTACAAAAAATATATACAACTAGGACATAAAAGCTAAGCTCGCAGATATTGCTTAGAATGAGACTGGTTTTCAAATTAAATTGACTAAAAAAAAAAAAACTAATAGATTAAATAGAATGCAAACGATATGGCCGAATTCTCCAAGAGGTACTCAAATGACCAATATCTAACACTTACTGTGTAAAACAGAAAATCTCTAAGTACTATAATAAAAACCAGAGCTCCCAGTAACTACAAATTTGCTACATCCTAGACACTGTTAGGCACTTTATGAGCATCATTTCGATTTAAATACACAAGGATACTATGCTGTAGGAACTATGAAGGCCCCCACTTTAAAATTTAGGGAACTGAGGCTTGGAGACAGAGATCACCCGGCAAATATCACACAACTAGCAAGCAGCGGGTGCTTCCGAATCCAGGGTTGGAGCTCTTAACCACCACACCAGAGACTCAGAAACCTGGAGAAAGGCGGCACCAGACACCTGGGAAGAAACTTCGGGATTTGTAGGGGTATGAAGACAAGAATGAGATGCGAAGACAGAGCAGCAGCAAGACGTGCACCAGAGGCAGAGAGGTCTGGCGGGAGGGGAAGCAGATACCTGGGGAAATGAAGACACAGAAACCCAGAGAGATACAAACAAAATCCTGACAATTAGACACAGACATGACAGGCAGAAGGAGAGTCGGGACACACAGGGACACTCCTATCTCGAAATCCTTTTGTAAAAGCACTGAAACAGACACGGAGATAGAGCAACGCAGAGACAGAGGCAGAGAGGCCCACGAGACATAGAGACGTTAATAGAGACACAGACACGACAGAGAGACCGACAGAGACATAGGGGCAGTCGAGGCCGACCCAGGCACAGACACACAAAGGCCGGCAAGGGAAGACTAGAAGCCAGAAACACCCAGGATCAGAGGCCCGGCCGGAACCGCGCGCGCTGCAGCCCAGGCCTGGGTGCCCAGGGCAGGCCGGACCGCCGCGCTCCGCTCCGCGACCCGTGCCCCACGCCCTGCGCCCCGCGCTCACCTCGGCCCCCTCACGCCTGGCTGCGGGGGGTCATGGCGGTCAGCCCCCTGCCCCCGCTCGGCCTCGGTGTCGGGGGCACGCGCCAAGCCGCGGGCGGCAGCGGCGAAGCGCGCACGGGCGCACGCGCGGACGCAGGGAAGGCCGCACGCCGAGGGCCCCGCCGCCCCGGCGCCCGGCAGGGGCGCGGATAGCCAGGCGGGGGAGGGGAGCCGCCAAAGAGACGGGAAGAAACCGAAGGAGGCGACGGACCGGAAGCGGAAGTAGCAGCGCGCCCCGCCCGCCGCGCCGCGCCTGGCCCCAGCGGGCCTCACTTCAGCTGCCAAGCCCGCCCGGGCCGCATCACTTCCGGCGCGCAGACGGCTGTTGTAAGGCACTCCTTACGTCACTTCCGCCAGGCACTGAGGCTCCGCGGACGTGCCAGACAGACTCGTTTGGCCACTGAAGGGAGGCGGGAACCAGAGACCCTGGCCTGCGCACGCCACGCCTGCCCCGCGCGGCGGCTCCAGGGCCCGCAAGGCCATCCTCCCTCCCCTCGGCAGAGGGAGCCCACCCCAGAGCCCCACGCCCTCAAGGACCCTGCGCCACAGAGACCCCCCAAGAGCAGGTGCGCAGGCACGGGATGTCCCTGGGGTGCCCAAAGTACTAGCCAAGGCCCGCAGTTTGCCAAAGAAAACCGCCCACCCAGAACCGAAAGGGAGAGGGGTCGGACACAATGGACACAGAGCAGTCCCATAAAGTAAAATACAACAAAATGTTTAATGAGCAAATTCGTCTTAGCAAATATGAAACTGCCACAGAGAGTAGGAGAGGGACAGGAGCCACGGGACTAGGAGCAGGTCGGGGGAAGACTAAAGAGGAGAGAATCAACTATGTAAGAAACCAGGGAGGGAGGGTCAGAGAGGACCAGAGGCCAGAGGAATGGAGCTGTGGTCCTGGTGTGGGGGAGAGGGCAGGGCACTGAGGGCCGGACAACAAAATTCAAAATAGTTTGGCCATAAAATATAAACACGCTATATTCCTACCATGGGGAAGAGGAGAAGGGGGTACAAAGGAGAAGGAGAGGCTGTTTTGGGAGGGGCTATGGGGGTCCTACCCCACCCTGCTGTGCACCCCGTCCCCATCTCAACCCCTTCCCTCTGTGTCTGTGTGGGTGCGTGTGTCTGAGTGGGCCTGTGTGCGCACTTCCCCAGTCCCCTCCCTGCCCTAACCCCCCAACCCCCCACCCCCCACCCTTAATTGCTGCCATTCCAGTTACTGCCGGCTGTCATTCGGCTGTCACTCCTCTGCCCATCATCTTCAGAGGGGGAAAAGGGGGGGCGGGAGGGGGGAGGAGCCCCCAGCCAGCCCTGCCCCCACCCTCCCCCACCCGCCTCTACCAGAAGTCCCGGCGGTGGTAAGAGTCGGGGTCACAGTATTTTGTGACAACCACTCTGTTGGCGAACTTGCGGCCCGTCAGGCCCTGCATGGCTTTCTGGCAGTCAAACACAGAGGTGAACTCCACAAAGATCTGTGGGGAACAAGAGGCAAGTTTGTGAACAAGGCTCACTCCCAGCAACCAGCCAACATCCATCCAAGCCCAGGACTAAAGAGGGAAAGGCGACCTCAACACAGGCTTCAGAAAAGGACCCTTAGCGCAGGTTTGGCAGAGTTCACGCAAACATCCTCCAGGATGAAAGAACAAGAGCACAGATAAGAGAACAGAAACCTAACAGGCATGGAGAGAACAGAAGCTTGCCTGAGGCACACAGGGCAAGTTAGTGGTGGGAGACAGAGGCAAGCTCCCAAGAGAAGAGAGGGGCCGCTTGTGTTGAATATCATTCTGCAGCCACCACAGCAGGTACTTCTGAACCCACCCCAAGGGCCATGCTCTCCCCAGACAACAGATGAGGATGGGAAGCTCAGGAATTAGGATTCAAGCCCATGTTGAATAGAGACGAGGGAAACTTAATTTGAACCTTGATCTATTCAAGCTTCTAATCCTGCTTGAACCACCAGTTTATGGGAAAACGGAGAAAGGGAAGGATACAATGAGCCTACTTAAATATGGGATTTCATACAACAAATGACTCTATTTCTTCAACAAATAAAATGGCTTACAAAAAAAGGGAACTAATAAATTGGAAGAAATTTTGTAAACAAATTTGAAGCGGGGACATTGGAAGCTAACTGTAAAAAGTACATTTTTGAGACAGTAAATTTGAACATGGATTAGGTATACAATAAGGAATTAATGTTAATTTTATAATATAATAATGGTATTGTGGTTTTACTAAAATTTTTAAAAAAGGTTCTCCAGTTAGAGCTATAGTTCTCAACCAGGGGCAAATGTGCCCCAAGGGGACATTAAGCAAAGTCTGGAGATACTTTAGATTGTCACAAAGACGGGTGTAGCGGTTCTGCATCTAGTGGGAAGAGGTTGGGGATAAGCTAAACATCCTGCAATGCACAGCACAGACCCCCACAGCAAAGCGTTAACCCCAAATGTAAGTAGTTGAAAAATTAGAGAAATATACCTAAGTATCTCAGGTGAAATATATCTGAGATATGCGTTAAAATACTCCAGCAAAAAGGCGGGAAATAAGATGAAGATAGAAACTAAGAACAAAATATCAATGACTTAGAAGCTGGGTGATGGAGCACTATATCAATAATATTACTACATATACTATAATACAAATAATATATCACTATTACGGTCTCTGCTTTTTAAGCATGTTTAAAAAGATTCATAATAAAAAGCGTAAGAGCAAAACAGGAATAGGATGCAATAAATTTTAAAAAGTAAAATAGGTCCTCTGATACCAATGCCAGGGTCTCTCCACCCATTCTTCCCAAGAAGTGTTCACTCAGCCCCTGTTTCACCAGGGTCTATCCCAGAGCAAAGGAAAGCAGGGGTTGGGGGGAGCTCCAGAAAGAGGAAAAGACAGTAGATGCTGCCGTGACCCTCCCTCCTCACACCCCCTCCCCCGGCCCTCTGCCCACTCACAACCCTGTGTTCTTTCCACCTCTCGAGCCACCACCTTCCCACCCAGCCCTGTCTCCCGGGCAAGCTCATGCAGTCCAACATCCAAATCAAGGTCGGTCTCTCAATGACATCAGAGTTTCCATCAGCCCTTATGCTAGGAACACAGATCTGTCCACCTAATTGCTTCCTAGACATCTCTACCGAGTGTCTCAGAAACCCCAAAGCCAGGTGGCCCCACTTTGACCTCCCCCCCCCCAAACCGTTCATCACCCTTGCATGTCACTTGCCATTCCCCGGTCATGGAGCTGCCACTCTTGAGCATCTCACTGATCTCCCTTGCCCTCCCAGCAGACCCAAACCAATCACACCCAGGGCACTTTACAGGCTCATGTCTCAAATCTGTCAACTTCTCTCCATCCCTGCTATTACTTTAAATCAAGTCACCATCTTTCACCCAGATTATTCCAAAAGACCTCCCTCGTCCATCTTCCAAACCACCAAAATCACCTAAAAAATATGAGCACAGCCCTATTCTCTCCTTTAAAAACCAACTACTCCAGGGAGAAGCCACAAGGTACCCTGACCCTTCCACAGCAGACACCTCGACACCATGCACTGCCTGGAGATATTGATGGTCTTGAGGAGCCCATACTTCCTGCACTCCCCTCGTCATGAATTAACAAGGCCCTTCCCAAGCTGGCCCTGCAGAGCCAGCGTCCTCTCTGGCAAAACCTGCTCTCCCACCACCTAGGCAGCACTAACTCTACCAGCTCCTGGCCAGCCCCAGATGCCCACAGCCGCCCCTCAGCCCTCCCCCTGCTCAACCACATCCCACCCTGCAGGGCTCAGCTGGGCAGGGCCAGGGTAAGTGCCAGGTCTGTGCCCACCCCCATCCCCCGCCTCCTTATGATAAGGAGCCATCTCTATCTGCCAGCTTCCTTCCCATCTCACTGAGACCCACACGGCCCCCCAGGTCCTCCTCAACCTTCCCCACCATCTTCCTCACCCATTCACTGCCTCTCTTAACCCTGACCCCCCCTGTCTAAAGACCGCACCATGGAATCCTGGCCCAACTACTCCAGGTGGCACATGTGCCAGGCTCACAGCCGTGTTCCCAAAACTGCTGCTGCTCAAGGGCAGGAAGGGCTTCTGTTCACTGCTGAACCCTCAGCACCGAGATCAGAGCCTGCCCACAGCAGGAATTTCATAAATACACCCAGCAATGGATGAAAGAACAGTTCACGGGCCTCACCGCCACCTCACGAGGAGGATGACAAGAGGTAATTACACCCAGCACAACACCAGAGGCAGTCAGACTTGGCTCAGAAATCAGACCGCAAGCACCTGAAACCTGCCTATGTGACCTATCAGCTCTGTGCCTCAGCTCCTCTCACAAAGGGGCCTAGTAGCTACTGGGAGAACTCGGGCCGGTACAGGCACAGCCTCAGGAGAGCACCTGGCTAACAGGAGACACCAGCAGGTGTGGCCATGACTATTTCGAGGATTTCTCCCCCACTTCACAGACAAGGCAAATCCACTTGCACAAAGTCACATAACAACAGAGAGGCAAAGCCAAGTTTTGACACTAGTTGCTTCTCAGCCACAACAGCTGTGTCCCCAGCTTCTGTCTCACCTGTGGGCCCTAGGACCCCACTAGGCCACACACCTCTCTGGGTCACCAACATCTCCCACAGACAGGCCTGAGGGGGCACTCGAGGGTGGTGTGTGTACATGTGTGTACCTTAAGACGGAGGGAGAGAGAGAGGAAAAGAGAGGGAGGAGGAACATGTGCCAAGCCCAGAGTGCCCTGACCTTTCCACAGCCGGGCACCTCGACGCCATCCACGGGCCGGGGAATCTCAATGGACTTGACAAGCCCGTACTTGCTGCACTCGTCTCGCACGTCCTCCACAATCTCCTCATACTCCTCGTCATCCAACAGCTCCTCGGGCAGCACCATGTTCATGAGGCACAGGACCTCAGTCGGGTGGCCACCCATCTGCACCTGGGAACTCATCAGGCCTGGCACTTGCAGGGTCACAGGCGTCTGATTGATAGTGCTCTGTGGGGCAGGGGGCAGAGGCGTCACAGGGGGCCCTGACCCAGCCTCCCTCTGCTCAAGCCTGTGCCCCTCAGACTTCCACCTGGGGAAAGGCCATCCCCTCCACTTGACCACCCCCGTCACACTGCCCCCCAGGGATGTACTCAATGCCCCTCAAATCTCCTCCCATGAAAGCTGGGGCAGAGCTCAGAAGAACCTGCCCCCAGCCAGCCCCTTCCCACCCCCAGGGTCCCTCTAGCCAATGGAAGATGACGTGCCGGGGGGCTCACCAGCGTGGCATTCTTGGCTCCCACACTCGCCCTCTGGACAAGCAGCTTCTTATCCCCCAGCTGCATCCCATTCAGCCCTGCGATGGCCTGCGTTTGGAGGATGAGGGGCGGGAGGGGATGCAGGGGAGAGGTGGGGTCAGGACCCAGAGCCCGACACCTCCCCTCAAGCCGGGGCATTGGTGGGGAAGAGGGGAAGGCAAAGGGGTTAAGAGCTTGGAAAGAGCCAAAACCAAGGGCAAGGGGAAGAGCCCCATACACAGGACACTGCTTCAGGCTGGCCACCTCCCGCCCCATCCCAAGGAAGGGAAACCTCGGCTTGGAAACAGCGCAGGGCAGGGAAGGGCAGACGCGGCAAGTGGGCAGGGACCCGGGACTCACCTGATCTGTGACGTTGATGTCCACGTACTCACAGAAGGCGTAGCCCTTGGAGAGCCCCGTGGCACTGTCCTTGACCAGGTTGAAGGCCTTGAGAGGCCCAAACGATGTCAGCAACTCTTTCACCTGCAGCAGGCCAAGAATCTCTCAGGGCTGGATGGGCACCGGGGTTGGGGAGCGACTGGGAAGAAGGCAGGGGCCTTACCTGATCATCATTCAGGTAGTTGGGTAAGCCCCCGATGAATAGCTTGTGTGCAGAGTCAGGGACCACAGTAGACACAACCCCTAATGGCAGATGGGAAAAAAGAACTTCAATTCCAATAGAAGGTCACATCCCAGAAGCCCAGGGGAAGATCTACAGGGTGAGCTTCTCACTGGCAGACCAGGACACTCCCCACCTGAGGTGGGTAGGAGGGACTGCACACCCACCCTCCCTTCCCCATTCTGAGAGGAGGAGACGAGGGCAATGGCACACCACGGCTCCTCCATCAGAGAATGCACTGTATCTCCCAGACCTGTCCAGACTCAGAGGAACCTCAAAACAGAGGCATCCCCCAGAACACCAAGGGCACAAAGACCTGCATTCACACACCTATCTGCTGCATGACGTTGGCAGGTCACCTTCACTCTGAGCCTGCTGGTAAGTCACGATACCCTAGACCCCTTCCTCACCCCTCAGGTGCCTTTCGCCAACAACCACCCAGGTAAGTCTCCCTATTAAATCTCTCAGTCCTTTCCCTTCACAGCAGTCAGTTCATCTGTGCCACTGCAGGGATGGGTCTGCTCTCACAGGGGTGGCATGAGCTCAGAGGCTGCTCAGTGAATGAGCTGCTCAGTGAGTCTCAGAACAGTGTCCCCCGTGTTGGCTGGTATCATCTCAGTGGTGACTGCTGGCCGTGGCTGGGATGCTGGATTCGATGTCCACAAGGGCTGAGATGTCACAGTGTGGTCACACCAGCAGAGTTTAACAGCCCCCAAACCACTGAACTCTGAAACAGACAAGTGCCTGCCACATGGGGACGGTTCACGGTTCAACCTGATCCCCAGGCTTCGCAAATCTACCATTTCATTCTCGGGGCCATCCTGTTAGATGTGAGCTATGTAAGGCCCCAGCACCCATCCAGCCTGACACCCAAGTTCAAGGCCCAGCCCTTGGCCTCCCCTTCCTCTGCAGCCCCTACACCCAGTGGGCGTGGCCCTGTCCTACCTCCATTCTGATCTTGGGTAAGGAACAGATAAGACAGAAAATGAGAAAAAGCCTCAGCAGCTGAGCCGCTGTGCCCCTGAGAGGAAAGGGAGGCAGCACCCCATCCACCCTCCAGGCTCAGATCTGCCCCAGTGCACCCTCTTCCACCACCGACCCCAGCCCGTCTAACCCCACAAAACTGGAGGCACCAACCAAGCCAGCTCCAACCATCAGAGGTGAACCCAGTTGAGTATGGCCACGCAAACCATGGGAGACACAGCTTCTGTGTCACCAGGACAAGCCCAAGTAACCTGGGGACAGGAACAGATACTGAGCACTCGCCATAGGCCAGGGACCATGCCACGCTCCTTCTATCTATTACCACAATGCTCACAAAAGCCCTACCTAAAGTACAAAAGGAATAAACCGAGGTATAGAACGAAGTCACAAAGGCAGAAAAAGGAAGCCTCCAGAACTCACACTCAACCATGACTCTCCACAGGTAGCTGGGCAGGCTACAGGCTCTAACCACTGTGCGTGTCTCAGGAAGTAGCATAGGGCCAAGGGTGGGAGAGTCAGGTTCCCTGCGTTCAAATCCTGGTTGTACCCTATGAGGCTCCAAGGGCCTCAAGCGTCTTCAGCGGTAGAACAGGGAGAACGCTAGTGCCCACAGCACAAGGTGCGTGCATGAGAACAATTCATGCCAAATGTGTATTTAATACCAGGCCTGAGGACAGGCACAAGAGTCCCCACAGCTGGGGTATTTGCTAGACTCCCTGACCACAACAGGGCCAGCCCAGCCCAGACAAGCCCTGGTAAACACTAAGTCAGTGGCATGACCCACTGTTACACAGTGACAAGTTCAAGGGAATCTTCTCAGAGCCTCAGATTCCTCCGCTCATCAATTCCTCCATTTAGCAGGGACATTCCCAGAGTCAGACGGGAAAACAGGGGCAAAGTGACTTTGCAGGAGTCGTACCTCTAAAGGATCCCACATGGAGCAAAAAAAGTGTGGGGCAGAGATGGACTAACCCAGATCCAGCGGGGATCCCGTCCCCACCATCCCAACGCTTTCCTCATCTTTGAGATGGAGAAATGCCCCAACTTCACACGGTGACCAGGCCAGCTCAGCCCCAATGGGCATCCTGAGAGGAGCTCAGCAGCCACAGCTGTCACTGCCATCACTTTGGGCTCAGTCCCTGCCAGAGCACCCTACTACCCTCAGAACAGCTGAGCGCCTTGGCCTGGTAACGGAAGCAACGTTAGGTCCGAAACCTGCCATCCTATCCCCCAGGGCCCACATGTGCCGCACCCCCCTCCCCAGAAAGAGGTGCTGCATTTCCCCAGGTGCAACAGTGGATGAGGTGGTGTAGACAAGCCCGACCGAGAGATGTATGCTGCATCTCTCTTTACAAAAGCAGGTGGGACTTGGGCAGGTTTGGCCCAAGCCCTAATTTCTACCACAAAATTGTCACAGAGGTTAAGAGAAGATCCACGGAGCACACTTAGGACAATACCTGACACACAAGCACCAACAAATGGTGGGCTACTTACATAATTAAAGACGAATTGAAACACCGTGAATTTACCAGGAAGACGCACAAAGGAGATGTTTACAGCTCGATCTCATAAATGCACCCATACGTAAAAAGTCATCAAGCTGAACACTTAAACATTTGAGAGTATGTCAGTATCTATTATACCTCAGGTTTCTGATAAGTTAAAAAACATGCCCTGAATTTACCAAAACTCATGGTAGCAAAGCACTGGAGGCAAGTTGGGGACCAAGCTGAGGTCCTGCACTGACATGGATGTGCCTCCCTCTGAGCCCCTTGTTCCCCACTCCAGGAAGGGGAGAGCCAACATGGTTTCTAACGGGGTCCTCCAATGCGAAGCCTCAGCCGGGAGCACCCAGGCCCTCCGTGTTCCAGGGGCCTGGGCCGTCAGCCTCACTCAGCCAGGCAGCACTTCCCATACCCTCACAGGGCCTCCAACAAACCTAAATCCTCACTTTCACTCCGTCTGCTGCAGGGGTAAGCGAGCTAGTCTGCAGGCTGGATGAGGCCTGCCGCCTGCTTCTGTACAGCCTGCAAGCTTTCCAAAAGAAGACTATTCCAAGGCATGTGGAAAACATACGAAATCCAAATTTCAGCCACCACACACACTAAGGCACACTCACTGAACACAGCCATGCTCATTCACTCAGGTAGCGTCTGTGGCTGCTTTCACACACAGTGAAACAGCTGGCCAAGCCTTGGTCTGCTACATTATCTACCAATCAAAGATGACCCTTAACACAGCTGTAGAGAATGGCCCAGAATATAGGATTCGAGGCAAACGCTGGGAGACAAAAAAATGAGTCAATACCCAGGTGCCAGATCCCACCCCGGGGAGCTTTGCTGACATCTGCTGATGCGCACCAGCACTGACAGACACACACGGAGCCCTCTGGGGTCCCTGAGCTGTGAGGCCTCAAAGCAGAAACATGGCCCAGACCGTAAGCCCCTCACTTCCCCAGCACCTTCGGCCTGGTCCTGGCTCTGCCACGTACAAGCTGTGTGTCCTCAAACAGGTCCCAGCTCACTTCCCTGGGCCCCAGGCACCCCCTCTGCCAGGAGGAGCAGACCCAAATCAGAGGCCTGGGGGAAGCAGGGGGAAGACACATACACTCCAAAGCACCTACCCCACTTCCTAAGCAGCTCCAGCAGGGCTGAAGAAGGGAAGGGTGGGCTATGGAAACAAGGCTGGGGGAGAAGGGGCCTTGACAGAAGCCCACTCACCAGGCACATAGACAGAGGGGTTCTCCGACATGCCAGGCAACGGCTGGTAGTCATGAGGCCTCCGGATCTTCAGTGACTGGCCCTGGAAGATGATGCCATCGAAAGCCATGGCCTGGGTAGTCTCGTCCACGGAGCGGAACTGAATGGAAGAGAAGCATTTGTGAGGGCTAGGGGTCAGGGACTGGTCTACCCCAGGGGCTCTGTGACCAGGATTTCCTCTTTCACTCGTGTGAACAAATACAATGCGCCAGGCCCCGTGCTGGGCACTGGGAGGACAACAGATGTGTCCCTGCTTCTAGGAGTTCACACTCTGGTGTGTTTATAGACACCAGCACTCAACACAAACACACAACTGCAAGCTGTGATAATGCTGAAAAGGGACAAAGTACTGAAAGAGAATGTCACAAGAAAAATCAACTAAATGAGGTGGTGATAGCACTGAAGTCTTTCTGATAAGATGACATTTACGGTTGACATCCAGAGCAACGTGACTCAAAGTGGACCATAATGAGACAGTTGGAGACGGAGCACTTCGAAACCTTTGCAGAAAGCTAACATCACTTCAACATCTTTACTGTATTTTACAAGAGTATTCATCCGCCAGGAGTTGAAAATTAAAAACCAAGGTCCTCAGCACTCCGAGAGGCTGAGACAGGAGAATCGCTTGAGGCCAGGAGTTTTGAGACCAGCCTGGGCAACGTACCAAGACCCTCATCTCCACAAAAATTTTTTTAAAAATTAGTCTGGCATGGTGGCATGCATGTGGAGTCCCAGCTACTGGAGAGGGTGAGGAAGGAGATCACTTGAGCCCAGGAGTTTGAGGCTATAGTGAGCTATGATCACACCACTGTACTCCAGCTTGGGCAAAAGAGCAAGACCCTCATCTCAAAAAACAAACAAATACATAAAATGAAAACCAAAGTCCACCCCCGGTTTCAGAAACACTAACAGGAAACGTTAGTAGCATTAGTTAGCTACAGTAAATAACCCTAGCCAAATCCCGAGATAGGGAAGGTGTGTTCTGGGAAGGCCAGTATGGCCAGAGTGCCTACGACTGGGCCAGAATGGTGTAGACAAGGCTGAAGAGGTCTGCAGAGACCCAAAAGGCCTCCTAAAGCTGCCAGGGAGAACAAAAGGCAGGCAGGAGGTAGCCTCAGATTTGCAGAGCCCCTACAGAGCTCACTCTGGCAACTCTGCAGAGGGGCCCAGTGGGAACAGGCAGCACAAGGAAGCAGGACACACCACAGGACCAAAGGACAGGTCTTCACACCACTTACACTTCCCTGGCCCTGTCACTCTCCCAACTCACCTCCAAAAAGGCAAAATTCTTGTCTTGGTTAATCTGCACAGCCAAGACCGGGTTGCCAGGGGCCTGGGTCAGTCCCCCCAGGCGCATCTGGGCGTTGAAGAAATCCATCATGGCCTCCTGCAGAGGGAATAGGAGACAGGGAGGGGCAGGGGAAGGGAGGAGGAGAGAGGAGGGGGAGGGTGAGAGAGGGAGACACAGAGGGGTTTGGGGTAAGGGGAGAGGGACAAGGGGAGGGCGGAGGGGGAGGGGAAGGAACAGTGGAATATGGGTGGGGGTGTAGAGATCAATAGTAGGAACAAAAGCAAGAGGAAAACGAGAGAAAACGGGAAGGAAGCAGTAGCGAAAGACAGCCAAGGGCAGGAGATGGACAGGTGCAGGGGAGAGCCATGGGGTCCCAAAAAAAATCAGGGGAAAGGAGAAAGATCATTCAAGAAAAGACAGATGGAAACGAAGACAAGAGGGAAAGGAAAAAAAACATGAAACACAGAAAAGATGAGGAGACAGAACACACAGGAAGGAAAGAACACCCAGTGAAGACAGACAGGGAAATGGGGGGCAGTAGAAAAGGAGCAGCAGGCAGGAGCAGAGAGGGCAGAAAGGGAGGTCGAAGGGCGAGAGTGCAGGAGCGGGAAGGGAGGAAGGAGTGTGGGGAGGAAGGGGCAGGGACGGGAGGGGAGGAGAAAAGAGTGATGTGGAGGAATCTGGCCCTGGAGTCCGGGGGCTGGTTTATCAAATGTAGCAAAGTGCAGGTTGAGAAAGTCAGAATGGACCTTACTTGCCTTCGACGATGGTAGCAAACTTTTTGTTGCTACGAGGGATCTCAGCCCCACAATATTTCACTTTAAAGAGAAATGGAAACAACTCTTTGATCTCGGGATTCTCAGGGGGTGCCACGGGAAGGGGTTGGGGAGAGGGATGGGGGAAAGGAGCGGTGGGGAAGGGGAGGTCAGGGGCGATCAAAAATAAAAGAACAGCGACCATGGGAGGCATGTGGGGGAGAGGATGGGGACAGGCGGCAGAGAACGAGAGGCGTGTCAGAAAAAAACTGAGGGGGGGAGCGTGCGTCTGTGTGTGGAGTGTGTGTGTGTGAGTGTGTCCGAGTCTCCCTCTCTGTCTCTCTCCGACACGTAGGTACAACACGTAGGTAGGTACGTTATGTGTGTGCTTGATCCCTGGGTTGCTGGAGGAGGTTAGGGGAGGGGAGACGGGAGAGGGGAAGAGGAGGGAGGGAGAGGGCCACCCCCAGCCCGGCCCGGCCCCTGGCTGGCTCAACTCCATCGGTCCGTCTGGGAGGGGGCCGGGGGGTCTTGCAGGAGCAAAGTCTGACCCGTGCAGGTTGGGGGAGGGAATGGAGGGGAGGGGAGGAACAGGGTAGGGGAGCGAGGGAGAGGGGAGGGGCAGGGGGAGGGCAGTACCTCAGTGATGCCAAAGGGGATGTTGCCCACGTAGAGGCGACGGGCCTGTCTGGTCATCTGGCTCCCGACCACAGGCACCGGCGTTGGGGTCACAGCCAGACCATCAGGGGTCATGGTGGGGAGAAGGGCAGTGGCTGGAATCTGACCCGCAGCTTCAGGAGTGAAAACAGGATTAAACCACATCAGGACAACTATCGTGACCAGAGCTCAAGGACCACCCCTCACACACCCTGAGAACTCTCCCTCCTCAGCTGAAAGCTCTTCAGGCTCTCAGCAGCACCCTCCAGAACCTTCTTCCCAGCATCAGAGGCCACCACCCAGTAACTGCTGCTTCTAAGAAGCCACGTCTCCTAAAAGTGTCCAGATGGAGGCCTCATCCCTCCCTCAACCACAGATGTCCTCAGATCGTGTCCTCCTCCAGAGAACTTCAAAAGGGCAGAGGCCAGAAAACCCAGGGGCATAACCTCCCCAAGCACACACACACACAGGGGAATGAGTGATGGAGAGAATCATGCATGCCCCCGCCCCCTATCCTCCACCCTCTGGAGCAGCCCAGCCGGGGCCTACCTTGCATGGCCTTGTACTGCATTGGGGTGATATGCTCAAAGCCAGGAGGTGGCACGTCCCAATATTTACGGACCTTCTTCTTCTTCTCATGGCGAGGGGAACGACTGGGGAAGGGGGAGGGGAGAGCGGGGCAGGGCAACCTCAGTCTGACCAACAGTGGGCCTGTAAGCCCCTCCCAGGCGCCCCCTCAGCCCCCCACCACATAAGCTCCGCTCTCTCCAGGAGGGAGAAAATCAGGGACAGGGCTGGGCCCAGGCCTGGGGAGGGTGCTGGTTTCAAATGCTTGGGCCAGGGCTGGATGTGGGCAGGGCAGGGGACACAGGATGTGAGGAAGGTGAAGGGAGTGGACGTCAGGGTGGAAGGGGCAGGAAGAGAAGCTCACATCAATCCACCGTGCTCCTCTTTAGCGCCTCTGGTCAAAGGTTTGCTGGGGGGTGGGAGGGAAAGGTATGGGGAGGGGTGACTGGGGACCCTCGTCTTCCCCACACACCACACCTCCCCCGGACACTGAGCCCGAGGGCAGGGCCGAGGTGAACAAGCAGCAAGCAGGCCCCCCTCGGCCCTGCCATTTCCCACCCCCCAACACTCCCACCCCCAGGAAAAAGGAAGTGAGGAAAGCAGGAAGGGGTCAGGACAGACTGCTCTCTAGCTGGAGAAACTGAGATGGGAAGAGGCAGGACTTCCACCCACCTTGCCCTTCCTCACCTAAGGGGGCAGAGAACAGAGAGGGGGACCTAGGGAGGGAAGAGGCATTAGAAAAACAGAAAACAGGCATCCCTGAGCTAGAAAGTAAGCCCAGGCCCCACTCCAAGAACTCCCTTTTCCAGGAAGGCAGGGAAGAAAGAAACTGCAGACAGAGACCAACCCCCTTGAAGACAGTCCCACAGAGAACCACAGAGAGTCGAAAAGAAGAAACAGGACCTCAGAGTCAGGGACAGAGAACAGCCCCTTGTGAAGGAAAAGACAGAATCAATTCCCAGTATCCAGATAAAAAACCCTATTGCCCCCAGCAACCCACCAGCACTACCAACAAAGAAAATGAAAGAAATCACAGAAACAGGGAAAAAACAGAATTCAAGACAGACCAAGCAACAGATCCCTCCCCCAGACATACACAAAGAAAGAATGAGCCACAGAGGGCCCAGGACCAGACACACACAGGCCACCAACTGAGCACAGTCATGGGCTAGCTGACACCCCCAACTCCCAGGCTGGCCCAGCTGTGGACCCCAAGCCCTGGTACCTTCGTCGCCGCCTGTCCCGGGAGGCGCTCCGCTGGTCCCGGTTGCGCCGATCCCGGCTCCGGCTCCGGCGTTTGCGGTCCCGGCTTCGAGAGCGGCTGTGGCTGCGCTTCCTGTGCCGGTTCTCCTTGTCCCGCTCTGGGCAAGGGTGAGAGGAGGGAGAAAGGATGAGCAGAGGAAGGGCGTGGGCCCAGCCCACCCTGCACGCTGGTGGCTATGCCCGAGCCCCAGGGAGGCCACCCCCAAAGGAAAGGGATTTTGATGGAGGAAGGGATGTAACAGGCCTCCTGGGTCCACAAGCGAGTCCAGGGACTCAGGAGACCAGGGGAACGGGGCCTGCAATGCCCCCGGGGTGTAAGATACCTGAGGATGCTCAGGAGGAGCTGGGGAGCCAGAGAAGACAGAGGAGGCTGGCTCCTGGTCCCCCTCGAGGGCTGAGGGGCCTGACCCCAGGGTCGTCCCTGAGAGGGGCAGGGCTAGAGGCTGGGGAATCAAGAGACCCAATGATGTTTTCCTGAAGGGACCCAGTGACCCCTCAGGAAAGACCTCTGCAACTAGCTGGCACCCCCAGCCCCACCATCAGGCCCAGGGGTCAGGTGCCAGGCACGATCTGATATCCCCAGGAAGCAGGGAAACTCAACCCATCCCTTCCCAAGCAGGTAAATTATACAGGAGCACCCTCCCCCAGGGAGGGGCCTCTTTCTGAATTTGCAGACTGCAGGGAAGATGCCCCACCCTGCTTCAGCAGGTCAGAGGAGTTTGCCCCAGCCACACTTGAATCCCAACCATCTAATCCTCCCTGCCTCACTCACCCCCTCAAAGCCAAGTACAGGAGGGGGTAGTAGAGTAGGATTTTTTCCCTAAACCCCTCTCATTTGCCTCCAAGGCGGCCACAAGGAAGGGAGCCTTGCTAGCAAAACCATAGAAACCTCTACTCCCACCAGACACTTCACCCTCTGAAGAAGGGAGATGGACCCTTACAGGGAGAGAATAAACCATGAGAACTGGGGGTGTTCATGAGCACCATCGTACGTATTTCCCTAATTTAAAGACACCTGATTTCTCAACTATCCATCAGGAACACACAGGCAAAAAAAAAAAAAAAAAAAAGATAAACACATTAATGTGCTCACGTAGTTTAACATGTAACTCCTAAGAGTGGTGATCTCTAGGGACAAGAGGAGGAAAAGGCAGTGAGGAGGTGTCAAAGCACACTTTAGCTTCACTCATATTTTATTTCATGTATTTTTCTGATGCAACGTGAACTTTTTGTAAACGCATCTCAATTCCATAACCACTAACACTCAAGAAAAATATGCACCCAGAAGAGAAAATAACTTAGTAACAAACACTGAGATGCTTCTTACAACTGAAATCTGTACTAAATAGTTTTATTTATACTTAATCCTCACTACTGCTTTGGAAAAACACTGCTGGGGGCTCACATAATAGATAAAAAAAACTGAGGCACAGAGAGCTCACAACTTTTCCAAGGCCCAACAGCTAAGAAACAGTGAAGCCTGAATTTAAACATTGTAATTTTAGTGAGTTAAGCACCAGGCTATACTCCTGAACGTGGCAGAACACTCCAGAGTCTGAGTGGAGCCACTAATGACAATGGAATTGTCTCCTAGAAGGCCCCCCCAAAAGAAACCAAAGACTAGGATGGCAAGAATCGGCAAGCCAGATCAGCAGTGTAGTGGGGTAAGCACACAGGCACGGCACTGGGCAGAGAGCGCTGGCTCCACACTTGTAAGATGAGCAGACTGTGAGTCCCAAGGGCCTTTCCTGCTGCTAAGGCTCTGAAACAGACAAGCAAGCAGCGAGAGACCCACAGAGGCAATGATGCCCACTGGGTGCCTGAAACACAGACAAGGCAATTCCCTGTAGACACAGGTAGCTAACAAATGGACTGAAGCCAAGAGTTGCAGGGAGGCTGGCCTGCAGAGGCAAAGACCCACAGACAAGGTGACACATGGACAGAGCTTCCCCTATGGCAAGAACCCTCTCCCACACTGATGCTGCAAAGATAAGAACAGAGAGGGAGCTTCATTTGCTGTGTTGTGGTAACCTTGTAGGAGCACCTCCACCAACCCAGGAGCCCTGCCAGGTGTCAGGACCTGGCTTCTCAGAACCAGAGGGGAAAACCTGGGAGAACCAGAGCAACATTATCTGAAAGAGCCTCGAAGAACAGCTCAATCAGCTCCACTTTGCATTCCAAAACAGTTGAACTTGGCCTTGCAACCAGACACAAATGAGAATCAGTAACAATGTTTCTGCTTACCAACTGTATAAAACCACGCAACAGTAACAACCTTTAAGATTTGTATTTTTTTTTCTTTGAACAAAGGGTCACCACATCTACTCTACCCAGATGTTGGAAGGACTTGCCAGAATAACGTTTGGAAAGCACATTTCCCTGCCCTTCTCCAACTCTGACGTCATCTCTATGTGTGCCGAAAACTTGCCTTTCTACTTCCTCTCTAAGCATGGGATTTCACAATATCACTTATTAGACACTTAGTGTATGCCAAGCCACACACTTTAGATGTTATTCCATTTAATATCAGCTCTGCCTCTGACCAGCTGAAATATGGAAAGTTTTTAAATTTTCTGAGCCCTCAGTTTCCTCCCCATAAAGGCATGGAAACCATTCTGGCTTCAGAAGGCTGTTACAAGGATCTACTTAGAAAAACCATGCTTAAGTCAGAGGAAGTGGCGCACACCGGTCATGCTGGCTATTCATTCGGGAGGCTGAAGTGGGAAGATCCCTTGAGCCCACAAGTTCCAGACCAGCCTGAGCCAAATAGTGAAACCCCCATCTCCCAACTCCAAAAAAAAAAAAAAAACCAAAAAAAAGGAAGGAGAGAGAGAAACCATGCTAAGAGCAACGTGCCCCTCTTGTGGCACATGGTAAGCACTCAGAGTATCACTGCCACTGTCATTAATACCACCTATGTTAATCCTCTTAAAAACCCAATGACAAAAGAATAATGATGGTCAATCTGCAGATGGAAAAAAACCAAGCTATAAAGGTACTGCAGTAACACAGCTACTAGGCAACAAAGTGTGTATTTGAACCCAGATGTACTCAACTCCAAAGACCATACTCTTAGGCAGTACATAAATCACCTAAGACAGAATCAGACATACCTTGGGCACTCAGTAGATGTTATTTCTTCCCCAGGAACTGTTTACTAATTCAGCCAGCCACTGCCCTACACAACTCCAGCCTGGGTTCAAAGGAGAATTCAAGAGCCCTCATTCCATCCTCAAACTCCAGCTAGAAACACGGATCTTAAGCTAAGCTTCAATATTTAAGACTGAGGTCCCCAACCTTCCCTACTCCTAAGTTTCCTCATTCTCAAACCAAAATACAAAGACAAGAAAGAATTTTAAAACATCTAACGACTCTCCCAGTTCTAATACTTTTGGAGTCCCTAACAGATCAGCACTAGCATGGCCTTGGGCTTTGTTCTGACCCACCACAATCCTAGACACCACACAAGGGGTATCTGCATCCCATCTTCGGCATAAGTATTCAACTGGGCCAGATCCCTTTTCCTCAAGCAGAGCCTCTATTCTCCTATCTCTACGTTGATAAGAATCATAAGGCTGAGTCTAGGAGCTCTGAGTTTGGGATTGGACAGGACTTGGGTTTGTCAAGTTAGGGAGATGTGGGGGAGCAAACACTCCATATAGTGACTGCTGGGAACGTCAAAAGCCCCGTGTATGCAGGATGTATGCGTGCGGGACACTCAAAAGAATGCAGATGGTTCTCTTTTACGACTGTACAGGCGTCCAACACGTGTATCTGAGGCGCCCCACGACCAGTGGCTGGGGCACAAACGCACTGGAGGGAGAATTCACAGGAAATCAGCAGAAAGAAAAAGGGGTGCGAGGGACGCACGACCTCCACGCGCGCCCCTCGAGACGGTTCTGCCATCATCCACGTGAAGGAGGGTGGCCCATCCTCACAACCACCATTTTGGAAACAAAGGGGGCGTGGAGACGGGGGCCGACGGCCCAACCGGAAGCGGAAGTGCCAAGGCAGCGGGAGAAAAAGGGATTACGGGACCTAATATAATCTCCTTTACACCGAAAAGGAGCAAAGAAAAAAGTTCGCGTCGAGGTATGTGGCACGCTCGCGGCGCGTCCCCCGCGCCGCCTCGGCCGGGACCACGTGGGGCGCGCAGACGCGCGGCGCGCGCATGCGCCACGGGCCCGCGCCCTGCCGCCCCCTTCCCTTCGCCGCGCGCGCGACGGAACGCCAGATCACGTGAGCAAGGCGCGCGCCACGGAACCGGGGTGGGGGGGGGCACCGCGCAGCACAGAGAGGGGAAGCGAGGGGGAAAATGGCGGGGGGCAAAGAGCGACGTGGGGAGCCGCCCGCACCGCCGCATCGCGACCCCGTCGCCCTCACCTTGTTTATTCTCGTTGAGCTGCCGCTCGAACTCGTCGAAGTCCGACATGCTGAGGCGGCCGCGTAGGGCCCTGTGCAGCTCTCGCCTCGCCTTGCCGCCCGCCCGCTCTGGCCGCTTCGGCTACTTCCGCCGCTGGCTTCGGCTACTTCCGGCCGCCGCCGGCGCTTCGCCGCCTTCTACCTAATCAAGCCCCCGGCAGCCCGCCCCGCCCCGCCCAGGCTCCGCCCCCTCTCCCCACCCGCCCCCTCCGCGAGCTGCCCCTGTCCCCCCCGAGCCTGGCTTCGAAGCACGTCGGCTATTTCCGGAGAGTGGCTGAAAAGGTCGGCCGGCGCGGCTTCGGCTGCTTCCGAAAACACCCGAAGCGAGGGTTTTGCCGGCTTCCCAGGTCTCCGTAACTTTTCGGAGATCAGCTCCTCAACGTTCGGAGGTTTCTGCGGGTCCTCGCGTTCCTCCGCGCCCAGCCCCCTCTAAAGGTTCGGCGTCTTCTGACAATTCAAACCGCCCCAGTCTGTGGCTTCTTCCGCAGACTCGCCCCGCCTTCTCCGCCGGCCCTGTCCAAGCAATCGTCCACTTCCGACAAGCCTAACCGTCCCGGACTTCGGCCCCTGCCGAAGGTTTCCGGTGCTCGCCCTCGGGTCCCTCCAGAGATTACGCTCGATTCCAAGATTCGGCTCTTTCCGGAGATTCCACTCGTTCACTCCTCCCCTGTCGGAGAACTTCGGCTTCTTCCGCCACCGCTTCGTAAAGGCCTCACTGACGGGGAACAGCTTCGGCTTTTTCCGTCGGCGCTTCGGCTCCTTCCGGCTTCGGGAACAGAAAAGGGAGGGAGGACGGAGGCAAGATGGGTCAGGGAAAAGGATACAGAAAAGGGGGCGGGGTCCCGGCTCTCGGCACCTGGCTCTCGGGGTGGGGAGAATGGAAAGAAAAGAAGGGCCAACCTGGAGGAGGACCTGAGAAGGTTGCGTGAGGCAAAAGCAGCCAGCGAGCGAAGGGTGCGCGCGGCCGATGCGGAGGTTGGCAGCGCGGCTTTGTGCGCCTGCGCGGGGTGGAAGCTAGGAGCTGAAATGGACTTCTGCGCCTGCGTAGAAATCTGTCCCCGGCGAGGTTCCTCACCGCTCCAGTAAGGAGGGGGACGGGTTCCAGAGTCCACAGTGCGCGTGCGCGAGATTTTCCCTTCCCGGAGGGAAGGTACTGCATTCCTTACCGTTGGGCAAGGCCGCCCTCTCCTGGTTGCCTTGGTAGCCGCGTGACGGGTACGCTTGTCTCTCCCGCCGCGCAGGCGCAGGAGACGGTTGGAAATACTACGTCCGATAAAATACTATCTCCTTACCGCCCCCTGGCGGGCAGGCGGAACCGTCCGCCCAGACAGCCGCTGGTCCCCGCGGTGGCCGCGGCTGGAGGTCATTGAGTCCCGCCTCCTGCCGCTCCGCCGCTTCTCGGGAGAGCCCAGCCAGGTGTGTCCACACTTCTCTTCCAGAGCTCTGCCCCCTCCGAGTTTCCTGGGGCACAGCTGCTTCTCCCCCTCCCACCTCTGCCTCCAGGGGGCTAATTACACCCTGTCCTCCCCAACCTTCCCGCTTCCCGCCTGACCGCCGCTCCCTGGAACCAGCTCACCAGCCCTGTCACCATCTCCGTGGCGACAGCCGCCCCCTTCCAGGCACGTCCCCCTCCTAGGAAGAGGCTGAGGCCCAGTTTATTCCAAATTTTTATGTCTCTTTTTTAATTTAAATTCTCTGAATAATTCTCTGTCTCACGTGGAATGGGAGTGGTCCGTCCGGGAATGTGGGTGGGCAGCTCCTGGCAGGGGAACAGGCGGGCCAGCCTCTCCCGGGGCCCGGGGCATACACAGACTCCCCCGCAGAGAGGGGCACCCAGCCAGCCGGCGTTCTTGGGAGCGAGGGGCCCGGCGAGGGCAGGGCTGGCGCGGCCCGCGTGGCGGGGAACGCCGTGTTTAGGAAGGGGAGGCGGCTCTGGGGAGCCTAGCCGAGGGGGACCCCTCCCACAGAGGAATGAGGAGGATGCTAGGACGGCGGGGGAGAGGGGACAGGTCTATATACAAGGGGCCCCGGGGTGGGAGTGGGGGCCTGCGGGAGGAGGAAGAGCGCGCGCAGAGACGCCGCCTGCCCCGGGAGGCCCCTTGCGGAGCGCCCGGCTCGTGCACCCGGGCCGGCATCACCGCTTGAAGCGGTAGGTGATGGGGAGCAGCAGCTTGCTCTTCTTGAGCGCCTGCACCTTCTTGAGCGTCTCGTCGTCCAGGGCCAGGAAGCAGCGGCGGGAGTACTCGAGCAGGCGCTCTTTGGAGGGGTCGAACTCTCCCACCTCGGCCAGCTTCTCTGGGGCCACGATGAGCAGCTCGGCGATGGGCGTGGTCAGCGCCACCGTGTTGCGGTCCACGCGGTGGTGCTCGAAGGCCCGTGACATGCTTTTTAGCTTCTGGAAGGTGCCCAGGATCTTCTTGTAGCGGCAGAGAACCCCGTCCGCGTCCTTCACTGCGGAGCCCGGGGTGGGGGGCACAGAGGGAAGGAATGGGCACGGGGAGGGAAGGGCCAAGGCCGGGACGGATGAGGAGTCCAGTCCAGGAAGGCATGGAGAACAACACAGAAAACAGGAGGAAGGGGAGACGGGACAAGTGCAGGTGGAGTTCGGGCCAGGGGGAAATTGAAGGTAGGCCCAGAGAGGATGAGGAGAGAAATGAGCAGAGACTGGGTTAAACCACCTGAGCCACAGCCCCCTCCCTCCCCGCCCAGTCAGGTAGCTTCCAGCGCCCTCCTCTTTTTCACTGATGAGGAAACTTAGACTCAGGAAGAGTAAGGAAGTGCCCAAGGTAGCCCTGCTGGTGAGGGTGACCCAAGATGTAAGGAAGGTAAACCCGGGACCACACGTGGATGGGGGGCAGCGGAGCCAGGTCTGGTCTTTTCACAGCTAAGGAGGCCAAGGCTTGGAGAGGAGAGGGGACTACTTGAAAGGACACACAGCAGGTCCGTGCACCACACCGCTCAGCGCCCACCCCACGCACCGCGCTCACCCCGCTGCCTCTCCCGGGCCTTGGGCTTCCCCAGGCGCCTTCGGCCGGCGCCTCCCTTCTGCCTCTGCCGCCGCCTCTCGCTGGCGCTGCCTTCTTCCGACGCTCCGCTGAGGGAGGAGGCTGCTGACTCCAGGTCAGAGGCCTCGCCCCCAGCCCCACCCCGGCTGTCCCCCTCCACTCGCCGGGACCCGGGCTTCACCCGGCAGTGGTCCTCTGGGGAGAGAGAGAGAGACACACACACACACACACACACACATGAACTGCGGGACCAGACATCACATCACAGATCTCAGGGGGAAAAGAGGGGGCCTCGGTGCCTGGAGGCCAAGTCCCCAAACTGGAGTCCTCAACGAGATACACGGACAGAGTGCAGTATAGACGCAGGGATGGCTGAAAAAAATAGAACCGGCTGGAGTTTGGGGGAGGCAGTCATGGACAGGAGTTTTCCCAGAGGCCTGGGTTGGTAAGAGATCTAGGGGAGGGGGCCGAGTTGACCAGAACCAGAGATCCCAGGAGGGTCTGTGACTACATGGGGTTCCCATAGTAGGGGAGGGGCTTTCTGGGGACTTGATGAGACCTCCAGAGAGTGGATTCTGGAAACCCAGGAGGCAGGTAAAACCTTGGCTGGGTGGTGTGGCAGACCCTGAGATATTGGGGGCTCTGGGTCTGGCAGACTGGGGAAGGTGACCACTTCTGCCTGGATGGAGGGAGCCAGCTGAGGCTCAGACTCAGTCCTCCAAAAGGTGAGTTAGGAGACAGGTCTGGTGTTGGGGTCCCCACTGAGAAAATCCAGAGGCCCTGGGGCCCAAACACTGGGGGAAGAGGGCAAGTTGCCCAGGATGGAACCATCAGAGTGAAGAGATGGTGCTAGGTGGTGGTGACCCAGGCTCCAGCGCAGAGGAACAGCCAGATATCTAGAGGCTGGGGTCCCTGGTAACTAAAACACCAAGAGACCACAAGCCCCCCCCCCCCCCTTGCCCAGACTTTTGAAGGAAAGCAGTGAATTCACAGAGAGGGATGTGGGAGCTTTTGAGGTGACTTCCCAGCCAGGGAGTTGCAAGGGCCCCACTGGGGCTTCTATGGGGGATGGTCTCCAAGATATGGACTAAAGATCTGGCAAAGGAAAGCCCTGACCACCTGAGGAAGGGGATGAGTGTAGTGCTCAAAATATATTAGCAAGCAGGGCATGGCATCCCACCAATCAGAAGAAAATACTTGCTGTAAACTGGCTTGGCCTTAGGACAGCATGAATATCAGCTGTGGGAGCTCCCTGGGCTGCTATTGGTCAGGAATTATAGCAATGCCAGGTAAGCAGGTGGAGGCTGCCCAGAACTCTGAGGCAGGGTATGGGGGAAAAGAGATGCTGAGATCCCCACCCAAAGAGGTCCCACCAGCGGAGGGGCTGAGTCCAGTGGCAAGGTACTTGATGTCTTTGCTGGGGAAGGAGCATTAATTAGCCAAGGTGTGGGACAGGATGTGGGAAGACAGGGTGTCAAACAGGGCTGGGGGACAAGGCTGGATGCCTGGACTCTTGGTCCTCCAAGACCAGGCTGAGGTGAGGAGCAGGCCCCTGAGGAAACACAAAGGACCAGGGTGGAGATGAGGGAGGCTGCCCCTAGCAGTCAGGAAGAAGGAACATAGACACTCAGGTCCCAAAGTCCCTGAAGGCACCGTGGGCTGAGAAAACAGACTTCAGGGTGCTTTAGGCTGGTGAGATTTGGGGGAGCCAAAATGGAAGGCAGGGGATAGACAGCACCTGGGGATGAGTGACCTTGGACATCAAGCAAGAAGGAAGCTGGGCTTGGGGTCCCCAAAACAGGCAGAGGACTAGCGAAGAGGTTAAGATGCCAGTTCCCCACAGAGCCAGCCGAGCAGTGGGGCTTCAGGCCGGTGGGCGATCTGGGTGCCAGAATGCCCAGGAGTGGGCCAGGGAGGGGACTATATCGGTACCCCTCCTACCTGCATCCATCCGGGCAGAAGAGATGAATTTGTCCAGCTGACACCGCAAGAAGTCCCTCTCTTCCTCCAGGTCCTCTATGCGCTTCTGCAACCAGGAATTCCTCTCCAGGGCCATGTGTAGCTGGGCCTTGACGCTGTTCATTAGGGCTAGGGTGGGGGATGCAGCTTCTGGAGGCTCTGGGGACAGCAGGGAGCAGCAGGGGACACAGGTCACACTCCAGGGCTCTAGTGGCACCCCGCTGGTTCCAGTCCCTCCATGACCCCCTCAGCTCACCCTCGAAGTTTCCCCGAGAGGGGCTTAGACTGTAAAAGATCTGTGAGTCTAGGTGGGGCGCCTCATCGAAGGGGATGGAGATCTCGAAGGCCTCATCATCCTTCTTCACTGGAGAGGAAAGGCCGGGGGTCACCCCAGAGAATTCCCCGGCCTCCTCTGGCCACCCCCAACCACAGCAGCCCTGGGCAGGAGGGGGCAGGGTGGGCAGGTTACATTGGGACAAGGGTAGGGAAGGGGACCCAGCTTCCTCACTTGTCCGCCTCCGGTTGTTTCGGTCATTCATGGCTCTGCTTCCTGCGGACCTGGCAGCTGAGCGCCTCAGGGGCACTGGACAGAAACAGCAGCCACAAATGGAGGGACGTGGATGGACTTGGGGGCCCTGGCCCCTCAGAAGTGAGAGAGGAAGGACCTGTGGGCCTGGACTTGAGGACTGAGGTGAGGTTTCAAACTCCTGGAATCTAGGGAATGAGGGTGCGGGGGGCCCAGACACCTAGGTCCTGGCGGAGAAGTGGACTGGGGACCTGGGCTCCTGAGCATTGAGGAAAAGGGAGCTGGAGCCCTAAATTGCTGGTTTCCCATGGGGTGGACAGAACAGGGACACCCTGGCCTGCATGGGAAAGACCCTCATCACGGGCCACCTCTCAGCCAAAAGAAGCGGTGGGTGCAGGGGGAAAACTGTGCCCCAACTTCCAAGCACAGCGTGCAGATCCAGCCCACGCGCGGTGCCTCCCCCATCCCCGGGAGGCCCCCACCCCTCCCCCGCACTCGCATGGGCGAGCAGGACCCCTCCCCCATGATGGGGGGTGCTGGATGCGTGCGCAGTACGAAGGAAGGTCACGCGTGGGGATGCGCCCCCCGCCCCCGCCCTTTGTCCCGCGGGTGGGAGAGGGGAGCAGTCGTGGAAAGAAGTCCCAGCGAGGGCATGCACCAGGCCAGGGGTGCAAACGCGGCCACCATCCCCCGCCCGTGGATGCCCGGGGTCCGAGGGGCCGGGGCCCCCCGCGCTCACCCACCCGCGCGCGGAATCCGGGCCGGGGACCGATGGTGTCGGCGGCGCCCATGCCCGGCGCCGGGGAGCGTCTGCAAAGTGTCACGGGGAGCGGAGGGAAGCGCCCACCCACCCGCGAGCGGGCGGGGCGGCGGAGGGGGGGTAAGAGTCTTGGAACTGGGCGGCGGGGCGGGAACAGACGCGGGGACTCCACCGGTCCCGCCAGCCCGGCGCTCCTCCTCCAGGAGTCCCCCGGCCCAGGTGAGACCCGCCGTTTGCGGCAGAGGCCAGGGGATGCACTTGCATGATGGCCCCTTATGGCGCTCCCCCCGCCTTCGCAGAAGCCCAGGCAGGGAACGTCACGAAATTCCCATCCTGGAGAGCTGGCGCGGCTCCGGGGGTCCCCTGGGTGGGTGGCGATGCTCGGAGTGGCCCGGTAGAAGGCAGAGGAGTGCGTAAGACAGCCAGGAAAGTTGAAGCGAAAGGAGAATCTCATTTTGGCGATCTCCCAGGAACTGGCTGGTGCAGACCTCCTAACTGCCCCCATCTCCCACAACTAGACCCAAAGGATGTAAAGGCCAAGACGGGGAGAGGGGTGTTACCCCCTCCCCGCAAATGAGGGCCAGGAACATACCACCCCCACCCCCATGTTGGTGATTAAGAGCTGGCTTTAGAGCAGAGCTGGATTCCTGTCCTGACCGCTCCTGTTGTTGCTCGCCAGCCTATTTACACACCTGCAAAGGGGAAGGTTATAATTCCTTCTAAATTCCTTTGCGAGGATGCCCTGATATGACACACGCAAAAGCTCAGCCCAACGCCCCGCCATAGTCAGGGCTCAAGATCAGTGCACTTAGTAGTATTTGAGGTCAGATGGTGGTTATGAACACTGCCTCTGCTTCTTTCCCACCCTGGGGAATACGTATGGAAGATTTGTTCTGCCCAAAAGGGGGTCAGAAGAAATGAGGCCTAGCACAGTGCCTGGCACAAAATAGACAGGAAAGGAAAATGAATTAAGGAAGCAGATGTCTATTAAGCTTAACGCTCAACTCCGCCTCCCTTCCTCCTCCTGCTCCATGCTCTGGAATTCTGCCAGCCCTTATGAGAACATGGTTTTCATCCTGTGGAGGGAGAATCTAAATGTCTGCACCACCTGGAAAGCTGTGACCACACTCCTCCTCTCTTTGACTGACTTCACAGATAAACTGCAACCTGGATCTAAAAGTCCAGGGGGAGCCACCTGCCCTAGATTGGTCTTTTTCAATCTACAGGTTGCTGGGTGGAGAATTCAATATAGTAGGATGCACTCAGCAGTTAAAAAAAAAAAAAATGTCAATGAAAGAAACATTCTCATGCCCTGTACATACCAAAGGTAACTATTGTTAAAGAAACTTTTCACATATATTTTGTGTATTTGTATACTGGGTTGCCATATAAAGTGTGTTTGTTGCAGTGGATTGTGGTTTAAAAATTTTTTTTTTTAACTTAAAAACACTCTTCTCAGATGACACGCATCTTCAGGAGCTGAGGTGGGCCCAACTCCAGTGCAGACCAACCTTCCCATTCCCCAGCCAGGTAAGCTGAGACCTGCGGTGGACCAGGTACTTGCTGGGGTCTCCCTGCTAAGCAGCCATCAAAGATGCTCCAAGGCGCTCTCTCCAAAAACAAACATCAAGTGCTCAAAGTGGGAAACATGTTTATTGTTTGTCCAGTCTCAGGCCTGGTTGGCGTTGGGAGGCAGATCTGGCGCCCCTTTCCTCAATATCAGCATGGAGGCCTTGAAAAAATTACATAGATTCACGATAGCCCCAGCCACTTTTATGAGGCCAGAGAATGTCCACACACTGCACTGTTCCCCCACCCACCCCTCTAGTCCAGGCTTCACCATGGCCATGGAATATCTGATGTCTTTGAAGCTAGAGGACTCCATTCTGTGTGAGGTCTCATTCCCATCAAAGCTCCAAAACAGGAGAACCTGAAGATTACTCACGGGCTCCTCCTTCAGGCATGGCTCGGCCTCCAGGATGAGGTTGGTCTGTGTTTATGTCCAGGGCCCTGGAAGCCAACCTCCAGGCACCAGGTATCCCCCTGAGTTCCATGGCACCTGGGGCACCCGGCAGCCCAGCTCATGGGTGCTTCCACCGAGTGTGCTTCTGCAGCGTGTTCTGCTCCATAAAGCGCCGAGGGCAGTGTGGGCATTGAAATGGGCGCTCCCCTGAGTGCACCCGGCTGTGCTGGGCCAGCTCACCTGCATCCCGGAAGCGGCGAGGGCAGAGTGGACAGCCATGAGGTCGCCCACCACCTGCCCGATGAATGGAGTGGTGCCTCGCCAGGTGGCTGGCCCGCTTAAATGCCTTCCCACAGGTGTCACACTCGAAGGGCTTCACCTCTGAGTGGGTGATGCTGTGTCGCTGAAGGTAAGACATGTACTCAAAGACCCTTGAACACACGGGGCAGCTGTAGCACTTTTTCTGGGCTGAGGCCCCATCAGCCCCTGGCTCCCTCTGTGACTCCTCACCCACCAGCACTGTGTAGGGGACACCCTGGGTGTCAATGAGCAGGTAGTGATTGGGCATCGGAGGGGACGAAGCCTGGGGAGAAACCGTGGAGGAGGAAGGTCCAGGTTCTGGGGACCGGCCTGTCCGACGGGGAGGGTCCTCCATGGCCTCACTGGAGGAAAGTGCCAGGGGCTGAGGGGACGACAGCACCAGCATCCGGAGGGGTGGCTGAGGACTGGTGCATGGGAGAGAGGAGGAGAATGTTACATAGAGAGACGCTCAGCACCACAGGCTCCACTGTTTTTACTCTATATACCCAACCCAGGACCTCTGTATCCCCCTCCCGTCGTCAGTCTTTCTTCTACCCACCCCTCCACTCTGTAACCATCTGTAAGGTTCCCAGGGTCTCCCTTCTTTGAAAACCTCCCCTATCCTTGGTGCCCCACCACCTAGTGTACTCACAAGATCTCTTTACCCTCCATGCACAGCCAGGACCTCGATCTCTTTCTTCTCTGTGCCCTCCCCAGGCTGCTGAGTGCCCCACCCCATAGATCTCCAGACCTCTTTTCCCTCCATATGACTTCGAACCGGGTCTGAGTGTTGGTCCATTCTATACACTCCACTCAGAAGCCTTTTCTACCAGCTCTACGTAAGGCCAAGCCTACTCCAGTAGACTGTAACCTTAGGATCTCCAGGCTCTGACCCGCCCCCTGGCCTCCTCCCTGAACAACTCTGTGCCCCCTCCCCTCACCCACCTACCTACCTCCAGGTTCTCTCTAGTCCTCGCCCATCCACCACCACCCCCAGCTTTTTCTAGTTCCTAGCGCTCTCCAGGGGCCCACTCCCGGGTCCGTGGCCCTAGCCTTCTATGCCTACGTAAGTTCTCGGTAGCGCCCCTCGGAGCGCCAGAACAGCACCCTCTGGACGCCCGCCCCGCGCACAGGTATTCCTCCACCCGGCCCCGCCCCTCTCCGCCGCGCGCTCCCAGTTCCCTCCCTCCTCCCGGCCCCCGTACCCAGTGCAGCAGCCTCTCAGGTCCGGGCGACTCCAAATGGCCCCGGGATGCCCTCGTAGTTGCAGGCGGCGGCGGGACAGGGGGCCTCCCAGTGTCCCCTAGAAGCAGGCGGCGCCGGGTAAAGGGAGAGCGAACCCGGGGAGAGAGAAGAGGGTCCCAGGGAGGAAGGTGGGGGCGGGGCGCCTGAGCCTTCGCTAAACACCTCCGGCCGGAAACACTCTCCCAGAGAAAGGTTCCCAGGTGCTCAAGGTCCGGTCACCCTCCCTCCCCCCATGCCCGCCACCCAACACACAGACACCCAAGTAAGAGCCTGAAAATGGAGTGCGGAATGTTTATTGAGCAAAGGGTGGAAGGGTGGAGGTCGTGAGCAGAAGAGGGGGAGATACAGAAATGAACCAGACCGTGCTCGTGCTCTTTTGTTGTCTCTTCCCCTCTAGGACAACAACCGGTTTACCACTTCAGATAGCAGAAAACCAAGGCTCAGAGAGAGGTCACTTCACTTGCAAAGGCTCACAGCACAGATGGACCGGAACCCAGTTCCGACTGGCTCCCAGGTCCAGGGAGGGGCAATGACTTTGGTCTACATCACACAGCTAGAAAGAGGGGGAAAGAATGATGCTTCTCCTTTTAAAGATGGGGAAACTGAGGCCCAGAGTAAGGCAGTAACCTCAGAGCCAGGGAGTGTGTGTGGGAGTGACGCTGTGTGGGTCAGACTTGGTGGCCCAGAGAGGGACAGGGCAGCACAGGCCGGGTCTTGAGCTTAGTGGAGGCGCACGTGCTGCGCCAGCTCTGCGGCGTCCTGGAAGCGGCGTGGGCA
The DNA here is from genome assembly GCF_041146395.1 of Eulemur rufifrons. Taxonomy (NCBI): domain Eukaryota; kingdom Metazoa; phylum Chordata; class Mammalia; order Primates; family Lemuridae; genus Eulemur; species Eulemur rufifrons. The sequence continues at coordinate 14,666,365 of NC_091006.1, forward strand.
GAGAGGGCAGGTGTGCGGTGGACCCGCGCGGGCACGGTGCGTGGCGCGGTGCCGCGACAGGTGGCTGGAGCGCTTGAAGGCCTTTCCGCAGGCGCCGCACGTGAAGGGCTTGAGGTCCGAGTGCGATACACGGTGGCTCTGCAGCCGCAGAGGGCTAGCAAAGACACGGGCGCACTCCGGGCAGCTGTAGCCCTTGCGAGGGCCGGGCTCTCCCGGGGGCGCCTCGCGCTGGGGCGGTCCCCGGGGCTCCTCCTCCAGCTGCACCGTATACGTGTAGGGGACCCCGTTGGCGTCGATGAGTAGGTGGCGGCCCAGCCGCGGGGGTCGGGGCCCTGCTGCCGAGGAAGGAGTGGAGGAGGGGCCTTCCGCCTTGGGGAAAGGGGGAGCCTTGGGGGACGGTGGGTCCATGGCCTCCGGAGAGGAGGACCGAGGGTGGGGTGGCCGCGGCGGCAGCAGCAGCATCAGGAGCGGCAGCTGCGAGCGGCGGAGGGGAAAAAAGTTAAAATCGCCACTTCCTTTTAGGAAAAGCTTCCTAAAAGGGAAAGCGTCCCCATCTCACTGCTTGTTACCCTTTCTGCGCCATTGACCCCAACAAAATAAAAACTCTGAGTCCAGTCCAGATTTCCCAGCTTCAATCAACCTGCATTGAGAATGGTCCCCACCTGCAAAACCCCGCCACAACCTTCCCTTCCTCCAAGGTCCTCCTCTCAGCTCCCAGGTCTGGTCTGAGGGCGTGGTCCTCCCACTTACCTTACTTTGCCTCCCCTTCCCCCACCCCCAGCAGGCAATCAGTCTCCAAGTCTATTTCTTTGTTTTGTTTTCTCCCTAACCCCAGTTAAGAACTATTTCCCCCTTTACTTCTCACACCGGAGGTCCTCCCGGAAGTATCTAATCTGTCAATTCTTCTCTTCCCAATGTCCAGCCCCAGCTCAGGTTGCATCCTCTGTCCCCCGCCCCCCATCAGCCTCCAGGCACTCCCAGATCTCCATCCCACTAGACGCCTGAGGGCCTCTCTCACTTCCTGTCTAGGTACATCCCAGAGCCCCACTAACCCAATTCCCCACATTTCACTAGGTTCCGCTATCCTGTTCCTACACTGTCTCTCAAGGTCTTGCCATCCTCTCCCCACTACGGAGCCCATCCTCTCTATTTCATTTATACATCCCTAGGATGCCCCAAATGCCTTCCTTCTATAAACCCCAGGGCTCCCCCTCCCTTCTTGCTACCGGCTACCTTCCCCCCAAGAGTCCCCCCTCCCCTACATATGACACTAACATTTTTACTTCTTTCTATACCCTGTGGGGGCCTCTTTCCACTCTCCGTTATACATACCAGGACCGTTGTATTCCCTTTCCTACTCTACCTCTCCCAAGCCCCCTTTCCCTCCTTTCTAGATACATCTGGCATCTCTATTTCTCCTCCTCTTTAACTCTTGTCGTGGGGGGGGATCCCCTCCCCCTGTTATACATAGCACGGCCCGTCCACCCCTCTTCTCTTTCACTCTGCTCCTCTTCCTCCTGTGAACCCCAGCGCCCGGGCGCCCTCCATACTCCCAGGCGGCTACAACCCCTGGGGGGCCCTCTTATTCTCCTCTCGTTCATCCGTCCGGACCCCACAGTCTCCCTCCCCGCCACACCCCCACCCCCACCGCCGAAGGCCCCAGCTCACTCCCCCTAGCCTTGCCCGGCCTCGGCGCCGGCCCCGAGCCAGGCTCCTCCCTCCATCCCGGCCCCCGTACCCGGTGCAGCGGCCTCTCGGGTCCGGAGGAGCGGGCCGAGGTCCCGGGCGGCCCCGGGCTTCCTCTGGCAAGCGCCGTCGGCGGGACCGAGACTTCCGGGCAGCTCCGGGCCAGCGGCGCCGGGGACGCGGGGACTGGGGGCGCGGGGGCGCGAGGGGCTGCGACGTCCCTGGGAAAGGGAGCCGGCCGGAAACGCTCGAACTCCACGCGAAGGTTCCGCCGCCTCTGAGGCGGCTGCTCCCAAAGGCTGGCCCGCCTTTATGGAGCGCCCCTGGGAGACCGGGGGACTGGAGACTCGGGGCCCGCCAAAGAAGCCGATCCCCCTGTTTCCCCTCCCACCTCCTGAACAGGAATAATTCAATCGCTTTGACGGAGATCAGCCAATAAACTGAGGCTAAGCAAGGTTAAGTCTTTTGCCCGAAGTCCCACAAGGAATTGGGGCGCCCAAGTTTCTCCTCTTTCCACTGGGCCACCCCGCCTGCTCAGGCATAGCCACCCCACAATGCAAAGGGCGAGGAGAAGGGATGTTTCCGTGGGCTGAGCAAACGGGGAACGCGAGGTCCAGAGGCCAGCCGTTTACTCTGATGTAGCACAAGCCATGTTTCTCCAGCAAATGGGGAAACCAAGGCCCGTAGAAGGCCAGACGTTGCTAGATATGGAGGTGGGGAAGGGCGGCACTTCCCACTGGTCACATGGGGAAACTGAGGCCCAGAGAAGGCCAGATCTTGCCAGATATAGAGGTGGGGAAAGTGATACTTCCAGTGGGCACATGGGGAAACTGAGGGCAAGAGAAGGCAAGATGTTGCCAGCTAAGGAAGTGGGGGAGGGTGGCACTTTCCACAGGGCAGATGGGGAAGCTAAGGCCTATGGAGCTGCGACATTCCAGAGGCGACAGGGGCAGAGCCGGCCGGCGTGTGGGGCGGCTCAGGTAGCTGGGATGCTCGGAGGCCCGGGCGCAGGCGCACACGCCAAGGGCTTGAGCACCGTGTGCGCTGCAGCTGCACACGGGAGCTGCACACCGGGAGCTGCAGCCCTCTCCCAGACCCAGCTTGGCGACCGCAGCTTGTCCTCCAGCTGCCCTGTACTTTTAGGGCACGCCACTGTCCGGGAGCAGGCATGGAGAGGAAGGGAGAGCGCTGAGGACGGCTGGGGGCCCTGGGACCATAGGAGGGTGGTGGCCAGAGCTACGTCCTAGACAGTGGTCCACCAGAACTTTCTGCAATGGTGGAAATGTTCCATGATCTGCGCGCTGTCCAATAGGACAGCCACTAGCCACGTGGGATTACTGCGCTCTTGAGATGTGGCTCAAGGACCTGAATTTTAAATTTTATTTACTTTCCCATAATTTAAATCTAAATAGCCACATGTAACTAGTGGCTACCTACCTCATGGGACAGATCTGAAGACCATCCTCAACCAGTCGCAAACTGGAGGCCCAAGGGCCACGAGGTTTTGTTGGTTTGTTTTTTTTGTTTGTTTGTTTGTTTTGTTTGTTTGTTTTTTTGAGACAGAGTCTCACTCTGTTGTCTGGGCTAGAGTGCCGTGTTGTCAGGCTAGCTCACAGCAACCTCAAACTCCTGGGCTCAAGCGATCCTTCTGCCTCAGCCTCCCAAGTAGCTGGGACTACAGGCATGTGCCACCATGCCTGGCTAATTTTTTCTATATATTTTTAGTTGTCCAGCTAATTTCTTTCAATTTTTTTTAGTAGAGATGGGGTCTCGCTCTTGCTCAGACTGGTCTCGAACTCCTGAGCTCAAAACAATCCGCCCACCTCGGCCTCCCAGAGTGCTAGGATTACAGGCGTGAGCCACCGCGCCCGGCCAGGTTTTTTTTTTTGTTGTTGTTGTTTGTTTTTAAACATTTTACCGGACAATGTTTTAAAAGCCAGAGGATGCTGACACAAATTCAAATTCCCAGGTACACTTTGAAAACCGCTTCTACATGTGGCAACAACCTGCTGGAACTGAGAAAGCAGCCACCTTTTCCAGAAAACCTTCAAGTGATCCAACAATTGTGATATGAAGCTAACATTAAAGATCTCCTAGGGCTTCCATTTCCAGAATGGCAGTCCCCAGGCGCACAAGGCGATGAGCGCTCAATGTCTGCTGTGCGTTGAGATGCGCTGTGCACACACAAAATACCCAGATTCCCAAGACTTACTTAGTACAAGAAAAAAAGGAGAGAGAGAGAATGCGAATATTCTCACAAATAATGTCAATGTTGGATTGCATTTTGAATGACACCTTGGATATACTGGGTTAAGGAAGGTATGTTATTAAAATTAATTTCATCTGTTTCTTTTCACTTTTTTTTTTTTTTTAGTGTAACCACTGGAAAATTTAACATTACACGTGGCTCAAATTTTATTCCTACTAAACAGCACTGCCCTAGAAGTTCTTCCTCTAGTAATTTTATTGGAGCCGGGGAGGCAGGAGAGGGCATGCCTGGGGTAAGGGGCTTGTCCCTGCTCTGGTCACCTGCCTGCACATTTAAGGCATTTGAGTTTGTCCTCCTTCCTACTCCCTGGATCACCATCTCATATATCTTCAACCACACCTTCCGTCTACACCACGGTTTCTCGACTTTAGCAGTACTAACATTTTGGGCCATAGTATTCTTCATTGTGGGGGGCTGTCCTGTGCACTGGAGTGCTCAGCAGCATCCTTGGCCTCCACCCACCAGATGCCAGTAGCATCCTCTCCCAGTGGTGATAATCCAAAATGTCTCCAGACATTCCCCAATGTCCCCTAGCAGGAAACATCACTCCCAGTTGAGAACCACTGATTTACTCGGACAACTCCCCAATCTGAGCCTCCCACCCAGATCCCTCTCTTGAGTTTCAGGCCCATATAACTAGCTGTATCCATGACAACCACACCGGCCACACCCACCCCAGCCCACCCACCCCCACCACTATCCCCAGAAATAATGACAACAATGACCAACATTTATTGAGCTCTTACTCAGGACCAGCCATGGCTAAATTCACTACACCCTCAGAGCAGACCTACCAGGTGAGTTCCATGAGGATCCCTATTTTACAGATAAGGAAACAGAAGCTCACAGAGATGGTGTGATTGGCCTAAGGTCATACATCCCTGACCTGAGTCAGTGCATGTGACCCTTGCTGGCAAGCACTTCACACTTCTCCTCAATCCCACCACCGCAGCCACCCCAGCGCAAACCCTGGCTTCCAGCAACAGCCCCTCCATCCACTTCTTCCTGGGATCCTGACCTCCAGTTCCCATCCCGTATGGGCCCAAAAGATTCTTTTCACAGCTGTGTTGAATGTGACTTCTGCACCATTCAAAACCTTTCCATGTCCCCTGTTACCCTCAGGACCAAGCCCAAGTTACTCAGCTTGGAATCAGAGGCCCTTGGTGAGGTGGTCCAGCCAGTTCTCCACCCCACCTCTCATTCCTGTGCTCCAACCACACACGGCATCTCAGAGCCCCTGGCCAGACCTGGAGTTTGCACAGCTCTACATGCAAAGGCCTCTGTGTTTTCCTCTGCTTGGCAATTCTTCTCCTTGCCTCTAGTGGCCTCCTCCTTAGCCTTCTGGAATCCTGTGTACTCTGACACCCGCCCCCTTGGCTGGCTAGGTATCACGTGTACACCCCACTCACCAGTCCACTAGCTCCAGAAGGATCTTTTCAACACCTCCTCTGCTTAAAATCCTCCCAGAGTTCTGCCTACACTATAAACCCCTTAGCCTGTCATTCAAGGCCTCTTGCAACCTGGCCTCAGCCACCCTTCTCAACCCTGACCAGACAGCTGCAATGGATCATCCTGATTTCTCCATTCACACCTCAATTTTTGGGACACTGTGCCTTGGCGCATGCTCTGTCCAGGGTTTCCATTCCAGCCCCCAACACTACCAAATAAACACCTTGGCCCCCAGCAACCTCTCTCTCCCTCCAGCCTCATTGTGATAGGTTACTCATGTCCCCTGAACCTCAGTTCACACTGAGCATTCATATCCAGGGTCTCGCTTAATCCTCTCAACAGTCCAGGGAAGCTGACAATCAGAAACACCCACTGAGCTCCCGAAAGGGCCAGAGGCTTACCTCGGATCTCCAGAGAGTGGCAGAATGATGCCTACTCCAGCACCCTCGCCTCCCTTCTGCTGCCCAAAGCCTCTCCAGCCTGCAGTCTGGGCCCTGCCTCCTTCAGGAACCTTTCCTAGATGACCCCCTCTTCTCAAAGTCCACTATTTACCCCACTTTATCTTGCTTTCACATGCAACAACCCCTTTTACCTCTTGGGGAGTAAAGTGAATCCCAGGTCTGTGACCCTGGGTCAACTGGGGTCCAAGTAATCCACTCTCCGCTTTCTGCTCTCTCTCTCTCTCTAGACCTCACCCCCTGGTCTCGGCAGCCCCTCCCCAACCCTGCCTCGCAGGGCTTCTCAGTCTTCAACACCCACTGCCCTGGGGGCCACGCCGGCCCACATCTAGCTCCCTCACTGCTCCATTGGCCAGGACTCTAATAATGCCACTGCTCCCCAGCCTGCTCACTCCTCCGAGCCCCCGCCTTGCCTCCGTACCCAGGTGCAGCAAACTTTTGGGTCCGGAGGTGGCCGAGAGGGTGGGTGACTTCCGGGGATGCTCCCACTTCTGGAGCAGGAGGCAGGGACCAACCAGCTTCGGGATTCGGAGAGCAGCAGGAAAGTACTCCCACCAGAAACTCACACTCACAATAGAAATGATCCAAGTCGTTTCGGTTCCGGCTCTCCTGCAGCAATTAGAAAAGTATCAAAACTAACATTTATTTGAGCCTGTCACAGTAGGCACTGTGAGTTGCTATCAAAAAGTATTGAAGCTATTCTGTGCTACCTTTGAACAGTATCTGACCTTTGTAGGCTACTTACCACACCTGACATTCTAATGTCTCATTTCATCCTATGCATCCTGGAATAGGAACAGTGTCCCATTTTTACAGATGTGGAAACTGAGCTCCAGAATGGGACATTGATCGATACCAGTCTATAAAGAGGAGCTAGGACACAGTCAGGGATCCAACAATAAACCCTGCATCTCAGCCCTGGCCAGGGTGATGGGGCAGGGGGAGGGAGAGAAGGGGTTCAGGAACAACAAACCAGTTCCTATTTCACAAGTGAGGAAGCTGAGGCCCAGAAAGGGAGTCGCTTGTCTCACGTCACACAGCAAGTAAGCAGTGAAGCCAGGACCCTGGCCCCTGTGCTCTGGACGAGAAACAAGAGACTCCATGGAGCCCCTATTGCCTCTCCACTGCCCAGCTTAGTGGGCCCAGACGTCCTGGGCCAGCTGCTGGGCATCTTGGAAATGCCAAGGAGGACAGAACAGACAGGTATGAGCTCGAGGCAGCCTGGGCTGCTGTGTGAAGTGATGCTTTGAGAGACTGCTGAAGTACTCAAGGGCCTTGCCGCAGACAACACAGAGGTAGGGTCAGAGATTTGAGTGGGAGGTGCTGTGGCTCTACATGTGCAAGGAGCTCCTGAAGACCTGCAAACTCTGGGGACCAGTGAACTGGCCCGTCTCCTTTTGCCTCCTCCTGAGCTGCCCCCTTCAGCCACTGGAGTATATGTACAGAGTATCCCGTGGTTGTCAATAAGTTAGTGACAGTTGGAGCTTAGGGACATAGGCAAGGACAAAAGAAGTGACCACCTCGTCCTGGTTTGAGACAAGTCCCAGGACTATGCTAGTTTTAAAACTGAAAGGAAGAAACAAAGAGCAAGGCAAGAAAATAGATGTCTTAGCAGATGTGGTAAATCACCACCATGTGTTGACAAGGAGGGGAAAATTCATTCCCATTTTATGGACAGGGCTATTGAGAACAGAAAATTAATCCCCCCATCACAAAGCCCAGACAGTGCAGAGATAAACCCAGGATCTGCGAGTTGTGGTGGTTCGAGCCTGTAATCCCAGCTACTCAGGAGGCTGAGGCAGGAGGGTCACCTGAGCCCAGGAGTTCGAGACCAGTCTGGATGATATAGAAAGACCCTTTCTCAAAAAAAAAAAAAAAGGATCCTTGCCTCTTATGTGAGACTAACAGGGAGGGAAAAGCAGACCAGTAAACTGCCCTAGAAGGTGAATGATCCTTTTTCGCTTTTTTCTCCTTTTTCTGACAACTGTAGATTTCCAGCACATGCTGAAGTTGGAGATTAGTCTTGGACTTCAATCTTAGTAACTCAGAAAAAAAGTGGTTGTTCATTAGTGGCACCAGAGCCAAGCTCTGCAATTGACATCTCTGAAGTTGGATGTTGCCAGGGAAGGAGTCCCAGGACATTGCTTGCTAAAAGCATCAGTTTTGTGCCCATGTCAGTAATAGACTCAGTCTGCTCTAACGCACCAGGACATGTGGAGCCAGCTCTCTGGTACAGCTGAACTCCCAGGGGCAGAAGGAACATGTACAGGCAGCCCAGTAGATGAGCTGGTGCTGGCAAGGAAGGATCACTTGAGGCCTTACCACAAGCCTCACAAATTGCCAGACCAGTGGAAGAATATGGGCCTCGAAACAGAAAGCTTCTTAAAGACATGCAGGTACTCAGAACCGCTGTAAACCAGGCCAGAGTCAGCTCCATTGACTTCCTGAATGCAACTGGGCTTGTCCACTCACACTGTAGATGTGCAACATAGAGTATGCCCTCCCAGGTATCTGCCTTGAGTCAGGGAAGGAGATGATCATGGAGGCCCAGAGGGGACAAAAGAAGGCGTCCAGATCAGGGGAGGGGTTCATGATGAGGGCAGGAGAATCCACTGTTGATGAGGATAAACTCGGGGTCATTTCTGAATCCAGAGGAGCAGCTAAACGAAGGAGAAAACACATTAGCTAGATGTGGTGGCACTCCTGTAGTCCCAGCTACTTGGGAGGCTGAGGCAAGAGGATCACTTGAGCCCAGGAGTTCGAGGGCAGCCTGGGCAACATACCAAGACCCCATCCTAAAAGATTTAAAACTTGAGAAAAAAAAATTAAAAGGAGGAGGAAACACATTAACTAAAGGTGGGGAGAGGTAAACTAAGGGTTCAGGTAGCCAAACAAACTGTTTACCCCCCAATCTTTGTTTACCTATTTCATCCTCATCCCCTTCCTCTTTAAACCCCTCATCTGTCCACGGGGCTGAGGAATTTCCCATGACTCTTTCTCTATGTGCCCAAACTCTACTGTAACATTAGCACTTCTCCACACTCTCAGGATTTTGTGCAGGTCTCTTGTATCTATCATCCACAATTTCTATCATGTACCCTGAAAGTCTTCTTACTGTCCCCTAAGATCTGTGTGGACTATGCTTTTCTTTACTATCTAGCCCTCGACCTCCTTTCATGCCCCTCACGGGTTTTTTCTTCCCAGCATCTCTATTCCTCCCTCATCAGGAAACCCTCCTCTCTTCTAGGGTCTCCCCATACTCTCCAAAGTTCTTTCTCTCCCCCAACTCCAAGATCTCTTCCTTTCATGCTTGTTCTGCGACACCAATTAGTGTTTCCATCCCCCAGAAGTCTCTCACCTGTCAAAACCTGTATCTCACCCACTCCATCACCTCCCGCCATCCCTTTCCAAGCCCCGCCAAGGCCTCCCCGGTTTCTGCCCCTTCTGTGTTCCCAGAGATCCTCCCCAATCGTGCCCCCAACGCGTCAGTCGGGTCCAGTCTTTTCCACCCCACAGCGCCCCGGGCCCACCCGAGCACTGCCACAGGCTCTCTCTGGAGGACCCTCCCCTCTCAGCGAGCCGTCCTCAGGTTCCGGGACCGCGACGCAGAGCGTGGCCCCTTCCCTCCGTGCGGAAGGAGGAGCAGCCGCCCCGGAGTCCGCTCCCAGGGACTGAAGCAGTGGCGGTACTTGATCTTCTAGGATCCCTTGGAGGATCATGGGGCTCCGACTGGCAAAGAAGGGGAAGGTGTTCGCGAGAAAGCCTCCCGGTCGGAAACACATCCTGGAAGGAAGGGTTCCAAGAACCTTTTGGTCCGCTACTGTGCGTCTCAGCCCTTCGTTCAACAAATATTTATTGTCTCTTGTATGCCAGGCTCTGGGGATAAGACAGCGAGAGAACTAGACCAGGATAGTCCCTGCCTGCCTTCCTTTCAGAGGCTACAATTCTTATAGATCGATCTTTATGGGATTCCTGCTACGACAAGGAACCCTCCCAGGCCTCGTGGGGGCGACAAAGACCGAAATATCAGGATGTCTCGCCCCCACCTCAGCACCTGCTGAGGGAGGGAGAACACTCTTCCTTTAGGCTACAGAAACTCAAAGACTACCAAAGACGACTTCAGCACCACTAAGGAACGTTAAATAGTTCAAGACTAGGATTTCGAAGAAGAAGGTTCTTTAGTTTCTCAAATGCAGCCTAGAGTTTCACAGATGAGGAACTGAGACCCAGAGAGGTTAAATGAAATGATGGTTACATTCTGTGGATGGTAGAGCCAGGATTAGAACACAAATGGAGGAGGTCTTTACACTTTCTCATCCCAGCATCTTCACTTTAGGGAAATTATTCTGTGACCCTTCAGGGATACAATTGGTGAAGGTGTGAAGAAAGATTAGGTTGGAAATGATAGCTTCCTTTTTTTTTTTTTTTTTTTTTAAAGAAGGGGTCTCACTGTGTTGTCCAGGCTGTTATTGAATTCCTGGGCTCGAGGGATCCTCCGAATTCAGCCTCCCAAGGAGCTGGGACTACAGGGGTTTGGGGAGCGCTTCCTTAGGGGAAGAGTTTTCTGAGTGTGAAACAGAAGTCCCAGAGTGGGTGAAGGGTGTGGCCTGGGGTTGGTCAGTCACACGCTGGATGTGGGTACTGGCAAGTAAAGGCAAGGAAAAACAAGAAGGTGGGTTTTTTTTTTTTTTTCGCCTATGCCTCGCGCGGCCCCGGGACAGGGCACGGCCGCCCGCCCCCCGGGCTGCCGAGGGCTGCTCTACCCCTCGGTTCTGGCCGCCGGGAGCAGCGGAGCTGCCGGTGAGCAAAGCTCGAGGGGACAAGGTGGGGTTTTTCAATATCCATTCACGGAGAACCCTGTGAATTCATGAAGAGGCTGCCTTCTTGCCTCAGCACAGACTGTCTTGAAGGATTAGGATTTCATGGCAAAAATCAGATTTTAATGAGGCAGTTTAGAAATAACAGGATCCTGATTCTGTTCTCAAAACAATCAGACTGCAAGTCTCTCCAGGAGGATCTGAGAAGCATTGTGTGATTTCATTCCCCATTTCATGACTCAGTTTCCCCATCTGATGTGTAAAGGTTATTATTCTTTTTTCAATTTTATTTTATTTTTATATATTGAGATGTAAGTTACATAAGGTACACAAGTCTTAAGGTTACAGATCAATTAATTTTTGCATATGTAAATAACCATATAACCAGCACCCAGACTGGGTTAGATAACATATCCATCACCCAGGGGCACCCTCAGGCCTCCTGTCAGTCATCAGTCCCTACCAAGGGTAACCACTATTCTGACTTCTACTCCCAGTGATCACTTTGGCCCAGTTTTAAACCTCATATAAATATAATTGTACCACAGGTATTCTTTTGTGTGTGATTTCTTTCACTCAACATTATATGTATGAGATCATCACTCATGCTGTTTTTGTGTAGCAATAGTTTTTTTTCTCATTTTTGTGTAGAGTCTATTGTGTGACTATCCCACAATTTCTTTCTTTCTTTTTTTTAACTGTAGATGGACATTTGTTTTGCGTTTTGGTCCATTATGAATAAAGCTATTATTGTACATGTCATTTGTTTGATATAAGCACTCATTTATTCTGGGAATGGAATTTCTGGATCTTAGAATATATGGCTTTTGTAGGTACTAATGGGTTTCTAAGTGATTGCAGGAGTTTACATTCCTGTCAGCAGTACATGCAAGTTGCAGTTGCTCTATACCCTCTCCAACACTTGATGTTGAAAGTCCTTTTAACTTCAGCCCTTCTAGTGGGTCTGAGGTGGTATCTCATTGTGCTTTTAATGTGTATCTCCCTAATCCCTAATGTTTCCCAACATGTGTTTGCCTGTGTGTTTTAGGCCATTTTAATATCTTCTTTTCTGGGGCCGGGTGCGGTGGCTCACGCCTGTAATCCTAGAACTCTGGGAGGCTGAGGCGGGAGGATGGTTTGAGCTCAGAAGTTCAAGACCAGCCTGAGCAAGAACGAGACCCCATCTCTACTAAAAATGGAAAAAAATTAGCTGGACAACTAAAAATATATAGAAAAAAATTAGCCGGGCATGGTGACACATGCCTGTAGTCCCAGCTACTTCGGAGGCTGAGGCAGGAGGATCGCTTGAGCCCAGGAGTTTGAGGTTGCTGTGAGCTAGGCTGATGCCATGGCACTCTAGCCTGGGCAACAGAATGAAACTCTGTCTCAAAAACAAACAAAAAAAATCATCTTTTCTGAAATGTTTATTGAAATATTTTGCTCATTTTTAAGTTGAAGGAATCTCTCATTCTTAATGACCATATAGGAAGCTGGGAAGATCAGGGGAACTAAGACCTGGTAAAGCTAAGCTGACTTACTCATGTTACATAGCAAATCAGGAACAGAGACATACTCCCCAGCCCTGCTCTTTAATGGGTACAAAGTTTCAGTTGTGTAACGTGAAAAAAGTTCTGGAGAGGGATGGTGGTGATGGTTGCACAACAATGGGAATGTGCTTAATGCCACACTTTAAAAATGGTTAAAATGGTAACTTTTTTACCACAATTTAAAAACAGCAAAAAAAAAAAAAAAAAAAAAAAAAAAAAGGATATTGACTAGCTCAGTGAGTCACTGGGAGTGCTGGAGGAATAAAGTCACAGATAAGTAACAAGGAACAAAAACCCAAATCCTGCCACAGAATTGGTCTTGCAGGGCAACCACTGTGCCAATCGCTGCCCAAAAATGTTAGACACCAGAGGTTAGACCAAGGCCATGTCTGCTCTGGGGACTCAGTCTTCCTAAGACCCTCACTAGAAGCGCCACCACCTCATTTTTCCCCTGAAACTCCAATTTAACTGGGTGTCTTGAATTTTATCTGGCAACTGTATCCATAACCAGTCATTACAATGTGCTTTATACGTACCCTTTTGTTTGTTTGTGTTTTTTTAAATGTGTACTGCTATTTTGTGGGCATTCATTTTTAATATACTTTTAGCTTTAGGACATTTTCAGATTTATTTACATTTAGAATCATTTAATTCTAAATCATAGCATTTAGAATTCTAAATTACAAAATGTAAAATAGAATGATAGAATATAACATTCTAAAATATAGAATTTAGGATAACTACAATTATTTAACTTAATTAAATTCTCACATTTAAAATTCTCTGAAGATAGTAGAGTTGCCAGAAACCTTGCATCCAGTTTCACCTATTACTAACATCTTAAACAAGTATAGTACATTTGATACAATTAATAAACCAATATTGATACACTGTTATTAACTAAAATACAAACTTTATTCAGATTTCCTTAGTTTTTAGCGAATGTCCTTTTTTTATGTTCCAGGATACCACGTTCCATTTTGTCTCATGCCTCCTTAGGCTTCGCTTGGCTGTGACAATTTTCCAGACTTTCCTTGGTTTTGACGACTGACAATTTTGAAGAATATTGGTCAGATAGTTTGTAGAATGTCCTTTGATTGTGGTTTACCAAATGTTTGTCCCATGATTACACTGAGAATGTGCATCTGGGGAGGAGGACCGCAAGAGGGAAAGTGTCACTCTCATCACATCATATCCAGGGCACATACTATCAACATGACTTATCACTGTTGCAGTTGACTTTGATCACTTGGCTAAGGTCATGTATGTCAGGTTTCTCCACTACGAATTTGCTCTTTTTCTATGCTTTCTATACTATACTCTTTGAAAGAAGTCACTATGGGCAGCCCATACTTGAGGATGAGGAAGTTATGCTCCACCTTCCTGAAGGCTGAGTATCTACATAAAATATTTTAAAATTTTCTGCATAGGGTATTTGTCTCTTCCTCTATCTATCTATCTATCTGTCTATTTATTTCCTGAGACAGGGTCTCACTCTGTCACCCTGGGATAGAGTGCAGTGGCAACATCATAGCTCACTGTAAACCTCAAAATCCTGGGTTAGAGTGATGCTCCTAGCAACAACCACACCACACCTAGCCCCCAGATCTTGGTTTCTGTATCATTCTCTTTTAAAAGGGACAAAGGCTTCTGGGGAAAATGGCCGATTCTTGGACTGGGGGACTGGGGCAGAAAATTTCATTTCTGTTATACTAAATCTTGGAAATGTGGTATGTATTTTACACTTACAACATGTCTTAATTTGCCCCAACCCCATTTCAAGTGTGCCCAAAAGCCACGTGTGGCAATTGACTACCACAGTGGATAAACAGGTCTGTAGAAGAAAGCAAACAAACAGGCAATTATAATGTGGGGTCATAAATGCAATGATAGTTCCAAGGGGCCAGAAGGGAGAATTGGAATGGTTTTCCAGAGGTGACATCTGAGTTAAGTCTTCGAGGACACATGAGCATTAGCCAAGTTAGTAAACAATGGGGTAATTGCAAGCAGAGTGAATGCTGGGTACAAAAGCCAGGACTGAAAGAACCTAGAGAACTGTTCTTTCACAGCAGCTGAGGATACACAACGTGCCCAGCAAGGGACGGGGTAAAACGAAGGTGTATTCCAGAGAGAAATGTGAGCAAATGTGAACCTGAAAAAGCCAACCCTTCAACAGGGATCCTAAGTGGCTAACTGGGCCTAAATTTAAAATAGAGCCAAGTGGCCATTTGCTGACCAGAGGTCATACGTTACTCTGAGTTCCCCTCAAAACCTGTACCTTTTTAACTTTGGAACTTTCAGAGCTCACCTGAACCAACGAATCAGAACTTGGCTGAATCAGCCAGTCAGAACTAAGCAAGTTTGAATCCTTTATTTGCATAAACAGACCTGACTGGAAACTTGGGTGGGAACTTTTGCCATAAAATTTGAACCCTCTCTTGTTTCTCTGGAACATACCTTCCTTTTATGGTGGAGGCCATGTACTCGGTTTGCAAACTGTTCACTGGAATAAAGTCTTTATTCCAAATTCCTTTTCAGAGAACTTTTGTTCACGTGGAAAATCCCGGGATCTTTTTAAAATGCACAACTGCCCTATTTTAATAGCCTGAAGGCCGGGCGCGGTGGCTCACGCCTGTAATCCTAGCACTCTGGGAGGCCGAGGTGGGCGGATCCTTTGAGCTCAGGAGTTCGAGACCAGCCTGAGCAAGAGCGAGACCCCATCTCTACTAAAAATAGAAAGAAATTATATGGACAGCTAAAAATATATATAGAAAAAATTAGCCGGGCATGGTGGTGCATGCCTGTAGTCCCAGCTACTCGGGAGGCTGAGACAGGAGGATCGCTTGAGCTCAGGAGTTTGAGGTTGCTGTGAGCTAGGCTGACGCCACGGCACTCACTCTAGCCTGGGCAACAGAGTGAGACTCTGTCTCAAAAAAAAAAAAAAAAATAGCCTGAAAAATTTCAGAGTGGCAGAAAGGATTTCAACGTGAGAACATAATAGTACGAGTTCCCCACGTGTTCCACTGCAAAGGCATTATGCTTGGTACTTTATACATAATTTTATGATTTTATTTCATCACAGAGAATCATTCCTGTTTTACAAGTAACAAATATGAGACGCAGAGACGGAGTTCACTGCTCAAAAGCACACTAGAGCGATGGACCGAGACGAAAGCCCCCTCTCTGACATCCCAACACCTCAACATCCCTCAACCCAAGGAGATGTTCTCCGTTCCCACTTTCGGAGGCTAATTACCCTCCCCACAAATCATCTCCTTCCCCGCCCTCCCCATAATGGCCCTTCCAGCGGTCCTCAGCTTCTCTATGGTTTTTTTCCCTCCTTACCCATCTATCCACACCTTTCCTCTCACTTCCCTTTCCACCCTGGCCCCTCTATCCGCCACCCTCCTCTCTATGGTTCCCCCCGCGTCTTCTCCACCCGGACCCCCAGGCTTGCTATAGCTGCTCCTTCTCTGAGCTCCTCAATGTTGGGGCCATCTGCCTCCTCCGCCTGTTGGGCCAGTTATCTGGGCTGCCTCTGTGGTCTGGCCGAGCAGAAATTGCGGCCAGTGATAGAGTGCTTTCAGGGACAGCCTGAGTGAAGGAGGGACCGTAACTTCCAGGGAGGGACCCTGTGCAAAAATGCTCCGGCTGGAAATACGAGGCACAGGGAGAAAGGAGCCGCTTTCTGCTTGGGCCCACACCACTCCCTCTAATAAGTGAGATCCCCCCACTCCCGCCAATTCCCCCCAGAATCAGTCTCCACAGAGGAGTTTCCTGTTTCTCTTCGTTTTTGTTCTGACCGGGAGATGGAGAAATGCCCACCTTATTACACAGACGGGGGGAAATGAGACCCAGAATGGAGAAGGAACTCCCTCAAAACTAGTTACTTGGGAACCAAATGAGACTCCTGACTCTTCAATTCTTAGAACCTCAATTTTTTCTATTTTAAAATGAGTAGGATAGATAGTAGCAGGAAGGCTCCTAAAAGAGACAAGCAAGGCCCTTGCAATCAGGTTCCCAAGTCTGAGTCCCAGTCTTACCTTATCAGGATTCCCTCCTTCTCCTAGCAAAGCGGGTATTATTCTTTCCCTTAAAAGGAGTTAAGCATCGCTGTCGAGGTGGGTTTACCATAAGTCTAACGAAGCTTAAGCTTCAGAGGCTCCTCAAGGGCACAAACCCTTCCCTGAGTAATGAGTGTCAACAATTCAAAGAATGTTTAAGATTAGTCATTACTTGAAAAGGTTTGCAAAGCCCTGTAACTTTAATTCATTCGTGAAAGAAATGTGATTAGGATTGCCCCAAATTTGACAATACTAAGACTACAACTGTTGTGAGTCTGAAATATAGTCTAAACTATAAAGTGTTGTCATATGAAGAGCTGATCAAAGGATACAGGGCAAGAAGTATTACAGAGCTGTGTCAGGTGGTAAATTAATAAAAATACCTTGTATACTTTAAAATTGGGAATTTTCTTGTGGTAATTATCTTTTAAATATTGTAATTGGTTGGGATTTATTTTCTCATACTAAATAAATGTTCGCCTATGTATCTTATTTTGTATTTTTAATTTTGTATTCTTTTTCTTAATCGTATAAACTTCACCTTCTACAAAAAGTGGATCTGCCCCTGTCTCACACTCAATGACCTCTCCATAAATGTTAGTTATTTTTAATATTATTGTCATTTGTAGAACCAACAGGAAGATTTGAGGATGATCTGCTTTTCTGAGGATTACTATTGGCTTAGGACTTCAGACACCCATTGTTACCAGCTACTTATTCATTTATTCATATCACATTCAATATACTTATGTATTGATTCTCTAATTCAATTAGTGTTTACTGAATACTTGTAACTTCCCAGACAATAGTGTACATGCTGGAGATATGGCAGGTAAAGATATAGACATGGTCTCTATCTTCAGAGAAATTACAGTCTGATGAGAATTACACTGATTTGAGGTTTTCAAAAATCAGATTTAACAAATTGTTTACAGGCTCCCCAATCCCAACATTTTATGATGAAAACTTTCAAATATATAGAAAAGCTGAAAGAATTGAATAGTGAACATGCATATACCTGCCGTAAGGCTCATAATTTTTAAATATCAACTACAGTTTGATTCTGAAAAGTCTTTATGTTTAACCAATTCTTTTTTTAAGAGCTTTATTAAGATACAATTCACATATTATAGAATTCACCCATTTAAGGTGTACAATTCAATAGTTATTAGTATTTTCATAGGTGTGTGCAAATACCACTATAGTGAACTTTGGAACATTTTCATCACCTAAAAAAGAAAACCCATACCCCTTTGGTATAACTCCTCTATTCCTCCATCCCTACCCCAAGGCCCCTTCCACGTCCCAACTCCCAACCCCCGCCCTCACCCCTAACCCCCGCCCTAAGGAACCACTAATCTACATTCTGTCTCTATAGATTTCCCTATTCTAGAAATCTGGCATTAATGGATTCATATAGTATAATATGTAGCCCTTTGTGTCTGGATTCTTCCACTTAATATAATGGTTTACTTTGTTTGTTTGTTTTGAGACAGGGTATTGCTCTGTTGCCTGGGCTAGAGTGCATTGGCATCATCATAGCTCACTGTAACCTCAAACTCCTGGGCTCAATTATCTTCTCACCTCAGTCTCCTAAGTAGTTGGGACTACAAGAGCGCATCACCCGGCTAATTTTTATTTATTTATTTTTGTAGAGACAGGGTCTCCAACTCCTGGCTTCAAGTGATCCTCCCACCTTGGCCTCCCTAAGTACTAGAATTACAGATGTGAGCCATCATGCCTGGTATCATAATGTTTTAAAGCGTCATCCATGCTGCAGCATGTATCAGTACTTTATTCCTTTGTATCACCAAATAATATTCCATTGTCTGACTATACCATGTTTTCTTTATCCATTTATCAGTTGATGCACATTTCAGTTGTTTCTGCTTTTGAGCTATTATGAATAATACTGCTATACACATTTGTTTATGAATGTATACTTTGGCTTCTCTTGGGTACAATTTTATTCTCTAGGAATAATATTACTGGGCCATATGGTAACTCTATCAGCCAATTCATTTTAAAAGTCAAGAAATCTAGGACTGCGAAGAGAAATGATGTGCTTAATGTTTTACAGCAAGGTAGAGATGGAAAGAAGCAAGGCTAGATCCCACATCTTCTGATTCCAAGTCCAGGACTCTCTCTGCCATTTTCCAATTGCTCCATGTAGCCAGACTTCTAGACTCGGGTCATGCAATAGACTGTTAGTTTCATGCTAGTCAATATGGGACTCAGGAGCAAACAGACAACAGGTGAAAAGACAAAGAACCCACATTTACTGAGTACCAATTGGTTCTAGATATTATGCTAGACCTTTAACATTCCCAGTCTGTGGCCAAATGGCATGACAGTGCCCACTTTGTAGATGTCAGCTGGACACTAACAACCTCAAACAAACTCCCAGCTGGTAAGTTGTGAAGTTAATACAAAGAGCAATTAGGCAATATCTACTAAATTGAAGATGGAAATTAGAAGATGTTCATATTTTCTGTGATCCAGCAATTCAACTCCCAGGTATATAAACTAGAGAAAACTCCCTTTGAGTTCAAGGAGATATGAACAACAATATTTATGGCAGTATTGTTTGCAATATTAAAAATCTGTCTGGGCCGGGCGTGGTGGCTCACGCCTGTAATCCTAGCACTCTGGGAGGCCGAGGCGGGTGGATCGCTCGAGGTCAGGAGTTCGAGACCAGCCTGAGCAAGAGCGAGACCCCGTCTCTACTAAAAAAATAGAAAGAAATTATATGGACAACTAAAAATCTATATAGAAAAACTTAGCCGGGCATAGTGGCGCATGCCTGTAGTCCCAGCTACTCGGGAGGCTGAGGCAGTAGGATCGCTTAAGCCGAGGAGTCTGAGATTGCTGTGAGCTAGGCTGACACCACAGCACTCACTCTAGCCTGGGCAACAGAGTGAGACTCTGTCTCAAAAAAAAAAAAAAAAAATCTGTCTGGCCAAGTAGATTGCATGCCTGTAGTCCCATCTACTCACGAGGCTGAGGCAGAAGGATCATTTGAGCCCAGGAGTTCAAGGCTGCAGTGAGCTATGAATGCACCATTGCATTCCAGCCTGGGTGACAGAGTGGGACCCTGTCTCTTTTTTTTTTTTTTTTTTGAGACAGAGTCTCTGTTGCCCAGGCTAGAGTGAGTGCCGTGGCATCAGCCTAGCTCACAGCAACCTCAAACTCCTGAGCTCAAGCGATCCTCCTGTCTCAGCCTCCCAAGTAGCTGGGACTACAGGCATGCACCACCATACCCGGCTAATTTTTTCTATATATATTTTTAGTTGGCCATATAATTTCTTTCTATTTTTAGTACAGATGGGGTCTCACTCTTGCTCAGGCTGGTCTCGAACTCCTGAGCTCAAACGATCCGCCCACCTCGGCCTCCCAGAGTGCTAGGATTACAGGCGTGAGCCACCGCGCCCGGCCTGTCTCTTAAAAAATATATATAACTAAACTAATGTCCATCAAAGGGAGAATAAATAAATAAATATATGCAATATGGTATAATCATCAGTGGAATATCATACCAGCATTACTAATGAGTGAGTAGACTATATGTTCCCATGCAGACAAATATAAAATCAATGTTGAGGGGGAAAAAAGTTAGAGACAGTTACCTTGAAATAGTATAATTTATTATAAAATTTTAACACATGTATAACAATATTATATAATTTCATATGTGCATCAAAATTTAAAAGGCATGCATGGCAATGATAAATGACAAATGCAAAGTTGAATAGCCTCAGTAGGTGAGGGAGAAGAATGTATGGGTGTTCATAGAAGGCTTAGATTGTATCTGCAATGTATATTTTAAGGGTTTTTTTGTAAGTACAAGATGGTATTTACATTATTCTGTATACCTTTTGTATATAGAAATAGTTTGTAATAAAATAAATATAAATAAAAGACTTTTTATATACATGTGCATATATATACATATATATCAGTTAAGATAGGTTATGCTGCAGTAACAACCCCAAAGCTCAGTGGCTTAACACAACAAACATTTATCTTAAATGCTAATATACATATCCAATGCAGCTCAGCACCAATGCGGGTTTATAAATAAGGCTCCCTATGTGTGTGTCAGTTAAGGTAGGTTTTGCTACAGGAAAAACAACCTCAAAGTTCAGTGGCTCAACACAATAAGCATTTATTTTACATGATATATATCCAAGATAGGCCAGCACCAGGTTTATGTTCATTGCACTCCTTCAACCAATGATCCTTTACCACAGAACAGTAGGAATGGAAGGTTGTGGATGGTTCCATGGCTCTTAATGCGTGCTGAGGGCACACACATCACTTTCACTTATATATCATTAGTCAAAGAAAATCACATGGCCTCATCCGACTTAAAAAAAAAAAAAGTATAATCCTATCATGTCCCTAAAAGGAACAGGAAATTTAGGCATGATCAAAATGTTAGGCATCTCCTACCCTGCCCTTCCAAGAAAACCATTTGAGGATGTTTCAAACTCCTCCCTATCTCTTTTCTCGGTGGGTTTCACAACATTTCTACAGTTCTATACAGAAGAAAGGGGGGTGGTCAAGAGAAGTGTAGTGACTTATCCAAGGTCACACGGCCAGGAATGAATATATTGGGTCGCTAGGAAGAGCCCTGTCCTTGGTGCTGCCGAAAGCCCTCGTCGTTGAGCTGTCCTCCCAAAGATCACATCAACTTTCTGGTTTTTTGCTTCCTCCCAGGACCACCTGTGTTGCACTATCTTTCTTTACATAGACTTTTTAAAAACCTTACATGTATAAACTTCGCGTCATTACGTTATCACGAGCCACACAGAGACGGTAACCACAAAATGTTTACTGAAAACAAAACAAAGGCTCTTCAATGCTAATGAGGCTCCCTTGACCACCAGAGCCTCGGCTCTGCTTGTGTTGGTTACTAGGGATGTCCGAATTTGTCCCCAGGGTGTTACACAACCCCACAGCCCTCGCGGGGCACCGACAGGTAACTAGAAAAGGGAACAAACCCCTTTCGCCCGGGGTTCGGCCTCCTTATGAGCGCCCCGCCCCCGCCGCCGCCGCCGCGCCACGCCCCCCACTGCCCTGCAGTGCGCATGCCCAGTAGCTGGTACGGAGCCCGAGCCCCGCCCCTTCTCAGAGCGACCATAGCCTTGGGGGCGGGGTTTGGACACAAGATGGCCGCCGCGCGCCTGGAACCCCCGAGTCCGAGCTCACCGACCCCGGAGTCGCGTTCCCCGGAGCCGCCGGACCTGGTGCGGGCGAGGAAGGGGCCCGGGGGCTTGAGGAGGGAGGAAGTCGCATTGCAGGGGGCGGGGTCGGGGCGGGGTCGGGAAAAGTATTTAGGGCTCTAGCCCTGGGGGTGGGGCTTCTCGGGTTTGAGCGAGGGGCGGGGCTTAGGGAGGACCCTATGGGGAGGGTGGCAGGGGCGGGGCCTGAGGACAGTGTAGTCTATGGGGCGAGTTTGGGTCCAGGGAGAGGGGTCCCGAGGATTTATTTTGCATAATAAGGGGGAGGAGCCTTCAGAGACATTCTAGGGCTAGTGAACTTGGGTGGAAGGTTGGGAAGGTGACCCTGAAAGGTTGGAGGGTTATAATTGGGGTACCCATGTGGGGTGCGGGAATGATTCTGCAAGGGTCCCAGTAATGCACCTCAAATGCCCAAGGGAGGATTTGGGGGTAGAAGTGGATGCTCCAGGTGACTTTCGAACCTCCTCCGCGTTCCCTCATTCAGGATTGGAGAGTAACTGCAGATATTCATCCAGCCAACAAACATTTACTTAGCTCGTACTTGGGCTCTGTAAAGAGAGGTGCCCACGACAGACAAGGGCTGTGTTCTCTTGGAGTTTGTAGTTTCGTGAGGGGAGAGAGACAATAAATGGGATTTATTGTAATATGTTCTGGAAAGGAAATAAAGTAAGCCGATACGGTGGGGGTGGGGTAGCTAAATTTAGATGAGAGAAGTCAGCTGGGCGCTGGCTTTATTTATTCTGAGGTCAGAGAGAGAAGCAGGAGCGAAACCATGGTGGATACTATAGTGATGATTTGGGGTTTTAAGTGCAGCTGGAGCCACTGGAGGGTTTTGAGTAGGAGCAATGACTTGATCTGGTTTACATTTTCAAAAGATCCTTTAGGCTACTCTATGGAGGTGAATTATAAGGGGGTAGGAATAGTAACAGAGACTCCCCTTTAGGAGATTTTTTTCAGTGTGGAAGCAAGAAATGATGGGAGTTTTAACTAGGGTGGAGGAGAGAAAAGGCTGGATTCATGATGTGTTTTGGACAGGAGGGGAAATGTTGGTGGGGATGCAGCAGAATCCTGGAGAATGGAGAACAGGATCTGGAAAGTGAGGGGACCAGTAGACTGCAAAGGAGCCAGATGCTTTAACAAATGGGGGCATTTAGGGAGCTTTTGAGACAGGCTCCACTTTCTTCTCTCCCTGCCCAGGTCCTGGTGCCTGATGATGGCCGCCCCACCACACCCCCCAGTGACCTCATCGAGATTCAGGTGGTAAAGGTGACCGACACCACCTTGGTACCTGAGCCCCCGGAGCCAGGTTCTTTTCACTGTGCCTTGTGCCCAGCTGCCTTCCGGCTGGTTTCCGAGCTGCTTTTCCATGAACATGGCCACTTGGCAGGGGCCGAGGGAGGCGGACAGGCTGGGGACCCAAGTCGGTGTCATGTGTGCGGCCACAGCTGCCCGGGTCCCGCCAGCCTCCGTGCCCACTACAGCTTGCACACGGGAGAGCGGCCCTACCGCTGCCCAAGCTGCCCCCGCGCCTTCAAGGCCTTGGCACCTCTGCTCCGGCACCAGCACCGACACGGGGTGGAGCCGGGGACCTCTCGGAGGCCTCCGGAAACGGCAGCAGTTGGAGAACAGAGGCCAGGGGTGCCCCAGGAGAGGTCGGAGGTGGTGATGGCGGCGGCGGCTGCAGGTGCGGCAGTGGGGAAGCCTTTCGCCTGCAGGTTCTGCGCCAAGCCCTTCCGCCGCTCCTCAGACATGCGAGACCACGAGCGCGTGCACACGGGCGAGCGGCCCTACCACTGTGGCATCTGCGGCAAGGGCTTCACCCAGTCCTCGGTGCTGAGCGGCCACGCCCGCATCCACACGGGCGAGCGCCCCTTCCGCTGCAGCCTCTGCGATCGCACTTTTAACAACTCCTCCAACTTCCGCAAGCACCAGCGCACCCATTTCCACGGGCCGGGGCCTGGGTCGGGAGACTCTGGAGGCCAGCTGGGGCCATCGGTGGCTGAGGGATCTGGGAGTGGGTGTGGAGCAGGGAACACTCTGGAAGAGGGGGGTGGGGAGACAGGGAAGGTGAAGGTGGAGGCTGACCAGTAGGCTGGGAGAGCTGGCTGTGAGGGAGTTAACATCACAGTAGGTAGACTGCAAGGGGGTGGGGATGGGAAAAAGGCAGGGGACAGAAGAGGGGAGACTGGGGGAGAGATGACATGACAGCTAATGGGAATAGCCATGAGCAGCTACCGTTGGAGAGCAGAGGGAGAGAACCAGGTTCCAGACTCCCACAGACCCACACAGCACCTCTGGGAGACTCAGAGAAAGGGACAGATAATGCCTTGTGGGTGCCCAGCTAAATGCAAGGACCATGGGCTGTCTTTCTCTGCCCCATTTGCCTTGTTGGGTTATCCTAGTGCAAGACACAGCGTGTCACAACAGGGCCTGGGCACTGCAGAGTGGGAGCCAGGGTTCAGTGGAAGGGGGAGTATCTGGGTCCACCATAGTGGTCCTGGTCCAGTCCTTCTGGAGAATGCTGGGCTTTCTTGGGGCTCCCTAGAGTGGACTAGATGGAAACTTTTGCCTACCTCACTGGATTGCACTGCACCTGGGACGGCTACCCACCCTAGGCAGAAGACACCCACCAGGTCATCTGTAAAGAGACTCTGGGATCCCATCACCTCAAAGCCAGAGGGTCCCCAAGTCACAGCTGAGAGCACTTGAGCCTCAAGGATGTAAGCCTGACCATAGGGTCTTGACTCCAAGAGTGGCTACCCTCGCCCCCATGGTGGTCCCTCCATAACCCATCCAGACTCTTCTTTGGAGGCAACTGAGAACACAGCAAGCAGCTACCTAATATCCCCCTCCCAATGCTGTAGGCTCAGAGCCTGTGGTCTCGCACTTCTACAAAGTAGCCGGGTTTCTCTAATTCCCTCCACTCCCAATTTGAAGCAAACAGCTTACTGCCTAGTCCCGGGCAATCCCAAGGGAAGGCTGACTGATGGTGACATGGTGGGCTGGCCAGAGGTGAGAGGAGGACTTGGGAGCTGGAGGTGGGAAACTTCCAGTTCTGTTCCTATTAAAGGACCTTCTGAAGGGTTTATGTCAGTCTTGTACTCTGGTGTCTGTTTGGGGGAGGTGGGGGAAGAGGGGCCACATTGTGGTCTTGCCACCAGCAGTGAATTGTGTCATAACTATCTCCAAACCTCTGTTTCCTCATCTTTAGAATGGGGGTGAATAGGCTTCCGCTATTTGGAGATGTTATGTGGTTCATTTGGGGGTGAGGGGAGTCAGGGAGGTTTGACAAAATGAAAGAACTCCTGTGACTGGCATGCTTGTTGAGGAGGGAGAGTCCCTGACTTGCACACGTTTCTGTTCACCCAGTATCCCCCATGAGATAACCCTTAGACAACTCAACAGGAACAGAACTCATTCTGTTTCCCCAAAGGAACATCCATGTTTCCTATGCCATTGGTACCACTACCCAAGCTAGAAACTTGGGCAGGTTCCTTAAGCCTTCTTTGTCCCTTATCCATGTATCTAATCCCTTATCAATCTCCTTCATTCGAGCCAGTTAAATATCTATGGAATCTGAACATATCTTTTCATCATCACTACTCTTGTACACCAAGCCAACAGTGGTCTCACATCCAGATAACTATGCAGCAGCCTGCTCCACTGTCCATACTGCAGCCACATAGGTCATTGTCACCAACCCGCAGCTCCTTGTGGCTTTAAGAAGGGTTTACAAACATGAATGCCTACAGGAGATAAGTGAAAATGTAAATAAATGAGTAATGGTCAGGTTCAAGGGGAAAACACCAGTGAGGTGAAATATGGCAACTGACACTTGAGCTTAGTGTTGAGATTCAGAGAAAAGTGGTGGGAATTGGTGGCAAATTGGAGCGTGAATGCCCCATTGGAAGAGGGTAATGGCTACTTAGATCTGGGAGGAGATGCAGGTTGGGTTGCTAGATCTTCCAAATTTTTCAGAAGTTCCATTAGTTCACATCATGTAAAACCTTTTGATTTCCCAATGTTGGCAACTAAGTCAAATTTCATTTTTTAAAAATGCAGAGTAGGTAAAATGTGTTGGTCACCATATCCAGCCCAGCAGCTGCCAGTTTCCAGGCTTTATCCCACAAAATCACCCAGGCCCCACAGCTTGGAATTCTAGACACTTCAGGATCCAGCTTCCTACACACACACACACACACACACACACACACACCCCTCAACCTCCAGCCATACTAATCTGAAATTCTCCAAAATAGCTGGGTTTAGTTCAAAAAACTAAACGTTTTACATGGAAATCTCTGCCCACTTCTTTACCCAGCAAGTTACTGTTGCTTTATGTCATCATTCTGGCACCCCTTTCTCCCCCAGGAAGCTTTTCTAGCCCCCCACCCCCATCTGACAAGATGACTTCTCTGTGCTCACTGAGCCCCCAGTAATATTTCCATGTTCCTTGTATTGTGATGCTCCACTTCCATGCCACTTTTGAACCCTGGAGCATTGGCACAAAGTCTGTCTCATCATGGGTCTTCAGCGTTAGGACATGGTGGCCAGCTGGACTCACCCAGGCAGCGCCCTCTGACCCAGTTTCGTCTTCAAGTTCCAGTATTGAAGTACCCTGGGAATGAAGTCCAAATTCTGTGAATTTGCTGGGTGCCTTTGGAGCTCCTTTGTTCTCCAGGACCCCAGGCCCCTCTTCTGACAAATGATATAAGTAAATGCACATTGCCAGGCACAAACCTCACTGTTCTGAGAACCAAAATGAGAGCTACGAATGGCCTTTTGAATCTCCCAAATCATTATCCTGGAGGGGCAGATGCTATATGCAAACTGTCTCATAAACGCCAGTCTGCACGAGGCGGCAATACAGCAGTGGCCCTCTTACTTGAGGCTGAGGGGCAGGTCCAGTTCATCTGTTTCCCCAGCACCCAGACCAAGACCTGCAGTCAGGAGGCTTTCAGTGAATGGTGGAGTGAACAAATGCTGAAAGCATCACAAAAGGGAAGGGATCCAGGCACCTTAAATCTGTTCCTGAGTGCAAAGGACTTACCTGTCTCGTTCATGTCCATTTGCCCAACTCACAGACTAATGCTTGGAATATGGTCAATCCTCAGAAAATCTCTGTTGAGTGAGAGTGTGTGAGGCAAAGGTGCCAGAGAACCAAAATCCCAGGGAAAACATAAGTCCTCAACCTTGTGTTTTACCACCACTTACTCCCCACTCTTCCTGGGATACAGGGATGGACTCCAGCGGCCCTGTTGGTAAGATTTATTATTCTCCGCTCCATACAAGCCGCGTCTGCCACCCGCCCCCCACCCCACAATCCAAAAGAGCACCCAGCCACCCCCCCCTTGTGCCCTCCCAACTCTGCTAGTATTCCACTGTCCGGCCAGATTCCCAAGGAAGGGGGAGGGACAGTTCGGACCCATCTCCACCAAAGCTTATTGGGGGCAGAATGCTGCTGGAGGGGCCGATGAGGGTTACAAAGGAGGGTTGGACGGAGGATCAAGTTCAGTGTCTGATGGGATGAGGGGAGGGCGGAGAGGTCCAGGATGGGAGTGATTCAGTCTTGAGTTTGTAGGGCATGGGCCTGGAGGAGGATAGTCCATCCGAGTCCCGCAGGATGGGGCAACAGCGAGGAGTGGGAGAGTCTGATCAGCAGCCCGGGAGCGGGGAGTCGAGAAGAGCATCTGATTGGAGTGGCCGATGGGAAACCCCCGCTCAGGCATCCTTCCCAGCCAAGGTGCCTGCCCCTGCTCCAGGGCCCCCGAGGCCCTCAGCCTTGTGTGCCAGGCGGTGTTTCTTGAGGCCGTAGGTGTTGGCGAAGCCCTCGCCACAGGAGGAGCAGCGGAAGGGCCGGCCGCCCTGGTGGGCCGCCAGGTGCTTACGGAAGTAGCCCGGATCCTTGAAGGCCTTGAGGCAGGCGGGACAGCGGAGCTCAGGCCTTGGCGGCTCATGGGCGCGCTGGTGTCGCAGCACGGAGCTCAGATAGAAGAAGCCCTTGCCGCAGTGCTCACAGCGGTAGGCGCGCTCACCCAGGTGCAGCCGCTGGTGCTCCAGCAGATTGGAGCGGTAGCGGAAGGTCTTGCCGCAGGCACCGCAGCGCTGAGGCCGGGCCACGGCGTGCAGCCGCCGGTGCTCCGCCAGGCTGGACGACTGCGCAAAGCGCTTGGCGCACACGCCACACTTGAAAGCCCGCTCGCCGGTGTGCACCACGCGGTGCTGCCGCAAGTACCAGGAGCGCAGGAAGCCCCGGCCGCACACGCCGCACCGGTAGGGCCGCTGTTCCGTGTGGCAGCGCTGGTGGCGCATCAGTAGGGCTGCCTCCCAGAAGCGCTTCCCGCACACGGGGCAGCGGAAGCCCCGCTTCTGCCGGTGGCTGCGGCGGTGCAGGAGCAGGTCGTAGGCGCCGGCAAAGCTCTGGCCGCAGAGGCCGCAGCCCAGGGTCCGTCGCACCAGGTGCACGTACTTGTGAGTTACAAGGCCCAGGAAGTGCTTGAAGCTCTGGCCGCATGTAGCACAGCTGAAACGCTCAGGGCCTGAACTGGCACCCCCGCCGGCACCTGCCGCCGCCGCCCCGGCTGCGTCTTCGCCCCCAGACACCCCTGCCAGAGCCGCCACGGCCGCCCCCACCTCTCCGGCTAACCCGTTGTCCAGCACGCTGGCCGCGTCGGTGCCACTGGAGCCATCTGGGGCTTGGGGGCCGCCGGGCGTGGGAGGCAGCAGGCGCTCGGGGGCAGCCTGATGGACCAGCTTGTGCCACATGAGGTTCTCGATGAAGCCGAAGGTCTTGCCGCAGGCGTCGCAGCCATATGGCTTCTCGGACATGTGGGCCTCCTTGTGGCTCATGACGTGAAAGAGATCTGGGAAGTGCTCGCCACAGTCCGAGCAGGCGTAGCTCAGCCCATCGGTGGGCCCTGAGGACCCGGCCGAGGACCCAGGCCCACAGGCCCCCGGCGTGCCTTGGGTGGCCGGGAGTCCAGCAGCCCCGGCCAGGGCGCAGGGCAGCTGGAGCCGGTGCACCTGGCGGTGGCGGGTGAGGCTCTGCGGGTAGCCGAAGACCTTGCCACAGAGCTCGCACTTGTAGGGCCGCTCACGCGTGTGCACCACGTGGTGCTTGCTCAAGTGGAAGGACTCACGGAAGCGCTTCCCGCACACGGGGCACTGGTGGGGCTTCTCGCCAGTGTGGATGCGCTCGTGGCGCTTCAGGGTCTCACGGCGCCCGAAGCCGCGCCCACAGATGCCGCAACAGAACGTCTTTCCAGGGACACTGGCACCAGAGCCTCCCGCCCCGCTGGTCCCAGCCCCGCCGAGCAACAGCGGGTGTGCCCCCAGGAGCGGGACTGGCACCGCACCATACACTACGGCCGCGGCGGCGGCAGCAGCCTTCTCACTATCTGTGGCAGAAGGGTCAGGGGGCAGGAGATAAGGGCCTGGGGGAAAAGTGGGCGGGGGCTGCGGGACTGAGGCCGCCCCGTCCTTGGGTGCGTCAGTGGGGGCGGCAGCAGCGGTGGGGGCATGGGCAGCCTTGTGCCGGAGCAGGCTCTGCGGCGCCGAGTAGGACTTGCCGCATAGGTCGCAAGGGTACACCGGCCGAGGGCCCCCAGCCCCCGCCCCTGCATGTGCCGCCTGGTGCTTGAGGAGGTAGGAGGCGTCGCGGAAGGCCTTCCCGCAGATGCCGCAGGGCAGGCGCAGGAGGTCTGCGGAGTGCGTCTTCACGTGCCGCTTGAGGCTCTCCCTGCGATTGAAGCTTTTGCTGCACACAGAGCAGGAAAAGGGCTTCTCGCCCGTGTGGATGATCTGGTGCTGGTGGAGGTGGCTGGGCTTCTTGAAAACCTTCCAGCAGAGTGGGCAGGCAAACGGGCCCTCGCCGCCCCCGGACGTCGGAGGGGGCACCCCGACACCAGCAGGGGCGGCGGGGGCGGCATTCGCGTCCCCGGAGGGGGCAGGCGCCGTGGGCGTGGCTGGAGGGCCGGAAGAAACAGCGGTGGGGGCGGCAGCTGCAGCGGTGGCCGTGGGCACGGGGAGGCCCAGTGGCGGAAGTGGAGGACCGGGCTGGGGTGGGACCCCGGCAGCTGGTGGCACATCCTTGTGGCAGCGGCGGTGGCGGATGAGGCTGGACACGTGGTTGTAGGTGCGGCCACAGACGCCGCATTCATAGGGCCTCTCTCCCGAGTGCACCAGCATGTGCTGAACCAGGTGCGAGGACTGTTTGAAGGACTTCTGGCACACGCCGCAGGGGAAGCGCCTCTCCATCAGGTACTTCAGCCTGCGGAAGTAACCCTTGTCGTCCTTGGCTGGGTCGCAGGCCGCCCCTGCGGCGGGTCCTGGGGGGGTCTGCGACGGGGCGGGAAGCTGTCCGGGAGTCCCAGTGGGTGCGCCCAGCCCTGGTGTCACCCCCGGCCCAGATGCGGGCCCTCCTCGTTTCAGGTTCCCAAACAGGTGCTGGTGTCCCGAGAGGTCAACGATGCCCCACTGCGGGGCAGGGAAGGCAGCATCAAAGAGGGGGGGCGGGGGCGGCCCGAAGGCGGGCGGAAGGGGCGGATCAGGCTTCTTGGCTTGGGAAGAGGAGGAGGACGACGACGAAGAGGAAGAGGAAGAGGAGGAAGATGACGAAGACGAGGAAGGTGCCTCCGCCTTGGGCTTGAAGGTCGACTGGGGTGGGTAGTCATACTGGGGCGGAGGGGGCTGGGGTGGGGGCTGGGGTGGGGGGCCAGGGGCACAGGGCAGAGCCGCCACAGCCTTGGCGTGTTCCCCGTACAGTTCCATGGGCTCAAAGCGCTGGTGGTTGAGGAATTCCAGGAAGTCAAAGGGGTAGCTCTGGAAGTGGACCCCATCCTCGCCCCCTATGCCGCTGTTCGCGCCACCCCCGGCGCCGCTGCCTGCTGGGTTTGCCTCCATCTCCGACGGGTGGGCAGACAGGAGACCCTGTGAAGAAGAGGACAGGGCTAAGGACGTGGGCCAGCAGGCAAGGGGAGCTGTGTGCCAAGACTCGGGTCCATCCTCTTGCTGGATCGCCCCTTCCCCATCTGCCAGGGCCAGGCTTCCAGCCCGTTTCCACTTCTCTCTGCCTCACTTTCTCCTTCCCTGTCCGTGTCCCCAACCCCTACGACTGCCCCACCACCATCTGCCTCAACTCTCCAACTCCTTCCACGACTCCCCATCTTTTCTGGGGTCGACACAGCTTCTCTGTCCACCCCCAGACCCTCTCTTCCATGCCACCAGCAGGCCATCTACTTTCTCCGCTTCTTGGACTCTTAACTCCCCAGGGGTGCATCTGGTCTCAGTTCTCTGCTCAAACCTTCCCAGGCCTTTTGTGTCTCCCGGTTTCCCTGAACTCTTGCCCCACCCCACCCCCATACATACACACACCAGCCCTCCGTTCTCATCCCCTCAGGTTTTACCCCTGTAAAATGAGGATAATAATAGTTTCCCCCAGAGAGATTAAGAAAGTGGACTCTGGAGCCAGAATGCCAGGTTCAAATCTAAGCCCCGCCACTTTCTAGCTGTGTGATCGTGGGCAAGTTACTGAACCTCTCTGTGCCTTCCTTTCTTCATCAACAAAAGGGGATGACAAAACACATGCCTACTTCACAGGGTTGGTGTGAGGATTCAGAAAGTTATTATGTGTAACGCTCCTAAGGTGGATGGTTCCTGAAGCTCTGTAAGCGCTCACTAAATGGAAGGTATTATATTGTTATTACTGTCACCACTGGTAGTAGAAATAGGGAAGTCAGGGCAAGCCAAGAGAACTGGAAAAACATCAGTGGTGGCAGGGGGGCGGGGGGGCGGGGGGGGGGACAGTGAGTGCACTCTTTTAATACAAGGTGGAAAGGAGAATCTGTTTGCCTGGGAGAAATAAATTACAGCAAGGAGGCTGGCTGGCATTTACTCAGAAGGCAGCCTGATAAAACAGAAGACACAGACCCTGGGCTTTGAAATACTTGGGTTCAAATCCCATCTCAGCTAAGATCCAAACCATCTCCATATTTAAAATGGGATGGTCACCCCTACACTGTAGGAAGCATCAAGGGGGCTGAGATAGAAAGTAATGAGATGTATGCATGAGCAGAGTGCACTCGATCCCCTGAGCTGTCCGTACCACCCAGGACATCACACACCTGGGCTAAACCCAGCAGCAGAAACCCAGGGAGCTTGAGTTCGTGTCTTTGCCTCTAGGAGGGCCTTCTCCTGACCCCTCCACACCAGGAGTCACTCTCTGGCACCCCCTTTGGAGTACTTTTCATTCTAGATTGTAGCTCTATGTCTGTACCCCTCCTTCCCCTACTAGAACCTCAGCTCCT
Organism: Eulemur rufifrons; assembly: GCF_041146395.1. Lineage (NCBI taxonomy): Eukaryota > Metazoa > Chordata > Mammalia > Primates > Lemuridae > Eulemur > Eulemur rufifrons. The sequence continues at coordinate 14,698,202 of NC_091006.1, forward strand.
GTAATTAAACCCAAATTCTTAGACCCACTCAGCAGCCTCGGGAAATGCGTCCATCCAGTCGGTGCAGAGCCAGTGGGAGAAGGGCCCATGGGGTCTGGCCTGCTTCTCATCCATCATCCCTCCCCATGGGGACCTGTCTGGCTCTGTACCCAGCCCACTGTGGGGGGTCGAGGGGCCTGCCGAGGCCCAGGCCCTTCGTCCTCTATGCAACCAGCTTGTGCTCTCTCACAGGTGAACGGTGAGTGTCTCCTCTGCCCCCACCCCCATCCCCATCCTGGAGTTAGATATTTTTAGTCTCCAGCTCTGGGTGTCCTTGTCCTTGGACAAGACTCAACATCCCATGCCCTTCACATCCCCTCCATTTAATCTGATCTCCGGGGAGAGCAAAGGCATGGCTGGGGTGGTAACTGAGAGACTGTGGGTAGAACCCAAGTTGGGGAGACAGCTCTGGAGCCAACCAAGTGGCTGGGGCAGAAAGCTCCTGGTATAAGGATGTAGGGAGTAAGGGAGCGATTTGTGTGCGATGGGGGAGGGAGTAAAGATGTTTTGGGGAAGAAGTCACTGCCCTGCCTTACCTGTTAGAGCACATACTAATAACAGCTATCATTCATTGGGCATATCCTACAAGCTGGCCACTATTCTAAGTATGTTGCATGTATTAACTCACCGAATACCTACAACTGTATGAAATAGAGACAGCTGTTACCTCCATTGGACAAAGGAGAACACTGAGGCACAGAGAGGCCAAGTGACTTGCCCCAGGTCATCTGGATCGGTGGAACTGAACCCCATTCCCACCCCTCCCCCCATGGAGTGCCTTACCAGGGCTGTTCCCTGAGCGAAGGGAGGCAGGGTGGACTGTCAGTAGGAGGCTTACTTCAGGGTGCTCTCTGGGTTATGAGGGGTGTTTATACAAGTGGCCTTGTGTGTCTGTGGGTGGCAGGGGGCTGTTACTGTCTCCTTGGCCTGGAACTTTCTTCCCCAATTTCAATAAGCCTCCCTCCCCGGCATCTTTCAGGTTGTTACTCAGCACCCCAGCACTCTCTAGTTCCTCATGCACATTTTTTTTTTTTTTTCAGCACAGTTCCTACCACCAACTTATTTTGTATTCCTCTGCTGTGTGTCTATTGTCTGGCTCCTCATTAAGAAAGCAAGGACTTGGCCCGTCTTGTTTGCCAATGTGCTCTCAGCACTTAGCACAGCACCTGGCTGGACAAGTATTTGCTGATATGTAAAAATGAGACATCACCTTTCTAAATCACTAATGGATCCACAAAGAAATTACAAATTTGAAAATACTTTGTGATGAATGAAAATGAAAACACAACACAGCTGAGGAGATGCAGCCAAAGCAGTGCTCGGAGGGAAATGTATAGCCGTGAATGCCTTTATTAATAAATATTTGTGAGATGAGTGAAGGGATGAGACTGAACTGGCCAACCCCCCAAAGTGACGGAGAGAGGGGGACATTTAGCAGAGATGGAGCTAACATGCAGGGGGTGTCCCTAGAAAGAGGAATTCTGGGGGTAGGGTGTATAGATGCTGAAGGGGATACAGTAATGGGGAACAGAACTGATCAGGTTCGTGACAATTTCCACTGGGAAATCTGAGACAATTCCTCTCAGGGGACTCAATCCTTAAACTGGTGTCTTTTTAAGGGGAGTTGTCACAGGAGGGTTTTATGTAGAGAGAGACATGATGGGAAGAGACTCCCCCACCAAAAGGCAGAAGTCCCAGAGCAACAATCTTAACAACGCTTGTTTATTGCTCAACCACTTTGGTATTTACCATTGCTTGGATGCCTCACAATAGTCCTGTACCATTACTAGTACCATTTTATGAGTGGGGAAACCGAGCAGCAGAAGGGAGAAGTTATTCCCCCAAGGTCATATAGCCAATAAAGGGGAAAGCAGGTATTTGCTTCCAGGTCTTTCAGATGGAAGCATCTGAAAGCATCTGTGGGCTATTCTGCTGCAACAAAGCTGCCTGTGATGAAATCCTAGTCTGTTAATAACAATAACAGTAACATAAAATAACATATAACATTGAATGAGTGATTTCTATAAGCCAAGTACTCTTTTTAATCCTTTACATGTGTTGATTCAATGAATCCTCCCAACAACCCTACAAGATGGTTACAGTTACTGACTCTGAAATACAAAAGAAGAGACTGAGGGCCACACAGGTAAATTAATCTTCCAAAGTCACACTGCCAACAAATGTCAGGAGTTGAAGACAGACTGTGGGGCTCCAGAGTCCATGCTCTTAGCCACTACACCATGCTGTCTTTCCAGATTTCACCCTCCAAAATGAAGAAAGATGCCCCACTGCACCTTATATAGAAATATGCATTGCTCCACCCACCTCCCTGCCACCTAATACCAAGTCTCTTGGCTTGACCCAACACCAGGACAAGCCACTGACATCTGCTGAACTCTAACAAGCATTGTGCTAGGTGCCTTATGTGGCTTGTCTCATTCAAACTTCATAATGAACTCATAAAATAAGTATTACTGTTATTCCCATTTTGCTGACAGGAGGACTAAGGCCAAACCATGTCCTTCCTCTGCTCAAAACCCTGAAGTGACCCCATCTCAAAGTAAAAGCCAAAGTCCTTACAACGACCTACACAGCCCACAGTCTCCCAGCTGCTCCCCCAATGTGCCAGCTCCATTCCTGCCCCAGGGTCTTTGCACTAGCTGTTGCTTCTGCCTGAAATGCTCTGACTCACAGGTATCCACCGTGCTCACTCTTTCACCTCCTTCCCACCTTTGCTCAACTGTCTTCTCAGTGAGGCTCTCAGTGACCACTGTTACCTGTCGCCCAGGGCCATGCTCCTGACCTCCCTTATCCTACTTCATTTCTCTCCTGCCCGATCATCATCATCATCAACTGTGACATCACATATTCTACTTCTTTGCCTTGTTTTTGCTGGTCTATCCCTCCAGAGGGTCAGCTCCACGAAGGCAATAATTTTTATCTCCTTTGTTCACTCTCTATCCCCAGGACCCACAACAGTTCTGGCTTCATAAGCATTTGCTGAATTAGTGAATGAGGCTAGGAAAAGAAGAAGTGGTTGGCTCAAAGCTATGAACCCTAGTGGAATCCAGGACCTGTCCTCTTCACCACTTCACTCCTGGGAGGAGGGAGCTATTAAGAGCAGCCCCCTGGTGGGCCACACCTGTCCAGGAGGAGGGGAATTTTCACTCAAGTGTAACTTTCTAGTGTGTGGCTTTTTGGAGAGACAAGATGACAAAGCATAGGAATCTCTTGAGAGGCCTTCCTGACACCACAACCACCTCTCTATCCTCTTAACCCATGGCATTTTACTGCACACATGCATATATATTTCGTTTTTTAATCATCTGCCCCCTCAGCCAGTATATCCACTCTACGACGACAGGGATTTTTGTCTATTTTGTTCTCTGTTGCATCCCCAGTGTGAAGTAGGTGCTCATTAAACAGTAGTTGAACAAGTGTTTATGAAGGAACATATGAATGAATGTGGGAGAGGATGAACAACATTCTAGGCTTGGTAGAGCTGACAAGGGCCAGATAATTTATCCCAATGCCCTCACCTCCAAGGCCCTTTGAGACCAAAACTTCCCCCATCTTGTTCTTCTCTTCAGTTCTTCCACTCCAACCTCACTGGCCTCTCTTGCTGCTCCTCCACTTACCACAATTATGGACACCTCGGGGCCTCTGCACGTGCTGTTCCCTCTGCCTAGTCACCCAGATGTTTGTGTGGCTAAGTTATCTCTTGTAATTGAGGTTTCACCTCGAAGTAACTCATCAGACTCTCAGAGAACCCACAGAACAGTATTTATCTTGTTTATTTACTCGTTTCTGATCTGTCTCCTCAACTAAACTGTAAAATCCCAGAAGACAAAAGAACTGTGTTCATCTCTCTCTCCTTCATGGCTGTATGCCCTGGAACTAGAACAGTGAATATTCATTTAATGAAGAATGAATGCCTAAGAAAAAAGAGGTCACACCCTAGTGAAGCTAAGGAGTCCAATAAGGAGTCCAGGGTGATGACATGACAGCTGGGTGAAAAGCGGCAGGTCAGGACAAGAGTTGATAATGCCAAGGGAGGAGGAACATTCTGAGAGGGAAAACCTCACAGCCTCACCGCACAGCACACTGTTCCGTGGCAGAAGTAATAGAGACAGGAGCTGACCAGGGTGAGGATGGGGTGGGAGGTGGGGCAGGAGTATTTCATGGGAGCCTGGAGCTAAGCAGGCAGATATTTCTACCTGAAGGGGCAGAGCGTGTGTGTGTGTGTGTGTGTGTGTGTGTGTGTGTGTGTGAATGAACTCTAGAGGGAGCTGTTCCATGGGGGCGAGTGGATCTGAAAAGGGTATTCTTAAGAAGAATCACTGGGGGGGTTGCAGGAAAAACGGCATTCCTGGTGCTGACCAGAATATAAAGTATTCTTACACCAACGAAGGGGGCATTCAGGGGAGGTGTAGTTAAGAGCTTGGGCGGGGGTGCTGTGTAAGGACAGAGAATGGGTGGCAGCTCTGCTGCAAAGCATTAATGCAACACTCTGGAGGCAATCTTATAGGGGATGTTAACAGAGTTCACGAGCAGCTGCCCTACATGGGGAGGGGGGCAATGCTGGTGGCGTTTGGAGGGCTGTCCTGGAGAAAGCAATGAGGGATGTTATGTGGAAGGGATCCTATGAGAAAGCACTAGTTGGGGGCCTTGGGAGCAGTTTAGGGGATCGTCACGAATGAAAGCGTTTTGGCAGCCGTCCTATCGGGGGGTGTTCATGGGGGAGATATCTGGAATGGTCTTATGGGGGAGCAGTGATGGGGGTCCCCTGGCAAGGTCCTGGCGGGAGAAGCACTGACATTCTGTGGGTGGGGGGACGTTCTGGGGACCATAGCTGGCCAGGTCGGGGCCCCCCGCCCCTGCTGCCCCCGGGCCCCCGGGCCACGCTCCCCGTCACTCACCGGCGCCGGGGTCTCCGCCGGGAGGAGGCCGAGGAGGCGGAGAAGGCGCCGCCGCTCCGGGGAGACCCGAGGGCCCGACCGGAAGTGCCGCCCCCTCCCCCCTCCCCGGCAGCCCCGCGCCGCCCGCCTGCCAGCCCGCCCGGAAGCGGAAGTCGCGTCTGTTCCCCAGGCGCCGGCGTGGAGGATCCGAAAGAGGAGGCGGTGACGGCGCCGGAGAGGGGAAGTGCGCCTGCGCATTCGCTCGAGGACGCGGGAGGGGGAAGCCGAAGGCCACTTCCGGTGGGCGAGCAGAGCCAAGTACGCCTGCGCCCTGTGTGCCGCCTCTTCTTAGGGCATGCCCACTCGCTCCGGACATCCGATTAAGCCACACCTCTGACTAGGGCTCTCACGTAAGCCCCGCCCCCTGATTCTGTATCATGCTCATTTCAGAGCTTATTTATTGTAAGCTCCGCCTCTCGCCTCAAAAATGCGTCCTCTTCTCCCCACCCTGACGCAGTTTCTCCTGTTCTCCCTCTCCAAGCCCCTACTCTGTAAAACTTAACCCCTCCCTCTTAGGCCACGCCCTCAGCCGTGCCTCTTTCTTCCAAGCCCCGCCTCTCAAAGTTACTTAGGCTGAGCCACGCCCATTGCACTTAAGCCCCGCCCTTCCACCCATAGCGTTTAAACTGCACCTCATAACGTTTATGGGATAGTTCTGCCTCGCACCTCTAAAGCATTCCCTTAAATCAGTGCTCCTCAAAGTACAGTTCGGAGACCAGCAACATCAATATCATATCCGGCTCTCTGGCCCAGACCTACTGAACAGAAACCATGTTGGTGGGGCCTAGGGATCCACGTTTGAAATACCCTTCGGTCGATTCTGATGCATGCTGACTTTGAGAATCACAGCTTTACCACACTTTACATTGCCCCTCACGTATAATCTCTATAAACCTCGCTGCCAACTTAGTCCCACGCCAAGCATCTAAGCCTAGTCCTATTTGGTCCCTCCTGCTAGGCTTCCACTCTCTTTGCGACTTCCTTTAGTGCCTCCTCTCTTAAATGCTGCCTTCTCTCCCCATGACCTGAGTAGCAGTATGCCCACACCTGAGCACCTTCTCCTAATAGTTAAGTCCCATCTACATACCCGGGTCTAAGTTTCCCCCTTTAAGTCCCGCCCCTCAGATAAACTCTATCCATTCCCTCTAAATTGCTCTCTCACTTTCTGTGGGCCAACCCCTAAACCTCTTTAAGCCCCACCCCAATTCTGAGCCCCTTCTTCTGAGATTCGTCCTAGTTCTGGCCTAACCAGCCCAATAAGCGTTGCCCCTCGCTCTCAGCCCCGCCCTCTCCCTAAGCCACACCCCTCTCTTTCTAAAACTTACCGAAATTGTTAGTCCTGCTCACACCTTCAACTCAGTTTTTCCTTCCAGTGGGTCCTCAGATCATAGAGATGGGGCAAAAATGTTGGCTGCACAATTTCTGGGAATTTGGCTGGGACGGGGAGGTGGGGGCGGGACCTAGAATCACCTTTGCATAGAAGATTCAACGTTGCATAGAAGATTGGATATTTACTGGGAGTACAGTTGGCCCTTGAACAATGTGGGTTTGAATCGCACAGGTCCACTTACAGGGGGATTTTTTTTAACCAGAGAAAACGGTATTTGTGGGATGTGAAACCCGTGTATACGCAGGGCGGACTTTTCATAAAAGCGGGTTCCGCAGGACCGCCTGCTGTATTTGAGTATGCGTGGACCTTGGTACATGCTAGGGTCGTTGAACCCATCCCCCGCATACACCGAAGGACGAGGGATGATCGTACTCTGGGGTCCGATGGAGATGGGGGAGGGGCAAAGGCTTTCTCCAAACCATTTTTGGCGCCGTGCTAATGAGGCACACGACATGGGGTCCTCTCAAATTCCGAGGAAGAACATTTGAAGGGAGGAGAAGAGGAACGTCATCCTGCTACGATCACTGAACACACACAGGAAGCCAGTAGGCAGAGATTTATTTCCAGAGCCCCTGCCTCCAAGGGCCTGTCAGTCCGGGAAAAGGGGGCAGAAGGCAGCAGGACCCAGAAATTTAGGTCCCCGCCATCCACCTCCTCCCACAACGGGAAGACCTTCAGAAACAAAGGTGCCCCGGCCCACTTCCCCAGGCCCAGCACCAGCCAAATTCCCAAGTTTAAACCTGGCCCTGGCCCAAGGAGCAGTGGCCGGCGTTGTGGGTCAGGCTGGCTCCTTCCCCTCCGGCTCCTCTTCCTCGGGCCCTGCTGTGGCCGGGATGCCCTCGTCATCCCACGGTGGTTCAGGCCCTGGGTCCGGGGGACACAAGGGTACCCCCATGGCCTCCGGGTGCTTGCGTTTGGCATGGCGCCGGAGCGTGTTGGCCTCTGTAAAGCGCAGCCGGCAGACAGGGCACTGGTACGGACGCTCCCCGGAGTGGATGCGGTGGTGGTGGGCCAGCTCACCTGCCTCGCGGAAGCGGCGGGGGCAGAGTGGGCAGCGGAAGGGCCGCAGGCCGGCATGGATGTTGCAGTGCCGCCGCAGGTGGCTGGACCGCTTGAAGGTCTTGCCGCAATCCTTGCACTGGTGCGGCTTCAGCTCTGAGTGCGAGATGCTGTGGCGCTCTAGGTCGGAGAGGTAGGGGAAGGCCCGCAGGCACACAGGGCAGAAGTGCGGGGCCTTCTTGGGGCCAGAGCCCTCAGGCCCACCTGCCGCTGACCCTTCAGAGACTGTATAGGGCACACCCTGATCATCGATCAACAGGAGGTCGCTGCCACCACTGCTGCCCACTGGGGCTGTCACTCCCTGCGCCAGCGGGGGCTCCTGCCCTGACTTTGGGGGGCGGCCCCGCTTACGAGGGAGGGAGGCTTTGAGCGTCCGATTCGAGGAGGTGGCCCCCCCAGGACGTCGGCCTCGACGGCCCCGGGGAACAGGAGGAGGTAAGGCCAGAGGTTTCTCTTCCTCCCCGGGCAAAGGCGAAGGCAACGGGTCTGGGCTGGGGGTGTCCATTGAGAAGTGGGGGGGCTTGGGTCTGGGCACTGGAACCGGCTAAGAGGAGAGAGGGGCAAAGTCAGTGCTGGGAGGGTCTGGAGCACCCCTGTGTCCCCCAACACCTCGCCTGTCCCCTCTCTCCAAGTCTTTGGACTTGGGCATGCTTGATATTCACCGGGACACATAATTATAGTCATGTTGGTGGGTAAAATAGTGAGATGATTTTGTACCAGTTGGTAAACAGCCACTGCCCTGAGCTCCACAAGTGCCCCCCTCCCCCATGCCTCACTAAACCTTCCTCTGGATCTAGAAGTTCAAGGTCAACATAAGCTAAAATAAAGAAAAACCTTCTAGGGAGGATAGAGTCCAACTGAGGGTGCAGGCCACTAATGTGATGGTGGAAACAGAGCCCATCAAACCCCAGAGCCATAGAGGCCTCCGGAAGGCTCTTGTCCCTCCCTTCTGATTGACAAAAGTGGGGAAGTAGTTCAGGACTGGAAAAGGGACTGATCCCAGGTGATATTTGACCCTGATTCCTGGGTGAGGAAATATATATGAGCTGTTAAGAGCCTGAGTTCAGATCCTGAATCTGCCACTTACTCTGTGTGTGGCTTTGGGCAAGGGGTTCACCTCTCTGAGCCTCAGTTAAGTGTTTTGCAAAATGGGACTACTCACCCAAGTATGCCATGGGGATAATACACACGAAGTGTTCATACACAGAATCTTTTAGGAGACATGAGTAGTTAAGCCTTACATCAACCCTCTGAATAAGGGTTCATCTTCCCATTTTGTAAAATGGGAAAACTGAGGCACAGGAAAGCCAAGTCTGTTGCCCAAGTTCCCTCTGCCCTAAATTGGCAGAGCCAAGACTTGAACCAGGTCTTGATTCCAATGGCCCAGGAAATGAGAAGAAATGGACACAAGGGGCACGGGGAAATCAGGTCTTTCAGTCCTGGGTTTGAATCCAGCTCTGCCTATAATTAGCAAGTCACCCTACAAGAGATTTGCCTCTCTGAGCCAGTTTCTCTCTCTGTACAATGGATATACCTGGGTTGTCAGGAGAATCAAATGAGATAAAGGGCTTTAAAGTGCCCCTAGTACCCTGCCTGACGCATAGTAAGCACTCAAACCACCACCACCATCATCTCCCAGTGCCCACTCCAAAACTGGGAGCTTGAGAATGGGGTGTAAGAGCGGAGGGAAGGCACAGGTACAGCTAGGAACAGGTGCTGCAGGTGCCCCCTGCACCCCCGTTTTAACTGTCACATACAGAGAGGTCCAGAGAAGGGCAACCACCTTTCCACGATCATATGGCTCACTTCCGTGGGGTAACCTAGACTAGAAGCCGGGTCTCCGGAATGGAGGGAAGGGGGAGCTTGATCCCTCGACCCTTCCCTCCCCTCTCCCCCGGGCAGGCGCGCCCGTCCGCCCCCGAGCTGCTAAGCCCGCGCGCGGGGCGGGCCCTGCGGGGGCGGCGGCCAATGAGCTGCTCGGGGACCGCGGCTGAGGGCTGCCAGGAAGGGGGTCTGCGCGCGCGCGCGCGCCCAGGCCGGCTCCGCGGGGCGCGAGGTCGGCGCGCGCGCGCGCTGGAGCGAGCGCCGGAGAAGAAACAGGTGTTTGGGGGGCGCGCTCCGTGAGCGCGCAGCCTCGGCCTCCCCTCCCTCCGCTCCCCCTCCTCCCGCCCGGGCCCCCCGCCTCTCGGGTACCTCATTTGCATGTCGCCTGGGCTCGCGTGTGTGCGCGCGCGCGGAGGGCGACGGGGCCGGCGCTTGGGAAGGGGCGGGGGTGAGGGGGCCCTGCCCCTCGGCGGCGGCGGGGCGGGGGCGGCGGCGGCGCGCGCGCGGGGGCCGGCCCCGCCCCTCGGAGCGGACGCCCGCGGCCCCTCCCTCCCTTCCCCTGGCGGGCCCGCGCGCCCACGAGAAACAAAGGGGCCTCGCTGGGTCCTAAGGACCGGTCACTTCCGAGCAGTCCAACCGCGCCTGCGCACTAATCGCTCTGGTTTGCCTCCAGTGGGAAAGAACCCACCACCACATCCCCAACCACACCGAAATGCCTTTCCTCCCACAAAGCACCTAGCCGGGTGACCCAATCAAAGACAGGTACCGAACGGATGAGAAACGGGAAAATGGCTGCTCATTGCCCGTAACTAACATGGCGCCTGACAGGCTTCGATGCCCCATGGAGGGCTAAGCGGATAAGATGGTGCCTGGTCTTTTCTCTCTCCGTATCGGAGTTGGCACACTTCGATTTCTCTCTTTTCTCCTGATGCAACTCTACATAATACTCAGGAGGAGTCCGAGGCTGGAAAAAGGGAATCGTATTTTCCCCCGACTAGTTAGCACTCACTAACGTCTCCACGGTGGAAAAGAAGTCATGCGCTGAGCTCCTTGCCCTTAGTCCGTATGGCGTCGCGGGTAACCCTAAGCCCCACCCCTTCCCTCTGCCCTCATTCAAGATGGTTCCAGTCTGGCTTCTCCAACCTCCAGGGCTGGGAAGGGGAAGGGAAAGAGGGAGAGGGCGGGGGTGGGGAGGGAGAGCCAAGAGGGCGGGAGAAAGGGGGAGTGCGGGGGGGAAAAGGAGCTGAGGCGGAAGTCGAGGGGCCCCCCGGGTGGAAGTGACGCTGCCCCCGCTGCCCAAAATGTCGGCGCCCAGAGGGAGGTGTAAGTAATTAAAGAGGAAAGCCGACTGACTTCCCTGGCCTCTCGGGGCCGCCCCAGGTCTCCAGGACCTCCGCTCCCTGCGAGCGAGGTGGACTTGCCTGGCCCCGGGGCCTGCCTGACTTGCCCCCACCCTGGGCGCCTGGGACCGCACCTTTTAGGGACAGGGGGAGGGGCACAAAAGGCCGGCTCTCGGGGCCTGGGTCCTGGAGTGGACTGGGAAGGGGGGACCAGCTCTAGAGCCTGCGGGGTGGAGAAGGAGGCGGGGCTTAGTGGCGGTTGGGGCGGAGCAAGGGCTGGGAGGAGCCTGATTTGGGCGGGGCTTAGGGTGGGAATGGGAGGGGTCTGGTGAAGGGAGTGTCTTGGGTAGAAAATGGGAGGAGCTTAGTCAAAGAGGTGGGGCTTTATAAAGGGGCGTGGCTCAAATAGTGGAAGGGCTCTTGGTTGAAGAGTGGAAGGAACCTCATTAATGCTTAATGGAAAACTGGAGCTCAGGAAGCAGGCAGGAGAAACTTAAAGAATGGAGTTTGGGGTGTGGCTTAGAGAAGGTGGGTAGGTGTAGTGAGGGGCGGGGCTTAGTGTGTAATTCGGAGGGTTTTAGTAGAACTATCAGGTCTTTATAATGAAGATGAAAAGGGCTTGGAGCGATGGGGAGGGACTTAGAGGGCCAAGAAAGGTCTGAGACAGTGACAGAAGTCGAGTGGAGGGGGCCTTGGAAAGGATGGGGCTTCTTTATAGGAAAAATTGAGTGAGGCTTGGAGAGGTGGGTCTTAACAGAGCGGTGGAGAGCTTAGAGAAGTCAGATAACTTGGAAAGCATGGTGAGACTAAAAGACGAAACTAGGAAGAACTTAAAGGGTAGTAGTGGTCAAAACAGCCTACTTGAGTCTTTGTTGTGCACCGGCTTAAGTAACCACGTAGCACACATTGCCACCATTTTGCTTAATCCTCACCACCACTCTATGAGGTAGGTACTATTATTATTCCCATTTTGCAGATGAAAAGAGTTTTGGTTGGTTTTAACTGAGGTTACAGGACTAGTTCTGGTCTCCCTGGAAGGATGATTCCAGTGTGCTTAGCCCCATTCACTTAGTAGTCATCTTTAAAGATGAATGGGAGGAGCAGGAGGGGCGTTGGAGGGGAAGGGGCTTGGTAAAGGATGCAAGATGATTAGGGAACAGTGGGAGGGACTGTTCCCTGAAAGGAAGGACTTTGAAAGGGAGACCTACACAGGAGTGGGAGGGGCTTAAATTGAGAGGAGCAGGAGTCCATTCACAAAGAGGGGAAGAGGCTTAAAAACTGGAGTAGAACGGACTGGGAAATGATTAGGAACACTAGCAGGTGAGTAGAGAAGAGGGAGAAGGGTCTGTAAGAGGGTGGGAGGAGTTTAAAGAACAGTGAGTGGCTTAGAGGGGTGAGTGTGGCTTAGCAGTGGGAGAGTCTCCCAGGTAGTGGGTCTGTGAGCTCAAGGAGTCTGAGAGGGGAGGGCTGATGGCGAGGTGACGCCCTCACCTGCTCCTCTGTCTCCTCCCCACTCCAGAGAGAGCCCCCACCCACTAATACATTCCCTGCTACCATGGATGATGCCCCGCTGCCAGCGCCCCCAGCCCCAGCCCCAACCCCTGCACCAGCACCGCCCGCCGCCGCCCCCCGGGTCCCGTTTCACTGCAGTGAGTGTGGCAAGAGCTTCCGCTACCGCTCAGACCTGCGGCGTCACTTCGCCCGGCACACGGCGCTCAAACCCCATGCGTGTCCGCGCTGCGGCAAGGGCTTCAAGCACAGCTTCAACCTGGCCAACCACCTGCGCTCGCACACCGGCGAGCGGCCCTACCGCTGCTCTGCCTGCCCCAAAGGGTTCCGCGACTCCACTGGCCTGCTGCACCACCAGGTGAGTCCCTTAGGCCCGCCCCAGGCTGGCCTCCCCGGGCTAGACATGTGCTCAAACCCTGGCCCCACTCTGCTCTGGGCGCAAGAAAGCTGGCCCAAGGCCTGCTCACCCACCTCCTCCCCTTAGAAAATTTCTCTCCCTCCCTCCCCGCCAAAGCACCCTGTACAATCAAAGCATGAAGTGTTTCTTAGGGTCACCACCAACCCACAAACTAGAACATTCATAGTAAATCTGCCCAACCTATACGCTCCTCTCCTCTCCCATGCCCTGCTAATGCTCCCCCCTCCATGTTATGTTTATCATTCCCTTCCTTACTGTTTTAAAAAATAGGTTTATCGGGTATATACTTAATTACCTTACTCAGAGATTATCCAGTGAGTGCCAAGGTGAAATCAATAAAGTTCATGCCTTCAGAGAATGTATATTCCTTTGGAGGTGGTCAGTAGCTAGGTAGATGAAAAACAAGAAAGCAAATACACAGGCAAGAATGTTCTAGAAAGGGAGAAGTATTAGAAAGGAAATCAATGTGTAGAAATAGAGAGGAGAGGTATGTGCTACTTCAGACAGGGTGGGGAGGGTCAGGGCAGTGTGATAATCAAGCTGAGACCTGAAGCGTGAGCAGGAGTTCCAGGCAGAGGGAACAGCATGCGCAAAGGCCCTGAGGTGGGAAGGAGCTTGGTGTGTTCAAGGAAGTGATGGGAGACTGACCATGCGGTTGGGTGGAGTGAGCTTGGAACAGCATGGAAGGCAAGGATGGGCTGGGTCACACCATGTCTATGTGCCAGACATTCACACAACCAGGGTAAGTAGTAAAACCTGATGTTTATCAATGGTCTTGTCCCCATGGCATCTGCCTTGGTTCAGATCCTCACATCCTGGATGTTGGCCCCAACTTTCTAAGTGGTCTTCCTACTTCCTGTCTCTCTCCCTCATGTCTGGCCTCTGCATCCATCACAGAGTGACCAGGTACCCACTGCTTAAAACCCTTGATCATTAGGATGACAGGGGTGGGAGCTCTGTAACTTGATGTGACATTCACAGCCCTTTGAGGCCTCATCCCTGCCCACCAGTAGGTTATAATTCCAGTGAACCATTTAACGAGCCCCTGTATGCCGGCACAGTATGAGGCTGCTGGGGGGAAAAAACAGGGGAACCAAGTGACACAGTCCACTTCTTTTATGACTTCCCAGAGCCAACAGTCTAGTGGGGGAGACATGAACTGAACAACTAGGTTAATGAGTATTAGACTGCAACTGAGATGTGTGAAGATAGAGGGTAGCAGCGTTCTGAGGCTAATACAAGAGAGATCTAAAGCAGTCTGCCGCTGAAGAACAAGGAGCTACTAACCAGGGAAAGGGATGGTGGGGGCTGGGGGGAAGAGATTTCTAGGTCCAGGGAACAGGATGTGCACTTCCAAGGAAGCAAGGCAGGCTTTTGAGGAACTGGAGAAAGGCCAGTGTGGCTGGAGCACAGAAGACAGTGTGGCACAGGAGAAAGCTGGAGAGTCTGCCAGACCCTGGAAACACAGCTGTGAGCAAAACCAATGTGGCCCCTGTTTTCATCGTCCTTATCTGATGGGGAGACAGACAACACCCAAGTTAGATGTAGACACGGAGTTGACTGGAGCCATAAGCTCTGTAGGGGGTTAGATTCAAGGAAGAATTTTCAAGGAGCTGACAGATACATTGAGACCTACAGGATAAGGGAGGGACCTGCCATTGAAAAGAGCATCTGAGGCAGTGAGAACAGCATGTACAAAGGCTCTGGGGTCAACATAACCCCTTGGGTTAGAAAGTCAGAGTGGAGAGAGAACACATTAAGTGACAAAGAGGGTAGAGTTCCCACACTGTACACCCACACTGACTGCACTCACATCATCACGTCTAGTGCCAGCATGGCAAGTGGATAGCACTCCCTGTTCCTTCGTCAGTTCCATGCCCCTAGTAGACATTACTAGTCAAGCACTGTACTCTTTCAAATCCAGTTTCACAGTCTTTCTACCCACAGGCCTCCAGGCAGACATGACCAATCAATGGGACTCCACACTCAAAGATCTCTCTCTGCTATTCTCAGACTCTTAAATCAACCACAAGGGCAAATATCAATGGAAACCTCTGTAAGGCACAGTTTTACACAGTCTATAAGCCTGGCTCTTGCCCCAGAAAAAATACAGATTCCTGGACTTCCTCCTGGGAGATTTGGATTCCCTGGATCTAGATGTGATTTCCTGGGTCTGTATTTGTTAAAACATGTTCGGTGGGACTCTGAGGTGCAGCCAGATTTGGTTCAAAACCAATTCTCTGCCCTAATACCCCCCAGGGTTATTAGTAACTGGCTCATGATAGCAGGGCTTGGGAATGGGGAGATACCCCTCCCAGGGCTGGCTTCCCTGGATTCTAGAACTGTTCTGTCCAGTATGGTAGCCATTAGCTACAGGTGGTGATTTCGATTTAAATATATTAAGACTAAAACTCAGTTCTTTTTTTGTTTGTTTAGACAGAGTCTCACTCTCTTGCCGGGGCTAGAGTGCCGTGGCGTCAGCCTAGCTCACAGCAACCTCAAACTCCTGGGCTCAAGTGATCCTCCTGCCTCAGCCTCCCGAGTAGCTGGGGCTATAGGCATGCACCACCATGCCCGGCTAATTTTTTCTATATATTTTTAGTTGTCCAACTGATTTATTTCTATTTTTTTAGTAGAGATGGGGTCTCACTCTTGCTCAGGCTGGTCTCAAACTCCTGAGCTCCAACAATCCACCCGCCTCAGCCTCCCAGAGTGCTAGGATTACAGGCGTGAGCCACTGCACCTGGCCAAAAACTCAGTTCTTTAGTCACACTAGCCACATTTCAGGTGCCCCATAGCCACAGGTGGCTAGTGGCTACCCAATTGAACAGTGCAGATAGGGACCATTTGCATCACTGCAGAAGTTCTTTTGGACAGTTTTGCTCTAAATGGTTCAACATTGACTTTGAAAAGCCATTTTCCACTCCAGGGGATTATGAAAGCTCCTCTCCACCTCCCCCCAATATACACTGGTTTAGAGGACAACAGTCAGACACCACAGAAATATTGGTTAATAGCAATTTTAATTTCCATGAATTGAGTAGTTATTTTGTGATGGTTCCACCCTATTCCCACAGCAATACTGTGGGATGGCCCATCTTATTATGCCCATTTTGCAGAGAAGAAAAGCAGAGGCCAGAGATGCAAAGTCACTTGCCCAGGCTTTCACAAAGAGTAGAAAGCAGAGCTGGGATTTGAACCCAGGTCTGCCAGTGCCCAGAGCCCTTGTCTTTAACCGTTCTCCCAGTGAGTCACAGTCCCCAGGTAGACTTGTTGAAAATGAGTGTTAGCCAGGAAGAGTGGGGGGAAGAGTTTCCCAGCCTGAGGGCACAGCATTTGCAAAGGTTCTCAGGCTGGCAGGGACTTGGCCTTTTTGAGAACTGAGAGGATGCCAGTGTGGTCCAAAACACAGAGCCAGAGTGTGAGAGTTTGAGCCAGATCATGGCCCTGTCACTTGGACCACATCCCTTTGGGAGTACAGTAATCTGTTGTGTAGGCTCAATGCTCACCCCTGATGCTCTCTCTTCCTCCCGCACTCCCAGGTCGTCCACACTGGCGAGAAGCCCTACTGCTGCCTGGTCTGTGAGCTCCGCTTCTCCTCGCGCTCCAGCCTGGGCCGCCACCTCAAGCGCCAGCACCGCGGGGTGCTCCCATCTCCGCTGCAGCCCGGCCCGGGCCTGCCCGCCTTGAGCGCACCCTGCTCCGTCTGCTGCAACGTAGGGCCCTGCTCGGTGTGCGGGGGCGCGGGGACCGGCGGTGGAGAGGGTCCAGAGGGGGCAGGCGCTGGCCCGGGCAGCTGGGGGCTGGCAGAGGCTGCAGCTGCAGCGGCGGCCTCGTTGCCCCCGTTTGCGTGCGGCGCCTGCGCACGGCGCTTCGACCACGGCCGGGAGCTGGCAGCCCACTGGGCCGCGCACACCGACGTGAAGCCCTTCAAGTGCCCGCGCTGCGAGCGCGACTTCAACGCGCCGGCACTGCTGGAGCGGCACAAGCTGACGCATGATCTGCAGGGCGCGGGCGCGCCCCCAGCGCAGGCCTGGGCTCCTGGGGCAGGCGCTGGGCCCGAGTCGGCCCGCGACGCTGGCGCTGCGGAGGCGGGCGACGATCCACCGGCTTGGGACGGCGGGCTGCTCCTGGGCCCCACGGGGGGCGGTGTGCCCGAGCTGGGGGGGCTGCTCCCCGAGGGCGGCGGGGAGGCCCCTGCGCCTGCGGCGGTAGCCGAACCGTCGGAAGACACCCTGTACCAGTGCGACTGCGGGACCTTCTTCGCGTCGGCAGCGGCCCTGGCTAGCCACCTGGAAGCGCATTCGGGCCCGGCCACCTATGGCTGCGGCCACTGCGGAGCGCTGTACGCGGCGCTGGCGGCCCTGGAGGAGCACCGGCGGGTCAGCCACGGCGAGGGTGGCGGGGAGGAGGCGGCCGCCGCGGCCCCGGAGGGGGAACCGGCGTCTGGGGAGCCCGCGTCTGGCTCGGGCCGCGGCAAGAAGATCTTCGGCTGCTCCGAGTGCGAGAAGCTGTTCCGCTCGCCGCGCGACCTGGAGCGGCACGTGCTCGTGCACACCGGCGAGAAGCCGTTCCCGTGCCTCGAATGCGGCAAGTTCTTCCGCCACGAGTGCTACCTCAAGCGCCACCGGCTGCTGCACGGCACCGAGCGGCCCTTCCCCTGCCACATCTGTGGCAAGGGCTTCATCACGCTCAGCAACCTCTCGCGGCACCTGAAGCTCCACCGGGGCATGGACTGACAGAGCCGGGCCGCACCCTGCCCTCGACCCGACGCCTGGACTCAGGGCCTGGGCCAAGGGACCTCCTGCCTCCAAATCCAGACACAGGCCCTGAAATGAGGGGATCCTGACTGGAGAGATGGGGGCCACCAAAAACCCACACAGGCCCCTGAGCTGGGGGACCACAAACAAACGGAGAGACTCCTCAGCTGGGGAGTGTGTGTCCAAGAATAAAATAGTTGGAGGTCCCAAATCTAGGGAGAGACTTCAGACCGTGGGGCCCCTGGAATAGTATGGGCACCCCCCAAATCAACAGGCCCCTAAGATGCTGGGACCTAGGAATGAGAAATGGGTCTCACAAGTACCTCTCATTTTGAGGGCCCCAATAATAAAAGATGGGCACCCCCCCCACCAAGGGAAGACTGCCCCAGTCCCTGAGAGCCATCATTCCCAACGACCTTGATCGGGAGGATGTAGAGGGACCATGTCCCTGAATTTTCCTAGATCCCCTCCAAATGCTACCCACCAGAGTCACTGGTGCCCCCAGAAATGGATATAACCGATATCTGCCTTTCCCCCATTTCATTCCCTATGCTGAAAGAGGACCAGGGTAGATGCCCCCTGCCCTCAACTACCCCCCCTCCAATTAGGCCTCTCTCCCCTACTGCAGAATGGATGGACCCTAATGATCTCCCCCCCCCCAACACTAGAATAGACTGGTCTGAAATCCCCCTGCCCAGTAGGATGGACTGATCCATATGCGCACACCCCTGTCCACACGGAATGGGCTGGTCCAGGTTGTGGATGCACCCCACCCTCCTTAGAGTGAATAGGGCAGACACTCCTCCCTCTTCCTGTAGAGTGGACTGGTCCACGTCATACCCCATCCTGTGAATTCAGTGGAAGGTGGTGGACACTGGGGCTTCCCTCCCCCTCTACTGTAGCACCTGTTGGTCTTTCTCTCCATCTCTGTTGGTTTGTCTGTCTCTGTGTTCCTCCCAACCCCAAAGGGAAGGGGGGACTTGCCTGGGGGTTCCCCCCTTGAACCTCGACCTCACCCCCTCATCTCACTCCCCAATGTCTCCAGGACCCCAATAAACCTCGTCCTGTCAGTCACTGCCGTCTCATTTTCTGATCCTTGGTTCCAGGGGTGGGGTGAGGATCTCTTCCTCCAAGACTTGGGACAGGCCCCCTAAATGGACACATCCTTGCTCCTTCCTGAGTTTTGAATCCTTTAGGTCCGCAGTCCCCAATCCCCAGGCCACCAGCCAGTATGGGTCTGCAGGCCTGTTAGGGACTGGGCCACAGACTTCTGCCATCCCTGCCCCCAGTGGTGGAAAAATTGTCTTCCATGAAACTTAGAAAATGGGGACAGCACAGCAGGAGGTGAGCAGGGAGCGAAGCTTCATCAGTATTTACAGCTGCTGCCCATCATGGCATCACCACCTGTGCTCCACGTCCCTCACTGCTTCCTCTGGAAAAACCGCCTTCCATAATACTTGTCCTTGGTGCCAAAAAGGTTGGGGATCGCTGCTTTAGATAGTACACAACCCTGTCCCTTAAATGCCAGATCCACCTCCAACAGACAGACACACCCCCTAGAAACAAGACACCCTTTGGAAGCCTCCAGTCTCATAGAAGACGCCCTTTGGAAACAAAATTGTCTCCTTAGGGACACACGTAGGAAGAGGCCCTGCCCCTTAGACTCTGCCCCTGCCGCCCCCAACCAAATTTGTGCCTTAGATCAGGGTATGTCCTTCAAATAGTCTCCTACAAAGTTCATGCCTGTAATCCTAGCGCTTTGGGAGGCCCAGGTAGGAGGATTACTTGAGGCCAGGAGTTCCTTCAAGACCAGCCTGAGCAAGAGCGAGAACTGTCTCTACAAAAAATAAAAAATTAGCTGGGCATGGTGGCACATGCCTGTAGTCCCAGCTACTTGGGAGGCTTGAGGATCGCTTGAGCCCAGGAGTTTGAGGTTGCAGTGAACTGTGATGACACCACTGCACTCTAGCCCTGGCAACAGCAAGACCTTGTCTAAAATAAAATAATCCTGAACAAAAACATTGGAAATCACCAGCGAGGAAAAGAGACCTAAGAGCGTGGGATGAGGAAAAGGGGTAAAAACCTCTCAACTACAGAATGCAGCCGGTAGAACCTGCTAGACACCTGGGACAGAGCGGAGGACAAAGAGCAAGGGGGGTGGTGTCAAAATCAGAAACTTAGACTTTGGGGCAAGAATTTCACCCTTTTTAAGTAATCTAGAAATAAAATAAACAAACTGTCTCCTACACACTAGATTGCTTTCCTGTGCCCAGTGCTCATTCTGTGCCAGGCCAACGTTGTAACCCCCTCAGAGGATCTAACAGCCAACAGAATAGATAATCCCGGCCGTCATGGAGTTTATATTCTAGTATGTGGGCAATGGCAGTGGGGAAAAGAGGCATCAGGGAAATGAAGAAGGCAATTTCATTCAGATAGATATGAGTAGTCTGAAAGCAATAGGGAAGAGTTAAGAAAGTGAGGGGCTAGGCTATGCCACCTCAGATGGGGTGGTCCAGGTGGGCAGAGGTGACATTTGATCTGATCCCTGAAGGGTGAGGAGGGACAGCCCAGAAGGATACCTGAGAGTGAGCCCGGGGTGGGAAGGATGAGATGAGGTTGAGACGTCGGGAGGGGTCAGATCATGCAGAGCCAGGTAAGCCAAGGTGAGCATTTGACTGTGTTCTCTGGCAACGGGAAGCAAGGTCTCAAGCAGGGAGGGATGCGACCACCTTGCGCTTTTCCAAGATCTGACTGCTGAGTGGGGAAGACACTGGAGGATGCAGTGTCAAAGCAGTACAGGGTCCTTGCAGTCTGCCAGGAGAGAGGTGTGGGGGGCCTGGACCAGAGCGGTGAAGAGAAATGAGTGGATTGGAGATGAATTCTGGAGGTCGAATGCAGAGGACTGGTTGTGTGCACGTGTGTGTTGTATGTGTGTAAGTGGGGTGGGGGTGGGGTGTAAATCAAGAGTAAATGGTTTGGTGGGGGCACATTGTATTAAGACCAGGAAACTGGGGAGAGGGGCCACCTTTAGGCAGGTGTTTAAGGGAATCAAGGGTTCCTCTTGAGCTGCTTAGAATCAATATGCTAAATAATAGGTTGCGTTCATATGCATATCTTCCCATGCAGTAATTCTGGTAGGCACATATCCTAACTCACATCCACTTGCACCAGGAAGTATATAAGACCGCTCACAGCAGCAACATTTTCAGCCCCAAACTCATGAACCAAAATGTCCATCAACAATACAGTCGATAAATAGTGATGGTATATTACATAACTGAATACTATACAGTAACGGAGAATGAAACACAATATCATGAATGAAAGTTACAAAGATATTGGATGCAAGAAGCCAGATACATAGAGTGTGATTCCATTTATGTAACCTTCAAAAGCATGCAAAACAAAACTGTAATATTGTTTAGGATGCATTTTGGGTAGTAAAGCAAGAAAAACACTTTTCTGTGAAACTCAGATTGGTGGATTAGACGATTTAAGCTCTGGGGACATCTGGGAAGCTTCTACGGTTGCTCACAGCTGGCAATGTTCTATTTCTTAATCTGGTGATCATTTCAAACTATTTCTTCAATTGTGCACTTTTTATCTGTGCATCTTACATTTCACCAGGACACGTCATTAAAGGGGGAAGACCTATTCTGGGGGCAGAAAACAAGTAAAAGTTTAGCACTCAAGGAAGACTTCTTGACTGGAGATCCACAGTTGCCACTTGGAAAAGGCTTCACCCCCTTGGGAACAAAGTCAGCTCCCCAGGACGCTAAACCTTAGAGATATTCCTCTCCACTCAGCAACTGCCACACTCAGGAACCAGACACTCCTTCGGGGCGAAAAGAAAAGAAAGAAAGAAATCATCTCCCTTTGGGAAAACAGGCCCGCCCCCTTCGCTACGGGCACCGCCTCCAGGGACAAGACCAGTCCACTGCGAGACCAGCTTCGACCTGGAAAGGCGCCAGGGTTGTCATGGAGATGGCCGCAGGCTAGGGACTAATGAATACGGACCTCAGGAGACTGGGGCTCCCACTCACCTCACCTCCACCGCAATCCCTTCTCTTCTGAGACTGTAGCGAAAGGGACTCACCCCATTTTTTGAGTGTCTCCCAAAGGCCACGTGCTGGATGGACGCTGTACCTAATTCGTCTTACTGTGACCCCATTTTATAGATGAGCTAATTGAAGAGGGGGGAGCGAGGGGTGGAGAAGTTTACCCTGAGGAGGATCTCAACGGATCCAAAGCATTAATTACCAGCCAGACGCTGGCGACTCCCACGCCTCTGTTTGAGGCGCTGACTCCGTCTGCGAACCGCTGGAGCCAGCCACCTGCGCGCTCACCTGACCTCCGCACGTCCCCACCCCCACCTCAGCCTGCTCCCTTCCAGGGGCAGCTTCCCTTCCCCTCCCATGCGAGTACCCAAAACTGAGTCCGCCTCATCCTCCCCACCCTTCATCCTTCTTTATTCACCCACAAATATTTGTTGAGCCCGTTATCTGTGCGAGGCACGAAGCTACCTACGGACAGAGCAGCTAAGCAAACAGGCAAAACAAGCCCCTGCCCTCGTGGAGTTTTTATTCTGGTGGGAGAAGAGACAGGCAATCAAGGGGTAATTCACAAGTTGCCTAATGTTTGTTCAAGACAAGTACAATGTCGAAAATTAAGTCAGGGTAAGGTAAGGACTAGAGAGGGTAAGGGGGAGTTGTTTTAGCTACGGTGGACAGGACCTGCGTCTCTGGGAGATATCAAAGGAGGGAGGGACGTAAGGGGAAGTTGTGTGGAAATCTAGGGAAGGACATTCCAGGCAAGGTGAACAGCAAGTGCAAAGGCCCTGCCGAGTCCTTAAAGAGGGCGGTGTGAAGCAGGAGGGAGGAAAAACATTAGGTGAAGGAGGCCCCAGGGGCCTAGACAAGTGGAGCCTTGTGGGCGGGGTCAGGGGTGGGTGTAGGGGTTAGAGGAGGAAGGTTTGGTTTTTATGCCCATGAAGATGGAGAGCCAACGGAGGGTGTTCAGGTCAGGGGTGACACGATGTGATTTCTGGGAGATGGAGACTGAACAGGAGGGAGGGGGGCTAAGAGCGGAAGAGCCAATGAGGAGGCGTTTGCAGTGCGACTGGCATCCAGGAGTAGAGCCCTGAGCCAATCAGCGCCAGGTCCCGCCCTCCTGCCTAGGGCCCCGCCTTCCCAGCCAGAGGTCGGCGGGGCCCAGGCCCCCCTCTCACCTGGGCCGGCGCCCCGCCTCGTCCCTGCT
Organism: Eulemur rufifrons; assembly: GCF_041146395.1. NCBI lineage: Eukaryota > Metazoa > Chordata > Mammalia > Primates > Lemuridae > Eulemur > Eulemur rufifrons. Next base: position 14,720,755 of record NC_091006.1, read on the forward strand.
CTGCGCCTCGGTCTCCCTCGCATCCGGCTCGGCCTCCACGCGGGTCCCACAGGAATTTCTCTAAAACACTAATCGGATCATGTGACTCTCCTGCTTAAAACCTTTTCAATGGCTTCTCAGTGCACTCGGAAAGAGTCCAAGTTCAGCCTGGACTAGAAGGCCTGCCACGGTTGCTCCGTGCGGCTCTGGTCTCTTTCCGCCACCACTGGCCGCCTTTGATGCCCCAGTCCAAGACCCCCCCCAAGTCACAACCCCTCTTCCACGTGCTGTTCTCTCTGCTTAAAATTTTCTTTCTGGTCACCTACACTGCCGGATTCGTTTTTTCTTTAAAACAAAACAAAACAAAAAAGGCTTTCAGGACTTCAAAATATAAATGATAAAATAACACACACATCGTAGATATATACCCAAAAGAATTGAAAACAGTTCTTCAAACAAAAACTTATACACGAATGCTATAACAACACTACTCACAATAGCTTAAAGATAGAAACAACCCTCATGTCCATCCACAGATGAATAGATAAACAAAATGTAGTGGGGGCCCCTTCCTATCTGTGGGTTCTGCATTCGTGGATACAGAAGACTTACTGTAAGGGACTAGAGCATCCAAGGATTTGGTGTCCGTGGGGGTCCTGGAACTAATCCCCTGTGGAGACTGAGGGCGGGCTGTACTCCTACAATGGAATATTATTCAGTCACAAAAAGGAATGAAGCACTGATACATCCTAAACATGGATGAACCTTAAAATCATTATGCTAAGTGAAAGAAACTAGTCACAAAAGACCACACATTGTATGATTCCATTGATATGAAGTGTCCACAAGAGGCAGATCCATAGAGACAGAAAGCTGATTATCGGTGGATGGGGGCTGAAGGGAAAGGGAGTGGGGAGTGACTGCTCATGGGGACAGGGTTTCTGTTTCTGCTGATGAAAAGGTCTGGAACTAGATAGTGGAGACAGTTATAAAATATCACGAATGTACTTAATGCTACTGAATTGTATGCCTCAAAATTGTAAATTTTGTTACGTGTATTTTACCAAATAAAAATAAAGTTAAAGCACACACACCCATATTCTGACTGTCAGCTTTGAAATATTAGAGATACACCTGACTCCTCATGGACCCACCTCTGAGATCTGGCTTTTTCCCATCTCAGACATCACCCCTACCCTAAATTTGGTGCTTATTATTTCCATGGATGTTTTTAGACTTCTACTCCACATCTATATGTCCCTTAAAATATAGTATCCAACCACATGCTTTTAAAAATCATGGTCTTGATCCACTATAATTTTTCCTATCCCTTTGTGAAGTCACAATTCTTACCTAAGATTCACGAACTTTGAGACCTTCTGGTACCTCACTTTCATCCTATTTAAGAGGGAAAAATAATAATCACCTACTTCATAAGGTAAGGAGGAGTAAATGGGTTCTTATTTGTAAAACACAAGAGCAAGCTATTATTTATTTTAGTTATTTTTATTATCCCCATTTGTTTCTTTTTCCTTTACTTTTTTGAGCATATAATACATTCACATGGTCTCAAATTCAAAAATATAGAAGGCTAGAGTATGGTAAGTTTCACTCCTGGAAGTGAGACTATGTTGCCAGTTTCTTTCTTTCTTCTTTCAGTTTTTCAGACACATCCGCTGATAAACAAGAACAGATTTTTAGAACAGGCTGCAGGCTGTTCTCCACCTTCCTTTTTTTTTTTTTTTCCCCTCCCCTTCACGTTATCACTTGGAGACTTTCCATATTTTTACACAGTGAACTTCTTGGTTCTTTTTTGCGGACACATAGTATTCCACTGGGTGAAGCAATCACTATTTATTACTCAAGTCTCCTACTGACGGGCATTTAGATTGTTTTCAGCCATTTGCGGTGATGTGCAAGGCTGGACCGATTAACCTGGTACAGACGTCGTTTTGCGCATTTCTGATTAGATCTCTCTGAAGGAGAAATTCCTAGAATTGCTGGCTCGTTAAGACCGCTCCAGATTCTTTGTACACCCCAGCCATGGACAAAAGGACCTGTTTGCCCATACTCCAACCAAAAATGTTTGGCATGAATTTAACCTTAAACAAACAGCGTCAAGCTGCATTTACACTCCTGTGAAATGCCTTTTCTGCTCCATATAGGTTTTCAAGATGTTGCTTTCATCCTGCAGGTTTCAGCTGAAACACTGTTGCCTCCAGGAAGACTTCAGGGATCACCCCTCTCCCAGTGTGAGGGCAGCTCAGTGCCTTCTCTATGCTCTGCATTCCCACAACACTTTTCTGCACAGGAGCACACATTCCTCCTCCCCCACCCAGCGTAATTGATCTCTGTCTGTCTGCTTCCCTCATCACAGCGTGAGCTCCGTGGGGACAGGGACACAATGGCCTCTGTTTTTGCCATACTTGTTCCAGCACCAAGGACAGAGCTAGCCCATAGTAGGTGCTCAGGAAATATTGTTTGCGTAGGATCAAGTGAATGCACGTATATGTGGCAAAGTATATGCAGAATTGGCCTATCGTAGGTGCTCAGTAAATGTTGGTCGCTTAGGATCGAATGAATATATTCAGAGGCTTATCACAAAGTGGGAAACTGAGTCTCAAGAGTGGATGCGTGGCTTGCCCAGGCAGCCAAGTGAAGCCTGGAGCCAGGTTCTAATCCAGAGTGCGGGTACTTTCTGAAGCCTCTGTCACTGCTTCATTCATCTCCCTCTCCAGCCACCCCCTCACCCAACACAGTGCCTGGCACAGACAGGACTTGATAAATGTGTATTTGTTGAAGGAATGAATGAATATGTGTGTCTGCTGGGGAGCGGGGGAGGCGGGCAGCTGGACCCAGCGTCCCGGGCCCCCAACCCCCTCCTCCCTCTGGGAGCCCAGAGGACAGACCCCCAGCCCCCTCGCCTTGCAGGACCCAGGAGTCCAGCCGCCCTCCCTCCCCGCCCCTGAGTCCCCCGGTCCTCCCGCTTCCGGCTTCCCAGCCAGTCTTTCCTCTTTCAGGCTCCGACGAAAGGCCGGGTTTCCGGGGGGAAGGCTTAGGCGGTGACACCGACCCAGCCTCCTCCTCCACCCCCCACCACGCTCGGGCCCCCTCCCTCCCCGCCACCACCGTCCGCGTTCGGCCGGCCGCGGGGAAGGAAGAAAGGAGCGAAGGAGGCGGAGGTAAGAACCCGGCGCCGGCGACAGGGCCGAGCCCCAGGCCGCGGGCTGAGAGAGCCTCAAGGCCTTGACCCGCGGCCCCAATTCTGCTGATCATGACCGCGGGGAACCGCAGGCTCGCCCGGAGATCGGCCCCCCTCGGGGACCCAGGCCCCCCGACCCCCGGCGGCCTTCCTCTCCGGCCCAGGGTCCGGCACTCTGCCTCTCCTCCCTGGAGAGTTCCAGCAGCTGAGTCCCCAGCCCCCTCCTCTCTCTTGTCTTAGGGGCCCAGCCCCCTCCCCAGCCCCTTCCTCCTCCGGGACCCAGGAATCCACAGCTCCTACACGCCGGAGTCTGGCTTCCCCCATCCCGTCAAGTCCCAGACCCGGGGGTCCTAATCCCCAGCCCCCTCCTCCCTCAACCCCAGGATCCCTGCCCGGCCCCCAGCCCCCTCCCCGCTCAGAACAGGAGTCTGAACCCTCCTACTCCCTGGCCTCTCCCAGCCCCTGGCGTCTGGGCACACACTCCATTTCCCGGCCTCCGGCTCCCACTCCCACCCCCTCCGCTCGGCCCCGTGGGCTGGTTCCCAGCCCCTCCCAAACGTTCAACTCCGGGGGCCCTGGAGCAAAAGCACTTGGCTGACTTTGTCTCCCTCTGTGTCTCCTCCTCTGTCTGTATCTCTGTCCTGTTTCCTCTGTGTGTGTGTGTGTCTCTCGCCGTCTTTCTCTACTGCCACCCATCACGGTTTTCATTATCTCTGCCTCTGGGACTCTGAATCTGTTTCCTCTTCTCCGTGTCTCTGTCTCTGCTGGGTGTTGTCCCCCTACCCTCCACCTTTCACCATCCTGCCACCATCCTGTTTCTCTGTCTCTGCATCTTCTGTGTGTGTCTCTTCTCTCTGTCTTTTCCTGTCTCTGTTCCCTTCAATGTCTCTGATCTCTCTCTCCACCTGTCTCTCCATCTCTCACCTCTACTTCTCTGTGTCTCTCATCTCTGTCTGTCTCTCATCTCTCTATCTCCCCTTTCCCTGGTGGAGTATCTGACCCTCTGTCTCTCCATCCCTGCCTCTGTCTGTCTCCGATCCTCTCTCTGCCACACCCAACATACCTCCCTTTATTTCTGCACACCCCCATCTCTCCCCTTTCTCCCCACAGGCATGGATCCGCAGCCCCCTCCACCTGCCCAGGGCAGCCCACCTCACCGTGGGCGAGGCCGGGGCCGTGGCCGAGGCCGTGGTCGAGGCCGTGGCCGTGGCAGGGGGGGCGCTGGAGCCCCTCGGGCACCCCTGCCCTGCCCCACCTGTGGCCGCCTCTTCCGCTTCCCCTACTACCTCTCCCGGCACCGGCTGAGCCACTCGGGCCTGCGGCCCCACGCCTGCCCGCTGTGCCCCAAGGCTTTCCGCCGGCCTGCCCACCTCTCCCGCCACCTGCGTGGCCACGGGCCCCAGCCCCCGCTGCGTTGCGCTGCCTGCCCTCGAACCTTCCCGGAGCCAGCCCAGCTCAGGCGCCACCTGGCCCAGGAGCACGCAGGCGGAGAGGTGGAGTTGGCCATCGAGAGGGTGGCCAAGGAGACTGCCGAGTCCAGCTGGGGCTCGCAGAACGAGGGCGTGGAGCAGCCCACCACGGCAGCAGCAGGGGCAGCGGAGGAGGAGGGGGCAGCGTCGGCGTGGCCTGAGACGTGGCCTGCAGGGGAGCCGGCCACGCTGGATGCCCCCACGAGCGCCACCGAGCCCCGGGAGTCGGAGTCAGAGGAGGCCGAGGCCGGGGCGGCAGAGCTGAGGGCTGAGTTGGCGCTGGCCGCCGGGCGGCAGGAGGAGAAGCAGGTCTTGCTCCAGGCCGACTGGACGCTGCTGTGCCTCCGCTGCCGCGAAGCCTTCGCCACCAAAGGCGAGCTCAAAGCGCACCCGTGTCTGCGCCCCGAGGGCGAACAGGAGGGTGAAGGGGGGCCACCGCCACGCCCCAAGCGACACCAGTGCTCCATCTGCCTCAAGGCCTTTGCCAGGCCCTGGTCCCTGTCCCGCCACCGGCTGGTCCACTCGACGGACCGCCCTTTCGTGTGCCCGGACTGTGGCCTGGCCTTCCGCCTCGCCTCCTACCTCCGCCAGCACCGTCGCGTCCACGGCGCGCTCAGCCTGCTGGCCCCGCTGCCCACAGCGGGCAAGAAGGACGACAAAGCTTCGGGTGCACGGAACTCAGGGAAGGGGCCGGATGGGGGCGACGGGGCCGAATGTGGGGGTGCCTCGGAAGGGGGAGAAGGCGGGCAGAACGGAGGGGACAACGCCCCAGCCAGGCCCCCTGCCGGGGAGCCCCGCTTCTGGTGTCCCGAGTGCGGCAAAGGCTTCCGTCGCCGGGCACACCTGCGGCAGCACGGGGTGACCCACTCGGGGGCGCGCCCCTTCCAGTGCGTGCGCTGCCAGCGGGAGTTCAAGCGGCTGGCCGACCTGGCCCGCCACGCGCAAGTGCACGCCGGGGGCCCTGCCCCACACCCGTGTCCGCGCTGCCCGCGACGCTTCTCTCGCGCCTACAGCCTCCTGCGCCACCAGCGCTGCCACCGCGCTGAGCTGGAAAGGGCCGCAGCCCTGCAGGCGCTCCAGGCCCAGGCCCAGCCATCGCCACCACCACCACCACCGCCCCAGCAGGCAGAGCAGGGGGAAGAAGGGCTTCCATTGCCTGTCCTACACATCAAGGAAGAACCACCCTCTCCGGGGACCCCACCCCAGTCCCCGCCTGCTCCCCCTGTCTTCCTCAGCGCCTCCTGTTTCGATAGCCAAGACCACTCAGCCTTCGAGATGGAGGAAGAAGAGGTAGACAGCAAAGCTCACCTGCGTGGTTTGGGAGGCCTGGCCTCCTGACCCTCCACCCACCCTCTGCCGCTATTTGAGACCCCCAGTTTGCAATATGGAGGAGGGAAGTTGAAGGAGAGGCACCTCCTCTGTCTACCCACCCCTCCCCTTCAAGCCCTTGACACTAAGGAGAGGGGGGCCCTGGACCGCCCCTCCCTCCCCATGGTCCCTCCCCTGACCCCCTGATGCTGGTTAGGAACCTCTCACCCCAACACGTGTCTTAAGGCAGGACGACTTGGAAAAGGAGGCACAGGACAGAGGGACAGAGCCTGGTGGGGATTCCCCCACCTGCCTGTCCCCATTATACACACTGGACACCATCACCTCTTTGGAACTGCCAGACCCTGGGGGTCCCCAGTGAGCAAAGGTCTGTCCTTGTCCCTTTGTCTGTCTGTGAATAAATGTGAGTTCGTGAAACCTGAGAGAGTGTGGCTGTCTGTGGAGATGGGGGGCTGGCTGAGGGGGTCTGGGGTGAGTCTGGATTTGTTCAACAGGCTCTGAGCTTGGGTTCAGAGAAGGAAGGGTGCAGGTCCCCACATTAGGGACCACAGGGCCCTCAACCAGGCGAGAGGCTCATGAACCTTGGGTTGAGAAGAAACAGGAGTGTGAGAAGATAATTACCTTTACCACTGTCTTGTGGAATCTGCGTGCACTCATTCGGTAGAGTTTACCATGCCCTTACTGTGTTTCCCGCGTGGTGCCGGGACCCGTGGATACTGAGGAGAAGGAAGTCATTCCTTTCCTCTGGAGAAGCTGGAGTTCTGGCGCTGCACTGTCCAGCAGAACTTTTTGTGATGATGGAATGTTCTAGATCTTGGCTGCCCAATTCGATATCCACCAGCCATACCTGGCTGTTTCCATGTAAATCTAGAATATATCAATAAATTTCAAATAATTAAAATAAAATAAAAACAAAAGTTTGGTTCCTCGGTAACACTGTTTCAAGGGCCTCACCTGGCTGGTGGCTGCCATATCGGACTGAAGATCTAGAACATTGCATCAACAGTTCTGTGGGACAGTGCTGCCCTAGATAAACCACTACGCAATATAGCATCGGTATTGAAAGGGCTACCTAGAGAAAACCATGGGACACCATGATGGCAGAGCAAGAGTGGGAGGATGGGGTTTCTCTGGTGATGTGACATTTGACTTGAATGAAGACAGAAGGATCCAGATGTAAGAGGAGTACTCCAGGCAGAGGAATAACAGGGGTAAAGACGGGGAGCCAGGAGAGTGCTACACATTTGAAAAACCACAAGCAATTGAGGGTAGCTTGGGAAGTTTCACTTTCTACATATCGTCTGGGTGCTGTCTTTTTGTTTTGTTTTGTTTTGACACTTTTTTTTTTTTTTTTTTTTTTGAGACAGAGTCTCACTCTGTTGCCCAGGCTAGAGTGAGTGCCGTGGCATCAGCCTAGCTCACAGCAACCTCAAACTCCTGAACTCAAGCGATCCTCCTGTCTCAGCCTCCCGAGTAGCTGGGACTACAGGCATGCACCACCATGCCCGGCTAATTTTTTCTATATATATTTTTAGCTGTCTATATAATTTCTTTCTATTTTTAGTAGAGATGGGGTCTCGCTCTTGCTCAGGCTGGTCTCGAACTCCTGAGCTCAAACGATCCGCCCACCTCGGCCTCCCAGAGTGCTAGGATTACAGGCGTGAGCCACCTCGCCCGGCCATGTTTTGACACATTTTTTAGTGGAGGGGGAAGGATATCTCCCAGCCAATCTTCCTTAAACCCTGTTCTCTCCTCTTGACATCCTGCCTTCCTCCCTTCCCCCAGTACCTTTCCTGGCTCTCTGTCACCCTAGGTAAGTAATGACATTGACCACTTAGATGTCTTTGCACCTGCAAGAATAGACAAGGGAAAGGTGAGAGCATCCCCGTTTTCCAGGGCAACAAGCTGAGGCTCGGAGAGGGAGGGTGGTTTCCCAGGTGTGACAACAACACCAGATGGATCAAAGGAGGGAGGGAGGCTGGGAAGATAGTGCTTGAGGGTCAAGGCCAGAGATGATGGCCAGCAGAGCTGCAGAGCATTCTCCCACTGATGAGTTAAGACATCCTGGCCAAGTGCTTGGAACAGTGCCGGCATGTAGTTAGGCGTCGATACGTGTTAGCTAATTTGATCATCACTGAGTCTGATTCCGGTGCTGAATGTTGGGGATAGAGTGCGGAATGAGACCACCTGGGCACCTGCCCTTGTGAAGCTGACAGACCAGCTCAGGAGACGGATTATAATCAAATGTTGGCACAAATAAATCAGGGCTACCAAATGAGACGGGTTCCCCAAAGAACTAGATCCTCTGAGAAGCTGTCGCCAAACCTTGAGTGTCGGGGAGATGGGAGGCTGGGGTATGCTTTCACTACTTCAAAGCCACTTCCTCTACAGGAACTTCCAGGGGCTCCCCATTAGCATGTTGAAATGTGGGCTCCTATTTAGTGAGAGCCAGACACCTTATCAGTACAATGTCACGGACAAAACCTGTCAAGGGAGGGAATGATAAGACTCCATTTATAAAAGGGACAAATGGAGGCTTAAAATGAAGAAGTCATTTGTCCTACTTCAGTATCACTACTGCACCTCGAGCCCTTCCTATTACAGGAGTTAGTTCGTGGAAAGGGCTAACGACAGAGTTTGGCATCAGTCAGAAGTTGTTGCTGTTGTTGCTCTGGTATTAGTCTGACAACACGGTATATACATGCTCTCAGCCAATCCTTGCTGCCTCCCCATTCTCCAGTGGCAGAAACAGAAGCCAGAGAGGTCTCTTGTCCCAGATCTCACAACTACAAAATGGCAGACCTGGGACTCAAACCCAGGCTCGACTGGCATCGCACCCTGAGTCCTTAGCCAGGCCATATAACCCTCACGATCAGCTCCCACCACACAGCCCACTTTCAAGCTCCCTTCCTACATGCATCCTGGTCTCCAGGCCCAGAAGCCCCCACCCCTGCTCTATGGGTTTGCCCACCACCTTTCCCCTACCCTGTGTGACCTGCTGCCTTGGGAGACAAACATTCCCAGAACAAAATACGGAACTGACAAAAAGAAAAGGGCCTTAGAGATGGAGCCTGGCTCTCCCGTGTGTAGGTGAAAAAACTGAGGCCCAGGTTCATGGGACAGACACAAGGAAATGATAAAGTAATCAAACAATTATGATTATTGAACTAGCAGTGGTCATGTATGGAACCCTATCATTTGTCTTTGATATATTTTACATATATTATTGCAACCACATTTGTTAATAATAAAAAATACATTTCTTGAGTATTTACCCTATGTCTGTTTTTAAGGAGATCACACAGATCAGCTCATTTAATCCTCACAACAGCCCCATAAGATAGATACTATCATGGGCTCTGTTTTTTGTTTTCATTTTTGTTTTTCTTACACATCTTTATTGCGGTATCATTGACATACAGAATTCATCTGTTTTAAGTGTGCAATTCAATGATTTTTAACAAATGTATGGAGTTGTGCAACTATCCCCACAATCCAATTTTAGAACAGTTCTATTACCCCCAAAAGGTAGCTCATGCCCATTACTAGTCATTTCCCATTCCCACCTCCTGCTCCAGGCAATCACTAATCCACTTTCTATCTCTACAGATTTACCTCTTCTGGACAGTTTATGTAAATGGAATCATGCAATATGTGGCTTTGGTGACTGCCTTCTTTCACTTGGTATAATGTCTTCAAGGTTCATGCACACTGTAAAGTGTATCAATACAGTATTTCATTCCTTTTCATAGGTGAATAATATTCCACTGTATGGATAGACCACATTTTGCTCATTCATTCGTCAGTCGATGGGTGTTTGGATTGTTTCCACTCTTTGGCTGTTTGAGTAATGCTGCTATGAACGTGCATGTACCAGTCTTTGTGTGGGCATATGTTTTCATTTCTTTTGGGCAGATTTCTAGGAGCGGAATTGTTGGGCTGTGTGGGAAGTCTGTGGTTCACTTTTTAAGAAAGTGCCAGACTGTTTCCCAAAGTGGCTATACCATTTACGGCCTCACTAACAATGAAGAGGGTTCCCTGCAGGCCCCGTTTTTCTCAGGAGGAAACTCAAGGGTGGAGATATGAACTGACTTAGCCAAGGCCACACAGCTAGTAAGTAGCATAGGTGGACATCACCCCAGGCATCATGACTCCAAAGCCTGTGCTCTTAACCATAACATGATTCATCCTTACCCCACTCATTCATTCACTCACTCACTCTTCCTAAAACTATTTACTGAGCCTCTACTATGTGCCGGGCACTCTCCTACGTGCTGCTCACTCATTGGTTAACAAAACAGACAGATTCCTCCCCATGTGGGTCTTCCATTCTAATGAGAGAAATCAGGAGAGAAGAAAATACAGCAATAAAGATGTGTAAGAAAAACAAATCAAGCAAGTAAGTTAGAAAGCATCTTACTAGGGGCTAAATGCTGGGGAGAAAGATGGTGCAGGACCAGGGAGGTGGAACTGCAGGTCTGCAGGAGAGAGCCTGAGTCCCAGGGGCAGGGCACCGCTAGTGCAAAGATTCTGAGGCAGGGATGTGACCAGTGTATTCAAGGAGCAGGGAGGCCAGCAAGGCTGAAGGAAAGCGAAAGAGGGAAGAAGGGAATGAGAGGAGAGGTGCCCAGGGAGGCGAGGGGTGCAAAGTCAGGTAGGGACTCCTAAGGACTGTGGTTTCTACTAAAAGGGGGATGGAGAGCCTTGGAGGGGGTCCTGCAGAGGCTGCCGGAGAGACTGGAGGTGCAATTTCAGCCAGGGTGATCGCGGAGGGCCTCTGCACTGGGGGAGACTTGATCCCAACGAGTCAGGGAGTTGAGCATGGGAAGTGCTGAGCTGGGGCACCCCTACTTTCCAGGGGATCTGAGGGGGCCTTCACGTGCCCACAGACACCCAGTGATGAAGAGCTGGGCCTGCAAGCCCAGCGCCCAGCCATCCGTTCCGTGAGCCAGACCAGGAGGCCACCGCCTCCCACTGCCCTGCTTCCAGCCTCCCTCTGGGCTTGGAATTCAGCCTCAGAGGCCAAGTCCTGGCACCTCCTCCAGCTCCTTATCTCACCACGCCCAGCACTGTGCCTGGCACAGACCCGGGCTCCATAAATATTTGCTGCCACTCACCCGGCTGCTCCCAGCTTCCCCAGCCCCCACCACCCTCACTTCACACCGAGGGACCTTTGTCCAAGCTGTGCCCTGCCTTAGCAAATCAGCTCTGTGGTCTCAAGGAGGGAGGGGGATGTTCGTGGAAGCAGATGTGGACCCAGGAAGAGGGAAGGGACCCACCTAAGGTCACCAGGAGATGGAGGGATTGGGAAGGAGAGGGAGAGGCAGAGAAGGAGATGGGGGGAGGAGGGGAGAGAGAGAGAGGACAGAGAGAGAGGAGAGAGAGGAAGCTGGGCCGCCTCCAGACTTCTAACAGTGGGATAATAACTGTAGCCACTATTTATTATCTCACCCATTCGCCAGTGCCAGGCACTTCACACACATTATTAACTTGTTTAATCTCCACAACTCTGTCGGTTCCTAGCACAGGCCACGCTCTCTCCTCTCACGGCCTTGGCGGGTGATTCCCCTCACCCGGAATAACCCCTTAGCCTTCCCTTCAGGCCCCCCTTTAAATGCCCAACCCAAGACCTTCCCTACTCTCTTCTCCTACACCTCATCCCTCTCTGTCAATCCCAGTTGTGGGCAGAATTCTAAGACCGACCCCAAAGTCCCCGCTCCCGAGGTGGACACATCTCTTCTCCCAGTTCCTCAATCAGACGTGACCTGGGTGCTGCTGTGCAGGGTTATGGCAGGTGGAGTTAGGATTCCAGATCAGCTGACTTTAGGCTAGGGAGAGGCTCTCTGGTGGGCCTGGACTAATCAGGTGACCCTTCAAAAGGAACAAGGCTTTTTCCTGAAGTGTGTGTGAGGCAGGACTCAACACAGAGGGATTCTCCATTGCTGGCGTTGAAGGTGGAGGGGACCACGTGGCAGGCCATGCAGGCAGCCTCTGAAAACCGAGAGTGGATTCTGGCCAACAGCAAGGAAATGGGAGCCAGCAAGGAAATGGGAGCCTCAGTCCTGTGGCCACAAGGAACCGAATGAATTTGGAAGAGGACTGTGGGCTCCAGAAGAGAGCATAGCCCAGTCAGAACCTTCATTTCAGCCCGGTGAGACCCCAAGCAGAGAACTGTCATGCCGCACCACTGCAGTCCCCAAGCCCCGGGCCGTGGACTGGTACCAGTCTGTGCCCTGTTAGGAACCGGGCTGCACAGCAGGCGGTGAGCGGCAGGTGAGTGAGCAAGGCTTCATCTGTATTTACAGCTGCTCCCCTTTGCTCACCATCCCCCCCACACCAGTCGGTGGAAAAATTATCTTCCGTGAAACCAGTCCCTGATGCCAAAAAGGTTGGGGACCGCTGCCAGACTCCTGACCCACAAAAACTGTGAGCTAATAAATGGGTGCTGTTTGAAACTGCTACACTTGTGCAAATCTGTTATGCAGCATGGAGAATGAATGCGGTCTCCCTGTTTTGTTTCCTTCCTGGTGCATACCATCAAAGTTGGCTTCTTTATTTGTTTAAAGTGTTTCAAATCCATCTATCTATGTTAGTTTCCTAGGGCTGCTACAACAAAGTAACCCAAGTCAGGTGGCTTAGAACAACAGAAATTGTCTCACAGTTTTGGAAGCCAGAAGTCTGAGATCGAGGTGTCCGTGGGGCTGTGCTCCCTCTGAAACCTGTAGGAAAATCCTTCCTTGCCTCGTTTGAGCTTCCCGTGGCTTCCAGCAATCTTTGGCCTGCCTGGGCTTACAGCTGCCTCCCCTCAACCTCTGTCTTCATCGCCACATGCGTCCTCCCTGTATGCATGTCTGCGTTCAAATGTCCCCTTCCTGTGTGCACACCAGTCATATTGGAGCAGGGCTCATCCTACTCCAGGATGACCTCATCTTAATTACATCTGCAACAGCACTATTTCAAATAAGGTCACATTCTGCAGTACTGAGGGTTAGGCCTGCAACATATCTTTTGGGGGGTGGTGCAAAATTCAACCCATAACACCATCCTACCTGCACGTGCAACTTGCTAGGGTGCAAACATTGGCAGTTTTACCGCTGGGTTCCTAGAGCCTGGAACGTAACAGATGTTCAAAAAAATTTTTTTTTTGTTAAATTATTTGATGAATTATTTTTCTGGGCCGCTTTCCTCACTGTCTCCTTCTCATTTGCTCTTCATTTTAGTTTATCCACTGGCCGTCCCTCAGCCCTCACTAGAGCGTGAGGGTCACCATCGTGTCCCCAGCACCTGATGCTCGGGAAATACACAGCACATCATTGTTCAATAAATGAGTGAGGTGAGAATTATAACCTATCCCACCCCCATTTTACAGAGGAGGAAACTGAGGTTCAGCAAGGTCAAGTGAGTTGTTCAAGGTCACAATGGGAAGTAGCAGAGAAGGTTTCAGTCAAGACTGACTTAATTATCAGTGCCTGTTCCGATAATAATAATAATAATAATGCCCAATAGCTAACACTTACATAGTACTTATTATGTCAAAGTCCTTTATATGCTGCGGCGGGCAGCTTCTGACACAGGCCCCAATGACCCCTGCCTCCTGGTGTTCACACTCTTGAGTAATCCCTTTCCCCTGAACGTGGGCTGGACCTTGTGACTCCTAATAAATAGAATACACGAAAAGCAATGGATGTCACTCTCAAGATTAGGTTATAAGGGACTGTGACTTCTGTCTCTTGCTTCTCTCTCTCCCTCCTCCCACCCTCCCTCTCTCCTGTTTGGCTTCCTTGCTTTGATGGAACCAGCTGCCATGCTGTGGGCTGCCCTGTGGAGAAGCCCTTGTGGCACAGAACCGAGGGCAGCCTCTATCCGACAGCCAGAGAGGAAATGAGACCCTCAGTCCAACAGCCTGTTAGAAGCTGACTCTAGACATGAGTGAGCTTGGAAGCAGGTCTCTCCCCAGTCGAGCCTTCAGATGAGACCTCAGCCCTGCGGCTACCTTGATGGCAGGCTTGTGAGAATCCCTGAAGCACAGGACCCAGCTAAGCTGTGCCCAGCCTCCCGACACAGAGAAATCATGAGATACAAAATGTGTGTTGTTTTGAGTCACTAAGTTTTGGGCATAAATGAATACACATATATTAACCCATTTAATTTCCATAGCAAGCCTATGTAATTTATACTATTATTATCTTCATTTTACAGAGAAGGAAACTGAGGCACAGAGAGGCATACATGTCTGTCCAAGGGTAGTAAGTGGCAGGGCTGGGGTGTAAAAGCAGCTAGCCTGGCTCCAGGCTTCATACTCTTAGACACCGCACTGTTGTTGTTGTTGTTGTGGTTGTGAAATAATGACTGCCGTTTGTCAAAGGCTTTCCCTTAACTAGTTCCTTTGCAAGGTTCTCTCCATGTGTCTAGTCTTCATAGTCACTCAATGTGATATATCTTCATGTTCCTAGAATTACTTATATTTTTGAATTTCAGTTGCAGAGGGTGGTGGTGACGGCACATTGACATCATTGGTCCTTGCCGCTGCCAAACTGCAGCCTGGCCAGGAGACAGCTGGACCACCTGATAGCTGCCCTTTCACATCTTCAGATCACCTGCCGAAGCTCCCCCTTGGCTGAGCCCAAAGACAAGCCGGAGGGAGTCCAGTTGTCTCCATACCTTCCAGTCAGGACAGGTCACTTGGACAGAGAGAGACTTGGATGGGAAACAGAAGGTAGCTGCATGTTCGGATTGCCTGTTCCCCACCACATACACGATGTGGCAAAGGGCTCATGGGAAAATCTCACAGGGGTGTGTGCCCAGAAGAGGAATCAGACTCAGGGGTCGGGTCTCACTTCCACTGAATCTTCCGTCTCATTCACTGGTCTATGCCCCCCCCCCCCAGCAATGCCTCCGGGTCCCCATTTTCCCACGCCCCCAACCACTTGCTAACATCTGCCTATCAGATGGGTATCGAATGGAATCTCCCCACAGTGGCTTACCGGGTTGCAGGCGATGGTGAGCGCAGTCTGCCCTGGATGCAGGCAATGAAGGGGACGTTGGCAGAGGATGCAGCAACAGTAATGAAACTGACCAAAACTTTCGGCTGCTTTGCACTTTCACCAAGTGCCGGCAATTGTAAACAACGTCTGTGATAAACTATTCCTCCCTGAAAAACACCCTTGTTGGTCTAAACATTTGCTATTGCTGCTGCTGCTGTTATCATGAAGTTTTAAATATATACAGACATGTTTGCATGTATATATGTGTACATATATACAATATATACACAAATGTGCATATATGCATAATTAGTACATTTTTATTACTTTTAATTACTTATCCTTTAATAAGCATTTTATTACACACAGAACTTAATTCAGACTCCAGTTTTACAGTTGGCCCCAACGGCAAGGACACGCATTCATTTTGGGAGGAAGTTCCTGACGGTTGGACTCATTCAAGTTCAATACATATGCAATTTTTGCCTCCAGCACTCAGGGTGCTACACATTCGTGCTTTGTTGAAAATGATCATTTTGAAATAAACATTGACAACACAGTGACTGTAAAGACCAAGACACAGAGCTAGAGTAACTTCCCTTCTGCCCTTCCACAAGGTCCCTGGAATTGGTATTTGTGTATAAAGTTTACAACATCAAAATAGAATGCCAACTGCGAGGTGCAATTTTTTTCATGTGATAAGTGAAAGTTTTAGCTCATACCTGAGATATTTACTGAATTTGAGTTAATACCTCTAAAACTGAAGAATATTCTTCTTTTTCCATCTCTGATTGTTTCAAACTAAAAAACAAATCTGGACAAGGATGACAAATGATGACTGGAAATTGTTTTGTTACATGTGGGAGAGTTTCTTATGAAACTAAACATAGTCTTAGCATACAGTTCAACAATCGAATTTCTTGATATTGGCTCAAATGAGTTGAAAACTTATGTCCACACAAAATCCCACCTGTGAATGTTTATAGCAACCCTATTCATAACTGTCAAAACTTGGAAGTAACCGAGATGTCCTTCAACATGTGAATGCATAAATCAACTGGGACATGTCTATGCAATGGAATATCATTAAGCAGTGAAAAGAAAGGAGTTATCAAGCCATGAAAAAATATGGAAGAGCACTCTGGGAGGCCGAGGTGGGCGGATCGTTTGAGCTCAGGAGTTCGAGACCAGCCTGAGCAAGAGCGAGACCCCATCTCTACTAAAAATAGAAAGAAACTATATGGACAGCTAAAAATATATATAGAAAAAATTAGCCGGGCATGGTGGTGCATGCCTGTAGTCCCAGCTACTCGGGAGGCTGAGACAGGAGGATCGCTCGAGCTCAGGAGTTTGAGGTTGCTGTGAGCTAGGCTGATGCCACGGCACTCACTCTAGCCTGGGCAACAGAGTGAGACTCTGTCTCAAAAAAAAAAAAAAAAAAAAAAAAAAAAAAATATGGAAGAACCTTAAATGCATATGACTGCATGAAAGAAGCCAACCTGAGAGGGCTACATACGGCATGATTCCAACTCTGTGACATTCTAGAAAAGGCAAAACTACGGGGACAGTGAAAAGATCAGTGATTGGTTGCTGGGGGAGGGAGGGATGAACAGGTAGAGAACAGAGGATTTTAGGGCAGTGAAACATGATACTATAATAGTGAATGCATGTCATTAAACACTTGTCAAAAACCATAGCGTGTACAACAGCAGGAGTGAACCCTCACGTAGACTATGGACTGTGGGTGGTAATGATGTGTCCATGTAGGCTGGTCGTTTGTAACAAATGCACCGCTCTGGTGGCAATGTTGACGGCAGGAGAGGCTGCACCTGTGTGTGTGGCGGAGGGGATGTGTAGGAACTCTCTGTACCTTCTGCTCAATTGTGCTGTGAACCTAAAACTGCTCTGGAAAATGAAGTCTGATAACTTGAAAGAAAGAAAAAAAAAACCCCACAAGTCAAGAAAGAGATGCTACTGATTATTACATGATTATGACTGAAAATAGTTCTGTTATATACAGGAGGAAGGGTGTTAAAATTCAAAGCAATCTGGGTGTCCAATAGGTCGCCTTCGCTGTGGTCTCTCCCTTACTAGAATGCCGTCTCTGCCAGGCCAGGTACTTTTTTTTAGAGCTTTATTGAGATGTAATTCACATACCATACAATTTACCCACTTAAAGTGTACAAATCCGGCGGGGTGTGATGTGCACCTGTAGTCCCAGCTATAGGGAGACTGAGGCAGGAGGACTGCTTGAGCCCAGGAGTTCTAGGCTGCAATGAGCTATGATTGATTTATTACTTATAAATATTAATAAAGTGTACAAATCAATGGTTTTTGGTATAGTCACTGAGTTGTGCAACTCTCAACATGGTCGATTTTAAAACATTTCATCACCCCAAAAAGGAACATTGCACCCCTTAGCTGTCACCCCAATACTGCACTCCCTGCCCCTCAAGCCTGAAGCAGCCACCAATCTGCTTCCTGTCTCTATACAGCTGCCTGCCAGAGCTGGGTGTTGTTAGCTTTGCTCTCTGCTCTGTCCCAGAACCGGCAACACTGCTTGATACATGGTAGCAGGGTAGGCGTTCAATGGTTATTTAATTAATCTTCCTTGTTTTAATTGGAATCCCAGGCATGGCTGGACTGGTCTCTTTTGTTTACCCATTCGCTAGGTCTCTGTCCAGAGGCCCCTTCCTCCTCCACCCATTGTCCCATCAAGACCATTGGGAGCCACTTCTGGGCTCCCCATTGTCACCTCTGTTCAAACAGGTACACCCCATTTTATAACTGCCTGCATCCTGGTGGGTGGTACCTTCCAGACACGCCCAGGGCAGGGATAGATTTTTGTCTGCCTGTCTCCCAGGGCCCAGCCCCAGCTCAGGAAACGTGTGTTGAATTTGAACTGAAACGAGAGAAGTCAGCAACCTTGACCTACTTCTGCCCCCAGCTCCTGGCCCACAAACATCGACAAATAGCAGAGAGGCCGAGGGTGTGAAAGGCAAGAGTCTGACTGAGCACGTGAGTTCCCTCCTCCGCTGACCTGCGGCAGGACCCTGGGAGGAGGCGTGATCTCCATCAGTCTCCCTTTCCTCAACTATGAAACCGCGCTAATAATAGGACCGCCTCCCGGGGGTGCTGTGAGGATTAGCACCGGGGCTGGCATTACCCAGTGTTCGCTCAGTGCTCGATATAATTATTGTTAATCACACGGGATTTACGAAGCCATTACACACCCACTGCCTTTGGCCGGCAGGCCGGCAGGCCGGCCCCTCGTTCCACGCACATTTCCTGAGAAAAGAATCCAGTGTGTGCTGGACACTTTGAGTCCTTCTGTGTGACTGAGGTTGCGGGGAGATGGGGTGGGTGGGAAATAAGATGGAGCAGGCGCCAGCTCCAGAAGGGCTCAGAGGCCCGGCTGGGGAGCTTGGACTCTATCCCGAGGGCAGTGGGGAGCCATGGGAGGCTGTTGAGAACGGGAGGGACCAGGTCAGAAGCCAAGAGTTATTAACAGAAAGATACCTCTAGGGTGGTGAGTGGGGCGCTCCAGGGGAGAGACTGGAGGCTGGGAAGCGGCCGGGGCAATGGTCCACGTGGGAAAGGAGAGCATGAGGCCTGGAGAGCAGCTGCCGGGGGTGGAGAGTGTGATGATTATTAGCCTGTGGTCTCCAGGCGTTCAGAGAGACCGATAATGGATGGACTTCAGCGGGGTCTTTAATCCCCAGCGTTGTCGGCCAAACGGTGTGTTTCCATTTCTACAAAAGTAAATAGAAACAAGGCAAAAATAGTCTTGATGACATGTTTTCTTTCGCTCAACACAGTTGATTCTCCTTGTTTATGGCCGTTGTGTTCCATAAAGTTGCTGATAACGTCAAATTGCCAAATACAGAGCCTCTGTCCCTGGGGGAAGTACAGGGTTGTGTTCCCGAAAGTCTATGGTCACAACATGTTCATCGACCAATCAATACATAACTTTGTTTATTTGTGTGTTTCTGTTTAAAGACAACTTTTAGGCTGGGCATGGTGGCTCATGCCTGTAATCGCAGTACTTTGAGAAGCTGAGGTAGGAGGATCCCTTGAGGCCAGGAAGGAGTTGGAGACCAGCCTGGGCAACATAGCAAGACTCCATCTGTACAAAAAATTTCAAAAATTAGCCGGGTGTGGTGGTGGCGGCACCTGTAGTCCCAGCCACTTGGGAGGCTGAGGCAGGAGGATCGCTTGAGCCCAGGATTGAGGTTGCAGTGAGCTATGATCAGGCCACTGTACTCCAGCTGGGGTGACAGAGTGAGACCCTGTCTCTTAAAAAACAATTTAAAGAAAAGACACGTTTTAAATATAGACGTTGTTGATTCACTGACATGGAACTCAGGGCCACCAGCAGTATAACTCACGCCCGAAAACAGCTCATTTAACACATAGATTTTCTCTGTAAGGCACATCCCAGCCTCCCTGGAGCACTCAAGAAACCTTCGACAGCACTTCGGCACTAAGCTTGGGGGCCATTTTAAACTGCAGAATCACCAAAAATGAGAACATCACGGCACTAACATGAAAATGACCCTTGTTTATAGAATGGGCTGAAACAAGAAGGCAGAATGTCACCTCGTTCACCCCAGCTGGGGACGTGTACATCCTCAACTCAAATTTTTCACAGTTCTGTGAATGCGATGAAAGCACTATGCTTTTATTGTTGTTGTTTCCCCTTATTATTATTTATTTTAAATTGGCAAATAAAGATCATATATATTTATCATGTACAGCATGATTTCTTTTTAGAGGTAGGGTCTCACTCTGGCTGGAGTGCAGTGAGCTATTACTATGGTGGCACAATCATAGCTCACTGCAGCCTTGAACTGCTGAGCTCACCATCCCAAGTACCTGGGACTACAGGCTCGCATCACTGCACCCCAACAACATGATTTTATATATATGTTTGTATACATACACACACACACACACACACACACCCCGTGGATTGGCTAAATCAAGCCAATTAACATACATTACCTCACGTACATATCATTTATCTGCAGTGAGAACACTTGAAATCTATTCTCTTAGCAATTTTTAAGTATTTAATACATTGTTATTCACTATAGCACCATATTGATTTGGGGGCTAACAATAAATTTTAGGGAGTGGTCAAATATGCACATAAGGAGATCGACTGTATACCCCCAACGTTATCCTATCAACATGTAATTGGTATAAAGATTATCAAGGAGAAAGTCCACATTCTCTTTTCCAAACTTGGAGTCTATTTCATGCTGACAGCACATCTCAATTCAGAACAGCCATGTTTCAAGTGCGTACGAGCCACACATGGCCAGGTTTTGGTAGGAGACAGTGCAGATTCTAGCTTTCCTCAGATACTCAGAGGGTTCTATGAATTCAAACAAATAAAAATAAAAAACGGATGCCAGATGCAACCACCCTGGAGAGCCATGTGACATCATCTAAGAAAGCTGCACATTCTCCTGTCCTCTGACCCAGGAATTCCACTTTAAGGCCAATGCCCCAGAAAAAAAAAATGTGCCACTTAGCACAAAGCAACATGTATAAGAATATTCTTTGCTCCCCTGCTCATAGGAGCACAATATTGGAGAACCCTAAAGCCCAGCATCAGAATGGATCCACTGAAGACCGTATGTCCACACCCTAGAATCTTGTAAACATCTTTGCAAAGGAAATAACCTGAGCTGCATGGAACAACCCCGGGGAAACTCACAAGCTCAGTGTGGAGCTGGAGAGGACAAAAGCAAGCTGCGGAAGGTCGCAGACGTGATACTATTTATACAACATTAAAAACATGCAAGGCGATACTCTCCAGCAATGATGGATTTATACATATGTAGCAAAAGTCCTTATTTATTTATTTATTTTTAATTTTTTTTTTTTTTTAAGGTGAAGCAGTGGGAGTGGAGAAGATACAAAGAAATCTGAAACTGGTTGTGATCAATTTGTTGTAAACACCACTGCCCCGACCAGCTGCAAACAGTCTTTTTTAATCAAAGAATAACAAACACCTCATTTGGGAGAGTGGTTACTTCTGGGAGGGAAAGGAAGGATTTGGGAAGGAGAGCTTTCACCAAGGATTTCAATTATCTTTGGAAAGTTATATTTCTTTCTTTTTTTTTTTTTCTTGGGTGGTGGATATGTGCACAGATGCTCGTTATATTTGGGAGGATAGTTTTGTTGTGTGTATGCCTGAAATATTTTGTTGCATGGAGAATCACAGCGAGGTTTTGTGCTGTGTGTGAGCAGGTCAGAGATGATAAGAGTCAGCCCGTGTGGCCTGTCTGTGCCTTGGAAAATAATAATTCCTATATCATAGGTAGATAGATGATGAGGATTAAATGAGATTATTGTACAGGTATATAAAGCTCCCAGGAAAGTGCCTGGCCCTTAGTGACAGCCATAAGAGGATTTGTTAATGATAATAATAATATGAAGCACCCAGGTATACTCAGTGCTATAGTTTGTATTTTCATCCATTATTGTATTTAACAATATTTGTTCAAAGTATGTTTGGTGTAGTAGAGAGAAAACAGCATTACTGTCTTTTTTTTTTTTTTTTTTTTTTTTTCTGAGACAGAGTCTCACTCTGTTGCCCAGGCTAGAGTGCCATGGCGTCAGTCTAGCTCACAGCAACCTCAAACTCCTGGGCTCAAGCGATCCTACTGCCTCGGCCTCCAGAGTAGCTGGGACTACAGGCATCTGCCACCATGCCCAGCTAATTTTTTCTATATATTTTTAGTTGTCCGACTAATTTCTTTCTATTTTTAGTAGAGATGGGGTCTCGCTCTTGCTCAGGCTGGTCTCGAACTCCTGACCTCGAGCTATCCTCCTGCCTAGGCCTCCCAGAGTGCTAGGCTTACAGGCGCATTATTGTCTTAAAACGGGAGCAAAGGTTAACTGCACCACGATGATTGTTAAAGGCCAAGATTTTGATTTACTGGTTTATAATTATATTTGTTCTAGCACAAAACAAATTAATTTAATGTTACGGCTTCTTTTCTCTTCTCTTTCTTTTTTTCTTTTTTGGCCTGAGGATGGGATGGGATGGTTGGTGGGGTAACTCAATAGTTTTTTGAAGTGTAAATTAATTTTTTATGTATTCTTTCAGTATATATTTTATTCATTGGATTTACTTGCAAATATATGTAATATATAAGTAACATATTATATATGAGATCTACTACAGTTTATATAATTTACTATATATGGTAGTATATCTAATATGATTGTACTAGATATAATATTGTAATGTACATTATATTGTGCATTATAAATATTACATTTTTTAAACAATATTGCTCTGGGTAGGAGCTGCGATCACCTTCCATTCATACAGGAGGAAACTGAGGCACAGTGGCAGTTGGACACTTGTCAGCATGCACTGGCCTGGCCAGGAGTGGACAAAGTGGACAAAGCCCAGAGAGGGTGATAGAAGGAGCCCTTGGGGTCTGGGGGCAGGAGGGGTGGGGTGCGGGAGAGGTGTGAGGCTGGAGGCCAGCTTTAAAGAGGGGTGTGTGTGTGCCCTGAGGCCAGGGCTGGAACCTCCCCCACCCACACCTGCACACTGAGGTCACTCTGGGTGACCCCGCAGAGTGGCGTTACTAAATGGGGAGGTGCAAAGCTCCCTGGATCATCGGTGAGCCTCTGGGGGAGGGCTGGGGAGGGCTGGAGGCCTGCACCGTCCCCTCTCACTCTCCTCCCAGGGGACCCAGGTGGCCGGCCCTCCAGCCTGACCTTTCAGCTTTAGCGTAGCAGATGCCTCTGCAGTCGCTGCAGCCCCGTGCCGTGCACAGCCAACCCCAGGGCCAAGGGGGAGGAAGTCGGCTGGAGTGGGCACCTGAGGTCTGTCTCCCAGAAACCGACGGGCAGGGGGCAGAGAGGAGCCCCAGCTCTGCCTCTCCCTGGCTGTATCTGTGTGGCCAGTGACTCTGTTTCTTCATGCCTCAGTTTCTCAATCAGTACATTGGAAACCATCATTCTACTCACCCAGGGCATTGGGAGGACTCCGCAAAGTCTTGAATGAATGAGAGAGAGAGAGAAAGGGAGGGGGGAGCCCAGGCCTGGCACCTCGGAACCATCAAGTAAATAACCATCACTGTATTATTCTATTTTAAAATTTTGAATGAGTAACACACACGCATGGGAAAAATTCAAATAATGCAAAAGGCACAGTGATTAAAAAGTTCCCTGAAAGCCATGTAGGATATTGATTCCTGACTCAACTAATGTAAATAAGGACTTAAAAAAAGAGAGAGAAATTGAATACAGACTGGTTGTCAGCCAATTTTAATAAATTATTGTTAATGTCATTAAATATGATACCTGCAGTTGAGGTGGAAATTTTCCTTAAACTTCTATGGAGAGATGTGCACCCAATGTCTTGGAACAATTTATCCTGATGCCTGCAGTTTATTTTATCACTTGCAGTTTTTTATGGGGGAAAATTTCAAACATAACCAAAGATAGAGACAGCAATGAAATGAGCCCCTGGTTCTCGAATAGTAACACTTACCTGCCCCCCCCCGCCCCGCCACCTCACAACACACACACTTTTATTTTCTTTTGCTGGAGTATTTTAAAGCAAATACATGTCATTTCCACCCAAGAAGATTTCAATAGGTTATAATTTCTTTTAAAATAATTTATGTCCCCCCCACCCCAGCGTTCTTCCTACTTTTCCGTAGGTTTGCGACTTTTCCCAAGCCACGCTCTGCAAATCCAAAGAGCAAAGGAAGTTCCACCTCTGCCCCCACTCGAGCCCTGTCCAGCTCCCCCGCGGCTAGCGGCAGGGCCAGTTTCCTGTGGATCCTTCCAGAGCCTCCGCAAAGCTGTTGTTGCTGCGACTTTATTAATAGCAGGGTTGTAGTAGTGGTGGAAACGCGAGTGGGGCAGGCGTCAGGCCTCTGAGTCACACAGACCTGGCCCGGGGCCTGCTCCCCTCTTGACCTGTGTAAGGCGATCGCCTCTCGGAACCTCAGTTTCCTGCTCTGTGAACTGGGGCTGAATACTGACCCCTCAGGCAGCTGGGATGATCCAGCGCGAAGCCCCCCGAGTAGGGCCAGGCTCGGGCAGGTGCTGAGGCAGGAGAATACCTCTGCTCCCAGTGCAGCTCACGGCTATCTGAGCTCCGGGGTCTGAGGGAGGAGGCACTGGGGGGCCGGACTGCCAGGTCTGAGGGAGGAGGCCCTGGGACCTGGCCCCCTGGTGTTAAGGAGCAGGGCTTTGGGAACACTCCCCTGGTTCCTGGACACCAGCGCTCCGGGCTCCTGAAGGAAGACAGAAGCGCTCAGCCCCAGGCCTGTCGTCCCAGCTCAGGTGTGTGAAGGGGTCTTTGCCACCTTTCTCCTCTGTCCTCGGGCCTGGACCTTGGGGGTTCACAATATGTTTTGTCCCCTCTGTCCTGGGACCAGAGCCCAGAGTCCAAGCCGGTCTAAGTTTGGAAGGGAGAGGGAGGGGGCAGCGGCCAGACTGGGTGAGGGAGGGGTGTGGGGGGACAGGATGTCTCTGTCTCTGAGCTGTCACACACACCCCTGTCCCGGGCCCAGAGAAAGGGAGGGACAAAGGCTTTGACAGAGTCAGGAACAAAGCGAGGAGAGAGACACAGAGACACGGGGGACAGCGAGATGCCCAGAGGGAGGCAGAGAGAGGGGCAAACACAGGCGGAAAGAGGGAAGGAGGGAGGCAGAAAACAGAGTGTGGGGACCCCCCGATAGGCCGAGTCAGTGGTCAAAGAGTGGGCGGAGTGTGGGGGCAAGAGAGGGCTGGGGACCAACAGAGACAGGACAGGGAGAGGGAGTCCAGCCCGAGACCCACGGGTGGGCTGGAGACAGGGAAGGTGGAGAGAGAGATTCACGTAGAAAGAAAGAGACTGAGGCTGGTTAAAGAGGGGTGAGAGGGAAGAAGGGAAATAAACAGGCAGTACAGAGAGGGACACGAACCCAGAGGGAGACAGAGACGTCTTCCAAGCTCGACAGAGTCGGAGAGACACTGGGAGACGGAGGCAGACCTTGCCGACGGGCTTCTGGCCCTTGGCTGTGCACAGCGAGGACCTGTGGGTGTGGGGGGTTCGGGGGGCTGGTTGCTTTCTGGGGAGCCCAGACAAGGGGTGCCTGCCCAAGGGCCAGCCAACACCAGGCGACCCTGAGATGGAGCCCAGGGCCCCCGAGACCCCCGAGGATGGGGACCCAGAGGTGAGAGACGGGAGACAGGGGAGGAAGCGGGGGCAGGGAGGCCACACAGGGAGACAGACTGGGGGAAACAGAAAGATCTCAGAGACCCGACACAGGGAGGCAGGATGATGGAGACCCAAGGAGACACAGGGAGACTAAGGCCCCAGAAAAATGGCCTCAGAAACAAATGACAAGATGCACTGGGGAGAAGACCATGGAGAGAGAGAGATGCGGGTGGAGGGGGAGGTGTGTAGGCTGAGGGTGCAGCCCCAGCTGGGGCTGGGGGCTTCTGGCCCACTCCTACAGATGGGGACAGGCGGGGCCTCTGAGATAATGACCCCTAACCCTGCCAGGACACAAAAACAGGTGGCCTGAGGCTGGGTGAGTCATTGTGACTCATCCTCCTCTCTGGGGACAGTGACCCCTGTCTTCTGCCCCCACCCGCATCCCTGGGCTGGGCCTCCAACCTCCTCCCCTGCCACTCTCAGCAGACCCCAGACTCACCTCCTCCCCTCCCCTGCCCTTCTCTCGTAGGAGGACACAGCCACGGCACTCCAACGGCTGGTGGAGCTGACAGCCACCAGGGTGACCCCAGTGAGGAGTCTGCAGGTCCAGTACCGCCTCATCCGAAAGCTGGGCTCCGGCTCCTACGGCCGTGTGCTCCTCGCCCAGCCCCGCCAAGGGGGTGAGTTCGGCCATCCAAGGGCAGACTCCCAAACTTCCCCTTAACAAGGGCTCCTGGAAGCCTCCCAGACAGGGGCCATTCCCAGGAGGAGCTGATGGGGACCCTTCTTGATGGGGACGCTCAGAAAATTAGGATCTCTGTGATCTTCTGGGAAACAGAGGTGACCCAGAGAGGGTAAGTGTCTGCCTAGGGTCCACAGCAGGGCAGGCACGCAACTTGGAACCCAAGTCACCACCATATCCCTTACTTTATGCAAGAGGAAACTGAGGCCCAGACAGGGTGAGGCAGCTGTGCAAGGCCACACAGCAGTAGAGGCAGAGCGGGAGGGACCCTTGGGGAAGGTCTCCTCCAACCCACACTTCACAGGTGAAGAAACTTGCTTTGCCCACAAGAAGCCTGAGGCTCAGAGGGATTAAGCGGCTTGCCTGAGTTCCCCTCTGGCCCCATCTCCCCGGCAGGTCCAGCCGTGGCTCTGAAGCTCCTACGTCGGGACTCGGTCCTGAGAACCACCTTCCTGAGGGAGTTCTGTGTGGGCCGCTGCGTCTCCTCACATCCAGGCCTGCTGCAGACCCTGGCGGGACCCCTGCAGACCCCCCGATATTTTGCCTTTGCCCAGGAGTATGCGCCCTGTGGGGACCTCAGCGGGATGCTCCAGGAAAGGGTGAGGCGGGTGGGAGACAAAGGCTGGGACTGCTTCTCACAGGTCCAGCTCTGTTCCAAACCCCAGTTCTAGCTCCAACCCTGACCCCAAATGACCTCCCCATTTCTAATTCTCAATGCAATTCCATGCGTGACCCCACCCTAATCCACCTAATCACCAAACACAAGCTAGATGAGCAGGGAGCTGGGGGTGGGATCGGATGGACTGGGGCTGATGCAGGAGGTGGGGATGGACACAGAGCTGGGATTTTAGTTGGCATTGGGATTAGGGATGTGGACGGAGGTGGGTGGGTTGGGTTTAGGGCTGATTATAGATTGGTAATTCATGGGTATGGAGAAAAGCATGAATAGGGTTGCCAAGGGAGGCAGAGATGGCTGAAGATGTATATACAGACTTAGTGCAGGTGGGCTGTAATGGGGTTTCCTCTGGAAAGGAGCCCAGGTCAGGACTGAAACCATGAAACTCTAGGGCCTCTTGACTTTGAAGATTAGGGGTGTGGATATTTCTAGAAATAGACTTTAGATTTCAGATAGGGTTGGGGGTAAACGGAAGGAAAGAAAGGATGAAGCAAGAGAGGAAGAAGGATCTATGGATGGATGGATGGATGGATGGATGATGGACAGGTGGGTGGATGGATGGGTGAGTGGAGAGATGAATGGATGGATGAATGAGTGGCTGGCTGGCTGGGTGGATGGATGAATGGATGGATGGATAGGTGGATAATGGATGGATGAAAGGAAGCAAGGAGGGATGAGTGGGTGGATGGATGGGTGGGTGGATGGATGCATGTGTGCATGGATGGATGTAAGGATGGAGGGATAGGTGGATAGATGGGTGGATGAAAGGAAACAAGGAAGGATGAATGGATGGATGTTGGATATTAAACACTTGATTAAGTTATTGGATTGCTGACTGGTTGCATGTATGTTGAGCGGATGCATTGTTGAATATTGTTGGATGGATAGATGGTTTCATGGATGGATTGCTGGCAGCTGAATGAATCAACTAATCAATCAATTGATGAAGTAAACCGGAGGGCTGTAGAACAGGCTCTGAGCTAGAGATGGGATCTAGATGAGTATGGGACTAGGATTAGGGTAAGTTTGGGATCTGGGTTCTCACCAGAGATCTAGATGGTTATTTGAGAGGAGATATATAAAAAATGTTCAGAGTGGGTCTGAGTACTAGGGTTAGGAGAAACTTTGAAAGAAGCTCAAAGAAAGAGCTTCTGGTTAGAATTGGGGTTCCAGTGGGGAAAACAGCTGGGAGTTAGTCTGGGGGAGTACAGATATGGGTGCAGGCTGTGATCTATAGGAGGGTGATCCAGAGGAGGTCTTTGGAAGGGTGTGTGGAGACACTGCAGGGAGCCACTAGTTTGGGGCTCTAGATTCTCAAATTGTAAGAGTCAGAACCTTTAGGGCTCAGGAGTCTAGAGCCTCTTTCAAGGGCGATTAAGAAGAAGGAACCAAGACACCTTGACCTTTCTCCTTTCTCCTTGACCTCAGGGCCTCCCCGAGCTGCTGGTGAAGCGGGTGATGGCCCAGCTGGCCGGAGCTCTGGACTTCCTCCACAGCCGGGGGCTGGTCCATGCAGATGTCAAGCCGGACAATGTACTGGTCTTCGACCCCATGTGCAGCCGTGTAGCCCTAGGTGACCTGGGTCTGACCCGGCCAGAGGGCAGCCCAACCCCTGCACCCCCAGTCCCACTGCCCACTGCACCACCCGAGCTCTGCCTCCTGCTGCCGCCCGACACCCTGCCCCTGCGGCCGGCCGTGGACTCCTGGGGCCTGGGGGTGCTTCTCTTCTGTGCAGCTACTGCCTGTTTCCCTTGGGACGTGGCACTGGCCCCCGACCCCGAGTTCGAAGCCTTCGCTGGCTGGGTGACCACCAGGCCCCAGCCACCTCAGCCACCACCACCCTGGGACCAGTTTGCGCCCCCAGCTCTGGCCTTGCTCCAGGGACTTCTGGACCTGGATCCTGACACTAGGAGCCCTGCATTGGCTGTCCTGGACTTCCTGGGGGACAGCTGGGGGTTAGAGGGGAACAGAGAGGGACCCGGGGGATTGGGAAATGAGTCCTATGAGGGTGGTGAGGAGGGGGAAGAGGGAGGGTCAAGCTTGGAGGAGTGTACAGATGAGGAGGATGACGACAAAAGTGGCAGGAAGACAGAGACAGATGCGGGAGCGCCCTTACCAGGTGACTGAGACAGGTGGCCAGAGCCTGGGCCAAAGGCCCTTCCCCCAGCCCCCATGGCCACCTGGATGGGGAGACAGCTGCTCCCGGGACAACGGAGGGAACACACTGCACCTCTGCCTACTGAGTGCTTCACTTGAATGTGCAATTCCCCTTCCAACTGAGGACCCAGGGGTCCCCCCACCCCTCCTCCCTCAGACCCAGAGTCTAGCCCCAGCCCCTCCTCCCTCGAGGACCCTTCCTGTTCCGTCTGTCCTCAGTGTGTTCTTGAATGTGGTTCCCCTCCATAGATACATGTCTGTGCTCTGCGGGCATGCCGAATGCACAGCATGGAGTTCTAAAGGGATCACTTCTCTCCTCTAAGACCTTGGGTGACTCCCACTGTCCATGGCAGAAAGTCTGAATTTTCGGGATCCGACACTATCTGAATCTCAGCCTCCACCACTCCCATTTCCCTGGGGTCTGGGTATTGCCGTGGGAGCCACTTTCCATCTGGACCCGTGTACACACACACACACACACACACACACACACGTTGCTGCTGGCACACACTGGCACATCCTGTGCCCTCCACGGAGAGCACCTTTCCCCCAGCCCACGGCTCCAGAAAGTGGCTCCCACCCCCAGCTCTCTCTCGCCTTCTGGGGAACTTAAATCAGAACAATCCCTTTTTCTTTTTCTGTCTCCCATCTCTGACTGTCCAGGATGGACCCCTTTCATTTCTAGATCCTTCCAGGTTTTGCTGCCTCAGAGCAAAACCACAGTTAGTGATTGTCCAAGCACCATCCATCTTTCTCGGGCCCGTCCATCCTAAGAGCCAGGCCTAGTTCTGACGGGCCTCGTCATTTCCCCAGGCCAGCCTGGGCCCCTGGTTTTCCTGTACCACCTCCCTGATGGCACACGGACCTCTGGCTCGGTTCGTGCCTGCAGGGCAGGAGCCGAAGAGATCCGATTCTGTGTCCCCAGCACCCAGCGGAGGCTCAGGAACAGGAAACTGTGTCTCCCCCAGCGGAGGCTCAGGAACAGGAAACTGTGTCTCCCCCGTCGGAATGTATGCTTTCTGGGTTGAAAAGTGAGTTCGCTAAGTGCAACATGGCACCCTGGGCTGGACCCTGGGACAGAAAAAGGATGTTCGTGGAAGCGCTGATGGGATAAGAACAGTCTGGTACTTGCCTAATCATTAAGTTTTTGGTTTCCACAAACATACTCTGGGTTGCGTTCATGTGCCAATGTTGGGGAAGCTGGGTGAGGGGCACGTGGGAAGTGCACAATCTTTGCAACCGTACTGTAAATCCACAATTATTCCAAAAATTAAAAAATAAAGTGAGTTCACGTTGGTCATGATGCTATCAACCCGAGGGGCAGGTGCGGTCGTCCCAGAAAAAGAAGGGAGCCCTCTGGAGCCCCACCGTCGACCAAGGGCTGGTGACTTCCGGGAGGGGCTGGATCGCCCTGTGCTTGGAGCAGGGAAGCCAGCGCTCAGTGGCCCTTGTTCCTGTTGTACTTTTTCAAATTATTTTTATTGTTATCTCTCTCTTTGGCATGGTGGGGGTGCCCAGCCCCTTCTCCCTCAGGCCCAGGGGTCCAGACCCGAGCTTCCCCCACCCATTTGAAGTGTTCAGGCACAGAGCACAGACCTCCCCCCACCCCCCCGCGGGGCCCCTCTCCTCCCAGTTGCTCCACCACCTGCTTCCCGCCCCCCCAGGCCTGAGGTCATCTCTCACTGCATCATTCTGGAATCTCGTTGTCTCATTTTTTCCCCAAACAGCACCCCAGTGTCTGATCCCCTGGACACCCCTCTCCAAACACTTGTGTCTGACCTGTCAATGGGGCATTGATGGGGGCAGCTGGGATGGGGGTCAAGGCAGGGGTTGGTTGCAGAGATGATTTCCTTCTCTGCAGGGGCCTGGACCCCTGGGCCTAGGGGAGGAGGGCTGAGCCCGGCCGGGGCATTTGTCTGACCACAGCCAGTTCTAGGAGTCAACGCACGATGTCGCTCTGCCCCCAGTGGGGGCAGAAGGGGCGGGGCCAGGGCAGGGCAGGGGCAGGGCCTTACGACCCCCCGAAGTGGGGGCGGGTCTTGCTCCAGGCAGGCCTCTGCTGGCATGGGCCCTGAGTGCCAGGCGCTGACCACAGCAGGCCGCAGAAGGGTCAGGCGGGCCTTGGAGAAGGTATGGTCTGGAGGTCTGCACCCAGGTCAGGAGGAGGGCGAGGTTGAATGGTTTGAGGTGGGCAGCACCTGAGAGCGAAAACAGCCAGGTCGCCAGGGGCCTGGGTCCCTCAGGGGAGCGCAGGCTGCACCTGGGGCTGCAAAGTGGCCAAATGTCAGGGAAACAGATTTTGGGGGTCCCCAGCTATGGGAGTTGCACACATTTCCAGGAGAGGGGCGGGCTGGGAGCCTGGATCTGAGAGAGGCAGGCTGGGCTGTGAGAGGTGGACCCAAGGCCTGCAAAGGTCTTGGGGACCCATTCCAAGTGCCTGCTCCCGCGCAGGACCCAGGCGTCCCAAGCCCTCCAGTGCAGCCCCGCCTCCCCGGCCCCTAGGGGCAGACAGCACCTGTTTTTTCTCTCATCCACCCCCAGGGCCCAAGTCTGTTTGCTTTGGAAACAAGGTGGGGGGTGTCTCCAGTTATCTGGTTCATCTTTCAACTTCAGGCCATCAGGTGGTGCAGAAGTGTGGGGGCAGGGGACATCCGTGACCTCGGGCTCGAATTCCCCTTACACAAGGCACTGCTGTCCCTGTTCCTCAGAGGCCTCTCACCAGGGGAAACTGAGTCACAATAAGACGTGGCAATGAGCCCCCAGGTCCTCCTCCCTTAGACCCAGGGGTCCAGCCTGGCGAGACCTGAGCCCGGGTCACCCTCGCTGGGTCTGTCCTTGCAGAGATGCCGGGCAAACGGTCTGACGAGGAGCCGGTGGAGGTGGAGGCTGGGGAGGACGGAGGTGACCAGAGCCTGGGGGGCCTGACCGAGGAGGAGCTCCGGCAGGGCCAGGAGGCTGCCCTGGCGCTGGAGGACATGATGGCGCTGAGTGCCCAGACCCTAGTCCGAGCCGAGGTGGACGAGCTCTACCAGGAAGTGCGTCCCCTGGGCCAGGGCCGCTTCGGCCGCGTCCTGCTGGTCACCCATCGTCAGAAAGGTACCAGGTCCGGGGATGGGGGTGGTGGGGTGCAGCTGGGGGCAGGGGCACAGGCCCAGGCTGAGGTGTGTCTGGTAGACCTGAATCAAGTCTTACCTCTGCCCCTCCCAAGCTGTGTGTTTTGGGGAACACCCTAGACCTCTCTGAGCCTCAGCTTCTTTCTTTGAAAATGTGGAGGATTTCCTACTTGAGAGAACTGTTGATTCTCTGAGCTCATAGCTGTGGCTCTAGTTGCTGGGTACAGTGTTGATGAGACGGAGTCCCCACCCTCATGGATCTCACACATGGCTGGTTCAGTGGTTGTGTGGGATGATTCAGAGTGATGCTGTTAGCCAAGCGTGTAGTAAGGCCACCCCCCGCGTGTGCAGGACAGCTAGTACCAGGTCTTCTGGTACCTTTCTGCCAAGCATATGCCCAGCCTCTGTCCTTGCATGAAATGGATACCGTGGATGAAACTTGGAGTCAATCTCAGTTCAGGGCACACCTCCAGAGGCCATCGGGGGGGCTCAGCCCTGTGCCAGGTGGTTCTGGGGCCCCTGAGATGAATCAGAGCCAGCTGTCCCTTCAAGGAGCTCCCAGCACGGATGAGGAGTGACAGTGTGTATCAGTCTGCTCCGGCCGCCGTAGCCAAGTACAACGGACTGGGCGGCCTCAACAACAGAACTATTTTTCCTCATGGCTGGAAGTTCGAGATCACAGTGTCACCAGGGGTGGCTTCTTTGTTTGGCCTGTGGACAGCCATCTTCTTTCTGTGTCCTCACGTGTGTCTGTGTCCTAACCTCTTCTTCTTATAAGGACCCCAGTCACATGGGGTTAGGGCCCACCCTAAAGCCCTCATTTTACCTCTTTAAAGACCCCCTGTCCAAATACAGTCACTTTCTGTGGTTCTGGGGGTTAGAACTCCAACATATGAATTTTGTGGGGACACATCAGCCCATAACAGAGAGAGATGCAGAGAGGAGAGACCCAGACCTGGATCCGCGTGGAACACGGAGACGTGGGACACACCAGGAGACAGAGGCACCGAAAATGAGGCTCGTGCACTTGGGGGGCATTGAATGTCCACTGTGAGGCCCCCTGGCGGCCCACCCTGGGCTGGGTGATGCAGGGGACATGAACACGCAACCGTCATGGAGAAGCTCATGGCACAGTGGGGAGCACGGACGGGCAGATGTGATCCAGGACACGGTGACCACGTAGACACGCACTGCTGCGTCCAGCTGGGGAGCAGAAGGGGAATGGTTGGCTGCTCAGTAGGGGGTAAGTCACCTCCATCACCCACCGCCTCCAGGCGGGCCAGGCTGGGCCCTGGCAGCTGGTGGCTATAAAAAAAAACAAAATGAAGAAACCAGAAGTTCCTGTCTTCAGGAGTTTCCATTCTAGGGAAGTCGTTTCCACCTGTGACAAAGGCCGTGATTCCTAATTGGATCCACTCCCCAGGGCAGGCTATCTTTCCCCCAGTTGCCTCAAAAATGCCTTTTTGCCTCGAACATGGGTTCGCTCTTCTGACAGTCCACATGAGGTCACTGGAGGTATTTCATGGGGTCCCTCCGTCTGCTCTGACAGCAGACTTGTCAGAGGGCAGAGTAGAAACTCGCCACGTGCTCATTCTTTTTTTATTGCTTTTTAGAGACGAGGTCTCACCATGTTGCCCAGGCTGGTCTCGAACTCCTGGGCTCAAAGAATCCTCCAAACTGCAGGGATTACAGGCATGAGCCACCGTGCCCGGTCTTGTGTTGTCATTATTGGTACCGCCAGTGATGTTCTGGTGGCCATGCCATTAGGGTGGGAACTGGAGGAGGCAGGGGTGGCACATGGCCAAGCGAGCCCGGGCTCAGGGGCCAGCAAGGGTGAGCATGGGGGGCTACCGGCCCAGGGCCCCTGGCTCCTGCACACTTGTCAAGCCTGTCCCTGCTTCCCCAGGCACGTCCCTGGCACTGAAGCAACTCCCGAAGCCCACTACCTCCCTCCGTGGCTTCCTGTATGAGTTCTGCGTGGGCCTCTCGCTGGGCGTGCATTCGGGCGTCGTAACCGCCTACGGCATCGGCCTCGAGTCAGCCGACTCCTACAGCTTCCTGACGGAGCCCATTCTGCATGGGGACCTCATGGCCTTCATCCAGCCCAAGGTGGGTAGGCAGACCCCGAGCGTCCCTGCGAGAGCCTCACCCCCTCCAGAAATGCCCCTGAACAGCCTGGCCCACGAGGAATCACATAGCTGCATTGGCCTCCCTGGCCTCACCTAGCGCCCCGGACGCCCTCATTGGGCCCATGGGACTCATGGAACTGCTAGGCCTCCTTGGAGTTCATCGACATCACAGAAGTACCACTAGACCCTACTGAGATTCACCAGTCATCACGGGGCCACACTATGATTCACAGGGCCACATTGGGCCTCACGGGGCCACACTAGGCCTCATGGGGCCATATTGAGTCTCATGGGGTCACATTGGGCCTCACAGGGCCACACTAGGCCTCATGGGGTCACATTGAGCCTCACAGGGCCACATTGGGCCTCATGGGGCCACACTAGGCCTCATGTGGCCATATTGAGCCTCATGGGGTCACATTGGGCCTCACAGGGCCTCACAGGGCCACACTAGGCCTCACGTGGCCATATTGAGTCTCATGGGGTCACATTGGGCCTCACAGGGCCACACTAGGCCTCATGGGGTCACATTGAGCCTCACAGGGCCACATTGGGCCTCATGGGGCCACACTAGGCCTCATGTGGCCATATTGAGCCTCATGGGGTCACATTGGGCCTCACAGGGCCTCACAGGGCCACACTAGGCCTCACGTGGCCATATTGAGTCTCATGGGGTCACATTGGGCCTCACAGGGCCACACTAGGCCTCACGTGGCCATATTGAGCCTCACAGGGCCACATTGGGCCTCACGGGGCCCCAATAGGCCTCACGTGGCCATATTGAGCCTCACAGGGCCACATTGGGCCTCACGGGGCCCCGATAGGCCATCCTGGGGCCAACCTTTTTGAAGTCCTTCTTACAGCCTCCGTAGCTCTCCCTGGGCCTGCCTCCTGGGGCCGAGGAGAAGCTCTGTGGTCTCAGTCCCCTTCCTGATGGCCTCCTCCCCGCAGGTGGGCCTCCCACAGCCAGCTGTCCAGCGCTGCGCAGCCCAGCTGGCCTCGGCCCTGGAACACATTCACTCCCTCGGCCTGGTGTACCGGGACCTCAAGCCGGAGAATGTGCTGGTGTGTGACCCCGACTGCCAGCACTTCAAGCTGACCGACTTCGGCCACACACGGCCCCGCGGGACCCTGCTCCGCCTGACCGGGCCGCCCATCCCCTACACGGCCCCCGAGCTCTGTGCGCCCCCGCCGCTCCCCGAGGGGCTGCCCATTCAGCCTGCCCTGGACGCCTGGGCGCTGGGGGTACTGGTCTTCTGCCTCCTCACTGGCTACTTCCCCTGGGACCAGCCCCTGGCCGAGGCCGACCCCTTCTATGAGGACTTCCTCATCTGGCAGGCCTCGGGCCAGCCCCAGGACCGCCCTCAGCCCTGGTTCGGCCTGGCCCCCGAGGCGGACACTCTTCTGTGGGGGCTGCTGGACCCTCATCCCCGCAGGAGGAGCCCTGTGAGCGCTATCAGGGGCTACCTGGGGCGCCCCTGGAGGCAGCAGGCAGGGGAGGCGGGGGAGGAGGCGGGGGAGTGAGGCGGTGAGAGTCAGAGGGAGGCGGGTCCCAGACCCTGAGGCCTCCTCCACCTGCGCTGGGGGCTCTCGGTTTCTCCTCTGCCTGTGTCCATCCCTGTCTCTCGTGATTTCCCCACTGTGTCCTCCTGTCTCTGCTGTCTGTGGTGGTCTCTGAGCCCTCCTGTGTCTTTCCGTGTCTGTCCCCACTTCGACAGGGCCTTTGCACTGGCTGTGCCCTTTGCCTGCGATGCTCTGGGCTCACCCCTCACCTCCTGCCGGCCTTGGTGTTCCAAATGCCACACTCTGCCCTGAGCTCCTCCTTTTCTGTGACGCGCATCCTGTTCCTTTTTTTTTTTTTTTTTTTTTTTTACAAAGTCTTGCTCTGTTGCCCAGGCTAGGGTGCCGTGGCGTCAGTCTAGCTCACTGCAACCTCTAACTCCTGGGCTCAAGCGATCCTCCTGCCTCAGCCTCTGGAGTAGCTGGGACTACAGGCACGTGCTACCACACCTGGCTAATTTTTTCTATTTTTAGTAGAGATGGAATCTCGCTCTTGCTCAGGCTGGTCTCGAACTCCTGACCTCAAGTGATCCTCCTGCTTTGGCCTCCCAGAGTGCTGGGATTATAGGAATGAGCCACCGTGCACAGCCATGCATCCTCTTCTAACCATGTGATTTATTTACTGAGGTTATTTTGTGAGCTCTTGGGGGGCAGGGGTCTTTGCCTGTCCTGTTTGCTGATGGCCCATCATAATAGGGGGCCAGTAAACATGTGGTTTGGTGAGGCCTCCTCTCCAGGGCCTCCCACACTCTTCGTCCCTGTCCTCTTTGTCCTGTTCTTCTGCCTTCGTCTCTCTCCTGCCCTTTCCTGGGTTTTCCTCCCTCCTGAATCCTGCCAGCCATTCACTGGGGGCACTGCCCTCCCCGTGGTGGGCTTTGCCTTCTCCCACCCCAGCCACCCTCTGCAAATAAAGTCCATCTGGCACTCAAATCCCAGTGATGCTGTGAGTGTGTCAGCCTGGGACAGAGGAGAGTGTGCACGTGTGTGCGCTGGAGAGCGTGTTGCAGAGGGGAGAGAGAGAAACAGAGACAGACAGAGGGAGAGAGAAACAGAGACAGACAGAGGGAGAGAGAAACAGAGAGGGAGAGAGACGGAGAGAGTGGGGCATGGGGGGAGACAGAGACAGAGAGACACGCACACAGAGACACATACACAGAGACAGAGAGAGGGGAGAGGCTGCGTGTCCGACGGTGCCAGTCCTGGGGGAGGCTCCCGCTGTCCATCTGTCCATCTGTTGGAGCCGATCCTGCAGAGGGTTGACAAGGGCAGATCTCTGAGCACGAGGGAGTGAGCTGTTTACTGCTAAGAATCCTCCTTCACCAAACCAAAGTTTGTGCGGCACACTTTGTGATGAAAAATACAATCCTCAGAGATTCTACCAAGGAACCCTACATACGTGTGTGTGTGTGTGAGTGTGAGAGAGAGAATGGGGCTGGAACGTACCTCACTACACGTGGGTGAGAATATGACTTTGTGCTCATGTGTGTCCACGAGCATCTGACCCGTGTGTGCCGACCTGGCTGTGTGTATGTGGGGTGGGGGTGGGGGTGACGGTTTGAATGCAGCTCACTCTGTGTGTGGACATCAGATCTGTGTGTGTGTGGCTGCGTAGCCAGGGTAAGGAAGGTCATGCAGGCGTCGCAGGCTGTGGCCACCTGGCCCCCTCCCCTTCACACCTTCTCCTATCACCCGGCCCCTTCTTGGCAGCCGGCTTGTTTGCAGACACTCTCCCTTCCTCTCAGAGTCCTCCTTGGCTGCGGGCCCAGAACAAGGCTACCACTCAGGGCTGGATCATGTGTCACGCGCCCTGCGGCCCCCCGGCCCCCCCCCAGGGCCCCTGCTGTGTCCACCGAGGTGTTGCCTGGGGAGGGGCAATGGTGGCAGAGCTTGTGCCCATGTGGAGTGACCCCAAGGACCCTCTGGATCTAGGTTCAAGCCAGAGAGCTGGGGACACGGGCCCCCGTCCTGGACGACCCTGTGAGCCTGCCGGAGTAGCAGGCTGCGGGAGGTAACAGGACGGGGCTGGTGCCGGTAGCACGTGTCAAGACCTCCCCCACCTCGTGAATCTGAAACAGCCTGAGCAGTCAGGCCAAGAATGTGTCCCCACTAGCCGGAGGTGGCCGGGATGCGGGTGCTGGGTGGGGGTGGAGACCCCGCAGGGGCTGGGGGCGGCACAGGTGTTGATGAGTGACAGCAGCTGAGGATTAACCAAAAGGTGATAATGACCCAGGGGAGCGGAGCCCCAGGGGCGAGCACAGAAGATGCCCGGGAAGGGCCTGGCCCTGGCAGTGGGGACAGCACTAATGGAGCAGTGCTTGGCCCTAACGGTGATGCTGGACGCTGACCCAGCGGCTCACAGGCTGCGGCTGCTCACGACCAGCCCCAGAGCACGCTGAGGGGTCCCCCGGACTCTCCCCACTGCTCAGAGGGGGCAGTGGTGGCTCAGGGCAGACCTGTCCCTGCAGAGCCCACAAGCGGGTCGGGGGGGCCAGGCCGAGACTTGAGCCCAACTGTGCTCCTGTGCGGCAGGCGGGCGGGAGAGGGGGCTGGGGGTGAGAATGGGTGTGCACGTGCACGAACGTGACATTGTGGGAGGGAACGTGTGAGTGTAAGTGCACGAGTGAGCATGAGTGTGTGAGACCGAGTGTGGGTGTGAATGGGCAAGAGAGGGTGCAAATGAGTGAGACGGGAGACTCGTGTGTGAGTGTGAGTGCAAGACCATGAGGTGCATTCGGGAGCGTAAGCAGTGGATGCGTGTGAAAGGGGGGCGTGATCCTGAGTGAGCATCGTGGCTTTGCGGAAGCGTGCTCGGGCGTGTGGTATTTGTGAGTCTGTGTGAGAGCACTGCGTGAGCGTGTCTGTGTTGGAGAGGTGGTCGTCCCCCCTTGCATTAGAGAGCTCGGGTTCCTGAATGGTGAAGGCAGGAAAGGGAGATGGCGACAGCCTTCAGAGCCACTAAGAAGGCTATAATCAAAAGACAACAGCAGCCGGGCGCGGTGGCTCATACCTGCAATCCTAGCAATCTGGGAGGCCTAGGCAGGAGGATTGCTCGAGGTCAGGAGTTCAAGACCAGCCTGAGCAAGAGCGAGACCCCCCCCCCCATCTCTACTAAAAAAATAGAAAGAAATTATCTGGACAACTAAAAATATATAGAAAAAATTACTTGGGCATGGTGGTGCATGCCTGTAGTCCCAGCCACTTGGGAGGCTGAGGCAGGAGGATTGCTTGAGCCCAGGAGTTTGAGGTTGCTGTGAGCTAGGCTGATGCCACAGCACTCTAGCCTGGGCAACAGAGTGAGACTCTTGTCTCCAAAAAAAAAAAAAAAAAAGACAACAGCAAGTGTCAGCGAGGATGTGGGAGGTTGGAACCCTCGCACGCTGCTTGGGGGACGCTCTGGCAGTTCCTCAACAACATTGCGTTACCACACGATCCAGCAATTCCACATCCAGGTACGTACCCAAGAGGAACAAAAACAAACCTCCACACAGAAAGTTGCACACGAGTGCTCCCAGCAACACTGTTCCTGATAGCCAGAGAGTGGCGACGACCCACACGTCCATCAGCAGATGAACGGAAAAATAAAACGTGGCACGCCCCTACAAGGCGGTAAAAAAGAATGAAACACTGATATATGCTATGGCGTGGATGGCCCTTGAAGTCATGATGCCTGGTGAAAGATGCCAGTCACCAAGAACCACTTGCTGTAGGATCTCGTGTGTATGAAGTGTCCGTACACACAGACAAATCCGTATAGACTGAAACATGTCAGCATGTGCCAGGGCCTGGGGCCACAGGGGGAACATGGGAGCGACTCTTAGTGGGTACAGGCTTTCTTTTGGGGGAGTGGCAGTAAAAATGTTCCAGACGGCAGTGAATGTTACACAATCCTCCGAATGTACTAAACACCGTTGCATTGTACACTTGAAACAGGTGAGCTTTATGGTGTGCAAATTACATCTTAATAAAGCTTTAAAAAAAAAAAAAGTCTCCAGGACAGGCACTGGCAGCTCAGCATTTCCAACATCTTTCTTCTCTGACCTTGGTCAAACTCCTTTCCTTTTCCACCGGAGGAAAAGGAAGAGAAGGAAAGGAAAGAACAGGGAGGAAAGGACCTACCTCCCTTCTGATAGCTCTGAATTCAGGACCTACTCATCCTGAGCTAAGCTCTTAAATACAGACACTCAAAATTCCTCTCCCTGTTTTACAGCCCAGACCATCGAGATCCAGAGAGGGAACCTGCTTTCCAAAGGTCACAAAGCCAAAAACGGGCAGAGGCTGGACTTGGACCCGTCTCTGACCGGGTTCCCACATATTTGCTCCTAGCCGCCCACTCAGCACCTCTAAAATGTACCTGGGCCAGTGATCACCGAGGATGTTCATTCTGTGTTCCCCCAGCTGAGGAACCCTGAGCTTGCACACAGTACTGTGCAGAAAATTTGTGGGTGTCCAGTGCAAGATGTAAATGTGGGGTCTCTTGTTCAAAACAAAGGACAAAACACTCTCACTTCTCTCTCTGTCTCTGTCTCTGTCTATACCTCACTCCCAGCAGACCCATCCAGGGAAGCATGAGCCAAAGCTCAAAGCTGTCCTGGGTCATGTTCCATTGGCCCATCGGACCTCACTTACAAAATGCTAAATAAAAAGCTACAAAATGCACTTACAAAATGCAAAAGAAGGCGGGGCACAGTGGCTCATGCCTGTAATCCTAGCACTCTGGGAGGCCGAGGCGGGAGGATCGCTTGAACTCAGGAGTTCGAGACCAGCCTGAGCAAGAGCGAGACCCTGTCTCTACTAAAAATAGAAAGAAATTACATAGACAACTAAAAATACATACAGAAAAAATTAGCCGGGCATGGTGGCACATGCCTGTAGTCCCAGCTACTCGGGAGGCTGAGGCAGGAGGATCGCTTAAGCCCAGGAATCTGAGGTTGCTGTGAGTTAGGCTGATGCCACGGCACTCACTCTAGCCCGGGCAACAGAGTGAGACTCTGTCTCAAAAAATAAAATAAAATAAAAAACAAAATGCAAAAGAAAAACGTCAAGATGGCCACGCAGAACATTAAACCCGCACAGCTGCACTCAACCCTGCCCTGCTGGCAGGAAGGAGTTTGCCCAAGATCCAGTCAGGACTTGAAGACCTCTGTAAACCGTATCTTTGAAAATAGTTCATTTGCAGTTTAGAGCTACTATAGATGGACCTCACTTTATTGCACTTCGCTTTGTTGCACTTTGCAGATATTGTGTTTTTTCACAAATTGAAGGTCTGTGGCAACCCTGTATTGAGCAAGCCTATTGGTGCCATTTTTCCAACAGCAGGTGCTTGCTTCTGTGCCACATTTTGGTAATTCTCACAATATTTCAAATGTTTTCATCATTATACCTGTTATAATGATCTGTGATCGGTGATCTTTGATATTACTATTGTATTTGTTTTACGGTGGCACAAACTACCCGTATGAGACATCAAACTTAATTGATAAATGTGTGTGTTCTGACTGCTCAAACCAGCCATTCTCCCATCTCTCTCCCTCGCCTCAAGCCCCCGTTCCCTGAGAGAGACACAAGAATATTGAAATTAGGCTAATTAATAATCCTATAATGGCTTCTAAGTGTTCAAGTGAAAGGAAGAGTCATACATCTCTCCCTTTAAATCAAAAAGTAGAAATAAGGAGTTTGAGGTTGCTGTGAGCTAGGCTGACGCCACGGCACTCACTCTAGCCAGGGCAACAAAAAGTAGAAATAATTAAGCTTAGAGAGGAAGGCGTGTCGAAAGCCAAGACAGGCCAAAAGCCCAGCCTCTTGCACCAAACAGTTAGCCAAGCTGTAAATGCAAAGAAAAAGTTTTTGGAGGAAATTGAAAGTGCCATTCGTGAACACACAAATGAGAAGAAAGGGAAACGGCCTTATTGCCGAGACGGAGAAAGTCTGAATGGTCTGGATAGATCAAAGCAGCCACAACATTCCCTTAAGCCAAAGCTGATGAAGGGGGCTGCACTAAACAACAGATTTTCAATGTAGATAAAACAGTCTTCTATTGGAAGAAGATGCCATCTTGGACTTTCATAGCTAGAGAGGAGAAGACAATGCCTGGCTTCAAAGCTTCAAAGGACAGGCTGACTCTCTTACTAGGGGCTAATGCAGCTGGTGACTTTACGTTGAAGCCAACGCTCATCCCCCAAATCCTAGGGCCCTTAGAAATGATGCTAAATCTACTCTGCCTGTGCTCTAGAAATGGAACAACAAAGCCAGGATGACAGCACATGTGTTTACAGCATGATTTACTGAATATTTTAAGCCCAGGAAAAAAGATTCCTTTCAAAGCATTACTGCTCACTGACAATGCACTGGTTACCCAAGAGCTCTGAGGAAGATGTACCAGGAGATGTTCTTTTCGTGTCTCCTAACAGAACATCCATTCTGCAGTCCGTGGATCAAGCAGTAATTTCGATTTTCAAGTCTTATTATTTAAGAAATACATTTTGTAAGGCTATAGCTGCCACAGATAATGGTTCTTCTGATGGTTTGGGGCAAAGCAAACTGAAAAGTTTCTGGAAACGATTCACCATTCTAAATGCCATTAAGAACATTTGTGATTCATGGAAGGAGGTCAACATATCAACATTAACAAGAGTTTGGAAGAGGTTGACTCCAACCCTCATGGATGACTTTGAGGGGTTCAAGACTTCGGTGGAGGAGGTAACTGCAGATGTTGTGGAAATAGCAAGAGAACTAGAATTAAAAGTGGACCCTGAAGATGTCACTGAATTGCAGCAATCTCACGTTAAAACTTAAATAGATGAAGACTTGCTTCTTAAGGATGAGTGGAGAAAGTGGTTTCTTGAGATGAATCTATTCCTTGGGAAGATGCTGTGAACATTGTTGAAATGACAACAAGGGATTTAGAACATTATATAAACTTAGTTGAGAAAGCAGCTGCAGGGTTTGAGAAGATTGACTCCAATTTTGAAAGAGGTTCTACTATGAGTAAAATGCTATCAAACAGCATCTCATGCTACAGAGAAATCCTCCGGGAAACGAAGAATGAATCCATGCAGCAAACTTCATTGCTTTAGAAATTGCCACAGCCCACCGGGTGAGGTGGCTCACGCCTGTAATCCTAGCACTCTGGGAGGCCGAGGCGGGTGGATTGTTTGAGCTCAGGAGTTCGAGACCAGCCTGAGCAAGAGCAAGACCCTGTCTCTACTAAAAATAGAAAGAAATTATATGAACAACTAAAAGTATATATAGAAAAAATTAGCTGGGCATGGTGACGCATGCCTGTAGTCGCAGCTACTCGGGAGGCTGAGGCAGGAGGATCGCTTGAGCCCAGGAGTTGGAGGTTGCTGTGAGCTAGGCTGACACCACGGCATTGTAGCCCGGGTAACAGAGTGAGACTCTGTCTCAAAAAAAAAGAGAGAGAAATGGCCACAGCCACCCCACCTCGATCAGTCACTAGCCATCAACATCAAAACAAGACCAGCAAAAAAGATTATGACCTGAAGGCTCAGATGATTACTAGCATTTTTTTAGCAAAAAAGTTTTTTTTTTTTTTTTTTTTTTTTTTTTTTTGGTGGTTGTTGTTCAAGACAAGGTCTCACTCTGTTGCCCAGGCTGGAGTGCAGTGGTGTCATCATAGCTCACTGCAACCTCAAACTCCTCAGCTCAAGCAGTCCTCCCACCACAGCCTTCCAAGTAGCTGGCCACACACCACCACACTTAGCTAATTTTTATATTTTTTGTAGAGACAGGGTCTTGCTATGTAGCTCAGGCTGGTCTCGAACTCCTTGCCTCAAGCAATCCTCCCGCCTCAGCCTTAAAGTATTTTTTAATTAAGGTATGTCTATTTTTTTTGGACATAATGCTATTGCACACTTAACAGACTACAGTGTAATGTAAACACAACTTTTTTTTTTTTTTTTTTTTGAGACAGAGTCTCACTCTGTCACCCCTGGTAGAGTGCAGGTCATTGTAGCTCACTGCAACCGCAAACTCCTGGGCTCAAGTGATCCTCGTGCCTCAGCCTCTTGAGTAGCTAGAACTACAGGTGTGCATCATGACACCCAGCTAATTT
Organism: Eulemur rufifrons; assembly: GCF_041146395.1. Classification (NCBI taxonomy): domain Eukaryota; kingdom Metazoa; phylum Chordata; class Mammalia; order Primates; family Lemuridae; genus Eulemur; species Eulemur rufifrons. Next base: position 14,764,355 of record NC_091006.1, read on the forward strand.
TTCTATTTTTAGTAGAGATAGGGTCTCACTTTTTGCTCAGGCTGGTCGGAACTCCTGAGCTCAAGCAATCGTCCTGCCGTGGCCTCCCGGAATGCTGGGATTACAGGTGTGAGCTACTGTGCATGGCCTGTAAACACAACTTTGATATGCACCAGGAACCCCAAAAGTTTGTGTGAGTTACTTTACTGCAATATATACTTACCTCAAGTGGTCTGGAAGTGACCTGGAAATGTCCACAAGGCATGCCTGTATATATAGATATGCAAATGGCCTGAGCACGTTTCTCAGACTTGAAGACTTTTAACCAGATGGGCCGATGAATCACCGGCCCATCTTGGTAAAATGCCAATTCTGATTTGGTGGGTCTGGGACGGGGCCTGAGATTCTGCATTCGCGTAGCCAGCTTCCAGGTAAGGCCAATGCCCTGGTCCATGGATCACGCTTTGAGGTGCGAGGACCGTGAGAACATGATTTTAGAGTATTGGTCCAGCATTCTGCCTAAACTCTCTTACTAATGCTAACCATTTATCTGCTCGGTTCTTCAGGGTTTTCTGTGTCAACAGTCACAGTACACAGCCCATAGATAACAACGGATATGTGTCTTCCTTTGTACCCTTTAATCTGATTAAGAAAGTCCTCTCTGTGCCTACTTTGCTCCCTGTGTGCACATGTGGTGCGTGTGTGTAAACTGCAAATGAGTGTTTTGTCAAATGTTTTGTTTTGGGGTTTTTTTGCATCAGTTGCGCCTGCTGGGCCTGTGCAGCTACTGTTCTGGGCTTGTTGCAAGTTGGCAGACGGAGGATCGAACTCAGCTGTCCCGTGGGAGGTGTCCAGGGTCAGGGCCAGCAACAGGAGGGGGCTGGCCATCCAGCCTGGCCATGGGCCCTGGGGCCAGATGTTTGGGCTTAACTGCCTGGCCAAGCAGGGATAGAGTGACTGAGTAATTAAGCGCTCTCTTCTTCAGGGCTGGCAGAAGGTGGCAGGGGGTGGAGGAACCTGGGGCCAGAGTCCCCAACAGCCCCCCTTCACCTCTGGCTAGCAGAGGGGAGCCAAGAGCCTGAACCCCACACTGGGCTCTCCATTACGTTTGGAGGGGAGAACCCAGGGCCAGGCTTCACCTGCTCACACTTGGAAATAAAAAAGGAGCTTTTTTCTTCCAAGTTGGGGTGCCTTCTCGTGACCCCCAGGGCAGGAAGGGGAAGGCAGGCAGAAGCCCTCCCCTCAGCCCTCCCCAGGGTACCAGTCAGCAGTTATTTAAGTCTCGGGGCTTAAAGAGATCTGGGGAACAGAGAATTCTCCGCGTGCTCCTTCGCCTGTTGGCGGGAGCAGACAGTCCATGTATCAGGACCCCCAGACATTATCCCTCCCCCCCAAGCAAGTAACTGGACCCTGCTGGCCTTTGCAGCACTGCGGGGGCGCCAGCCTCCATCACCTTCCACGACCTCTGAGCCAGGGAGAGGAGGAGGAGGGAATGCTTCCCAGACTGAGGCAGCAGGGACAAGAATCAGAGTGGGGAGGATCTTCCGAGGCAGCCCATAATTTACAGACCGGCAAGCTAAACACAGAGATAGGACAGAGCCTGCCCAAGGTCACTCAGAGAGGAGTGATCATGGAAGCCCTAATCTGGAACCCCAGGCCATGGTCAAATCACAGGAATTGGCATCACATTATTCTGGGTTCGAGTCTCAGCTCTGCTGTGTGGTCTTAGGCAAGGGGCCTGCCCTCTCTGAGTCTCAGAGTCCTTTATGAAACAGGGATCAAAGTTTTTCCCTTGAAAGACTGTGGGGAGGACTGGATATATATTAAGAGTCTCCACAGTGTCAGGCACAGAGAAGGGCATTTAGGTGTGGTCATGGTCACTCTTGTTAACTGAGCATATACTATGTGCCCAGCTCTGTTCTTATTTGCACTACTTCATTTCATCCTCAAAACAACCCCATCAGGCAGGTGCTATGACTAGTCCCACTGTACAGGTAGAAAAACTGAGGCTCAGAGAAGGAAGAAAAACTGCCAGAGTTTCACAGCCAGGACACAGCCCAGCCAGGCCTTGGACCCAGGTCAGTCTTATGTGGGCATGTAATGTTTTCTTAATAGCAAGGGCCCTGGAAGCCAACCATGGCCCCATCACATGTTCCCTGAGTGATCTGGGGCACGTGACCAAACCTTCCTGGGCCTCAGTGCCCAGATCTGTAAAATGGGGGTAAATACAACAGTCACTCTCACATGAAGAGCACTTATCATTGCCAAGCCCCATCCTAAGCACTCTTATAGGTATTAACTTATCATTTAGTCATCACAGCAACCCCATGAGGTATGTGTACTATTATTATCCCCCTTTTATAGTTGGAGAAACTAGACCAAGAGGTTAAGTAACTCACTCATGTTCACTCCCAGCACGAACTCTAACTCAGGAATCCAGTCTCCAAAGCTCACCTCCTTAAGTGCTGAGCTGTGGAAACAGTACCCTCCTCGGCAGACACTCGCTAAGATAAAATGACATCATCCATGAAAAGCCCTTAAGACAGCCTGCCACATAGGAAGCACCCAACAAATATTAGTCATTCTCATAATGATGGTTCACTCATTCATTCAAAAGATATTTCATGAGTGAGTGCTCTGTATCAGCCTGTTCTAAATGGTGGGCATATAGTCATGAATAAGGCAGAGTTTTCTGTCCACATGAAACTTCATCATCATCACCACCACCATCATGATCATCACCACCATGATCATCTCTAACACTGTCACCGTCATATCACCACCACTATCACCGCCATGATCACCACAATCACCATCCTCATCACCATCACCATCATGATCACCATGATCACCATCATCACACTATGATCACCACCATCACCACCATGATCACCACAATCACCATCCTCATCACCATCACCACGGTCACCATTATCAGCATCATGATCACCACAATCACCATCCTTATCGCCACCACCATCATCACCACCATGATCACCATCATCAGCATCATGATCACCACAATCACCATCCTTATCGCCACCACCATCATCACCACCATGATCACCATCATCAGCATCATGATCACCACAATCACCATCCTCATCACCATCACCACGATCACCATTATCAGCATCATGATCACCACAATCACTATCCTCATCACCACCACCACCATCACCACCATGATCACCATCATCACCACCACCACCATCATTACCATCATTGTCTCATCACCATGACCATTACCTCATGATCATGACCATCATAATCATCATGTTCACTGTCATAATCACCATCACCATCATGATCGTCACCATTATCATCATCACCATCATCACCATCATGATCATCACCATACTCACCACTATCATCACCACCACCTTGCATGGCACCTGTGGTATTCAGAAATCAAGATCAATCTTGTGGTCTTATCTCTCCGGGGTTCCACTGGACCCCCAGAAACACCATTTACACCTTGTTTTAATTAATAATTTGTTTGGTTTGAGAGTGTCTTAAGCCCCCCAAATCCTGAAGCGGATCACACATCTCCTCTCAGAGGCCTCTCCTCCTCCTCTGGGGTGGTGGTGGTTGGCACAAGTGTGCTGGGGGGCCAGGCCACCTCTGCCAGTCTCTTTATAGCCTCGCCCAGCTGCCCTAGACCCTGGGCAGCTTCTACCAGCTGGGTCAGCCCCAGCCCCAGGGCTTGGCGCTCCTGCCGGTCCTGCTCCAGGACCTGGGTCAGCCTCTGCAGCTGACCACCCACATCCCTCACAGCAGCCACCAGCTCCACCAGGGCAGGTGGCTCACAAGCCATGACCCTTATAGGTGGAGTTGGAGCCACACATGGGCCAAGGGGGCCTGGGCTCTGACTAGGGGGTGGCCCTTGGTCAGGGGGAGGTTGATCCAAGGGGTGGGCCATGGAGGAGAGGTGGAGGTCAGGGATAACAGTGGGGTCAGAGGCTGAGTGTGGGGTCTGGGTAGGTGGAGGAGTTAGTTTGGGGCTCTGGCCTCTAGATGGTTTGAAATCCTCAGGGGACAGCGGGTCTGTGCTTGGAGCTCTGGAGGACCTGGAGGCGCTGGACTCCAAGGTTGGAGAGGGCTCTAGGGTTGGCATCTGAGATGTGGAGGTGTGAGGGGCAGATGCCATGAAGGTCACCTGGGGGTGCGGGCTGGGCTTGGCTGTTGGTGCTAGAGTGAGTGAGGAAAGTTCTGTCCCCAAGGAGGTTGGAAGGGACTTAGCAGTGATGATAGGCGTTGAGGTGAGGTCAGGAGCTGTGATGAGGTGAGTGGCTGTGGTGGGTTGAGGGGTCGTGGTAGGTTGAAGAGTTGTGGTAGAGTCAGGAGTCACGGTGGGGTAAATGGTGGTGGTGGGTTGAGGGGTCGTGGTGGGTTGAGGGGTCGTCATGGGGCGAGGAGTTGTGGAGGGACGAGGGGTAGTGGTGGGGTGAGGGGTCGTGGTGGGTTGAAGGGTCGTCATGGGGTGAGGGGTTGTGGAGGGGTGAGGAGTCGTGGTGGGTTGAGGGGTAGTAGTGGGTTGAGGAGTCGTGGTGGGTTGAAGGGTTGTCATGGGGTGAGGGGTTGTGGAGGGGTGAGGGGTCGTGGTGGGTTGAGGGGTCATGGGGGGTTGAGGGGTAGTGGTGGGGTGAGGGGTCGTGGTGGGTTGAAGGGTCGTCATGGGGTGAGGGGTTGTGGAGGGGTGAGGAGTCGTGGTGGGTTGAGGGGTCGTCATAGGGTGAGGGGCTGTGGTGGGTTGAGGAGTAGTGGCAGGATGAGGGGTTGTGGCAGGGTGAGGGGTTATGGTGGGGTGCAGGGTGGTAGTGTGGCAAGGGCTTGTGGAGGGGTCTGGGGAGCCAGAAGATCTTGGGACTGTATTTGGGTGTGGGGTTGTGTCCAAGACTGGGGTTGTGTCAGATTCTGGGGTCAGCTCTGAGGTCGGGGGAAGGCTGGTCACCTCTGACTGTGCAGAGGAGTCAGAGGTCAGACCTTTGGGCAGTGTGGGTGATAGGGGAGGTGAAAGCTTTGGAGTCAGCGTTGGAATCACACTGGAGTCAGGGATGGACAAAGGACGGTCAGGGGTTGTGAAGACGAAGTCAGGGTTCCCCGGGTCTGGGGTGGGTGGCGAAGTGTCAGGAGGGCCAGAGGTCGTTGAAGCTGAGTCGGGGATGAACTGTGGCCCAGAGGTCAGCAGTGGGCCTGGAGGCTCCACCGAGGCGGAGGAAGCTGGGGACGGGGTGGGGGGCGCTGTCCTGGCCGCAGTGGGTCTCAGCAGCCGGCGATCGGGCCACGGTTTCCTCGGGAAACCTGGAAGAGGAGAAAGAGACAGACAGGCTGAGGTCAGTCTGCCCCACCCCCGCCCCGCCCCCGGGGAGCCGACCAATGGGAAGGCGCAGGGCCTCGTGACGTCACGGATCACCAGCCAACTTCACCTGGCCCTAGTGCCCCTCCGCCCCGCCTCCTCTGATGTTTCCGGGCGCCACCTGGCGGCCTGAGCCTCAGAGGACGCGGGGAGCAGGGTGCGGCGGGGTACCGGGATGCGGGAGAGGACAGGGACGGCGGCGCCGGGATGTGGGGGCAAGGCGGAGGCAGGGAGATGCGAGAGGGTGCCGGAGGGCAATCTTAGTAATCAAGACAAATATTTTTATGCAATGTTTTTAAACAATCAAAATTAATGCAAAATATCCACGATGAACAAAAAGTTATCATTTTACCAAAGACAGGATCCGACAGGGCTGGAACTAGGATGAGTCCAGTGAGGTGAGTAGGATCCTGTCTTCAGTTGAAATTTTGATATTTAGTTCATCAGTGGATTTTTCTGCATTAATTTTGATTTTTAAAAATATTGTATTATGATTAACATTACTGTCACTAATGTTGCTATACAACTCCTGCCCCCACTGTTAAATTTGACTGGCTTTAAAAAAAATAAAAATATTTTATTATGATAGCATTTCTCTTGATTACTGCGTTTTTGGCACCCCCTTAAATTTGAGGTCTGACTGGAGTGAGGAGCCTCACCCTCTTCCTGGCCTGGCTTCCAGGTGAGTGCAAATTGTATCCCTTTTTACAGGTGACAGAAATTAGGCCAAGAGGGTAGGTAACTTGCCCCAGGTGCTGCAGACACAGTTTGCAAGTTGCAGGGACGAGATCTGAACCCAAGTTGTTTGCATCCAGAGTTTAGGTGATTAAATACCACGTGATGGAAATGTTCCATGATCTGCACAGTCTAACACGGTAGCCACTGGCCACATGTGGCTACTGTGAATCAGGAACTGAATGCTTCGTTTTCCAATGTGTTGATTCATTTAAATTTAAATAATCACCTGTGTTAATAGCTACCATATGGGACTGAAGGGCACAGCTCTAGAGATTTCCACTTGTTCCTGTAGGGTCTTTGCAGTGCATCCCTTTCTCCTGTCCTTTGTAGGGTTGGAGAAGCATTAAGTAAAAGGCTTGGCCTCAAGGCAGGCTGTTGGGGTGTAAGCCCCAGCTCTTCTTAGCTGGGTGACCATGGGCAAGTTACTTAATTGCTGGAATCACAGTTTCATCCCCACCTATAAACCATGATGATCAGTGTATCTCTCTTGTAGAGCTGTCACAGGATTCAAGGAGGTCACAGCTGTGCAAAGCACTTAGCACAATGTCTAGCATGTAATAAGCACTCTCATGATTATTGATGTTGTCAGCGTCATTGATGTATGTGCCTCAATTTCTCACATCTGTGAAATGGGCATAATTATAGACCTGCATGATGGGGCTCAGGTAGATATGAGGATTAAAGGACTAATATAAATAAAGTGCTTAGAATAATGCCTGACATGGGGATGTTGCTTGATAAATGTTTTGAGTTATTATTTCAAGAATCTCAACTTAATTGGATATTGTAGGAGCTCAGATACCTACAGTGGTGATGGTTTTTAATTTTTCAGACCCAAGGTGTAGAGACCTACAGTAATCATACTCCCTGGCACATTGTCATCAACAGCTTCTCTCTGCAATGTCTCCTCTTGTTTTATTTCATTTTAACTTGAATACTCTTTATCCTCAATCTCTGTCCTCATCACCCTCTCCTATAAGTAACTCCGTATGTTTGACATATGGCCTTAAACATGCATGTCTCCTTATAAAATATAATGTGCTTTATAAGTGTATGCACTTACTTTTGTGTGTGTGCTTTTAATTTTTGCAAATAACATTGGGCTGGAAGTCTCATTCTGTTTCTGACATTTCCACTCAATGTTATGTTGCTGTGTATACATCTAGTCATTGTTTCAGCTGTTGCATAGAATTCCATTGTGTGTGCCTATTGCATTTCTTTTATCCATTCCTCTAACGTTGGCCATTCAACTTGCCTCCCACTCCCTGACATCCCAGAGTTCCAAAGAACATCCTCATATATGTCCTCTTATAAGCCTGTGTAAGAATTTCTTTGGAATATATATCTAGGAGCAGATTTTGTGGGTCATAATTTATAATCATACTTTACTAAATACTGCTAGATTGTTTTTATCAAACAGCTATACCCAGTGGGGATGCCTGTCTCCCCACATCCTCATGCACACTTGGTATTATCCACCTTTCTAATCCTTTTCCATGTTTGTCATTGTTTTAATTTGCATTTTCTGATTTCTGATGAATGTGAGAATTGCTACTTAAAATTAGCCATTTGGGCTTCCCTTTCTGTGAATCACCTGTTTGTATCTTTTCTTCATTCTCATTTAGGGTTTCCCATCATTTTCTTATTTGTCAGAGTGACTTCCAGAGTATAGATTAGGGTTTCTCTACCTCAACCTTTGGCATTTGGGGCTGGATGGTTCTTTGTTGCGGGGGCATAGCCTGTGCATTATACAGTGTTTAATGCCATCCTGGCCTCTGCCCATTAGGTGCCAATGGGTAGCCTCTCTGCTTCCAGTCAGGACAACCCAACACGTCTTCAGACATTGCCAAATGCTGCTTGGGAGCAAAATCACCCCTAGTTGGGGACCATCAGTCTAGATAATAACTTTGTTTTAGGATGTATCTCTGTTGGGTTTTTCTGGGGTAAGGGTTGGGTCACCATTTGGAGTTTGAAGTCCATCTCTCTACCCTACCATACACACTCCCCCGGTCCCCTCGCCCAGCCACATGCCTCACCTGTGTCCTCATGGACCCTTGGAGCTGGAGGAGGACTTCCTGGACTCCTGGTGGTGCCAGTGGCACGAGTGGGCGCAGGTTTGCCTGTGGTGGGGGTACCCTTAGCCAGGCCCCTTCTCACAGGTGTGTCCCACGTCCAGGGAGGCTCGTAACCATCCTTGTCACCTTGAGAGATACGGGGAAGAGGGTTGAGTCTTCCACTGTCCTTTGAGAGTGATGCCCCTTCCTGCTCTCCTGGGCCCCAGCCCCAGTTCAAACGCCGTCCTGTCCAACTGGACTGTCACTTCAGCCTCCTTCCTGATCTCGCGGCCCCTGTCGTGATTCAGTTGAGATGCTCTTGGCTACCAATAACAGAAACTATGACTAAACTAGCTCATAAAATAAGGGCATTTATTATTTCAGTTCCCTGAGGCCCCAGTCCTAGGCGGGGAAAACCCACATAATATCTTTATTAATTAGCTGCTGGGAACATTTCTATAATACTATTTTTCCTATGATTTTTGGCCAAATACCCTTGGATAATCTCTATATAACAATTTTATATAACATAAATTTATAATGTATAACATATATACACCATTTTATTTAGGGAGACTAGAAAAATAATCCAGTCTTCTAGCTTGGTTGATCAAAAAGCTTATTTTAACAACAGCTTTCTTGAGATATAATTCACATAACATACAATCCAGCAACTTAGTGTGTGATTCAATGGTTTTTAGTATATTCACAAGGTTGTGTGACCATTGCCACAATTAAAATGAAGAACATTTTCATCACCCCAACAAAACACTCCAGACCCATTACCATGGTCATTCTTACTCACCTGAATCATCAAACCAACTTCTGCTGTGACCCTGTCTCCCTACACTGATCTTAGAGGCCTCTTTATAACCCAAAGACCTGGCCCTGCCCCTCCCAGCCCCTAAACCTTCCCATGAGTCCCCGTGTGTAAAGTCCACACGCCTGGTCCTCCTTCACGCACTGCCCTGGCCACCTCCCCGGCATCCTCCATCCTCCACTGTCTCATCCACACAGTGCTCTGCCCACGTCAGACCCCTAACCTGGCGTATTCACCACACGTAGCCTTTCATACTTCTGAGCCTCCGCCCATGCTGTTGCCCTGCATGGAATTCCCTGCCCCGCCATTTCCTTTCCAAGTGAGCTCCTAGGATGTTTTCTCATTCTGCACACAAAGCCAGGCAGAAGAAGGACAGTGTCCAAGACCTCAGGCAACTTCTTCGAGGTCACCTTGAGCTCTGTGGCTAGCTGTCCCAATTACAGAAGTCCTTTGCTCTGTCACCTGCTAAGGTATCACATACTCATAGAACAAGAATTGATTTTCACCCTGATGCCAGGCATTGCGGACACCTGAGTCATGCCTTCATACTATCAACCTTTCTTAATGAAATATATTTCCCATTTCTATTAAATACCTTAAGAGGGTAGCCATAAAATCCTAATGGATAGCCATATTCAGAAATTTAAAACACCGTTGGCAGTACTATTAATTTTTTTAAAAACACAAAAAATGAGAAAAGCTTAGAGGAAAAACCTATCAGTGGTGCATCACTAAAGATTTCTTTCCAAGATGCTAGGTTTTAGGCAGACTCTACTAAGAACACAAATTTGGGGCAGGCACAGTGGCTCAAGCTTGTAATGTCAGCACTTTGGGAGGCTGAGGTGGGAGGATTTCTTGAGGCCAGGAGTTTGAGATCAGCCTGGACAACATAGCAAGACACTGTCTCTACCAAAAAAATAAATAAATAAAAATTAAAAAAGATAACCAGGTGCGGTGGTGCATGCCTGTAGTCCCAGCTACTACTTGGGAGGCTGAGGCAGGAGGATCGTTTGAGCCCAGGAGTCTGATGCTCCAGTGAACTATGATTGTGCCACTGCAGTCCAGTCTGGGTGACAAAGTGAGACCCTGTCTCTAAAAAAATAAACACAAATTGAAGCTGTCTTCCTGTTAAAATGTCAGCCCACCAATTACAGATATATTCCTGTGTGTGCTCGAAACGTACTGTCCAAAATTTGTCTTAGCATTCCCACACATGTATTTACACCTTAACTACAAATGCATGATTCCTGAACACCATGTTTCTACCTGCTTTTGCTTTGTAAGGCTAGTTTAACACTGTGCACGGAGACCTAAGTGCCGTATACATCCTTTTGAAGCTGCTTTTCCCATCCACCCTCATGTTTCTGAGGCTGTACACCTGGCTCTGTCCCTTCCTAGCTGGGTGAGCAACTAACTTAACTTCTCCATGACTCAGTTTCCTCATCTGCAAAATGGGAATCATTATGGCACCCACTTTTTGGGGTCACAGGGCCAGGCACATGATAAGCTATTCTTTGCATTAAAATACATATAACTCTGGTCCATCCTTTTAAACCTCTGTATAATATTCCATGTGTGAATACACAACCAGGGATTTACTTACACTCCTGCTGATGGTGATTGCCAACGTTTTGCTGTTACAAGTACAGCTCCAGTGAACTCCTTGTGCTTGTGCCCTCAGGCTTATGAGTGAGGATTTCTCCACACCTAATTCTGGGGTGGCTGTGTGGGAGGCAGGTGTGTCTCCCTAGATATTGACAAACTGCCCTCCTAAGTGGATGCAGATTCTCACTCCCACATTTATCTATGTCCTTGGTGCTGTCAGATATTGTAATTTTCCTTGGTTTTATTAGGAGAGGGTGGCTGAGGAAGCTGCTGATTTGCTGCAATAACCAAAGTGAAGACCAGAGAGGGCAAGGAACTTCCCTGAGGTAACACAGCTAAGGGGCAGCATCAAGCTCCAGACCCCAGCAGGTCTACCTGGTCCTAAATGGGGGCCTCTTTCCCTCTGGGTATCGATCCCCCCAAGTCTCAACCCATTCTTCCCTGGTAAGCTTTTATTCATCCTTTAGGATTTGGTTCAAAGGCCACATGCTGAGGAGGTCTCCCCTGTCCCCTTCTGCATGAGGTCAATCCCTGCTCTATGTTCCCTGGATTCTTCGTAGCTAATTCTGTCCTTCCCACTCTTTGCCGCTGCAGCTTTTAAGGGTGTGAATCTGGAGTATGAATCCAAGCCCTGCCTTTTGCTACCCTGACCTCAATGTCCTTATCTGTAAGATGGGGCTAAGGACACTACTCATCTCACAAGGTTGTCTGGGGAGGGAGGGAGTTAAACCACAAGCTGCACTTGCAATGGTGCCTGGGACATGAAGAACATTCACTAAATATTAGCTATTATTATTCTTATCCTCACCATCATCTAACCTCTAAATGTAACTTCCCATTTAAGCTGGGATCCTCTCTTTTCTGCACCACCTCATACAGTGGTAACCTCCGGCGATACCCCAGATGCATGTGTCTCCCAGCTTCCCATCTGGGTGTGGTGGGAACTGCATTAGACACGGCTATCTGTCTGTCTGCACGGCCACATCCATCCCCACAGTTTTGGATTCCATCTTGCTAAGTTATGCCCCCAGCCCAGGCACTCCTCGGAGCTCCAAGATTGCACTGCTAACATCTTCCGATATTCCCACTCTGGTTCCTGTGCACACACCCCAGTGTTCCCTGACCCAGTGAAAGGTGGGTCCCTGCCCCCTGCCTCTCTCTCCTCATTGCCCCCAACCCATCACCCAACCCCATCAGCTCAACCCCCAGAATATGGCTTGAATATGTCCACATCTCTCTCAGTCTCCACTGCCACCCTGACTGAGGCCACTGTCACCTCCCCACTGGACCACCCAGTCTCCCTGCATTCACTCTTGCCCCAACAGTTCATTTCCCATCTCATTGCCTGCCATCATCACACCTGCTACTCCACTGCAGCCACCAACCTTGTTGCTATTTCTTCAACCAGCTGAGCATGCTTCCTCCCACCCCAGGGCCTTTGCACATGCTGTTCTCGCTGCAGGGAACACTCTTCAAGCGGATTATTTGCATGGCTTTCCCCTTGAAGTTTTCACTTAAATGGCACCTTCTTGGTAAGATGATTCTTAATCATCCTGTTTTAAATTGCAACCCTCAGCCTCCTGTTCCCCTTCCTTTGCTTTGTTCTTTAGTGCTATGTCCCCAGTGGCTACTGCACACGTCTGCCACACAGCACGCATTGGACACATGAATTGATGTCTGTGTCTCCAAATTCTATCATGTAGGAAGCCTCAAGAAATGTTGCTTCAATAAAGTGGAAAGTAAAACTCCAAACTCCATAAGCCTCTGTTCCATCTCCTGTACACTCTCTCTAGACTTACACTATGGTCTCTCTTTCATTCGTTTACACATTCATTCATCCAACAAAAATGTAAAAAGTCTCTACTGAGTTTCAAGCACTGTCCTAGACACTGGGCATACAAGACAGATCTGTGGTAGACAGAATAATGCCTTTCGCAAAGATGTGTGTGCCCTAATCCACAGAACGGATGTTACTTTACTTGGCAAAAGGGACTTTGCAGATGTGACCAGGAGTCCAGACCTTGAAATGGGGAAATTATCCTGGATTAGCCAAGTGGGCCCAATCTAATCACATATGTCCTTAAAAATCAGAGAACTTTCCACAGCTGCAGTGAGAGAAAAAAATTAAATTTAGAGAGAGGAGGGTCATAGAGATGCAATGTTGCTGGCTTTGCAGATGAATGAAGGGGCTCCAAGCCAAGGAATGAAGGTGGCCTCTCCAAGCTGGAAAAACCAAGGAAATGGATCCTCCCTTAGAGCCTTCAGAAGGGAATAGCCCTGCTGACACCTTGATCTTAGCCCAGTGAGACCCATGTCTGACTTCTGACCTATAAAACTGCAAGACAATAAGTTTGTGTTGTTTTCAGCCATTAAATTTGTGAAGATGTATTATGGCAGTAACAGAAACTGATACAGATCATTCACAGGGCTTAAAGTCTAGCAGAGATTGACACCATCCATTGCAGATTTCTGGCAATGCAAATTTCTTCCTTCCCTTTCTCCTCTGAGAATCCTCTTCCTCCTTGTGTCTGCTGGTGAAATAATTCTATCACCCCTGTGAAGTTTTCCTTGATTGCTATAAATAATCACTCATTCCCTGGAAGCCTGCAGCTGTTGTCTTCAGCAAATAACTCGAGAAACCAATATTTTGTGGTTTTAAACAATTTCACACACATTGTGCTCGTTGGATTGGGACCTGAGGTTAGCCAGCTAGTTCTAATCCCCGCGTGGCCACAGTTGGAACCTGGTAAGGGTGTCGGACTCCAGAATTCGTGCTTCTAAATATTTCAGCATATATTGTTCCCAACCCAAGAAGCAAAATGTGTGTGAAATCGTTTAAAAGAGACTCCAGTCGTGGCTCCTGAGTTTAACTTGCCTGAGCCTCAGATTTTTTGCCCATCTGAAACATGGGTGTAGCAATAGGACCTATGGCACCCAGTTGCTGGAATCATGCATGCCTAGCACAGAGTAAGCGAGCGCTCCTTGAGTTTTTCCAACAGCCCTGGAGTCCCTTTTCCCCCCACCCCCCACAGGGGAAGAAGCGGGGATTCAGAGGCGAAGTCATTTTTCAAGGTTACATTGCTGCTGAAGATACGAATTCATGCCTGTTGTTTCTCTCATTCTCTCCCACCACCCGCACGCCTCCCCGCGAGTCTTCCTATTGTTAAGTTTGTACATACGACTGTCTTCAGATTTCCCCTGCACAGTTTGTAATTCTGCATTTATCTGTTCTCATTTACTGCTTTCTCTCCCACTGGGAGGGGTCCCCCAGGCGGGACCCGGCTGTCTCCTGGCTGCCGAGCCCAGTCCTTGCCCGTCTCCGCCGCGAGGGGGCGCTGTGGGATAGGGCGGTAGCGCGGGGCTGCAAGGCACAAAGGCTCTGGAACCCCGGCCACGTATGATCAGGGAGCATCGCCTCTCGGAGCTCCAGTTTCCCGTTCTGTAAACTAGGGATGAGACGCACTAACTCACAACTAGAGTCCACCCACCCCAAGTCACGGCGCCCTCGGGGCCTGCTCCTGCCCTCCCTTTCCTCCCGGGGCAAGGCCGGCTCTGGAGACTCAGTGGCACCCCCGGCTATTACCGCGGGAGATGAGTCAGCTGGCCAATCAGGAGGCGCAGCGCGCCCGTGACGTCACGAGGTGCAAGGCAGATGAATGCCTGCCACTCCCACCGCTCCGCCCCCGGCCCCGCCCTGCAGGCGCATGCGTGCTGAGCGCAAGAAAAAGGCGGGAAAGGGCGCGAGCGGCGAGAGCCACCTGAGGGGATGAAAAGGTGTAGGCTTCTCAGGAAGGCACAGGCAGAGGGGAGCAAGCCGATAGAGGCAAAAACCGGTACAGCCCGAGACGGCAAGCACGACGAGAGAGTGAAATGGAGGGAGAGGACAGAGAAACTGCTAGAGTGACGGGCAGAGAGGGAGAGCAGAAATGGTGACGCTCACGGGAGGGAGGGAAACCGCCCGTGAGAGAAACAGGCGGGGAGAGTGAGACCCGCAGAGGAGCTGGAGAGAGACAGAAACGAGGGAATGATGCAGACCGTGAAAGAAAATCGACAGAGGGTGGGAACGAGAGAAGAGAGCAGTGGGAGAGACAGGAGGCAGAGGAACAATGGTCAGGGACAGAAAGGAAGAAGATAACGGAGACACGAGCCGGAGCGAGGGAGATACAGTGAGAAATGGAGGTGACCAGTGTGGAAGTGATGACGAGGGTGAGAAACTGAACGTGAAAGACAAGAGAAAGACACAGAGGGGAAAAGATAGAGAAACTGATCATGAAAAACAGGAGTGAGAAATAGATGATGAGAGTGTGAAATTGATTAGGAAAGAAAAAAAAACAGAAAGACGCTGGAGAAAAGACAAAGAGAAAAATGACCATGAAAAATGGAGTGAGGAACAGATGTGGTGAGGGTGAGAAAGTGAAAGAAAAAGAGACTGAGGGAAAAAGAAATGATGGGAATGTGAAACTGACAGTGAAAGAAAAAATGTAAAACATGGTGAAAGAACAAGGGAAATGACCATGGATGAAGGAGTGAGAAATAGACACAATGAAGGGGAGAAACTGATAATGAAAGAAGAAAAAGAAAAAGCAACAGAGTGTGCGAAAGAGGAGCAGAGTGGATCAAGAGAGGCCCTGAGGCACAGGGACCGAGGAAGACAGAGGCAGAGAGGGGGTGCAGAAGTGCCAGGCAGGGCAGCAACATGGGGGCCTGGCAGGTCAGGGCCCTGGGTGTGGTGGCAGAGGTGGAAGGAGACGGGACACCGAGACAGAGGCCCCAAGCAGAGCGGGATAGAGTTGTGGCGCTGGAGGCTGACCCGGCTGGCCAGTGTCAGGCCCAGGGCAGGAGACAGACAGGTAGGCCGAGCAACCCGGGCTCCAGGGGTCCCTGTCTGAGCCATACCAGACACAGACCAGAGCAGGAGCTGCGACAACAGGTAAGGTCTCACTTGCTTTGGGGGAGCTGGGATGGGGATGATGACGTAGGGGCCCTTGGCTGAGGGCTCTGGATGGAAGGACCCAGGCCCTTTTATTAGGCAATTTACATGAAGATTGCTGAGCCTGGCCTGACCTCTTACGTGACCTCCTCTTCTAGGCTCTGGAGGAGAGTGTCACCATCGAGCCCAAGGAGGGAAGGCTTTTAGGGTCTCTGGAGCCAAGGAAACCTGTCCAGGGTCCCTGAGACCTCGGCCAGCTCATGTAGAAGGGTCTAGTCTTTCTGGAAACCCTGCAATGAGGCTAATGAAGGTTTATAGAGGCCCTGATGGCCACCTCAGTCATGCCCCTCACCTGTGACTGGCACATGCCGTGTTGCCAGGGAGGAGAGTCCTGGGCGCCTGGTGGTGCCCCGAGAGAGAGGGTGTCCAGGTACCCCTGCCACCGTGGTCCCCTTGGCCAGGTCCTCTCCCGAGGTAGGATCCCAGGTCCAGGGGGGATAATCATCTTCGTCTGTGTATCCTTGGGAGAAATTGGGGAAACGGTTGACCCTGTCCTCTGTCTCAGAGGTCCTGGAATCTTCTGGAGCAATTCTGGGATCCTGCTGCCCTGACCCCCTCATGCCTAGTTCTATAGACCCCACCATGATGCAGTCACCTGCCTGCCCCCCGACTCCCTTTGGCTGTTCTTCCCCACCCCCCACCCCCTTCCCCTGGTACCAGTGCAGGTGAGCCCCACGTCTTCCTCGTGGTCACAGTTGTGCTTCCCCCACGGCCCTGAGGGGCAGTCGCTCAGCGAGGCCTCGCTTCCCTTACAGCCCATGTCATCCAACCAGATGGGCCCAGTCCCGGGGCCATAGTGGGTTTTGCCCACCCGGGGCCGGACCTTTCCACAGCCCAGTTCCCAGCAGGCCACAGTGGCATCCCGCAGGTCCCAGTTGTCATCGCACACTGTCCCCCAGCGTCCAGCGTGCCACACTTCTAGCCGGCCGGCACATCGGTTGGGCCCATCGGCCAGACGAACCCGGAACAGGCCTGTGTGGACGGCCTCAGGTCAGGAGGGAGGGCCGGCCTCTCCCCTTCACTCCCCGCTTCCCTGCAAGGCCACTCACCTGGGTCCTCAGTGATGCCAGCAGTGGGGGAGGGGGCTGGTTCTTTGGGTGACTCTGGAGACCCTTCTGCTGGGATCTCGGCAGATGGCTCCAGGGAAGCCTGAGGGATTCTCTTGATGGTGGCCTCAGAGGTCATTTCTTGGGGGCCTTGAGTGGTCAGCATTGCCATGGTCTTAGAAGTTCGTTCTCGGGTGGCCTGAGAAGTCAGTGTGGCAGTCGTGTGTGAGGTCTGTCTTCGGGAGGCCTCAGTGGTCAGGGTTGTAGTGGTCCTCGAGGTCAGTGCTGGGGGCCCTTGGGTGCCCAGGCCCCTCGAGTGTTTAGTGGTTGGTGTTACTGGGGGTTGAGTGGTTGGTCTCTTTGCATTTTTTGTCACCCACTTCTTAGTACTCTTCGGCGTTTTCCCTGGGGCTTTCGTGGTAGTTTTCTCTGGAGCACTAGAGGTCAGACTTGCGGAGGGCTTGGTCACCATCTCTCCTGAGAGCCAGGCATCCCGCTCTCTACCCAGTCCGGGGATCCAGCTCCAGCTGAAGGGGTCTGAGACAGAGTCCAGGCCAGGGGGGCCTAGAAGGTGGGTGGGGAAGAAAGAAAATGGAGACACCATAATGACAAGATCATCCATCTAGCCAGGCTTCTCCTTCTTCTATCTAGTCCGTCATCAAGTTCCCATTCATTCATCATTCATTCATTCATGCCACAAGTATTTACTGAGCACCTCCTATGTGCCACACTCTGTGCTAGACCCTGGGAATACTGTGGCAAGACAAACCTGACACTGCCCCCTGCCTTCTTGGCACTTACAGTCTAGATGGGACTGATCCCTTCCACCCCCTCACGCCTGACCCCTCCTCTCCATTTCCTCAGCTTCTACTTCAAATCAAGGCCTCACTTCCTGTACCTTCTAATTCTAACTGGTCTCCCTACTTCCTTGGCAATTCTCATTGACCATTAGATTGGTACCCAGGTCTGACAAGCCACTCCCCACCTTAAATCCCTTCTGTGGTTCCCCATGGCTCTTAGGAAGAGGGGGAAAGGGGAAAGGGCCTCAGCTTCAAGCAGAATTGACGAGTCCATCCTTTGAGTCACCACTATTCATCTAACATTTTTCTTTTGTAAGCTTAGCTCTTGTGTGCAGTAGAGGATTAACCTTGCCCAAAGAAAGTGTGGCCTTTTGCGCCTGGCTCCTGGGCAATGGCTTCTAAGCCTTTGGAATGTCCTGTCTGATAAAAGATTTTTGTCTACCTGCTGGACTTAGGCCATGCCAGATAGTCTATGCTAACAATGTGATTTATGGACAGCCACATAGGTGGTCAACCACACCTAAGTGACCAAGCCCCTACAAAAACTCTGGACACTAAGGCTCGGTGGAGCTTCTTTGGTTGGCAATACTTCAAGTGTGTTGTCACACATCATTGCAGGAAGAATTAAGTGCTGTCTGCACAACTTTGCTGGAAGAGGACAATTGGAAGTTCACACCTGGCCTCTCCTGAATCCTGCCCCATGGGCCTCTCCCCTTGGCTGATTTCAATCTGTAGGCTTTCACTATAATAGACCACAACCCTGAGTAGAACAGCTTCTCTGATCTCTGTGAGTCCTTCTAGCAAATTACTGAACGTGAGTGTGGTCTTGGCGACCTCCCAAATGATAACATGTCACACGGGTTTGAAATGATTTGTTTGTGCATCTCTTTCTCTCAATGAGCTATGAGCTCTTTGAAGACCAGGACCATGTTGATTCCATTGTGAGGTCCCAACACCTAGCACAGTGTCTGGCACTTAATAATACGACTCCATAAATGTCAGTGAATGAACAAACAAATGCATTGCCTGAGTTTATGTTAACTCGCCCTCAGTTTGGCTTATTTCCTTCTCCCAATGCCCATCTGCTTCCTTTCATCTTAGGGAGGATAAAGCTCCCTTCTTTGTGGGAGATTTCCTTGATTCCTGGAAGGAGGAGGAGGAGGAAGAAGCTTCTCTGCATGATAATCCCAGCTCTGCCACTTTGTTGCTGTGCGACCTTGGGTAAGTTACTTAACTTTTCTGTGCCTCAGCTTCTTCATCAGTAAAATGGGTATAACATCCACCAACCTAGACTTACTATGTGGTTTAAATGTGGTCACATGTGCGTGGGACTTAGGAGGCACTCAATCTATGTTAGTGTCAATGTTAGTTACTGTTCCCTCCTCCAGAAAGCCCTCCTGGAGTCAGCAGATGGCTAGGGCCTCCTTACCAGTGCAGGTGACGCCAACATCCTCATTGTGAGCACAGTTGTGCTTCCCCCAGGCAGCAGCAGGGCAGTCAGACAGCGAAGCCTCGGTCCCCACACAGCCCACATCGTCTAGCCAGATGGGGCCTGCACCCCAGCCAAAGCGGCCAGCAGCAGGGTCTGGCTGCCGAGGTCCACCACAGCCCAGCTCCCGGCAGACCACAGCTGAGTCCCGCATGTCCCAGCTATCATCACACACGGTCCCCCAGCGCCCGTCATGCCACACCTCCAGCCGGCCTGAGCACCTGCTGGGCCCAGCCACCAGGCGCAGCTGGGGGGACCCTGGGATAGAAGAGACCCAAAGAATTAGAAAATCAGGGAAGCCATCCAGCCTCCTGACTCTTCATCCACCTTTCCCTACCTCCATCTTCCTTTCCATGCATTCATACATTCCTCCATCTAGGCTTTCCCTCATTCATCCATCCTTCCAGAAAGCAAGTATTTACTGAGCCCTTTTCTGTGCCATCTTCTGCATTAGGCACAAGAGATAAAGAGTCAGGCACAGTTTGGTGGTTCCTCAAAAAGCTAAGCGCAGAATTAATATATGATTCATAGGCTGGGCATGGTGGCTCACACCTGTAATCCTAGCACTCTGGGAGGCCAAGGCAGGAGGACTGCTTGAGCTCAGGAGTTCAAGACCAGCCTGAGCAAGAATGAGACCCCCCGTCTCTACTAACAATAGAAAAATTAGCCAGGCATGGTGGCATGTGCCTGTAATCACAGCTACTTGGGAGGCTGAGGCAGGAGGATCACTTGAGCCCAGAAGTTGGAGGCTACAGTGAGCTGTGATCACACCACTGCACTCCAGCCTGGGTGACAGAACAAGACCCTGTCTCTAAAAAGTAAATAAGTAAATACAATTTAAAAGTTTTAAAAATAAAAATGAGCTAAGGACTTGAATAGACATTTCTCCAAAGATAATATGCAAATGGCCAACATGTATATCCAAAAATGTTTGTCACTAACCATCAGGGACATGCAAATCAAAAGCACAATGAAATATCACCTCACACCTGTCAGGATGTCTATTACCAAAAATCAAAAGGCAACCAATGTTGGTGAGGATGTGGAGAAATTGGAAATTTTGTACACTGTTGGTGGGAATCCAAAATGGTGCAGTGGCTATGGAAAACAGCATGGAAGTTCCTCAAAAAATTAAAAATAGAACTACCATATGATCCAGTAATCTCACTTCTGGATATATATCCAAAGGAATTGAAATCAGGATTTTTTTTATAAACAGGGTCTTGCTCTGTCTCTGCCATCCAGGCTGAAGTGTGCAGTGGCACAATCATAGCTCATTGCAGCCTCGAACACCTGGGCTCAAGCAATTCTCCTGCCTCAGCCTCCCAAATAGTTGGGACTACAGGCACATGCCACCATGCCCTGAAATCAGGATCTTGAAGAGATATTAGCAGTTCTAGGTTCATTACAGCACTATTCGCAATTGTAAAAGATGTGGAAATAACCTAAATGTCCGCTGACAGATGAATAGGTAAAGAAAATGTAGTATTATACATATAATGAAATACTATTGAGTCTTAAAAAAAGAAGGGAACTCTGAAATATACAACAATATAGATGAAACTTGAGGACATATGCTAAGTGAAATAAGCCAGACACAGAAAGACAAATACTGCATGATCCCACCTATATGAGATATCTGAAATAGTCAAATTCATAGAATCAAAGAGTAGGATGGTAGTTGCCAGGGGCTGGGGGGAGGAGAAAATGGGGAGTTACTGATCAGTGGACATAAAGTTTCAGTCAAGCAAAATGAATAAGCTCTAGAGATCCGCTATATAACATTGTACCTATAGTCAACAATAATGTACTGTACGCTTTAAAATTTGTTAAGAGAGTAGATCTCATGTTAAGTGTTCTCACCACACACAAAAAAATTAAAAACTAAAAGTAGTCTACCTATACAATGGAATATTAAATATCCAGAATAGGTAAATCTGTAAAGGCAAAAAGCAGATCAGTGGTTGTCAGGGCTAAGGGGAAGGGAGAATGGGAGTGACTGCTTAATAGACACGGGTTTTCTCCTGGGGTGATGAAAATGGTCTGGAACTAGATAAAGGTGGTTGTACAATATTCTGAATGTACTACCTACCACTGAGTTGTACACTTTAAAATGGTTGATTTTATGTTATAGGAATTTCACCTCAATTAAAAGAAAAAAATTTTCTGGGTCCAGAGCCTTTTTCCATGCATTTGTTCAAAAACTTTCATTTTCTCTTATAATTATTGGTTTAATCAGGCTGTTGTCCTAACTCCCAGTACCTCAGATGTGACCTTATTTGGAGATAGGGTCTTTACAGAGGTAACATGGGGTCATTAGTGTGGGCCCTAATCCAATATGACTGGAATTCTTATAAAAAGGGGAAATTTGCAAACAGAGGGAACTCCACGTTAATATGAAGACAGAGATGAGGGCAATTCGTTTACAAGCCAAGGGTTGCCAGCAAACCTCCAGGAGCTAGGTGAGGGGCCTAGAACAGATTCCCCCTCACAGCGCTCAGAAGGAAATAACCCTGCCAACACTTTGATCTTGGACTTCCAAACCCCAGAACCGAGACAACACATTGTTGTTTATGCTATCAAGTCTATGGTACCTTGTTACAACAGTCCTAGCAAATTAACATAGGTCCTGCACCAGGTAGATGGTACAGCACCTGCCAGCCCAGGACAAGGAACAGCATGGTGTGTTTGGGGGAACAGCAAGTTGTTGGATTTTGCTGGAGCCCAGGTATGTGGAGTCATGAAGGACCTTGAATTCTCTGCCAAGAAAGTAAGACTTTATCTTATTCATGACGGGGAACCCCTGAAGCACTTGAAATGAAAAGCTCAGCTGTTATGGTTCAGAAAGCTCACTCTGAGATCAGCAAAGACCCAGACTAGATGAGGAGAGGTTGAAAACAAAGCTCACTCCAGGGGCAGGCAGAGCAGGAGGGCAGAGGGAATTCAAGCTTTAATGAGGAGCAATTTGGAGGACAGAGAAAGATAGTCTGCACCATCTTGGAGACTATTCCCTGGACAGCAGCCTCGGCATGCTCCTTCGCTTCTAGGGAGAGACGTTTCTTCAATGGAAGGGCGTAGGCAGGAGGAAGAAGACGGACAGAAGCCCTTTCTTCTAGTTCAGTGAGATTTGGCATAGAGAACGTGGGTGTTGTGAAAACAGCTTGGCAATTCCTCAGAAAATTAGACACGGAGTTACCATGTGGCCTAGGTATATGACCGACAGAAAGGAAAGCGGGGACTCAGATGGATACCTGTCCACCAGTGTCCATAACAGTATTACTGCAGCCACAGGTGGAAACAACCCAGTGTCCACCAGAGGATGGATGAACAAAATGTGGGCTATACATACAATGGAATATTATTCAGCCTCAAAAAGGAAAGAAATTCTGACACTGGCTACAACATGGATGAAACTTGAGGACATTATGCTAAGTAAAATAAGCCAGTCACAAAAAGACAAATACTACATGATCCCACCTATATGAGGTACCTAGAACAGTCAGATTCAAATAGACAGAAAGTAGAATGGTGGTTGCCAGGTCTGGGCGATGGGGGAGGAATGGCGAGTTCGTGTTTAACGGCTATGGGGTTTCTGGTTGGGATGTTGAATCCTGACTTTTCCATTTTTGAGCTGTGCTGCCTCGTTTGTGACATGGAGACTAGTCAGTACCTACACATAAGTGGTTGCAAGCATTACCTGGGTTTAGACCTGCAGAGAAGGTGGAACAGCCTCAGTCACCATGAGCCAGGAAGTGCTCAATAAATGTTAGCTACGATTATTATTCAGAAAGAGGGGGAGAGGCTGCCAGAAATAGTGATCATAGTGAAGACAAGTTGCCACTTATGTTCAGCCTTCTCCAACCTTGAGGAGATAGCTGTATTAGCCACGCCTTTTTATTATCTGTATGTCTGATGCTTTGACATCTTGGGGCTGATGCTGAAAGACTGCCAGGGTGAGCTAAGTTTCTAGAGATAGTGAATGACTTGAGTGTGCCTTTCATATGCAAACCAACCAGTCCAGCACACCCCAACCACCTCCCCTATTGGGATCTTACACTCTGGGCCACTATCCACCTGCCCTCGTGCCCCCAGAGCCAGGTACCAGACAACTAAGGATAAGCCTTATGGCCCATGGCCTGCTGGAAGGATTCAGACTAGCCGAACCTAAGCCTGCTCACCTGCTCCCTCTCACAGACTCCACAGTAAGGGCTGCTGCGCACACTCCCCCTTACTCCCTCTGCCTTCTGACCCGCCCTGGTGCTTCCCCGTGTGGCCCTGGGTGGCATTTGCCCCCATCTCAGGAACTGTGAGTAACAAACTGTCTTTCTTCAGTGGCATCTCTCCTCATCAGTTGGCCTCACCATACCTGAATAATAATTAGACCTATATCTTAAAACGACAGCCGTCACTGATCAGTCCTTTCAGTACTCATGGGAGGGAAGCAGGCAGAACTATCAATCCCCATTTGCCTAAGAACCAGAGGCTCCAAAAGGACAGGGAATGCTTGAGCAGGGCTGTGACTCGGAGCTGGCCAGAGTGCCCTGTGAAGGATCCCACAGCCACGCCGTGTGCCTCGGGAATAGAGTAGACTCTCAGCCCACCTTTCATCTCTCCTATCCAGGACCAGCTACAGAATTTCAGGGTCCAGTAAATAATGAAAAGGTGGGGCCTCTTCTTCCAGAAGGGTCAACAGAGCATTAAACCAATCACAGTGTCTTTCAGAGCGAGGGCCCCCATGAGACAGTCTCAGAGCTTGGGGGAGGAAACAGAAGCAAGGACCCTGTTTTCTTGGGGGGTAGCAAGGGACTCACCGGCCTCCGGTCCAGGCTCCCGAGGGGCGGTAGGAGAGGCTGGAGGAGGTGAAATGCCTGCTGTCCCCGGGGCCTGGCTCACTGTGGGGGACAGAGGCCTGGAGACTGCCTGCCTGGACGTTGAGGTGTTGCTGTCCACTGCAGGGGCCGTGGGAGGGACATATCCGAGGGGCATGCCTGGCGGGGGGAGAAGTATGACCACCCACCCACCCCATGCCACTGGGCTGCCCCCACCTCCCACCTCATTGTGACTCAGCCTTCCCAGCTGCAGGCGGGAGTCCCTTCCTGCCGAACCCCCTCTCCAGACAGCCCAAGCCTTCCAGAGCATTCTACATCCCTGACCTGGGGAGGGGAGGGTGGGAATGGCGGAGAGGGAGGGAGTAGATAGAGCAGACAGTGGAGGTAGCTTGGGGGTGACAGAGAAAAGGGGAGGTGGCCTTATACAGAGAAGATTGGCTCCCCCTGGGCGAGGAGGCAGAGCCCAGGAGGGCAGGTCAAGGGCCGAGGCTCAACCTCTCACTTTTCCACTTGGGGCCGTCCTGTGCGTGGCAGGGTGTTGAGCAGCCTCCTTGGCCTCTACCCACAGGTTACCAGGAGCTCCCCTACCCCCAGCTGTGACAAACAAAAATGTCTCCAGATGTCACTTAATGTCCCCCTGGGGGGCAAAATCACCCCAGTGGAGAGCCCTGATGTAGGATGGGGTTTCACAGAGCAGGAGAAGATGGGGAAAGTAGGAAGTTTGGCCAGAGGGAGTGAAGGGCACATAGCGACACCCCCCTTCTTGACCCTCCACTCCAAGTGCCACCATGCCCACCTCCCTGCCCTGCCCCACACCCTCACCGTCACACACAGCCCCAGCGTCCTCGCGGTGGTGACAGTCATGCTGGCCCCAGGGCCGCGCTGGGCAGAATCGCAAGGCCGTCTCGTTTCCGCGACACCGAAGATCGTCCAGGATGATGGGTCCAGACCCCTCCCCAAAGAAGGCGCCCCCAGGGGCGGCCAGCGCCCCCCCACAGCCCAGCTCCCGGCAGGCCACTGCAGCATCACGCAGGTCCCAGGCGTCGTCGCACACTGACCCCCAGCGCCCACCATGCCAGACCTCCAGGCGGCCAGCACAGCCGTGGGGGCCATCGGCCAGGCGCAGCCTGGGGGCCGGGCCTGGACGGGGAGAGAGGGAGGACAGAGCACCAGGCAGCTGGGTGGATGAGCAGGGACTGAGCTACACTCGCAGGAAGCTATGACGGACAGGCTGGGACTACGTTAAGCACAGGAAGGCTTCATCCCCAGGCCGACGCTGGAAACAGATACTCCATCTTCAGTTGGCAAATGAGGAAAAGGCTCTGAGATGGGAAGTCACTGGCTGAGCGTCCAACTCTGGTGCATCCCCCTATTCGCCTGCCTCTCGGGGGCTGGGACCCCGACTCTGACCCTGGGTGTACCTCCCGTGCCCGGCTCCCCTCTTCTCCCAACTCTCAGCTGTGGCTTCCCGGGTCTCGTAAAGCAGGGTTTCCAAACCTCAGCACCGTGGACATTTGGGGACGCATCATTCTTTGTCATGGGGGGCCTGTCCTATGCAGCACCCGCCAGATGCCAGTGGCACCCCCCAGTTGTGACAGCCAAAGAGAGAGGAGGGTGCTGGGTCCGGGGAAGCCCCCAACGTACCAGTGCAGACCAGCCCGGCGTCTTCACTGTGGTCACAGTTGCTGCGGCCCCAGGGGCTCCGGGGACAGTCCCGGAGGGCCTGCTCTCCTCCTCCGCACCCCACGTCGTCCATCCACACCGGCCCTGAACCTGGCCCAAATCTGGCACCCCCCGGGGCGGCCAGCGCCCCTCCACAGCCCAGTTCCCGGCAGGCCACGGCAGCGTCGCGCAGGTCCCAGCCATCGTCGCAAACGGTGCCCCAGCGCCCACCGTGCCAGACCTCCAGGCGGCCGGCGCAGCCATGAGGGCCTGAGACCAGGCGCAGCCGCTCTGGGGCAGGGAAGGAGGGAGGCAGTGCAGCTGGTGAGAGGCGGAATCAAATACCCCCTCCTCGGTTTTCACCTGGGGAAACTGAGGCCCAGAGGGAACAGGGGCCTGAGATCCACCTGCCAGTGGTCCATTAAGGGAGGAGAGTCACGACCTGAGTGGGGCAGGACACCTGGTTGTCCTGAGGGCTGGGGCAGGAAGAAGAGAGGGGACTAGGCCTGACTTTCTGAATTCCCAGGGAGGGACGTGGTGAATGCTGGGATCCTTCCAGGGCCCCGGGTTAAGGAGAGGGGACCCATGGGTTCCCAGTCTGGCTGGGCCTAGGGTCTCACAACACCCAGACTTGGGGGTTGGGGGGAGGCCACAGTCACCTTGGCGGGGGGCTCCAGTAGTCAGCAAAGGAGCCCGGGTGGACTTGGGCTGCTTGGGTGGCCGGGGGCTCTTCTTCCGGGGGCTGTTCTGGGGGCTCCCCGCTGGGCGGGGGGCTGGGAGAGAAGACAGCCAGAGGTCAGGAGTTCATCCTTCCTCCCACCTGGGGGGCCAGGCTTCCCTCTCCAAGCGTCTGAAGTGGTGGAGAACACGCAGGTTGTAAAGGAGACAGTGCGGACACATCTGTCCCTAGGGGGGTCTTACTGCCACATGGCCCTCTCCTCATGGCTGAAGCAGGAGGGAGAATCCTGGGCAGGGGGTGGGCAGCCAAGTCCTTTGGGCTCACCAGGAGTAATGGGGGGCTCCTCCGAGCTGGGGCTCAGCTCCCCAGACAGCCCTGGCCACAAATCCCCATCCAGTGGGGAAGTGGGATTGTCCCTTGAGTTAGCCACGCGCTGACCTACAGGAGAGAACAGAAGCTATGAGGAGGGTTCAGGGAGTAGAGAGGTCATTTGGGTCCCTGGGAGAGGCACAGGGCTGGGATACAGGGGCTCTGAGTGGTTGTAAATTGGGGGTCCCAGAGGGAGGGAGACACACGTGGCTTTGGATGGGAGCAGAGGCAGGGTGTCTCTGGAGCGCCGGATGCTCAGATTTACTGGGGCTAAGGACTTTCAGCTGCCAAAGGAGCTGCCACTGAAGGAGGGGTGGGGGTCCCCTCACCTGCACAGACGACACCTGCGTCCTCTTCATGGGAGCAGATATGGGCCTTCCAGCCCCGGTGGGGACAGAGGCCCAGCTGTCCCTCGCTGCCCCGGCAGGCCAGCTCGCTGAGCCATACTGGCCCCGCGCCCTCCCCGAAGAAGGCGCCCCCGGGGGCAGCCAGTGCCCCCCCGCAGCCCAGCTGCCGGCAGGCCACAGCGGCATCACGCAGGTCCCATCCATCGTCGCACACGGTGCCCCAGCGCCCACTGTGCCAGACCTCCAGGCGGCCGGCACACCCATGGGGGCCATCAGCCAGGCGCAGTCGCTCTGGGGGAGGGGGCAGAGGAAAGACTGTGACCCTGAGGCCCCAGGGCCAGGGTGACAGTAGGAGCTGAGGGCTGTCCCACAGGGTGCCATTAGGAGGCCAGCATCCTGGCCACTGGACCCTGGACCCAGATTCCTGGGTGCTCAGAGAGGGGGCTGGATGCCTGGGGGATTCTAGCGGGGAGCAGTGGCAGAGGCCATAGCCATAGCGGGATGGGGGGCGGCCAGGGACCCAGCAGGAATAGGGCACAATGGGGCGGCTGGGGGCTGGGAGAGGCCAGACAGGAGGAGTGTCTGGGACACTTACCAACAGCCTGGATCCCCACCAGTGCCGCTGGAAGGGAGGTTGGAGGGTGGGACAGAGTGAGGGGCAGGCCCAAGGTGAGTCCCTTCTCCAGCACAGGCCCCTCATCTTGAATGCCCCAAGACACACACGCACAGAATTCTGACACCTCTGAGCCAGAAACCCCATAGCTGGGAAGCAGGGCTCTGGGCAGAGGGTCTGGGTAGGACACAGGTCCCTGAGATGGGTGGGGCTCCAGATGCCTGGCCCCTGAAGTCAGGACAGAGCCTTTGTGCTCCCACAGGGACTTGGCTAAAAGTCAGATGGCTCGGGACCCCCACAGGGGCAGATGGGGTAGGGAGGCCAGGTCTGGGCTTCTACTGGGGGAGGGCTGGGTGTGCAGAAGGCTGGGTCCCTAAGGGGTCGGGCAGGGCCAGCCAGATGTCAGGCTATCCTGGACCACCAGGAACTGGGTCCTGGAAGTCTGAGTCCCTAAACTGCATGAGCTAAGGGGTCGGAGGTGGAGGCCTAGGCCCAAGTCCCCAAGGAGAAGGGATCACTCACCAAGGAGGCAGGCCAAGACCCTCATGTTTGCAGAGTCCAGGGCAGGGCCAGGGTGAAAGGGGAAGAGCAGGAGAGGGAGGCGGAGGCGCCCCGGAGGGAGGGAGGGAGGGAAGCGCCTGCCCGAGGCGCTGAGGGCCCAGGACAGAGAAGGAGCAGGCAGGGGCTGGATGCTTTGCCAGGAGGAAGAGAGAGGCTGCAGGGAGGCAGCAGGGGACGGGAGGGGGAGGGCCGGCCAGCAGCTAAGGCTGAGGCTGGGGAGGAGGGGGGTGGCAGGCAGGAGGGAGGGTGTCCAACTGCAAACACCCACACGGGAGGCGGCCAGGCAGGATCCAGCCAGCGGAGGAGCGCTGTGCTCACAGATGCTTGGGGGGTGGCAGGCTGCAGAGAAGGGGCAGGACAGGGGTGGAGGGAAGCGCGTGTGGGGGCCTACCTCTTGCCTCCTCTCTTGTCCAGCCAGGGAAGCCTGGTCAGACCACTGCTGGGGTTGGGGGAAGGGCAGACCTGGGGCTCTTGGTGCAGCAGCAAGAGGGCTTGCAGCCAGACACCAGGAGGGACTTCCTGGATTAGGAAAAGACTATGCAACCCTTTTCTCCATTTCCCCCCTCACTGGTGGATTTGAGTGTGAAGCCCCAGTTCCTCATCTGAGGGGGGAAGTGGTTGAACTTCAGTGTCCTCAGAGGGAAATGGGGTAAGGGGGATGGGAAGCCCAAGGGTCAAGGCTTGAAGAAGGGAGGGGGCTCTACACACACCCATTCACACACACACTCACACACACACTCCCTCCACACCAGGCAGCTATGAGGCGGAAAAAATTCGGTAATGGGGAGTGTGACTCAGAGGGCTGGCAGGGCCTGGGGCTGCCGGAGCTCACTGCCTCCCCTTCTCCCAGTCCAGCACCACCACCCCCCAACAATTAATGTCAACTTGGGGAAAGGAGGAGCCAGACAGAAGCAGGCGGGAGTCAGAGACAGACTGGAAAAGGCATCAGAGATGAAACAGGCACACAGTAGTTTCAGGCTTTATTAACAAACAGTGTAAAAAAGCAGATGGATCGGGAGGAAGGGACAGGGCTGCCCCTCAGCTCCGATCTTCCCAGACAGGCCAGGCCCAGCAGCCCTGTGCCCCACCCCCGCCCCTGGCGCTCTCTAAGTGGTTAACCTAGACTCCTCGAAGGAAAGCATCCAACCCCCGCTCCGTCCCAGGGAGGCTGTGTCCCCTCAGGAGTGCCTCTGTGCAAATCCTAACTCAGCGCCCTTCCCCCGTCCCCTCTCCCAGGCCTGAAGTGCGAACAGCACAGCCCCTGCAGACAGACAGACCAGGGGGTTCTCAGTGCAGGAAGAATCTGAGGTAGGGGGTTGAACAGGCTGACCTCTGGCAGCCCCCAGAGCCAGGAAGGGAAAGAAGGATTCAATCCACTCGGAGAAATTCAAACACTACACACTTCACACTTCGGAAGGACAGACAGAGGTCAGGCTCCTGCCCTCTGCAGACCTTCGGTTCCTGGCCCTGGCTGGGCTGGGGATTCACTGAGGGAGTGGACACGAGAGTGCCTGGCACACTGTGGGCACACGGGGGCTGGCTTCCCTCCCAGAGGGCTGTGGGGAAGGGGACGCTCCCTTCCCTAGCTCAGGGGTTGCAGTCCTCACAGGTCTTTGCTGAACTCCCTCACCAGTGTGTAGCCCATGCAGCCCCAGCCCCCCTCGGCCTGGTAGCCACAGCCCTCCAGCATTCCTGCCACCCCCCAAGCAGCCACAGCCACTGGGACCACAAGCCGGGCCCGGGCCTCCCCCATTCCCCCGGCCCAGGCTCGAGCCCGGGACTCTGCAAAGGCCAGCAGCCTCCTTCCCACGCCCCTGCGGCGGTGCCAGCGAGAGACAGAGAGGCGGGTGACCCGGGCCCCGTCCCCCACATTTGTGCCAGGGGCCAGGGCCAGGATCCCACACACGTCGCCAGAGCCACGCACGGCCACCCAGGGGCCCCCAAGGCCGCCTGGCGGAGGCAGCGAGCCCCACCGGGCCCGCAGGCCCAGCTTCACAGCCGCCACAGCCAGAAACACTGGTAGGAGGAGGGCCAGGGCAAAGGAGGCCAGAACGAAGCGCAGGCCACTGCTGGCAGCTGCCAGGAGGAGCAGGGCTGGTGGCCGCGTCAGAGCATGGAGTGCCACACGGTTTTCCGTGTCCTTCACGCCGGCCTGTGGACAGGAGGGGGGTCCTCAGCCATCCATCCTGCTAGGGCCCCTGCCCGGGGCAGCAGTGGGGGCTCCCAAGTGGGAAGGGAGGGCAGCAAGACCGGGTAGTCACCAGTCTGGCACACTGGTCTTGAGTGAATGAATCAATGACGGATAAATGAGCTAGGAGCTGTGAGGGGACCCAATTCAGTGGAGGTGCCACAGTGAGCCACCAGGGACGTGGCCTTGAGGGTGAGGAGGTGGGAACAGGACAAGGAAAGTGCCCCCAGGCTGGAGTGGGGGCCTGTTGGGGAGGGCAGGGCCAGGCTGAAGCACCAAGCTGTGTTTTGAAGAGTTTGAGTGGGATGCTGGCAGAGGGAGCAGATTTTGGAGGCAGGACACCACGGAGGGGACTGGAGCTGAGAGATGAACACCCAGCCCCCACACCCCTCCCGCTGCTGAACACCTGGCCTCCAGGGTGGCTGAGGCTCAGGTAGGGAGAAGGCATTAGAGAGAGAAGTGGCCAAACAAGTAGCTTAGGAGGAAAAGCTCCCCCCAGAGGCCCTGGCTGGCTCAGGTGTGTGGGAGCCCCCACTGTGACCGCCCCCAGGCTCACTGGAGCCCCGCTGCTCACCTTCAGCATCTCCAGCACCAGGGGCCTCTCATCTTCCCTCATCTCCCGCACTGACAGGTGGGTGGGGGCCATGGCAGCCCCCACGCCCCCGCCCCCCAGAAGGGAGCTGGTGTGGTGCACCTGGTGAAAACACAAGTAGGTCAGCGTCAGGTGGGGGCCCCCAATGGGTGGGGAGCAACAGCAGCATTTTCCAGATCAGGGCACTGAGGACCCTCGGAACACCCAAGCGAAGACTGTGGCATGACAGGCATCCTCTTCATACCCAGCGACCTTTCTGAAGTTTCCTGGGATCCCCCCACCCCGGCGGTATTCGGCCATCTGCCCCTAAACGCGCTGTGGACGCCAACACGCTGCAGCACCGGGAACCGTCCCAGGCATCGGGGCTGCCCTGGGGGGTCAACGAACCCCCTCTCCACATGCAGGAGAACATGCCACACTCCCTCCGCCCGTTCTCAGCGCCCCCTCCCGCGCAGTTGTCCCTCTCCCACGTCACAAGAGCGAGGACCCGCAAGCACCTCCACGGGTCGTTTCGATCCTTTGACAAGGTGGTGGGGGGGAGCAGGGTCGGGAGGGGTCGCCGGCGGAAGTGACGCAGACTCGCGCAGGGGGTTGGGGCGGGGCGCGCCTGCTCTAGGCCGTAGCAACTGTTGCCATGGTTCCCGCGCGGGAGGCTGGAGCAGGAACGGCGTGGGATGGGGACGGACGGAGGCAGGGAGCTGTGACCTTGCTGGGGGTGGGGGGTGGCCTCTCCGATTCCTAGAGCAGAAGGAACACTGGGGAAAGGCGGCCTGAGGAAAAACGGGAGCAGACGCTGGCGGGGGAGGGGGCTGTGGGATGCACAGGAGGGGCGGCTAGCGGGGCTTACCCGGCCCGCGGAGGGTTAGCGCAGGCTCCCTGCCCGACGTTCCCTCGTTGCTAAGCAACCTGAGCGCGGGGCGGAGCGGGGATGTCAGCGGATCGATTCTCATTGGCGCCAAAGCCTCGCGGGAGGAGCCGGGAGCGGAGCTCTGCGCCCTGAGCCCACGAGCACCAAGCTCCAGTCCCTAGGGCCCTCCGCGTCCACCTACGGAGGCCCGGGCTCGCAGTGCGCTTCGGGACAAGGCTCTCCCGGTACCCATTTTTCAGATGAGGGCAGGGGTGGGGTGACTTTCAGGGAACAAGTGGCCGAAACTGGATTCTGATTCCAACACCTCCCTGCGTCCTCCCTTTTCTTAAAGGATAGGGAAACAGCCCCACATAGGAGTAGCTGGCCCCAAGACGCAAAACAAGTCATCTGCGTGAGCTAGGACTCCGGGTTCCCAGGCAGGGGCTATGACCATGACATTGTCCCCCTTTTTCCCACCCAACCACCTCCCATGAGAACAAAACAAAGGAGTGAAGATTCTGGCTCTTTATTAGCAAGCCCAGCCTGCAGCCCCCCCACCCAAGGCTGACAGTGAGTCGGGGTCTCTGTGTGGAGCGGGAAGAGCAGCTCTCCTCAAAACGTGTGCACCAGCTGGACCGCGGGTAGAGTCTGGACAATCTGGATGGAGGGCAGACCCTGCGGGGTCATGACACCGGGCCCAGCTCCTGCGGGGACCACTTGCACCATCTGGGAGGTGGGAGCAGCGGGGAGTCCCGCGGGGACAGAGGCTGAGCCAGGTGGCGGTGGGGCCAGGAGCTGCAGCGTGGCGGCGCCTCCTCCTACGCTGCTGTTCTCCAGTAGCTCAGCGGCTGGGGCGCTGCGGATGATGAGGAGTTTCTGTCCCGGCGGGCCAGGAGCAGGCGGCTCGCTCAGCCCAGGGGGAAGGGTTTCTACCTCCTGCACACAGAGCCTGGTCTGCTCCCCATCGGCCCCGCTCAGCACCAGCACACTCTGCAAGCCCTCGTCTGTCTGCAGGGTCTCAAAGAGGACGTCCTGGACCACACCAGTGCTGGCCTCACCTTCCCCCGCCGCCCCCGGCCCTGGGCCCGTGAGCAAGTCCTCGGCTGCCCCACTCTGAACAACCAGCAGGCTGGGGGCCTCGGCAGTCACAGCTCCCCCGCTGGAATTGGAGAGCTGGCCTGCCACGGGCTGGAGCTGAACCGTGGCCACCTCCTGTGCCGGCTGAAGCTGGACCGCGGTCACCTCCTGTGCCGGCTGGAGCTGGACTGTGGTCACTTCCTGTGCTTGCTGGAGCTGGACCGTGGTCACTTCCGGGGCTGCCCGGAGGGGCTGGAGCTGAACCCCACTCACTTCCTGCGGTCCTGCCTCCCCGCCCCCCACATTCTGCAGAACAATGAGGCTCTGCCCTCCACCACTGGCACCCGCGCTGCTTCCTCCCTGCACCCCCAGACCTCCAGGGCCTGGCAGCCATACTACTCCTGCCCCCTGACCAGCTTTCCCTGCAGCCCGAGGGCCCTGCCTTGCACTGCCGCCCCCACCCCCAGCACTGGAGGGGGGCAGCAGAATGAGCTTGGGAGGCGCAGGTGGGGGTGGAGGTGTAGGGGGCTGGACGCTGCTGGGGATCAGCTGGAGGCCCTGGGCGGTCTGCACCAGGAGGAACGTCTGGGAGTTGGGGGCTGCTGGGCCCAAGGTCGGGGCCTGGGCCGTGCCCCCGGCCACCTCGAGGGAGAGAGTGGCCTGCAGGTGGGGGAGAACGTGGACGTCTTGGGTGGCTGGTGGAGCCGGGGCAACAGCCAGTGGGGCAGGGGGCTGGGGGCCGGCGGCGGGGGCTGCGGTGCTGGGGGCTGCGTTGGCTGGGGCGTGCGTCCTCAGGTGCCGCTGCAGGTAGGCGGCCATGACGAAGCCGCGACCGCAGATGGGGCAGGCGAAGGGACGCTCGGCCGAATGCGTGCGCTGGTGCAGCAGCAGGTTGGAGGAGTGGGTGAAGGTCTTGGGGCAGAGTGGGCAGCGGAAGGGCCGCTCGCCTGTGTGCACACGCTGGTGCTGCCGCAGGTTGGAGGTCTGGGCGAAGCTCTTGCCGCAGACGCCGCACGCGTGGGGCCGCTCACCCGTGTGCACGTGGCGGTGGCGCCGCAGGCACGAAGTGTTGCGGAAGGCCTTGCCGCACTCCCCACAGGCGTAGGGCCGCTCGCCCGAGTGCAGCCGCAGGTGGTACTGGTAGTGGGACGACCACTTGAAGGTGAGGCCGCACTGGCCGCAAGTGAAGGCGCGCAGGCCCGTGTGCACGCGCTGGTGGATGGCCAGCAGCGAGGAGCGCTTGAAGGCCTTGCCGCACTCGCCGCACTGGTAGGGCCGCTCGCCCGTGTGGTCCCGCAGGTGGTAGCGCAGCCCCGAGGAGCCCTTGAAGGCCTTGCCGCACTCGGCACATTTGTAGGGCCGCTCTGTAGAAGCAGGGGCTGGTGGGGGCGGCGGAGGTGCGGGGGCAGCAGGTGCCAGCGGCTCCTGGGGGCAGGTGACCTCGGCAGCCTCAGCCTGGGGGGGTGGGCGCCCGGCCGCCGCCTCTTCTACGTGGCACTGCTGGTGTGCCAGGAGGCTGGCCAGCTGCGGGAAGGAGCCGTCGCAGCTGCCGCAGCGGAACGCCTGCCCGCCGGCCGCCCCGTGGCTGTGCTGGTGGCGGGAGAGGCCGGCCACGGTCCGGAAGGACTTTCCGCACGGGAGGCAGGCAAAGCCCTGGGCGGGTGTGGCGGTGGCAGGCGGGGGCTGTGGCAGAGGGGATGGCAGGGGATCGGCCTTGGGCGTCTCTGAGGGTGTGTCCTGCGGCTGGGGCGCCACCTCTGGCCCGGGGCATGGCTGGTGCTCCACGAGCAGCTCCTCGCTACCGAAGCCCTGCTCGCAGCCGTCGCAGCGGTACACCAGCTCCACGGTGGTCTCCGCCGCAGCCAAAAAGAGCTCGGGCACCACGGGCGGGGGAGGGGGCGGCGGGGCCGGGGGCGCAGGCGGGCTGTGGGACTGGAGGTGCCGCTGCAGGTAGGCTTCAGAGACCAAGACCTTGCCGCCCCCGCAGGGCTCCCGCTGCTGGGGGGGCGGGGCCGCGGGGGCGGGGCCCGGGGCGGGGGCAGCGCCGTGGGTGCGCTGGTGCAGCAGCAGGTTGGAGGAGTGGGTGAAGGTCTTGGGGCAGAGCGGGCAGCGGAAGGGCCGCTCGCCTGTGTGCACGCGCTGGTGCTGCCGCAGGTTGGTGCTCTGCGTGAAGCTCTTGCCGCAGATGCCGCAGGTATAGGGCCGCTCACCCGTGTGCACGTGGCGGTGGCGCCGGAGGCTGGACGAGTTCTTGAAGGCCTTGGGGCAGTCTGGGCACGGGTAGGGCCGCTCGCCCGTGTGCTGCCTTAGGTGGTACTGGTAGTGAGACGACCACTTGAAGGCCAGGCCACACTGGCCGCAGATAAAGGCGCGCAGGCCCGTGTGCACGCTGCGGTGGATCTGCAGCAGAGAGGAGCGCTTGAAGGCCTTAGGGCAGTCGGGGCACTGGTAGGGCCGCTCGCCCGTGTGGCCCCGCTGGTGGTAGAGCAGGGCCGAAGAGCCCTTGAAGGCCTTGGGGCAGTCTGGGCACTTGTAGGGCCGCTCCCCTGTATGCGTGCGCTGGTGATGCAAGAGTCGGGACGACCACCGGAATGACTTGCCGCACTCCCCGCACTCATACTGGGCCGTCGGGGCAGGGGCCGCGGGGCCGGGCTTCTCCCCGGCCCCCTCAGCAGTGGAAGCAGGCGCCATATCCCCGTGGGAGCCGACCATCACACCTGGGGAGGGGGATTCTGGGTCAGGGGCAGTCAGGCATGCCTTCTCCTTGCCCACACACTGAATCATCCCAACCCCAAACCCACACTCTGGCCCTTTAAGGGGCAGAGGCCACCTCCCGAGGTCACCCACTCTGCAGGGGACCTCCTTTAGGATTAGAGTGTCCAACGGTCCAGGTTTGCTCAGACTTGCTTGGGACTGAGCAGGGATGTGAGACTCCCAGCTAAAATGGAAACTTCCCAGCGAACTGGAACAAGCTGGTCATCCTCCTTAGGAGGTCACCCTCC